>NC_092709.1:158288579-158995815 GCF_047496885.1 Scyliorhinus torazame | reverse complement strand
TAGACATGAAAGCCACAATTTATATTTTAAAAAAGTTCTACTTTGAAAGGAAACGGAATGGGGAAATATTGCTCTGACTGCAGTGTGTGGCGACACTGTGAATGAATTCAAAGTTAAAGTGTTTACTCTGTTGCTATGCAAAGGGACAAGAGCAATCCTTCAGCCAATACATATAATAACTTCAGCGCTTCATGTCAAAGAAATGCTTGCTTGGGATCTGAATCCACTCCCAAACTCAAAGACGTTTCGGATCCAGAATGCAATCTGCATGATTTATTTTTGTGCAAATTTCCAGTTGAAGACTTCTTTCTGTTCTGTGGCCTGTTCAATGCTTGCTCAACATTTTCCCACTTTCACCTTCTCCTGAGCAATGTTGATTCATTATTATGGATAGTCATGTTCACACATAGTTCCTCAAGCAATTTCATGCAAAAATAATTCACCTCAAGAAGATAGCTTAGGCTTGCCTCAAACTAGAATAAATTGCATCATAAGAACATACAAGTGTAGAAGGGTCAACACACAAACAGAATAGAAAAAATATTGCAAAACCCAAAATGCAAATATATCCGTGTAAATAGAATATTAAGTTATCACTTTTTATTGAAACAGTCACTGTTATTGAAACAGTCGTTGTATTAGTCAAATAAAAACAGAAAATACTTAAAATAGTCAGCAGGTCTAGCTGCATCAGAGCGAAATGTTTCTGGGTCGATAATTTTTTATCAGGGTGGTAAGTAATCATTCATTACATGGGTCTTGAATGTAATCATACAATATTCATGTTATCAAGTAACCTGAGGCAGTAGTTGATGTTTGCTTTAATCGCTTACAGCAAAAATTCAGGTACAGTACGGATGACAATATAATCAATTAAATGTTGATACAGAAGGGAACCTTTTATTCTGCCTGTACCAGTACCAACTCTCGAAGCAGAGCTACCCTGTCCCAATCTCATTTCTATGCTTTTTTTCCTGTACCCTTAACAATGGCAATAACCCTAGAAATTACTTTTGTTGCAAACACACAATGCAGACACAAACAGTGCATTAAAAATGAGTTATTCCAAGAGTACTGTCAAGCTCCCATTTTCCCAGTCTATTGTGCATACAAATCTCATCCAAACATGGCACAGCTGGTTGGTATATATTGCTGAATATATGCAGTGGCATTATTTGGCATGATAATGTCAGCACATTTCTCTTTAAATCAAGTTCATCTCATCTGTATTTTTGCTTCATGCATTAAGACTGTTGAAGATTGAATTTCTGTGGTTTGATTTTCAGTGTTACCTTGGCAAAGGATCCTAAGAAACCCGGAGAAATGAAGTAAACAATTTTCTCCAGGGTTTTTGCAGATCTTTTGTAAAAGTCACAGCGATGATTGGGAGAATTGTCACAGAAATGAAAGCCCGAGAGGAAATAGCAAAGACAATAGTTTGGAAGGCACAAGACCATCTGCTTCAACTGTTGATCCTATTTTGGGTCCAGCTAGCTTCCAGTTCCAACCTGAGCTCAGTCCATTGGTCTCATCCTGAACAGGAATAAAATATGTGAGTCACCTTTATTCAATTGCAGCAATGAAGGTTAGATTTCTGTCCATATAAGCCTCATTCAGGCAGCTCTTTTTCATGTTTCTGTACACCTACAGCAGAAAACCAAGCATTAAGGGTGATTTTTTGAAAAAGCAGAAAACAGTGTCAGGGCACGAGTGCATTTACCTGTCACTGAGTACCCCAAAAGAGAAGCTAGCTTTACAGTGAGTGCATTTCTTTGCCAAATTATTTCACAATGACCTGCATTAAGCTGCTGGTATTTTGGGCTAATGTTTCCCACCACTGGGGAGTTTTTTCACTTCATGTCAGGGATCTTTTGTCCATAAATTGATAGAGATTGATTGCTATGATTAGTCAACAATTCAACTATTGTGCATCTTGCAACTGCCAGGCTGGTAAAAGGTGGAAGCACCCTGATCTTTTCGTCATCTGGCAATTTCTTATGTTCTTATGGATAGGGCTACTGGATTTGGACATCTGGAACATCAAGGTGATTGGCATAATGTCAACTGCCTTCCACTAAAGGCAGATGTCCAATGTACAGCCATTAAGGATGCTCTAACACTTTGAATGACAGCTGGCGGAAGGTGCTACCAGAGGCCAGGTACGATGAACATCCGCACCTTTATTCAAGGCTCAGTAGCCATTATGATTCAGTTGTAGAGAGGCAGATAACTGCTACCTAAGTTTTAAAGCTTCAGCTGATGAAAATGCTACTGAGTGATATGGTATGTGTCCATGGTGTGATTAAGAGAATGACAGCAATACACTGCTACATTTTATAGTGACTTATGTCCTCATACCTTCTATCCATCGACTGAGGGTCCAAACTCATGTTTGTTATCTATCTAACAGCCGACTAACAACTATTCGACTGATCTGGCAACATCAGTGGAGAAAGAAACAGAGGGTAGGATTTAATGGAAATGAAACAGAGTCCGGTTTCGGGTGCCTTTGGCCCTAAACGACCCCGGTATTAAACGGGACTCTGCTTCTTTTCTGGGCCTTGGCGAGGAACGTCCCATCAAGGTCGCACTGAGGTTCATTTCCTTCACTACAGAGCTCAGCTTGCCAGAGCAGGAAGAGATGGGGGCGCCATTTTTAAATGGCACCCCGATCTCTGAACCCCCCCCATTGCAGCTTCCGGACGTCCCCAACACCCCAACTTACCAATTAGGGGATCCTCAAGCCTCCTGAACCCCACCTCATAAGGGCAGGGCACCAACAGGCCTGATGTCTGGCATGGGCAAAGATGCCACCTGGGCACTTTTGCACTGCCAGCCTGGTACCCTGGCAGTGCCCGTGTTATGGGCCAGGGTTTAGAGAACCCCAAAGTGTATCATGGAGCTCACCTGACCCACAACTTTTACTAGATTGTGGTATGGGGAGTACACAGCCCACTCTAGAGGTGTGGTACAGCAGAAATGGAAAAGTATTTTTTAAAGCAAAACAATGTTTATTCTATGAACTCAAGTTACCCTTCTTAAAACATATAATGAACATCTTAGCAACCATTAATTCAAATACAACCCCCAAAGGCTACAACACTAAGTAAACCTTTAAGCTTTCCTTTTTAATATCTATACGACTTAAAAATAACACCTTTTAACAGAAGCACATTAGGTTTACATTCACTACTGAAAACATTTATAATTCTGAATTCACCAAATGATCAAGAGATAGTATTTTAATGCCAGAGCAATCACCAGTACACCTGCTTGGTCTGGCTTCAGCTCCAACACTGAAAACGAAACGAAAACACACCCTGCAGCCCGCTCAAAAACAAAAGTAAAAAGCTGACAGACAGCCCAGCTCCACCCACTCTCTGACATTACTGCAGCAGTAAACACCCATTTCTTAAAGGTACTCTCACTACAGATATTTATATACACACCCATTTATAAACGCCCATTTCTTAAAGTTACTCTCACATGACACCCGCCAGCCCGGCAATGTCCGAGGTGCCCGAATGACTCACTTGAATATACAAATCTGGATTACACCCATTGTGGGAGGGACCCAGATCGCAATGTCTCATTAGATCTCGCGAGTCATGACGAGGCCGGTAACTCTCGCAAGAGGCCTCTCGCGAGATTTACCGGCCTCGTCTCATTCCGAGTCGGGTGCGACGAGGCCGATAGATCACGCCCAGCGTGAATTGGTCAAGTTTCTGTCCGATTTCAGAGATGACAATTAGTTTTTTTGTTTGACAAAATCCAATTTTCTGCATTTTTATGGTTTCCTTCAAAAAGAAACTTTCATGATGGAACCATATCAATTGGCAATTCTTGGTTTAATCTGGAGCCGATCAGTTAAATCTTGGCTCAGTGTGGACTCTGATGTTGAAACTTGTATCTCAGAATAGGCCTGCCAGAGTAAGAGAAGCAAAATGGTATGCTTGGATCAAGTTTTCAAAGTAACTTAATGGGTAAACACATTTACTGTTATTTCAATATTTCATAAATGGACAACAGATTTTTGGATAGCTTGATGTTATGCTCTTTTTTGAGTTTTCCCTTTTGGTAAGCCAGATTCAGAGTTTTATTAGGGGATGGATCTTATTTCTGGAAATTATGCTTTGTTGTTTGGAGCCTTTGGAAAACTCTTTCATTACAACCAACATTTCTACAATGAAGGACAGCAGCTGGTAGAATATATTTTCTGAGTCGGTTAAGAACGTTTTCGTTCATTTAATGTGGGACCCAATTACACCTGAGAGGGAGCCGGAGGACCCAGTTGAAACCCAGCAAAATAGTTACCAAAAAGGTGTTCTGGGAATACCTTGTGGGCAACGTGGGCACGAAATGCCGGATTTGCCAGTGATGCCCAAATTCCAAGAAAGGATAAAGAAAGAAAAAGTCTCAGGCAGTAGGGGCAAAAAGGCATTCGCTAATATGTTTCCAACTAAGAAGGCATAGGCAATTATACCAGTGACATCTCTGGGAGTAAAACAAATGAAATGGCTTCCCGGGATCCCGTATAGTGCAGGAAGAAATCTCTTATTTGATTCTACCTAAAGCAAATATGAAAGAGGTGTCTCTGTGACAGGTCCTTCCCCAAGAGAAAATTGCGCAGCAGAGCCAAATGAAGAAATGATTTTACTACTTTATTGTACGTAGTACAACTACACATTTGATGTCATCAATCATTCATCCTGATGTCTAACCTTTTCAGCAAGTTCAAAGGTCATGACTCAGAGCTATGCAACATAGTAGATATGCCATTCAGTATAATTGTACAGGTTTGTTAAGATGCAGTTTAATTAACCATGAATAACAGATTAATTTAATGCCACGAAGACTTCACGGATTGATTAATCTGGTTTAATATTAAATGTAAAATACAGGGAGAAGACTTCTTGTATTCTTTTCAAAATTGGATATTACTTGTGAATATTTGTTATTATGATGTTAGTTAATGTTACTAAATGTCAAATTACATTTTCAAGTGGTAAAATGGTGTTGTGTGATAGTGGTGTTAACCCATTTGAAATTCGTTTTTCTGCTAATTTAACAATGTTGCAATTGCACATCCATAAATTTCACCCTATCAAACTCTTCCAAGATGTGGCTCTTCTCTTTTTAGAAACATTTGTATTTCTGTAAGATGAATAGAATAAATGATAAAAAACTTTTATCCATTAAAAGTTAATTGATCTCTAAATCCTATGCACTATGCCTTAATTTAGATGCTGTTCAAGTACTCAATGTTTAGCATACAAATCCAACAATAAGAGAATGAATACATAAAGGTTAACAGAAAATGATGTATTCTGTGAGGCAGTTTGAATGCAATAAACATATTTCTCTTAATCTTTTGTAACTTTCCCCCTCAATACATATACAACTGTGGAAATAAACCTGACCAACAAATGAAGATGCTGAAATGAAGAGTAAAGAGGTGGGATTCTTTGACGGCCAACGGCAAAATCGGGAAACACGATTAGGTGGAGAAGCGGTTCCGACGCCGAAATCACAGCAGGCGCCGTTTCACGCCAAATTGCAATTCTCCATTGCCACCACAGCGGCGTCAGTGCCCTCCAGAACGCCCACATAGTAAACGCCATTGGCATATCATTAGCATGCCTGACCTTGGGTTGGATTCTCTGATTCTACGACCAAAATGTCAGCGCCACCCCCGCACTGATGCTCCGCCCGGTGGGGGACTAGTAACCGCGCCACGTAAAGCCCCCCCCCCCCCCCCCCGCCCGACTTTACCTACCGACCGATACGGACGCAGCATTGCCGGGTCTGGGGCTGCGCAGCGGCAGCCGTGCCGTAGAACATGGTGCCGGCCTTGCGCGGACCCGGCATGCTAAAAATTGCCCCCTGTAACCCACTCACCATCCCCCGCCGAAGCCCCCCTCCCCCATCAGCGGAATGCCCCCCCCCCCCCCCCCCGCGCGACTGTGGCAGTGCTGGACACAGTCCACAGCTGCCTTGCCTGGTTTACGAAAGGTGAGAGGTGAGGCGTGTCCTATGCCGTCGGGAAGTCGGCCCATCGGGGGCGGAGCATCGGGGGAGGCCTCAGATGACGTCCTGAGGCCGTCCCAACGGCGTGCGAAAAACAGCACCGCCCCTGATTTTGGCATAAAAGGGATTCTCTGGCCAATCATCGAACACGATTTTGCCGTTGGCAATCAAAGAATCCCACCCCTGGTATTTTCCAGGGCCCCCACAATTTTCCGCCTCAGATGCGCTGAATTCCCGATGGTGGGTTCACTTCTGGTTTTAAAAATAGTGAAACTGGTATCGTGGCTGATGAAGACGAGAGAGGAGGTAGGATACGGATAGGCTCAACTGTGGGCTGCTGGTCTGGACACTGGCTGGCCTGGCTGGGGGATGCCCTGTCAGGGCCAGCGGGGTGTTGACCAGGGGATTGGCCAGGGTGACACCCCCCCCCCCCACCCCATGGGACTGGTGCAGTATCCAGGCATGGACCTTTGTTGCCGCAGCCTGCGAGGTAGCCATCTTGCTGTGCTCCCCACTGACCAGTTCCCCACCGCCCACCCTGCACCCTACACGCTACCATACACCCACCACCAAACCAGCCACCACCTGCCGGCGGAGCATCAGGCAGCCCACCCAATGCAACACCCACAGTAGCCCCTATAGGGGCGCCGGACGGGGGCCACGGAGTATATCCCTGGCAAGGGCTGCACCAGCCGATGGTACCCCTGGCAGCAGGGACGGGCGCCAGGGCCAGAGTTGCCATGGTGCCGGGCACCAATAGGGGTGGGAGGATGGTGGCGGGAGGGGACATGATGGGGCAGAGTCCGCAGTGCCAACTGGGGCCACTGTGTAGCCCGTTGGACCTGGTTGGGCACGGGGATACACACCATGCTAACTTGTCTGCCTTTCATCCCCTGCAGACAATGGACATTGGGGAGGCAGTGGTGTAGTGGTATTGTCACTGGTCTAATAATCCAGATTCCAAGGGTACTGCTCTGGGGACCTAGGTTCGAATCCCACCATGGCAGGTGGTGAAATTTGATTTCAATTAAAAAATCTGGAATCCGGAGTCTCATGATAATAATGAAGTGGAGATGCCGGCATTGGACTGGGGTGGGCACAGTAAGAAGTCTTAAAACACCAGGTTAAAGTCCAACAAGTTTGTTTCAAATTACTAGCTTTCAGAGCACTGCCCCTTCCTCAGGTGAATGAAGAGGTATGTTCCAGAAACATATATATAGACAAAGTCAAAGATGCAAGACAATGCTTTGAATGCGAGCATTTGCAGGTAATTAACTCTTTACAGATCCAGAGATAGGGGTAACCCCAGGTTAAAGAGGTGTGAATTGTCTCAAGCTTGTTTCATGTTGCATTACATTCATCCCCCTACATCTGGCCTGGGCTTACAAAATCCTACCAACTGTCCTGGCTTGAGACAATTCAACACCTCTTTAACCTGGGGTTACCCCATCTCTGGATCTGTAAAGACTTAATTACCTGCAAATGTTCGCATTCAAAGCATTGTCTTGCATATTAGACTTTGTCCATATATATTTTTCTGGAACATACCTCTTCATTCACCTGAGGAAGGAGCAGTGCTCCGAAAGCTAGTGATTCAAAACAAACCTGTTGGACTTTAACCTGGTGTTGTAAGACTTCTTACGATGATAATGAAACCATTGTCAATTGTCAGAAAAGCCCATCTGGTTCACTAATGTCCGTTCGGGAAGGAAATCTGCCATCCTTATCTAACCTGTCCTACATGTGATTCTCAACCCACAGCAATGTGGTTGACTCTTAAATGCCCTCAGGATTGGTTAACAAATGCTGGCCCAGCCAGCGATGGCAACATCCCATGCACGTAAAGAAAAAATAAATCACAGCAATGGTGGCCTTCCTCCTAGTCGCTGCAGCCCTGGGGGATGAACTGCAGCTCCAAGAGCTGCCACTGCTCAAGGAGGAAGAAGCTGCAGAAGTGGAGACAGCCCCAGAGCAACAGGATGAAGAGCCCGCCAGGAGGAGAAGGAGATGCAAAGGAGGTGCAGCATGAGACCGCCTGAGTACCGGCATTGCCTGTCATTTGAGGACCTTTCGGACCGGGCATGCCGTCGAAGACTCCGGATGAGCAGAGACAGTGCGACAGATCTGCCAGACCACGGCGCACCTGGCACTGCGGGGGATTGGGGGAGGACACCTGTTCCTGATGGCCGTCAAGGTGATGGTCGCCTTGACATTTTATGCCATGGGGTCCTTCCAGGCTCTGAGTGGAGACCTCTCATGACTCTCTCAGAGCTCGGTGCACAGGTGCATCCGCGCCATCACGCAGGTCCTATATGCCCAGTCAGCACTATACATCCATTTCAATGTGGACCGACTCCACCAGGATGCCCGGGCAGCGGGTTTCACCACCATCACTGAGATGCCCCTGGTCCAGGGGGTGATCGATGGAATGCATGTCCCCCTATGAGCACCTCCTTTTGACAGACCATTTTACACAAACCAAAAGGGGTTCCACTCGATGAACGTGCAGCTGAAATCTGACCATGAGCTGCACATCATGCAAGTCTGTCCCCGATACCCGGGGACTGTGCAAGATGCCTTCATCCTGGCACACCCAACGGTTCCTGGCATGTTTGAGAGCCCCCCCCCCCTTCCGGCTGGGGAGTTATCCACTTGCGGTAGTGGCTGATGAGGCCTATCCGGAGGCCTCAGAGCAACACGGAGAACAGTTACAATGACCTGGGGTGTGGTCAAGAGGAGCTTTGGCATCCTGAGGATGCGGTTCAGGTGCCTGGACCGCTCTGGAGGTGCCCTCCAGTATGGCGCTGAGAGGATTCACACATACCTCAAGTCAAAAAGTTCAACATTCAATGTCCACAAAGGACACTGATACCAATAACTTTGAGAATGACTCAAATTATCCACAAGGAACAGTCATTTAGCACAAGAAAAACAACAACAAGAAGCACAAGAAAAACAACAAGAAGCACAAGAAAAAGAACAACAATGAAAACAACAACAAAGACAACAGAAAAAACAAAGACAACAGAAACAACAAAAGCAACAACAAGAACAACAATGAAAATGACAGAAACAACAAAAACAACAATGAAAACAATGACCTGTACAACATGGTACAACTCTGCACATGAAGGACAATGCAACAGCACAGTCCAAAACAATGGCAAGAGTACAAACATATCACAGCATGACGAATCTCTCAAATTCCTATTTGCTCCCAAACAAACAAGCAAACCAGTTTCAAGGCAGGTGACATACAGAATCGATACCACAAGCACAGAAAAAAGTCCAGGTCAGGCAACAAAAAAAAGATTCACCTTCAAACACCAGTTTTTACTGCACTGGATCTGAATAAGTCAATTAGTCAACAGGGCTTACATCACAATAAGACAACAGACGATACTCACAAAGACATCAAAATATCAACAACACCACTTCACCAGTTAAGAACATCCAACAGAAGAAGAAAGAAACTTGACCGATTAAATTTATAAAGATTGTACTCATAAATATTAATTGGGTTTGCATAACTTTCAATATCATCACAACTTGTACAGATATACATATCACATTTATCTACCTGTTTTGTACAATTTTCTGTAAAACAATACAGAAAATATGTAAAAAGAAAATAGGCGGGATGTAGTGCTCTGCATATCTGTATGTACACAAGGGGTTAATGTAAAGACACTACAACTAAGTAATTACTAGAGGGCAGCACTAGAGATGTATAAATAGTCAGACTTAAGGACAGGGACTCGTGACCACAAGCAGATAAAGACAGCTCAGCACAGGTGTAGCTAATCATAAGTATTTCTTATTTAATCTTGTTCATGTAACATCTAGTTTAAGCCCTGGAGAGAGAACGAACTCACAATTAATTCATCAACATTACTCAATAAAATACTTGCTCTAATTGGAAGAGTAACTTATATTGCACAAAGAAATACAACATTACTATCAGAAATAGTAATATAATAAAGTGTATATATGCGGCTGCAGCTTGTCAGCCTCCTGAGTGTCAATCGCGAATCGGGCGAATTTCACACCGTTTCTCATTGGATTCTATTGTGTTCTACATGGCGCCGGTGCTAGTCCCTCAACAGTCTCTGGATCGATCCAGGTGCGGTGCCAGTTTAGCTTTTGTGGAACTCCACGAATCCTGTGCCGGCTTCAACGCAAAGGGCCGATTCTCCAGAAAGATTTCTAAGTCTGGTAGCGAGTGGGAATTGCCGTGAGCTTCCCAATGCTCAGCCCATCGAGACCGGCAATGCTATTATTGTTAATTGGTCCACTTAACGGGCCTCACAGGCTTCTCGCCGCAAATTAAGGCTCACCAGCTGATTCGCCAGCACCGCGCTTGCCAGCCTCCCTCTAACAAGGTCGAGTAGCACTTAAGCTGCATTTGCTCAGCCAACCCCAGTCAGCTCGCAACAATGGTACCGAGGAGACCAGCCCCATGTTTTGGAGACGCTGACCTGGGGAGGCTCCTAGATGCATTGGATGCCAGGAGGGATGTCCTGTTCCCCCGTGGATTCCGGAGAGTGAGTCACAAGGCAGCCACTACTGTCTGGGACTAGGAGCCAATATGCCTGTGTGCCAAGTTGGCACTGCCAGGGGTCAGTTCCGGGGAAGGGGCTCCTGTGGCCTCGAGAAGGTTGGGGGTGAGGGAAGGTTTCCATGGATGGGGGGTAGTGGAAAGGTCAGGGCACCTGGCCAAAATGGCACCCCGATGTGCGAGGAGCCATTCCAACAGGAAATCGATTAAAATGTGGGCCCAGCAGGGAGGAACAACATGAGACCCAAAAATAAAGCAAAGTGCCAATGAATAGCGGGGTGAATCTCGGCAAAAAAACACTGCAAAAGGTGCCGAAACCGACAGGTCCACTGAATCGCGCGTACAGTATATATTATGTATGTCCTGATTCTTGCTGTAAAAGATTCATAGACAGTTGTCAGAACGAATGCTTAATTACACTAAAATTGAATAAATATCATTTTTTTAAAACGTTATGCCTGGGATGATTTCACATTTAGGATCCTAATTTCCTTTCTCTGCTTTTAGTTAACTGGCTCCTGTAAAATGTCCACTTGCATTGCTTTAATGCAACGTTTAACTGATTTTAAATAAATTGACTAATGACTATTTGTCATAATATGCAGACATGCAGATAATGATATACAGACAGGCAGCTAATGAACACAGAGAATATCACATGACCAATAAGCAGGCAGGACACTCAGGGGTGGTATCTCACTATAAAAGGCACGAGGCACTCACTCTCCGCCTCTTTCCACGAATGAACATCTACAGAGTGAGTCAGTGTGTATTTATAGTATCACACCTCCAGCATGTGGCTAAGAGCTAGTCTGGTTCAGTCAGACAGAGTAACCACACTTAGGTTAGCAGTGAGTCGAACTCATAGAGAACTGTGCTAACTGTGCTACTGGTTCAATAAATCAGATTGGACTAACTTCAAGGTCTGGAGTATCTTTTGGTTAAAGCTGCATCCAGTTGCAGCTTGTGTTATCCCAGAGTACATAACACGACATGCTACCAGGAGACTGCTTAATCTAGGTGGTTTACCTCAGTCCGTTCCGTGACGACCAGCGAATGTACCCCGGCACCATGGAGAAGATTCAGGCTCCTCACCAGCTCAGGACCTCCGGCAATCTCAGTGCCGACTGGCGGACATGCAAGCAAAAGTTTCTGCTGTACATTGAAGCTTTAGACCTCGTGGGTGCGCCTGATGCAAGGAAGATCGCGCTTCTCCTCTCAACAGCGGGTGATCAAGCCATCAAACTCTTCAACTCTTTTCACTTCACCGAAGGCCAGGCAAGACAAAGTTGCAGACCATCCTGGACAAGTTTGACAGTCACTGTGAAGTGGACACTAATGACACCTTCGAGCGCTACATATTCAAACAGCGTCTACAAGGTAAAGATGAATCTTTCAACTCCTTCTTAACTAACCTCCGCCTACTAGTGCTGTCCTGCAACTTTGGTGATATTGCTGACTCCATGATCAGAGACCAAGTTGTTCTTGGAGTTCACTCTGAGAGAGCAGCTGCTGAAAATCAAGCACATGACCCTGCCAGTCGCAATTGACACATGCACAGTGCATGAGCACGCCAAAAATCGCTATGTCCAGTACAAATTGAGAAACTTGCCTCCCACGAGGCAGAGAGTGTGCAGGCCATCTCCCAGATGCAGCGCCTCAGCATTGATGAAAGCGGCCATTTCGAGCGCTTTTCCCGGTGCCTCACGCATGCGCGATGTGAACGGAATAATGAAGCGGCCGACACCCGCACTGCGCATGTGCGACGCCGCACGGACGTCAGGACACCGACGTCATGACGTGCTCAAACTGCGGCAACACCCACTTAAAGAAACACTGCCCTGCAAGAGGCAGGCGATATTTAAACTGCGGGAAGCCTGGACCCTATGCAGCCTTGTGCAGGGCTGCACCAGCAGTCAGGGGCCAGCGCTCCCAATTCCGATGACGGCGCGTTCAGAGTGTGCAACAACGATTACAGGATTCTGATCCTGGCAGCACAACGGATCCAGAGGAAGAATGCCTGGACTCCGCCTACTGTGTGGGCATCATTACCAAATGTGAATATGCCACATCCAACTCATCACAAATTCAATCCATCCTCGCTGTGGATTCTGCGGACGAATGGCGTGCCGTGATGCAGGTCAACCACTGCTCCATCCAGTTTAAGCTGGACACAGGTGCTTCTGTCAACCTCCTCTCACAGGCAGATTTCAAACGCACCAAGAAGCCCCCCAAGGTTCTTCCAGCAGCCTGCAGGCTCCTGAACTACAATGGAAATGCCATCACGGCACTGGGATCCTGCCATCTACTCGTCTCCAACCGGAGCACCCATGCATGGTTACGTTTTAAAATTGTCAAGCCAGACAGGGCATCCCTACTAGGCGCGCATGCCTGCAAGCAGCGGAACCTCGTGCAGAGGGTTTACACAACGACATCCTCCAATGTGGATCTTCAGGCCGGCATTGACGACATCCTCGCTCAGTATCCGCATGTGTTCGATGGGATGGGCACGCTGCCATATCGATACAAGATTCTGCTACGACCTGATGCCAAGCCAGTGGTCCATGCACCACGCCAGGTCCCGGCTCCGCTAGGGAGCGCCTGAAGGCACAGCTCAAAGATCATAGATCATAGATCATAGAATTTACAGTGCAGAAGGAGGCCATTCGGCCAATCGAGTCTGCACCGACTCTTGGAAAGAGCACCCTACCCAAGGTCAACACGCCCACCCTATCCCCATAACCCAGCAACCCCACCCAACACTAAGGGCAATTTTGGACACTAAGGCAATTTATCATGGCCAATCCACCTAACTGTAGCTGAAGGATCTTCAGCTACAGGGTATCATTTCCAAGGTAACCGAACCGACTGATTGGGTCAGCTCTATGGTATGTGTTAGAAAGCCTTCGGGAGACCTGCGCATCTGCATTGATCCCAAGGATCTCAATAAGAATATAATGCGTGAACACTACCCCATCCCGAAGCGGGAGGAACTCACCAATGAGATGGCACATGCATGTTTTTTCACCAAGTTAGGTGCGTCACATGGATTTTGGCAAATCCAGCTGGACGAGTCCAGCAGAAGGTTCTGCACCTTCAACACACACCGTTTGGCAGATACTGATATAATCGCATGCCGTTTGGCATTGTCTCAGCATTGGAGATCTTCCATCGCATCATGGAGCAGATGATGGAGGGCATTGAAGGGGTTCGTGTGTACGTGGACATCATCATATGGTTCACGACCCCTGAAGAGCATGTTTCCTGCCTCCAGCAGGTATTCCGCCATGTCCATGCCAATGGCCTGAAGCTGAACAGGTCCAAATGTTGCTTTGGCATGTCGACACTCAAGTTCCGATGTGACCAGATCTCTCAGCAGGGCGTGCGCCCGGACACAGACAAGGTCAAGGCCATCAAAGCGATGAAGGTCCCTGAAGACAAGAAAGTGGTGTTGCGCTTCCTGGGCATGGTCAATTTTCTGGGCAAGTTCTCCCAAACCTGGCCTCACACACCACGGCCCTACGAAAGCTGGTGAAAAAGTCCACTGCCGTTGAGTGGAAGGCAGCACATCAGACAGAGTGGTTGGAGCTGAAAGCCAAGCTCACCACTGCACCCGTCTTGGCATTTTTCGACCTAGACAGGCAGACGAAGATCTCGACAGATGCGAGCCAGGATGGCATCAGTGTGGTGCTGCTTCAACGCGATGACACTTCATCCTGGCACGGATAGCCTACGCATCAAGGGCCATGATGACCACCGAAACAAGGTATGCACAAATAGAGAAGGAATACCTGGGTCTTCTCACTGGCATTCTCAAGTTTCACGACCATGTCTGCGGCCTGCCGACATTCACGGTCGAGACGGATCATAGGCCTCTGGTCCACATTATCCACAAGGACCTGAACGACATGACGCCTCGGTTGCAGCGCATCCTCTTCAAACTCAGAAGGTACGACTTTGACTTAGTGTACACGCCTGGCAAGGAGCTCATCATCGCTGATGTATTGTCCCACTCCATCACCTTGCCTAGTGAACCACTGGAAATCATCCGGCAGATTGAATCACAGGTGCAGCTGTGTGCTAGCACCCTCCCGGTGTCTGATGAGAAGGCAGTTCGTATCCGCGAGGAGACAGCCAAAGACCCCCTCTTGCAGCGTGTCATGCACCACCTTGCCAATGGCTGGCAGGAAGGGCAGTGCCCTCAATTTTACAATGTAAAGGACGACCTGACGGTGATTGATGGTCTCCACCTCAAGCTGGACCGGATTGTCATTCCACTCAGTCTCCAGAGCTTGGTGCTCCGCCAAATCCATGAGGGACACCTGGGAGTCGAGAAGTGCAGACGCAGAGCCAGGCAGGCTGTCTACTGGCCCGGTATTAGCCAGGACATCTCGAACATGGTCCTCAACTGTGCGACCTGGCACCGCTTCCAGCCAGCACAGAGCAAGGAGACGCTCCAGCAGCATGAAATCGAGACCTTCCCGTGGTCCAAGGTTGGCATTGACCTCTTTTGTGCGAATGGTCGTGACTACGTGTTGATTATTGACTATTTCTCCAATTACCCTGAAATCGTGAAGCACTCAGACCTCGCATCTTGGAGACGTTCTCCAGGCATGGTATCCCACTCACTGTCATGAGTAACAATGGCCCGTGCTTCAACAGCCAAGAGTGGTCTATGTTTGCCAAGTCATGCCATTTCAAACATGTCACTTCCAGCCCACACTATCCGCAGTCCAATGGGAAGGTTGAAAAAGGGGTGCACATTGTGAAACAGCTCACCTGCAAGGCCGCGGATTCTGCTTCTGATACCTAACTCGTGCTGCTTGCGTACAGGGCGACCCCATTGTCCACTGGCATGTCGCCTACTCAACTCCTGATGAACAGGGACCTGCGGACGACACTTCCAGCCATACACTTGCCCAACCTGGATCACCTCCCGGTGCTGCAGAAGGTGCGGCAGCTCCAAAACCAGCAAAAGCAAGGCTATGATACTCATGCCACCGATTTGCCTGTGTTATCCTCGGCAGACACCGTCAGGATCAAGGTACCTGATGGTGGCTTGTCTGCTCCAGCTGTCGTTGTTCGACAGGCTGCGCCACGCTCATATGTTGTATGTATGGCTGATGTTTCTGTTGTGCGACAAAACAGACGGGCACCGCGCAAAGTTGCCTGCCCGCAACCGCTTTCTTCTCTGTTTCCATCCGTTGTTTTGCCACCGCCTGATACCTCGAACTACGAGACCACCAGTCAGGCTTCCATCCCGCCTGTCAAGGCGCTGTCGTCTCCACCACCACCTCTCGGGCGGTTGACAAGGATCAGACGCAGGCCCCAGAGACTGGACTTATGAACATTTGTTTTGCTTGCTATGTTCTGTTTTCTCACATTAGACAGCTGTCTTCACATGTAAATACGTTCACATATGTCACCACTTGTAAATATGTCAATATATGCCACCACATATAAATACGTTCCCATGTGCCAAAAAAACATTTTTAAAAAGTGGAGATGTCATGATATGCAGACATGCAGATAATGATATACAGACAGGCACAGACAGGCAGCTAATGAACACAGAAACAAGACATGACCAATGAGCAGGCAGGACACTCAGGAGTGGTATCTCACTATAAAAGGCACGAGGCACTCACACTCCGCCTCCTTCCACTGATGAACATGTGCAGAGTGAGTCAGGATGTATGTACAGCATCATACCTCCAGCATGTGGCTAAGAACTAGTCTGGTTCAGTCAGACAGAGTAACCACACTTAGGTTAGCAGAGAGTCGAACTCATAGAGAACTGTGCTAACTGTGCTACTAGTTCAATAAATCAGATTGAACTAACTTCAAGGTCTGGAGTATCTTTTGGTTAAAGCTGCATCCAGTTGCAGCCTGTGTTATCCCAGAGTCCATAACACGACACTATCGGGCAAGCAATAATAACAACAGCAATTTGCATTTATATAATGCTTTTAACATGGAAAAATACCCAAGGCACTTCACAGGACTTTGCAAACAGCCTGGATCTGCCTGAGGCAGTTGGAAGGGAGAGTGATGGTGTCGACAGCTAAGGTAAAGATTTTGTAGCAACAACCACAGAAAATGACTTTGGTCTTCCCAATGTTTAATTGGAGGAACTTTCAGCAATACTGAATACCAAGCAGTCTTGATAATTTGATGATAACATTGAAAGGAAATCTCGATATCAGGGTAAAGGAATAGAGGATATGTTGGGGTGAATTCTCTGCTGGTGGGATTCTCCGTTTTGGCAGCAGCACACCACTGGCTGCAGGTTTCCCGCAGCGTGGGGTGCCTGCAATGGGAAATCGCATCGGCCAGCTGCCGAGGAACACTTGGCTGGGGAGGCGGAGAATTTAGCCCGTTATTAAGGTTAGATCAAGTAAAGTGGGAAGAGGTTTTTGTGGAGTACAGGCCTGTTCAATCAAATAGCCTGTTTCTATGCTGTAGAATTCTATTTAATTTTGTGTAACATGTTCACCAGTGTGCTAAAACTGGTGCACATAAGCAATTCTAGCTTTTAGCTGTATGTTTGCAGGAGTCAGATCACACTGAAAACATCAAAAATCGTGGAGGAAAGAAATGTGGGAAAACGTGTTGTTTTGGATCATGTCAGTGGCTCCATGAGCGGATATTCGATGCGTTCTAGATTTCTTCTGTACACTGTCAAGGGCATTTGTAGTGTCGTATGAAACGTAAATATTCTCCGGTCAGGAGACTATTCCTGCCGGAGGTGAATTGCACCAGATATGCATCCCATGAATGAATAAAAAGTACACGCTGACCCTGCCAGAAATTACACCGTCGACATATTAGAATATTATGAGGTGGTAAAAAGATGTGCGCCCTGTCAGCAATGGATGTCCATGGGAGGGCCAGGCAATCTGTGGACATTAGAAGATGTGCTTCTGGGGGCCAGGCAATCTGTGGACATCAAAAATGTGGAATTCAAAGCAGTACTATTGATAATTGGACCCACCTCACAGGAAGATGATGACAGGGGCAGCATGGTAGCATAGTGGTTAGCACAATTGCTTCACAGCTCCAGGGTCCCAGGTTCGATTCCCGGCTTAGGTCATTGTCTGTGCGGAGTCTGCACTTTATCCCCGTGTGTGCGTGGGTTTCCTCCGGGTGCTCCGGTTTCCTCCCACAGTCCAAAGGTGTGCAGCTTAGGTGGATTGGCTATGCTAAATTATCCTTAAGTGTCCAAAATTGCCCTTACTGTTGGGTGGGGTTACTGGGTTAGAACATAAGAACATAAGAAATAGGAGCAGGAGTAGGCCATCTGGCCCCTCGAGCCTGCTCTGCCATTCAATGAGATCATGGCTGATCTTTTGTGGACTCAGCTCCACTTTCTGGCCCGAACACCATAACCCTTAATCCCTTTATTCTTCAAAAAACTATCTATCTTTATCTTAAAAACATTTAATGAAGGAGCCTCAACTGCTTCACTGGGCAAGGAATTCAATAGATTCACAACCCTTTGGGTGAAGAAGTTCCTCCTAAACTCAGTCTTAAATCTACTTCCCCTTATTTTGAGGCTATTCCCCCTAGTTCTGCTTTCACCCGCCAGTGAAAACAGCCTGCCCGCATCTATCCTATCTATTCCCTTCATAATTTTTTATGTTTCTATAAGGTCCCCCCCTCATCCTTCTGAATCCCAGCGAGTACAGTCCCAGTCTACTCAACCTCTCCTCGTAATCCAACTCCTTCAGCTCTGGGATTAACCTAGTGAATCTCCTCTGCACACCCTCCAGCGCCAATACGTCCTTTCTCAGGTAAGGAGACCAAAACTGAACACAATACTCCAGGTGTGGCCTCACTAACACCTTATACAATTGCAGCATAACCTCCCCAGTCTTAATCTCCATCCGTCTAGCAATGAAGGACAAAATTCCATTCGCCTTCTTAATCACCTGTTGCACCTGTAAACCAACTTTTTGCGACTCATGCACTAGCACACCCAGTTCTCTCTGCACAGCAGCATGTTTTAATTATCATTTAAATAATAATCCTTTTTCACTGTTATTCCTACCAAAATGGATAACCTCACATTTGTCAACATTGTATTCCATCTGCCAGACCCTAGCCCATTCATTTAACCTATCCAAATCCCTCTGCAGACTTTCGGTATCCTCTGCACTTTTTGCTTTACCACTCATCTTAGTGTTGTCTTCAAACTTGGACACATTGCCCTTGGTCCACAACTCCAAATCATCTATGTAAATTGTGAACAATTGTGGGCCCAACACTGATCCCTGAGAGACACCACTAGCTACTGATTGCCAACCAGAGAAACACCCATTAATCCCCACTCTTTGCTTTCTATTAATTAACCAATCCTCTATCCATGCTACTACTTTACTCTTAATGCCATGCATCTTTATCTTATGCAACAACTTTTTGTGTGACACCTTGTCAAAGACTTTCTGGAAATCCAGATATACCACATCCATTGGTTCGCTGTTATCTACCGCTCTGGTAATGTCCTCAAAAAATTCCACTAAATTAGCTAGGCACGACCTGCCCTTTATGAACCCATGCTGCGTCTGCCCAATGGGACAATTTCCATCCAGATGCCTCGCTATTTCATCCTTGATGATACATTCCAGCATCTTCCCTACGACCAAAGTTAAGCTCACGGCCTATAATTACCCACTTTCTGCCTATCTCCTTTTTTAAACAGTGGTGTCACGTTTGCTCATTTCCAATCCGCCGGGACCATCCCAGAATCTAGGGAATTTTGGTAAATAATCACTAGTGGATTTGCAATTTCCCTAGCCATCTCTTTTAGCACTCTGGGATGCATTCTATCACTACCTCCTCAGTGATAACAATCATCTCAAGGTCCTCACCTGTCATAGCCTCATTTCTATCAGTCACTGGTATGTTATTTGTGTCTTCCACTGTGAAGACCGACCCCAAAAACCTGTTCAGTTCCTCAGCCATTTCCTCATTTCCCATTATTAAATCTCCCTTCTCATCCTCTAAAGGACCAATATTTACCTCAGCCACTCTTTTTTGTTTTATATATTTGTCAAAACTTTTACTATCTGTTTATATATTCTGAGCAAGTTTACTCTCATAATCTATCTTACTCTTCTTTATAGCATTTTTAGTAGCTTTCTGTTGTCCCCTAAAGATTTCCCAGTCCTCTAGTCTCCCACTAATCTTTGCCACTTTGTATGCTTTTTCCTTCAATTTGATACTCTCCTTTATTTCCTTAGATATCCATGGTCGATTTTCCCTCATTCTACCGTCCTTTCTTTTTGTTGGTATAAACCTTTGCTAAGCACTGAGAAAAATCGCTTGGCAGGTTCTCCACTGTTCCTCAACTGTTTCACCATAAAGTCTTTGCTCCCAGTCTACCTTAGCTAGCTCTTCTCTCATCCCATTGTAATCTCCTTTGTTTAAGCACAAAACTCGAGTGTTTGATTTTACCTTCTCACCCTCTATCTGTATTTTAAACTCCACCATATTGTGATCACTCATTCCGAGAGGATCCCTAACTATGAGATCATTAATCAATCCCGTCTCATTACACAGGACCAGATCTAGGACCGCTTGTTCCCTCGTAGATTCCATTACATACTGTTCTAGGAAACGATCGCGGATACATTCTATAAACTCCTCCTCAAGGCTGTCTTGACTGACCTGGTTAAACCAATTGACATGTAGATTAAAACCCCCATGATAACTGCTGTACCATTTCTACATGCATCAGTTATTTCTTTGTTTATTGCCTGCCCCACCATAATGTTACTGTTTGGTGGCCTATAAACTACTCCTATCAGTGACTTTTTTGCCTTACTATTCCTGATTTCCACCCAAATGGATTCAACCTTATCCTCCATAGCACCAACGTCATCCCTTACTAATGCCCGGAGGTCATCCTTAAATAACAGAGCTTCACCACCTCCCTTACCATCCACTCTGTCCTTCCGAATAGTTTGATACCCTCGGATATTTAACTCCCAGTCATGACCATCCTTTAACCATGTTTCAGTAATGGCCACTAAATCATTGTCATTCACGATGATTTGCGCCATCAACTCATTTACCTTATTCCGAATACTACGAGCATTCAGGTAAAGTACACTTATTTGGCTTTTATACCTCTGTTTTGAATCTTAACACCTCGATCAGTAACCTCTCCTAAGTTATATTTCCTCTTAAATTTTCTCTTAATTTTCCTTGTCGTTGAACCCATATCTTCATGTAACAACCTGCCGCGTCGCTTACCATTAATGTTTTTACTTCCCGTTTTATTCCTTTTAGTATTACTGGGCCTATTCACAGAGCTCCCCTCAGTCACTGTACCTTGTACTGTCTCCCTTTTTGATTTTTGACTATGGCTTCTCTGCCTTACACTTTCCCCCATACTGCCTTTTGTTTCTGTCCCTGTTTTACTATCTTCCGACTTCCTGCATTGGTTCCCATCCCCCTGCCACATTAGTTTGAACCCTCCCCAACAGCTCTAGCAACCCTCCCCCCCTCCCCCTAGGACATCGGTTCCAGTCCTGTCCTGGTGCAGACCGTCCTGTTTGTTCTGGTGCACCTCCCCCAGAACCAGTTCCAATGCCCCAGGAATTTGAATCTCTCCCTCTTGCACCATCTCTCAAGCCATGCATTCATCCTATCTATCCTGACAGTCCTACTCTGACTAGCTCATGGCACAGGTAGCAATCCTGAGATTATTACCTTTGAGGTCCTACTTTTTAGTTCAACTCCTAACTCCCTGAATTCAGCTTGTAGGACCTCGTCCCATTTTTTACCTATATCGTTGGTGCCCATGTGCACCACAACAGCTGGCTGTTCACCCTCTCCCCCCAGAATGTCCTGCAGCTGCTCCGAGACATCCTTGATCCTTGCACCAGGGAGGCAACATACCATCCTGGAGTCTCGATTGCGTCCGCAGAACCGCCTGTCTGTTCCCCTTACGATTGAGTCCCCTATCACTATAGCCCTGCCATTCTTCTTCCTGCCCTGCTGCGCAGCAGAGCCAGCCACGGTGCCATGAACCTGGCTGCTGCTGCCTTCCCCTGGTGAGCCATCTCCCTCAACAGTATCCAAAGCGGTATATCTGTTTTGCAGGGAGATGACACCTGCACTGCCTTCCTACTCTTACTCTGTCTTTTGGTCACCCATTATCTATCTCCCTCAGTAACTTTCACCTGCGGTGTGACCTACTCGCTAAACGTGCTATCCACGACGTCCTCAGCACCGCGGATGCTCCAAAGTGATCCATCCACAGCTCCAGAGACTTCAAGTGGTCTAACAGGAGCTGCAACTGGAAACACTTCTTGCACGTGAAGGAGCCAGGGACAGTGGACGTGTCCCTGAGCTCCCACATTGCACACGAGGAGCATGACACGGGTCTGGGATCTCCTGCCATGTCTTAAACCTTCGGTTAACTTATACAACTACAATTCCAAAAAAAAACAAAGAAAAAATAAATAAATATACCAATGAACAGAAAAAGAAAAAAGAAAAACTACTTAGATAGGTTGGAGGTGTGGGCTTGGGCAGGGTGCTCTTTCCAAGAGCCGGTGCAGACCCGATGGGCCGAATAGCCTCCTTCTGCACTGTAAATTCTATGACTATGACTCTATGACTCTAAATTTTGCCAACAACTAATTCCTCAGAAGGTGGAATAAGTATTCTTCTTACTGAAATTAGGCATGGTGTATCGGGTAGGGGTGGGAAATAACAAGTGTTATGTAACTAGTCAATGCAGCAGCCAGGAGCACATGGAGTAGGCTGAATGATAGCTACCCTAATCCCGAGGAATTCTTTCCAGTACAGAATGAGGTTTAATGACCACATTTGGTCAGTGAACAGAGGAGCTATTGTGCATTTGGGACAATTTACATGTACCCTAAACTGGCATTCACAAATCTTAGTGTACTATCTGCTGCACTAAATTAAATATATTGACGCCTGCCATGGAATGTTTCAATTAAATGGATACAGCGTTTTCAGCCCGATTGAAACCTTGTTATCCCTGTGAGAATTTAAGGAGATAAGTGATGGGTATGTTCAAATGGTTGTTGAATGAAACAGTCTGTGATGGATAATAACAAGTATTCTTTTATCATGGAGAAACAGTTGTGAACAAATACCGCGAAGAACACATTTTAGAAGGAGTGACAGCAGCAGGAGAATCTTGCTGTAAATCCTGACAAGTTGTTCAGTTCACGTATAGGGGTTGGAGATAACTTATCCCCGTAACCTCACCAAAACGTTTGTACACGGAGGAGCAATCTAGCATGGCCAATCACGTAACCTGCACATCTTTGGACTGTGGAAGGAAACCGGAGCACCCAAACGAAACCCACGCAGACACAGGAAGAACTTACAAACCCCACACAGTCAGTCACCCAAGGTCAGAATTGAACCAGAGTCCCTGGCACTGTGAGGCAGCGGTGCTAACCACTGCACCAGCATGCCACCCAAAAAGACCCTTCCAGGGTCCTCTGGGCCCTGTCATTCCAGATGCTTCGCACCCTGCTCAGATTTCCTCCCACAGTCCAAAGATGTGCTCCCTGGCATTCCTGCTGCCTTGTACCCTGCTGTGGCTTCCCTGGGCCCTGCTACTCCAGCTGCCTTGCATCCTGCTGTGGCTCTCCTGATCCCTGGCATTCCAGCTGCCTCACACACTGCTCGGGCTCCCATGGGCCTTGCCGCTCCAGTTGTCTCACACACTGCACGGGCTCCCCTGGGCTCTGCTACTCCAGCTGCCTCACACACTGCTCGGGCACCCCTGGGCCCTGCTGCACCCACTGCCTCACACACTGCTCGGGCACCCCTGGGCCCTGCTGCTCCCACTGCTTCACACACTGCTCGGGCTCCCCTGGGCCCTGCTGCTCCCACTGCCGCACACACTGCTCGGGCTCCCTGGGCCCTGCTGCTCCCACTGCCGCACACACTGCTCGGGCTCAACTGGGCCCTGCTGCTCCCACTGCCGCAAACACTGCTCGGGCTCCCCTGGGCCCTGCTGCTCTCACTGCCGCACACACTGCTCGGGCTCCCCTGGGCCCTGCTGCTCCCACAGCCGCACACACTGCTCGGGCTCCCCTGGGCCCTGCTGCTCCCACTGCCTCACACACTGCTCGGGCTCCCCTGGGCCCTGCTGCTCCCACAGCCGCACACACTGCTCGGGCTCCCCTGGGCCCTGCTGCTCCCACTGCCTCACACACTGCTCGGGCTCCCCTGGGCCCTGCTGCTCCCACTGCCGCAAACACTGCTCGGGCTCCCCTGGGCCCTGCTGCTCTCACTGCCGCACACACTGCTCGGGCTCCCCTGGGCCCTGCTGCTCCCACTGCCTCACACACTGCTCGGGCACCCCTGGGCCCTGCTGTACCCACTGCCTCACACACTGCTCGGGCACCCCTGGGCCCTGCTGCTCCCACTGCTTCACACACTGCTCGGGCTCCCCTGGGCCCTGCTGCTCCCACTGCCTCACACACTGCTCGGGCTCCCCGGGCCCTGCTGCTCTCATTGCCGCACACACTGCTCGGGCTCCCCTGGGCCCTGCTGCTCCCACTGCCTCACACACTGCTCGGGCTCCCCTGGGCCCTGCTGTACCCACTGCCTCACACACTGCTCGGGCTCCCCTGGGCCCTGCTGCTCTCACTGCTTCACACACTGCTCGGGCTCCCCTGGGCCCTGCTGCTCTCACTGCTTCACACACTGCTCGGGCTCCCCTGGGCCCTGCTGCTCCCACTGCCTCACACACTGCTCGGGCTCCCCTGGGCCCTGCTGCTCCCACTGCCTCACACACTGCTCGGGCTCCCCTGGGCCCTGCTGTACCCACTGCCTCACACACTGCTCGGGCTCCCCTGGGCCCTGCTGTACCCACTGCCTCACACACTGCTCGGGCTCCCCTGGGCTCTGCTGTACCCACTGCCTCACACACTGCTCGGGCTCCCCTGGGCCCTGCTGCTCCCACTGCCTCACACACTGCTCGGGCACCCCTGGGCCCTGCTGCTCCCACTGCCTCACACACTGCTCGGGCTCCCGTGGGCCCTGCTGCACCCACTGCCGCACACACTGCTCGGGCACCCCTGGGCCCTGCTGCTCCCACTGCCTCACACACTGCTCGGGCTCCCCTGGGCCCTGCTGCTCTCACTGCTTCACACACTGCTCGGGCTCCCCTGGGCCCTGCTGCTCTCACTGCTTCACACACTGCTCGGGCTCCCTGGGCCCTGCTGCACCCACTGCCTCACACACTGCTCGGGCTCCCCTGGGCCCTGCTGCTCTCACTGCTTCACACACTGCTCGGGCTCCCCTGGGCCCTGCTGCTCTCACTGCTTCACACACTGCTCGGGCTCCCCTGGGCCCTGCTGCTCCCACTGCCACACACACTGCTCGGGCTCCCCTGGGCCCTGCTGTACCCACTGCCTCACACACTGCTCGGGCTCCCCTGGGCCCTGCTGTACCCACTGCCACACACACTGCTCGGGCTCAACTGGGCCCTGCTGCTCCCACTGCCGCAAACACTGCTCGGGCTCCCCTGGGCCCTGCTGCTCCCACTGCCGCAAACACTGCTCGGGCTCCCCTGGGCCCTGCTGCTCTCACTGCCTCACACACTGCTCGGGCTCCCCTGGGCCCTGCTGCTCTCACTGCCTCACACACTGCTCGGGCTGCCCTGGGCCCTGCTGCACCCACTGCCTCACACACTGCTCGGGCACCCCTGGGCCCTGCTGCACCCACTGCCTCACACACTGCTCGGGCTCCCCTGGGCCCTGCTGCTCTCACTGCCGCACACACTGCTCAGGCTCCCCTGGGCCCTGCTGCTCCCACAGCCGCACACACTGCTCGGGCTCCCCTGGGCCCTGCTGCTCCCACTGCCTCACACACTGCTCGGGCTCCCCTGGGCCCTGCTGTACCCACTGCCTCACACACTGCTCGGGCACCCCTGGGCCCTGCTGCACCCACTGCCTCACACACTGCTCGGGCTGCCCTGGGCCCTGCTGCACCCACTGCCTCACACACTGCTCGGGCACCCCTGGGCCCTGCTGCTCCCACTGCTTCACACACTGCTCGGGCTCCCCTGGGCCCTGCTGCACCCACAGCCTCACACACTGCTCGGGCTCCCCTGGGCCCTGCTGCTCCCACTGCTTCACACACTGCTCGGGCTCCCCTGGGCCCTGCTGCACCCACAGCCTCACACACTGCTCGGGCTCCCCTGGGCCCTGCTGCTCTCACTGCCTCACACACTGCTCGGGCTCCCCTGGGCCCTGCTGCTCCCACAGCCTCACACACTGCTCGGGCTCCCCTGGGCCCTGCTGCTCTCACTGCCTCACACACTGCTCGGGCTCCCCTGGGCCCTGCTGCTCCCACAGCCTCACACACTGCTCGGGCTCCCCTGGGCCCTGCTGCTCCCACTGCCTCACACACTGCTCGGGCTCCCCTGGCCCCTGCTGCACCCACTGCTTCACACACTGCTCGGGCTCCCCTGGGCCCTGCTGCTCCCACTGCTTCACACACTGCTCGGGCTCCCCTGGGCCCTGCTGCTCCCACTGCCTCACACACTGCTCGGGCTCCCCTGGGCCCTGCTGTACCCACTGCCTCACACACTGCTCAGGCTCCCCGGGGCCCTGCTGCTCTCACTGCCTCACACACTGCTCGGGCTCCCCTGGGCCCTGCTGCTCCCACTGCTTCACACACTGCTCGGGCACCCCGGGGCCCTGCTGCTCCCACTGCTTCACACACTGCTCGGGCACCCCGGGGCCCTGCTGCTCCCACTGCT
The DNA here is from genome assembly GCF_047496885.1 of Scyliorhinus torazame. Classification (NCBI taxonomy): domain Eukaryota; kingdom Metazoa; phylum Chordata; class Chondrichthyes; order Carcharhiniformes; family Scyliorhinidae; genus Scyliorhinus; species Scyliorhinus torazame. Next base: position 158,969,461 of record NC_092709.1, on the reverse strand, counting down.
TCACACACTGCTCGGGCTCCCCTGGGCCCTGCTGCTCCCACTGCCTCACACACTGCTCAGGCTCCCCTGGGCCCTGCTGCTCCCACTGCCTCACACAGTGCTCGGGCTACCCTGGGCCCTGCTGCTCCCACAGCCTCACACACTGCTCGGGCTCCCCTGGGCCCTGCTGCTCTCACTGCCTCACACACTGCTCGGGCTCCCCTGGGCCCTGCTGCTCCCACTGCCTCACACACTGCTCAGGCTCCCCTGGGCCCTGCTGCTCCCACTGCCTCACACACTGCTCGGGCTCACCTGGGCCCTGCTGCTCCCACAGCCTCACACACTGCTTGGGCTCCCCTGTGCACTGCTGCTCTCACTGCCGCACACACTGCTCGGGCTCCCCTGGGCCCTGCTGCTCTCACTGCCGCACACACTGCTCGGGCTCCCCTGGGCCCTGCTGCTCTCACTGTCGCACACACTGCTCGGGCTCCCCTGGGCCCTGCTGCTCTCACTGCCTCACACACTGCTCGGGCTCCCCTGGGCCCTGCTGCTCCCACTGCTTCACACACTGCTCGGGCTCCCCTGGGCCCTGCTGCTCCCACTGCTTCACACACTGCTCGGGCTCCCCTGGGCCCTGCTGCTCTCACTGCCTCACACACTGCTCGTGCTCCCCTGGGCCCTTCTGCTCCCACTGCTTCACACACTGCTCGGGCACCCCTGGGCCCTGCTGCTCTCACTGCCGCACACACTGCTCGGGCTCCCCTGGGCCCTGCAGCACCCACTGCCTCACACACTGCTCGGGCTCCCCTGGGCCCTGCTGCTCCCACTGCCGCACACACTGCTTAGGCTCCCCAGGGCCCTGCTGCACCCACTGCCTCACACACTGCTCGGGCTCCCCTGGGCCCTGCTGCTCTCACTGCCGCACACACTGCTCGGGCTCCCCTGGGCCCTGCTGCTCCCACTGCTTCACACACTGCTCGGGCTCCCCTGGGCCCTGCTGCTCCCACTGCCTCACACACTGCTCGGGCTCCCCTGGGCCCTGCTGCTCTCACTGCTTCACACACTGCTCGGGTCCCCTGGGCCCTGCTGCTCCCACTGCCGCAAACACTGCTCGGGCTCCCCTGGGCCCTGCTGCTCTCACTGCTTCACACACTGCTCGGGCTCCCCTGGGCCCTGCTGCTCTCACTGCTGCACACACTGCTCGGGCTCCCTGGGCCCTGCTGCTCTCACTGCTTCACACACTGCTCGGGCACCCCTGGGCCCTGCTGCTCCCACTGCCTCACACACTGCTCGGGCTCCCCTGGGCCCTGCTGCTCTCACTGCCTCACACACTGCTCGGGCTCCCCTGGGCCCTGCTGCTCTCACTGCTTCACACACTGCTCGGGCACCCCTGGGCCCTGCTGCTCCCACTGCCGCACACACTGCTCGGGCTCCCCTGGGCCCAGCTGCTCCCACTGCCGCAAACACTGCTCGGGCTCCCCTGGGCCCTGCTGCTCTCACTGCTTCACACACTGCTCGGGCTCCCCTGGGCCCTGCTGCTCTCACTGCTTCACACACTGCTCGGGCTCCCTGGGCCCTGCTGCTCTCACTGCTTCACACACTGCTCGGGCACCCCTGGGCCCTGCTGCTCCCACTGCCTCACACACTGCTCGGGCTCCCCTGGGCCCTGCTGCTCCCACTGCCGCACACACTGCTCGGGCTCCCTGGGCCCTGCTGCTCCCACTGCCGCACACACTGCTCGGGCTCAACTGGGCCCTGCTGCTCCCACTGCCGCAAACACTGCTCGGGCTCCCCTGGGCCCTGCTGCTCTCACTGCCGCACACACTGCTCGGGCTCCCCTGGGCCCTGCTGCTCCCACAGCCGCACACACTGCTCGGGCTCCCCTGGGCCCTGCTGCTCCCACTGCCTCACACACTGCTCGGGCTCCCCTGGGCCCTGCTGCTCCCACAGCCGCACACACTGCTCGGGCTCCCCTGGGCCCTGCTGCTCCCACTGCCTCACACACTGCTCGGGCTCCCCTGGGCCCTGCTGCTCCCACTGCCGCAAACACTGCTCGGGCTCCCCTGGGCCCTGCTGCTCTCACTGCCGCACACACTGCTCGGGCTCCCCTGGGCCCTGCTGCTCCCACTGCCTCACACACTGCTCGGGCACCCCTGGGCCCTGCTGTACCCACTGCCTCACACACTGCTCGGGCACCCCTGGGCCCTGCTGCTCCCACTGCTTCACACACTGCTCGGGCTCCCCTGGGCCCTGCTGCTCCCACTGCCTCACACACTGCTCGGGCTCCCCGGGCCCTGCTGCTCTCATTGCCGCACACACTGCTCGGGCTCCCCTGGGCCCTGCTGCTCCCACTGCCTCACACACTGCTCGGGCTCCCCTGGGCCCTGCTGTACCCACTGCCTCACACACTGCTCGGGCTCCCCTGGGCCCTGCTGCTCTCACTGCTTCACACACTGCTCGGGCTCCCCTGGGCCCTGCTGCTCTCACTGCTTCACACACTGCTCGGGCTCCCCTGGGCCCTGCTGCTCCCACTGCCTCACACACTGCTCGGGCTCCCCTGGGCCCTGCTGCTCCCACTGCCTCACACACTGCTCGGGCTCCCCTGGGCCCTGCTGTACCCACTGCCTCACACACTGCTCGGGCTCCCCTGGGCCCTGCTGTACCCACTGCCTCACACACTGCTCGGGCTCCCCTGGGCTCTGCTGTACCCACTGCCTCACACACTGCTCGGGCTCCCCTGGGCCCTGCTGCTCCCACTGCCTCACACACTGCTCGGGCACCCCTGGGCCCTGCTGCTCCCACTGCCTCACACACTGCTCGGGCTCCCGTGGGCCCTGCTGCACCCACTGCCGCACACACTGCTCGGGCACCCCTGGGCCCTGCTGCTCCCACTGCCTCACACACTGCTCGGGCTCCCCTGGGCCCTGCTGCTCTCACTGCTTCACACACTGCTCGGGCTCCCCTGGGCCCTGCTGCTCTCACTGCTTCACACACTGCTCGGGCTCCCTGGGCCCTGCTGCACCCACTGCCTCACACACTGCTCGGGCTCCCCTGGGCCCTGCTGCTCTCACTGCTTCACACACTGCTCGGGCTCCCCTGGGCCCTGCTGCTCTCACTGCTTCACACACTGCTCGGGCTCCCCTGGGCCCTGCTGCTCCCACTGCCACACACACTGCTCGGGCTCCCCTGGGCCCTGCTGTACCCACTGCCTCACACACTGCTCGGGCTCCCCTGGGCCCTGCTGTACCCACTGCCACACACACTGCTCGGGCTCAACTGGGCCCTGCTGCTCCCACTGCCGCAAACACTGCTCGGGCTCCCCTGGGCCCTGCTGCTCCCACTGCCGCAAACACTGCTCGGGCTCCCCTGGGCCCTGCTGCTCTCACTGCCTCACACACTGCTCGGGCTCCCCTGGGCCCTGCTGCTCTCACTGCCTCACACACTGCTCGGGCTGCCCTGGGCCCTGCTGCACCCACTGCCTCACACACTGCTCGGGCACCCCTGGGCCCTGCTGCACCCACTGCCTCACACACTGCTCGGGCTCCCCTGGGCCCTGCTGCTCTCACTGCCGCACACACTGCTCAGGCTCCCCTGGGCCCTGCTGCTCCCACAGCCGCACACACTGCTCGGGCTCCCCTGGGCCCTGCTGCTCCCACTGCCTCACACACTGCTCGGGCTCCCCTGGGCCCTGCTGTACCCACTGCCTCACACACTGCTCGGGCACCCCTGGGCCCTGCTGCACCCACTGCCTCACACACTGCTCGGGCTGCCCTGGGCCCTGCTGCACCCACTGCCTCACACACTGCTCGGGCACCCCTGGGCCCTGCTGCTCCCACTGCTTCACACACTGCTCGGGCTCCCCTGGGCCCTGCTGCACCCACAGCCTCACACACTGCTCGGGCTCCCCTGGGCCCTGCTGCTCCCACTGCTTCACACACTGCTCGGGCTCCCCTGGGCCCTGCTGCACCCACAGCCTCACACACTGCTCGGGCTCCCCTGGGCCCTGCTGCTCTCACTGCCTCACACACTGCTCGGGCTCCCCTGGGCCCTGCTGCTCCCACAGCCTCACACACTGCTCGGGCTCCCCTGGGCCCTGCTGCTCTCACTGCCTCACACACTGCTCGGGCTCCCCTGGGCCCTGCTGCTCCCACAGCCTCACACACTGCTCGGGCTCCCCTGGGCCCTGCTGCTCCCACTGCCTCACACACTGCTCGGGCTCCCCTGGCCCCTGCTGCACCCACTGCTTCACACACTGCTCGGGCTCCCCTGGGCCCTGCTGCTCCCACTGCTTCACACACTGCTCGGGCTCCCCTGGGCCCTGCTGCTCCCACTGCCTCACACACTGCTCGGGCTCCCCTGGGCCCTGCTGTACCCACTGCCTCACACACTGCTCAGGCTCCCCGGGGCCCTGCTGCTCTCACTGCCTCACACACTGCTCGGGCTCCCCTGGGCCCTGCTGCTCCCACTGCTTCACACACTGCTCGGGCACCCCGGGGCCCTGCTGCTCCCACTGCTTCACACACTGCTCGGGCACCCCGGGGCCCTGCTGCTCCCACTGCTTCACACACTGCTCGGGCTCCCCTGGGCCCTGCTGCTCCCACTGCCTCACACACTGCTCAGGCTCCCCTGGGCCCTGCTGCTCCCACTGCCTCACACACTGCTCGGGCTACCCTGGGCCCTGCTGCTCCCACAGCCTCACACACTGCTCGGGCTCCCCTGGGCCCTGCTGCTCTCACTGCCTCACACACTGCTCGGGCTCCCCTGGGCCCTGCTGCTCCCACTGCCTCACACACTGCTCAGGCTCCCCTGGGCCCTGCTGCTCCCACTGCCTCACACACTGCTCGGGCTCACCTGGGCCCTGCTGCTCCCACAGCCTCACACACTGCTTGGGCTCCCCTGTGCACTGCTGCTCTCACTGCCGCACACACTGCTCGGGCTCCCCTGGGCCCTGCTGCTCTCACTGCCGCACACACTGCTCGGGCTCCCCTGGGCCCTGCTGCTCTCACTGCCGCACACACTGCTCGGGCTCCCCTGGGCCCTGCTGCTCTCACTGCCTCACACACTGCTCGGGCTCCCCTGGGCCCTGCTGCTCCCACTGCTTCACACACTGCTCGGGCTCCCCTGGGCCCTGCTGCTCCCACTGCTTCACACACTGCTCGGGCTCCCCTGGGCCCTGCTGCTCTCACTGCCTCACACACTGCTCGTGCTCCCCTGGGCCCTTCTGCTCCCACTGCTTCACACACTGCTCGGGCACCCCTGGGCCCTGCTGCTCTCACTGCCGCACACACTGCTCGGGCTCCCCTGGGCCCTGCAGCACCCACTGCCTCACACACTGCTCGGGCTCCCCTGGGCCCTGCTGCTCCCACTGCCGCACACACTGCTTAGGCTCCCCAGGGCCCTGCTGCACCCACTGCCTCACACACTGCTCGGGCTCCCCTGGGCCCTGCTGCTCTCACTGCCGCACACACTGCTCGGGCTCCCCTGGGCCCTGCTGCTCCCACTGCTTCACACACTGCTCGGGCTCCCCTGGGCCCTGCTGCTCCCACTGCCTCACACACTGCTCGGGCTCCCCTGGGCCCTGCTGCTCTCACTGCTTCACACACTGCTCGGGTCCCCTGGGCCCTGCTGCTCCCACTGCCGCAAACACTGCTCGGGCTCCCCTGGGCCCTGCTGCTCTCACTGCTTCACACACTGCTCGGGCTCCCCTGGGCCCTGCTGCTCTCACTGCTGCACACACTGCTCGGGCTCCCTGGGCCCTGCTGCTCTCACTGCTTCACACACTGCTCGGGCACCCCTGGGCCCTGCTGCTCCCACTGCCTCACACACTGCTCGGGCTCCCCTGGGCCCTGCTGCTCTCACTGCCTCACACACTGCTCGGGCTCCCCTGGGCCCTGCTGCTCTCACTGCTTCACACACTGCTCGGGCACCCCTGGGCCCTGCTGCTCCCACTGCCGCACACACTGCTCGGGCTCCCCTGGGCCCTGCTGCTCCCACTGCCGCAAACACTGCTCGGGCTCCCCTGGGCCCTGCTGCTCTCACTGCTTCACACACTGCTCGGGCTCCCCTGGGCCCTGCTGCTCTCACTGCTTCACACACTGCTCGGGCTCCCTGGGCCCTGCTGCTCTCACTGCTTCACACACTGCTCGGGCACCCCTGGGCCCTGCTGCTCCCACTGCCTCACACACTGCTCGGGCTCCCCTGGGCCCTGCTGCTCTCACTGCCTCACACACTGCTCGGGCTCCCCTGGGCCCTGCTGCTCTCACTGCCTCACACACTGCTCAGGCTCCCCTGGGCCCTGCTGCTCCCACTGCTTCACATACTGCTCGGGCTCCCCTGGGCCCTGCTGCTCCCACTGCTTCACACACTGCTCGGGCACCCCTGGGCCCTGCTGCTCCCACTGCTTCACACACTGCTCGGGCACCCCTGGGCCCTGCTGCTCCCACTGCTTCACACACTGTTCAGGCTCCCCTGGGCCCTGCTGCTCCCACTGCTTCACACACTGCTCGGGCTCCCCTGGGCCCTGCTGCTCCCACTGCTTCACACACTGCTCAGGCTCCCCTGGGCCCTGCTGCTCCCACTGCCGCACACACTGCTCGGGCTCCCCTGGGCCCTGCTGCTCCCACTGCTTCACACACTGCTCGGGCACCCCTGGGCCCTGCTGCTCCCACTGCTTCACACACTGCTCGGGCACCCCTGGGCCCTGCTGCTCTCACTGCCGCACACACTGCTCGGGCTCCCCTGGGCCCTGCTGCTCTCACTGCTTCACACACTGCTCGGGCTCCCCTGGGCCCTGCTGCTCCCACTGCTTCACACACTGCTCGGGCTCCCCTGGGCCCTGCTGCTCCCACTGCTTCACACACTGCTCGGGCTCCCTGGGCCCTGCTGCTCCCACTGCTTCACACACTGCTCGGGCTCCCCTGGGCCCTGCTGCTCCCACTGCTTCACACACTGCTCGGGCTCCCCTGGGCCCTGCTGCTCTCACTGCCGCACACACTGCTCGGGCTCCCCTGGGCCCTGCTGCTCCCACTGCTTCACACACTGCTCGGGCTCCCCTGGGCCCTGCTGCACCCACTGCTTCACACACTGCTCGGGCTCCCCTGGGCCCTGCTGCTCCCACTGCCGCACACACTGCTCGGGCTCCCCTGGGCCCTGCTGCTCTCACTGCCGCACACACTGCTCGGGCTCCCCTGGGCCCTGCTGCTCCCACTGCCTCACACACTGCTCAGGCTCCCCTGGGCCCTGCTGCTCTCACTGCCGCACACACTGCTCGGGCTCCCCTGGGCCCTGCTGCTCTCACTGCCTCACACACTGCTCAGGCTCCCCTGGGCCCTGCTGCTCCCACTGCCTCACACACTGCTCGGGCTCCCCTGGGCCCTGCTGCTCTCACTCCCTCACACACTGCTCAGGCTCCCCTGGGCCCTGCTGCTCCCACTGCCTCACACACTGCTCAGGCTCCCCTTGGCCCTGCTGCACCCACTGCTTCACACACTGCTCGGGTCCCCTGGGCCCTGCTGCTCCCACTGCCTCACTGTAGCGCAACAATTACTCACTGAAGTTGAGAAGCGATGAAGTCAATCGAGACTTTATTAAGCAAGACTTGTTCCCCAGCAGCTCAGTTACAGAATGCGGCTGCTGGGTGAACCGTGGCTCTTATACTCCGCCTTTCTGGGTGGAGCCAGCAGGCGGCAGATCCAACCAGGACCCAGGAGCTGTCAGCCAATAGCCTCTCGGCTTCACAGGTACCGTACTACCCCTAATACATACCACCACATTCACTCCTTGTTAAAAAAGAACCCGGCGGGGTGGTGGTTCGCATGGTGGTAGGGGATTACAAGGCTGGCCCTGGAACTAATTTTGTACAGTGGCTATGCATTTAGCCCAACAGTTAACTATGTACAGGTTTTGTCAGAATTATTTACAGATTTTTGTCACGCGGATTCCACGAGTCGAGCGGGTGCCCTGGTCGTCCTTGTCGATTGCCTCAGCCCCGGTGGTGGTGCAGGTACTGGCTCGGGCACTGTCGTCTCTGGGAGCGGTGTGCTGTTCGTCCCTGTTTCTTTACTCCTGGGCAGGCACGGGAGGAGGACCGATCCACCCGGGAAGAGAGCGGTCGTGGGGTGCGCCGGTGGGAGAGAGGGGGTGACTAGTGTTGGGATTGTGTGTGTGTTTCCGGCGGGCGCCAGATCTCGCAGGGAGACCGTGTCCTGTCGGCCGTCGGGGTACGCCACGTAGGCGTACTGAGGGTTTGCGTGGAGAAGGTGAACCCTCTCGACCAACGGGTCCGATTTGTGCGCCTGGACATGTTTCCGGAGCAAGATGGGTCCTGGGGCTGCCAGCCAGGCCGGCAGCGACGTTCCGGAGGAGGACTTCCTAAGGGAAGACAAGGAGGCGCTCGTGAGGCGTTTGGTTAGTGGTGGTACACAGCCGCGACCGGGTGGAGTGGAGGGCACCCGGGAGAACTTCCTGCCACCGGGAAACTGGGAGGTTTCTGGACCGTAGGCCCAGTAGGACCGTCTTCCAGACCATGCCATTCTCCCTCTCTACCTGACCGTTCCCCCAGGGGTTGTAACTGGTCGTCCTGCTCGAAGCAATGCCCTTGTTGAGCAGGAACTGACACAGTTCGTCATTCATGAAGGAGGACCCCCTGTCGCTATGGATGTATGCGGGGAACCGAACAGTGTAAAGATGGTGCCGAGGGCTTTGATGACTGTGGCCGCTGTCATGTCGGGGCAGGGGATGGCGAAGGGGAAACGGGAGTACTCGTCCACCACATTTAGGAAGTATGCGTTGCGGTCGGTGGAGGGGAGGGGGCCTTTGAAATCCAAACTGAGGCGTTCAAAGGGACGGAAAGCCTTTATCAGGTGCGCTCTATCTGGCCTGAAAAAGTGCGGTTTGCACTCTGCGCAGATTTGGCAGTTCCTGGTGGCTGTACGGACCTCCTCAACAGAGTAGGGGATGTTACGGGACTTCACAAAATGGTAGAATCGAGTGACCCCCAGGTGGCAGAGGTCCTCGTGGAGGGCTTGGAGGCGGTCTACTTGTGCGTTGGCACATGTGCCGCGGGATAGGGCATCGGACGGCTCGTTCAGCTTTCCGGGACGATACAAGATCTCATAGTTATAGGTGGAGAGCTCAATCCTCCACCTCAAGATCTTGTCATTCGTGATTTTGCCCTGCTGTGCATTATCGAACATAAAGGCTACCGACCGTTGGTCAGTGAGGAGAGTGAATCTCCTGCCGGCCAAGTAATGCCTCCAATGTCGCACAGCTTCCACTATGGCTTGGGTTTCCTTTTCCACTGAGGAATGGTGGATTTCTGAGGCGTGGAGGGTTCGGGAGAAAAAGGCCATGGGTCTGCCCGCTTGGTTGAGAGTGGCCGCCAGAGCTACATCGGATGCATCGCTCTCGACCTGGAAGGGGAGGGACTCATCGATGGCGCGCATTGTGGCCTTTGCGATATCCGCTTTGATGCGGCTGAAGGCCTGGCGGGCCTCTGTCGATAGGGGGAAGGTAGTGGACTGGATCAACGGGCGGACCTTGTCTGCGTACTGGGGAACCCACTGGGCGTAGTATGAAAAGAAGCCCAAGCAGCATTTCAGGGCTTTGGAGCAGTGGGGGAGGGGCCTATCACTCTGGTCTGGTGCATGCGTTCGGGGTCGGGGCCTATCACTCCATTGCGCACTACGTATCCCAGGATGGCCAGACGGTTGGTGCTAAAAATGCATTTTTTCTCGTTATAGGTGAGGTTCAGGGCGTTAGCGGTCTGGAGGAATTTGCGGAGGTTGGCGTCGTGGTCCTGCTGGTCATGGCCGCAGATGGTTACATTGTCGAGGTATGGGAACGTGGCCCGCAAACCGTGCTGGTCAACCATTCGGTCCATCTCCCGTTGGAAAACCGAGACTCCGTTCGTGACGCCAAATGGGACCCTTAAAAAGTGGTAGAGCCGCCCGTCTGCCTCGAAGGCCGTGTACTTGCGGTCACTCGGGCGGATGGGGAGCTGGTGGTATGCGGACTTGAGGTCCACGGTGGAAAAGACCTTGTACTGTGCAATCCGATTGACCATGTTGGATATGCGGGGGAGAGGGTACGCATCGAGCTGCGTGTACCTATTGATGGTCTGACTATAGTCTACGACCATCCTCTGCTTCTCCCCAGTCTTCACAACTACCACCTGCGCTCTCCAGGGACTATTGCTGGTCTGGATTATGCCTTCCTTCAGCAGCCGCTGGACTTCAGACCGGATAAACGTCCGATCCTCGGCACTGTATCGTCTGCTCCTAGTGGCGACGGGTTTGCAATCCGGGGTGAGGTTCACAAACAAGGAAGGCGGTTCAACCTTGAGGGTCGCGAGGCTGCAGATAGTGAGTGGGGGTATTGGGCCACTGAATTGGAACGTTAGGCTCTGGAGGTTACACTGGAAATCTAACCCCAAGAGAGTGGGAGCGCAGAGTTGGGGAAAGACATAAAGCCTATAATTCTTCAACTCCCTCCCTTGCACCGTTAGGTTCGCGATGCAGAAACCTTTGATCTCTACGGAATGGGATCCCGCTGCCAGGAAAATCTTTTGGGTGCTCGGACGAATGGAAAGAAAACAGCATCTTACCGTATCCGGGTGGATAAAACTTTCCATGCTCCCAGAGTCGATTAGGCATGGCATCTCGTACCCGTTGACCAACACCGTTGTTGTTGCCGTTTGGTGCGTCCGGGGCCGCGATTGGTCTAGGGTCACCGAAGCCAGTCTTGGTTGTTGCATCGTGGCGCTTTCTTCCGACCCCGTGGAACCGTCTATGCTGGTGTCCTTGGCTCTCAGCCAAGATGGCGGCGTCCATGGATCGCACGCGGTCGGGGGTGGACAAAATGGCCGACCCCAGGGATCGCACGTGGCCGGGGGGTCAGAAGTTGGCGGCGCTCATCCTCCCCGCGTGGTGTCCGGGACCCAAAATGGCGGCGCCTGCGGGCCGCACATGGATCGCTGGAGGGGTTGAGTCTGCTGTCCCCGTTCTCCCCCGGAGATTGCGGCGCCCCCCCGGGACTGGCACACCGCTGCGTAATGCCCCTTTTTGCCGCAGCTCGTACAAATAGCTGAGCGGGCCGGGCAGCGCTGCCGGGGGTGTTTCGCCTGCCTGCAAAAATAGCAGCAGGGTCCACCGGGATGGTCTGGTGCTCCAGCCGCGCAGGCTTGCGGGGGCGGGGGGGGTGTCGGGGAGTCGGTCGCAACGGGGGTCCACGGAGCCCAAGGGGCTGCCACGCGGTCGGGGCCGTAGGCGCGGGCATTTTGTGAGGCCACGTCGAGGGAGGCCGCAAGGGCCCGTGCCTCTGTGAGTCCTAACGAGTCTCTCTCTAACAGTCTTTGGCAAATTTGAGAAGAAGTCACACCTGCCACAAAAGGTTCCCTGATGAGGAGCTCCGTGTGCTCGTTTGCGCTCACCGACGGGCAGTTGCAGTTCCTTCCCAAAATCAACAGCGCGCTGTAGAACTCGTCGAGCGATTCTCCGGGGATTTGCCGTCTCGTCGCGAGTTGGTGGTGTGCGTAGACCTGGTTTAAGGGCCGAATGTAGACTCCTTTCAGCATGGCGAGCACCGTTGGGAAATCCTCCGCGTCTTCGATGAGCGTGTAGATCTCTGGGCTCACCCTGGAATGCAGGACCTGCATTTTAAGATCGTCCGTGGTCCGGCCGGGGGCCGTTCGAAGGTAACCTTCGAAAAACATGCTCGCCAGTGTTTAAACATGGCCGCCGAGTTTGCTGCATGGGGGCTATAAATTGTAGCGCAACAATTACTCACTCAAGTCGAGAAGTGATGAAGTCAATCGAGGCTTTATTAAGCAAGACTTGTTCCCCAGCAGCTCAGTTACAGAATGCAGCTGCTGGGAGAAGCCGGGCTCTTATACTCCGCCTTTCTGGGCGGACCAGCATGCAGCATATCCAACCAGGACCCGGGACCAGTCAGCCAATAGCCTCTCGGCTTCTCAGGTACCGTACTACCCCTAATACATACCACCACACTCACACACTGCTCGGGCTCCCCTGGGAACTGCTGCTCCCACTGCCTCGCACACTGCTCGGGCTCCCCTGGGCCCTGCTCAGGCTCCCCTGGGCCCTACCACTCCAGCTGTGTAGCGCACAAAGACTCACGAGAGACGAATAGAGATGAAGTCGATGAGGCTTTATTAAGTGTGACTTGTTCCCCGCAGTTCAGTAACAGACTGGCCTGCGGGGGAGAACTCCTGGTTCTTATACTCCGCCTTCAGGGCGGAGCTAGAGGTCAATAGCCAACCAGGACCCGGGATCTGTCAGCCAATGACATCACGGCTTCACAGTCCCACATGACCCCTAATGCATACTACCACATTCACCCCTTGTTAAAAATGAACCCGGCGGGGTGGTGCTTCGCATGGTGGTAGGGGTTTACAAGGCTGGTCCTGGGAGGAAAACCTTTGCATGTCATCACAGTATGTACAGGTTTTCTTTTTGTTTTGCACTATTTACAGTAGTCGTAAGGGGGAAAAGAAAAAAGTTCTCGTTAAAGTCCACAACATTGTAGTGTTACATCCATGCCACGAGTCGGTCGGGCGGTCTGGTCGTCCTTGTGGATCGCCTCGGCCCTGGTGGTGGTGCGTGTTCCCGTGTTGTCGTCTCCGGGAGCCTTACTGTTTCTGCTTCAGCTTCACTTCTGGTCGGACCTGGGAGGAGGACCGATCCTCCCGGGAAGGGGGCGATGGCGGGGTGCGCCGGTGGCAGGGAGGGGGTGATTGGTGTCGGGGGGGTGTGCGTGTTGCCGGCAGGCGCCAGATCTCGCAGGGAGACCGTGTCCTGTCGGCCGTCGGGGTACTCCACGTAAGCGTACTGCGGGTTCGCGTGGAGGAGGTGAACCCTCTCGACCAACGGGTCCGACTTGTGCGCCCGCACATGTTTTCGGAGCAAGATGGGTCCTGGGGCCGCCAGCCAGGTCGGCAGCGACGTTCCAGAGGAGGACTTCCTGGGGAAGACAAGGAGGCGCTCATGGGGCGTTTGGTTAGTGCTAGTACACAGTAGCGACCGGATGGAGTGGAGAGCGTCCGGGAGGACCTCCTGCCACCGTGAAACTGGGAGGTCCCTGGACCGTCGGGCCAGTAGGACGGTCTTCCAGACCGTGCCGTTCTCCCTCTCTACTTGCCCGTTCCCCCGGGGGTTGTAGCTGGTCGTCCTGCTCGAGGCTATACCGTTGCTGAGCAGGAACTGGCGCAGCTCGTCACTCATGAAGGAGGACCCCCTGTGACTGTGGACGTATGCGGGGCAACCGAACAGTGCGAATATGGTGTTCAGGGCTTTAATGACTGTGGCCGCTGTCATGTTAGGGCAGGGGATGGCGAAGGGGAAACGGGAGTACTCGTCCACCGCATTCAGGAAGTATGTGTTGCGGTCAGTGGAGGGGAGGGGCCCTTTCAAATCCAGACTAAGGCGTTCAAAGGGACGGGAAGCCTTGATCAGGTGCGCACCATCCGGCCTGAAAAAGTGCGGTTTGCACTCTGCGCAGATGTGGCAGTTCCTTGTGACTGTACGGACCTCCTCCACAGAGTAGGGGAGGTTGCGGGACTTTATAAAGTGGTAGAACCGAGTGACCCCCGGGTGGCAGAGGTCCTCGTGGAGGGTTTGGAGGCGGTTAATTTGTGCGTTGGCACATGTGCCGCGGGATAGGGCATCGGACGGCTCGTTCAGCTTTCCGGGACGGTACAGGATCTCATAGTTGAAGGTGGAGAGCTCGATCCTCTACCTTAAGATCTTGTCGTTTTTGATTTTGCCCCGCTGTGCATTATCGAACATGAAGGCTACCGACCGTTGGTCCGTGAGGAGAGTGAATCTCCTGCCGGCCAGGTAATGCCTCCAATGTTGCACAGCTTCCACTATGGCTTGGGCTTCCTTTTCCACTGTGGAGTGGCGGATTTCTGAAGCGTGGAGGGTTCGGGAGAAAAAAGCCACGGGTCTGCCCGCTTGGTTAAGGGTGGCCGCTAGAGCGACGTCGGAGGCGTCGCTCTCGACCTGGAAGGGGAGGGACTCGTCGATGGAGCGCATCGTGGCCTTTGCGATATCCGCTTTGATGCGGCTGAAGGCCTGGCAAGCCTCTGTCGACAGAGGGAAGGTCGTGGTCTGTATTAGGGGGCGGGCCTTGTCTGCGTACTGGGGGACCCACTGGGCGTAATATGAAAAGAACCCCAGGCAGCGTTTTAGGGCTTTTGAGCAGTGAGGGAGGGGAAATTCCATGAGGGGGCGCATGCGTTCGGGGTTGGGGCCTATTATCCCATTGCGCACTACATATCCCAAGATGGCTAGCCGGTTTGTGCTGAAAACGCACTTGTCCTCGTTGTATGTGAGGTTCAAGGCTTTAGCGGTCTGGAGGAATTTTTGGAGGTTGGCGTCGTGGTCCTGCTGATCGTGGCCGCAGATGGTTACGTTGTCGAGATACGGGAACGTGGCCTGCAACCCGTGTTGATCAACCATTCGGTCCATCTCTCGTTGGAAGACCGAGACCCCGTTTGTGACGCCAAATGGGACCCTTAGGAAGTGGTATAATCGTCTGTCTGCCTCGAAGGCTGTGTACTTGCGGTCACTTGGGTGGATGGGGAGCTGATGGTAGGCGGACTTGAGGTCCACGGTGGAGAAGACCTTATATTCGGCAATCCGATTGACCATGTCGGATATGCGGGGGAGAGGGTACGCATCTAGTTGTGTGTACCTGTTGATGGTCTGGCTATAGTCTATGACCATCCTTTGCTTCTCCCCTGTCTTTACTACTACCACCTGTGCTCTCCAGGGACTATTGCTGGCCTGGATTATGCCTTCCTTCAGTAGCCGCTGGACTTCGGACCGAATGAATGTCCGGTCCTGGGCGCTGTACCGTCTGCTCCTAGTGGCGACGGGTTTGCAATCCGGGGTGAGGTTTGCAAACAAGGATGTGGGCTCAACCTTGAGGGTTGCGAGGCTGCAGATAGTGAGTGGGGGTATTGGGCCGCCGAATTGGAAGGTTAGGCTCTGCAGATTGCACTGGAAGTCTAATCCCAGTAATGTGGGCGCGCAGAGTTGGGGAAGGACGTAGAGCCTGTAGTTTTTAAACTCCCTCCCTTGCACCGTTAGGGTTACTATACAGAAGCCTTTAATCTGTACGGAGTGGGATCCTGCAGCTAGGGAAATCTTTTGCGCACTGGGACGGATGGTCAAAAAACAGCGTCTTACCGTGTCGGGGTGGATGAAGCTTTCTGTGCTCCCGGAGTTGAGCAGGCACGGTGTCTCGTGCCCGTTTATCAGCACCGTTGTTGTCGTCGTCTGGAGCGTCCGGGGCCGTGCTTGGTCCAGCGTCATTGAGGCCAGACGTGATCGTAGTGCTTGAGCGTCTTCCTCGAACCCCGTGGAGCCGTCGACACTGGGGTCCGTTGTTGCCGTCCAAGATGGCGGCGGGGGTGAACAAAATGGCCACCCCCATGCATCGTACATGGCTGGGGGGTCACAAGATGGCAGCGGGGGTGGACAAAATGGCCACCCCCATGCGTCGCACAGGGCTGGGGGTGTCCCAAGATGGCGGCGCCCCTCCTCCCCTCGTGGTGGCCGGGACCCAAAATGGCGGCACCTGCAGGTCGCACATGGGGCGCTGGGGGGGGTTGGGGAGCGTTTGAAATGCGCAGGACTCCTTGTTCTCCGGGGACAGCGGTGGCCGGGACCCAAAATTGCTGCGCTTGCGGGTCGTACATAGGGCACTGGGGGGGTTGGGGAGCGTCAGAAACGCGCAGGACTGCTTCCTCTCCTGGGACAGCGGCGACCTCCCGGGACCGGCACACAGCCGCGAAATGGCCCTTTTTCCCGCAGCTCTTGCAAATTGCTGCGCGGGCCGGGCAGCGCTGCCGGGGGTGTTTCGCCTGGCCGCAGAAATAGCAGCGGGCTCCCCCGGGATGACTTGGAGTCTGAACCGCGCAATCCTGTGGGTTGGGGGGGGGGGTTTGTCGCGACGGGGGTCCACGGAGCCCAAGGGGCTGCCGCGCGGTCGGGGCCGTCCGCGCGGGCGTTTCGCGCGGCTACATCCAGGGAGGCTGCAAGGGCCCATGCCTCTGAGAGCCCCAGCGACTCTTTTTCCAAAAGTCTTTGGCGGATTTGGGGAGAGTTCATACCTGCGACAAAAGCATCGCGCATCAACATGTCCATGTGTTCAATCGCGTTTACCGGCGGGCAGCTGCAGGCCCGTCCCAAAATTGGCAGCGCGGCGTAGAATTCGTCCAGCGATTCTCCGGGACTTTGCCGTCTCATTGCGAGTTGGTAGCGTGCGTAGATCTGGTTCACTGGGCGAATATAGATGCTCTTTAGTGCTGCGAACGCCGTCTGGTAATCCTCTGCGTCTTCGATGAGAGGGAAAATTTCCGGGCTTACCCTCGAGTGCAGGACCTGTAGTTTCTGGTCTTCTGTGACCCGGCCGGGGGCCGTTCTGAGGTAGGCCTCGAAACAAGTCTGCCAGTGTTTGAAAACTTCTGCTGAGTTCACTGCGTGGGGGCTGATCCTCAGGCATTCCGGGATGATCCTGAGCTCCATAGTCCTTTAAGCACGCTTAATAAATTGTAGCGCACAAAGACTCACGAGAGACGAATAGAGATGAAGTCGATGAGGCTTTATTAAGCGTGACTTGTTCCCCGCAGTTCAGTAACAGACTGGCCTGCGGGGGAGAACTCCTGGTTCTTATACTCCGCCTTCAGGGCAGAGCTAGAGGTCAACAGCCAACCAGGACCCGGGATCTGTCAGCCAATGACATCACGGCTTCACAGTCCCACATGACCCCTAATGCATACTACCACAAGCTGCTTCACACCTTTTCACTGCTCGGGCTCCCCTGGGCCCTACCACTCTAGCTGCCTCACACCTGTTCACTGCTCAGGCTCCCCTGGGCCCTCCCACTCTAGCTGCCTCACACCTGTTCACTGCTCGGGCTCCCCTGGGCCCTGCCACTCCAGCTGCCTCACACCTGTTCACTGCTCGGGCTCCCCTGGGCCCTCCCACTCTAGCTGCCTCACACCTGTTCACTGCTCGGGCTCCCCTGGGCCCTGCCACTCCAGCTGCCTCACACCTGTTCACTGCTCGGGCTACCCTGGGCCCTGCTTCTCCCACTGCCGTGCATTCCAGCTTTGAACTTTCCTTCAAAATGTACATTTCCACTCTTTACTGCTCGTCCAATCACAGGATGGTTCCTCTTTGCATTTGCTGCAGATACTCCTCCTTCGGCGATCCTTCTTTGGCGATCACTCACCAACACGTATGATTGTTCACCTAAGAAACTCCATGTTACTGATTATGGGTGCTGTGATGAGCCCATCCCAGAGCCGCATCTTTGGCAGCACACTTGGCAGATGTTTGTGGGAGACAGGATCAGTTTCTCAGGCTCCTTTCCTGGGTTTCCTCTCGCCGTTGGGTGTCCTCAAAGAATTGCGCCCCTTCAATCAGGAGGTTCCTCCAAGTAAGTCTCTTCAGAGTAAGGGTCTCCCAGACATTGACATCTATGTTGCATTTCTTGAGGTAAGCCTTCAGGATGTTTTTGTCTTTGAAGTGGTTCCTTTGTCCTCCTCTTGTTTGGCAGCCTACTTTGAATTGGGCGAAGAAGATTTGCTTTGACAGCTGGGACTCTGACTTTCTAAGCACTTGGCCGGCCCAGTGGAGTTGGTTTCAGATGATCATGGATTTGATGCTGGTGCTCTTGGCTCCTTCGAGGATGCTGACGTTAGCTGTCCTTCCAATTAATGCAGAAAATCCGCCTCAGACAGCATTGATGTTTCCTCCCCATGGCCTTGAGGTGGCGTCAGCACATAATCCAAGCTTCTGAACCAATTGGAAGAGTTGTGAGGATGACTGCCTTGTACACGAGAATGTTGATGTCAGCAAGAATGTCACCGTCATCGAATACTATCGCCCTTAGGCATCCGAAAGAGGCGCTCGCAGATTGTCTCATCTGTGACTTGATTTTTGTTTATGGCAGTTTCCCTTTATGGGACTCTTCCTTTAATTTGTCCCTCAGTTTATTTCATTTAGTTTACTTGGTTATTTATGTTGATCAAAATAGTTGAATTTGATGTTGGATCTCTGCAGTGATGTCAGTCTTAGATGAGAGGGGTAGGGAAAATAATCCACGTTTGGTAAGGTTACTCTGTTGATCTTTACGGAAGGAGAGACCAAATCATGCCCTGGGGCGGGATGGTAAAGGATATTAATCTTCTTGAGGCTGAGACCCATTCTTCAGTATGTTTCCATGAAGGTGTCAATTATGGTGAGGAGGGCAGCACGATGGCGCAGTGGGTTCGCCCAGCTGCCTCACGGCGCCGAGGTCCCAGGTTTGATCCCGGCTCTGGGTCACTGTCCGTGTGGAGTTTGCACATTCTCCCCGTGTTTGCGTGGGTTTCACCCTGTAAGTTCGCAGTGGACAGGCATGTGTAGCTCCCAGGGAAGGGATGACAGTGAAAGCTACCGAACTGCTGGTTCAGGTAAAGAAGCCCCTACCCACCGCCCAACCGATCGACCCTCACAGCTGTCCGACCACCACCAAGGGGCCCGAGAATGGGTTAGTACTCGTCCCCACTAAGAAGGTGTTATACCAGGGGGTACATTACGCTGTGGCCTCGGTCATTCTGAACCTGACCGAAGTACGTTTGCCGGCTTGGTGTCCTCGCAAAACGGAATTGTTGTACCAAGCGCTTTTAAAAGATATGTTTCAGAAGTTCCACAACTTGGACTTCGGGGATATAAATGTGGAGGAAATGTATCGTGGTGGAGGGGAGTTTAATGTGGGTTCTAGCCGACGACGGAAAGGGCTGGTTAATGATGGTTTCACTGCATTTAATACGGGGTCATCCGTTGTAAATAGCATGGATACTATGGAGCTGGCCTGACAGATTAACCAGTTAAAAGGCCAGCTGAGAAAGGTACCGGGGGATGAAAATGCTGTGGTAGGTTCTGGGTTGCACGAGGAGGTGGCAATGACTCTCCGTCTAAAAGAAATAATCGCGCAATTGGAGAACCACGCTAAAACTGTTAATGTGCTGATTCGGGAGGACCGGAGTCCGATCAGGCTGCTCAAAACGAAGTGTGTGGGCTGTATAGCGCTTGGTTGCTGGGGGAGGGGAGGAGCAATCTGGAGGATTTGAGGCAAGGTCAGATTCCCTCCTGGATAAGCAACCAGCACCTAGCAGCGCTGCATCCGTTTAACAGCACTCTGAGTCCTTGTCAGCTTCGTGCAGCCTCAGAAGCCTACCCAGTACCGGTAGATTGTGGGAAGTCCAACCACACGATCATGGGGGTGGTCGTGAGGATCCCAGTCCTGGGAAGTTCGGCAAGACTAGCGCCCCTGTACCGAGTTGAAAATGTGGGAGTCGTTCGTGGGGGGCTATATATTCGCTATGGGAAGGTCCTGCCGTATGTCATAGTGCGGGAGCATGCTGTGACAGGCACTGACCTCTTGGGTTGTCGGAGCCGGGGAGCACAGGTGATCCTGTGTCCCCAGCACATGGGCGCCGAGGCTAGGCCTCAGTGTGGGTTCAGGACTGCTGGAGCAGAACCTATAAATTGCACCATGGAGGCAATGGCAGCAAGCCATGTCCCGCCACAGGTGGCATATATAGGAAGTGTGACATATTGTTTCACCACTGAGGCCCAGCGGCATCGACACGGACCACACCAGTGGTGTCTGATACCGCACAGCAGCTTCTGTTTTAAACCCAAGGCAGAGGTCCATGTGGCACAGCAGCGAATATTGCCCATCTCGGAACCATCCTCAGTTCACCTCTACCGGTACGTGAGAATATTACCGACCTACATACGTATGTGGCCCGGCTCGGGTACGATATTCCCCCAGTCAAGGAGGATTTAAAGGAATTACTAGCAGCCGTAGAATTGTCTCATAAACACTTTTTCTCCCTGGAGCAAAAGACCCAGGATATTGAGAGGGAAATAGAAGATATTAGATCCCCCGATTGGTGGAACTTAGGCTCTTGGATAGTGATCCTAGCCTGGATCCGTATAGCCTCCCATCTATTAATTGTGTGTGTGGTGTTGGGTGTTCTGAGGTACAGATGAACCAACACGGTTGCAATTGGTACAACGCTGTTTTATTCCAACTTGCTACTTGCAGATTTGTCTTGATACTCTGCACGTGGTGACTCCCTGAGTTGTTAATCAGGTCCTGTCCTTGTCCTGGTCTCTAGATGGACTGGCCACCAGGTGTCGTGTTTCTTGTCTTAACTGTCTCTGTCCTTGTCTGTGATTGGCTGTCGTGTTATGTGTGCTAATTTGTCTGTTGGTCTGTCTATCATGATGTGTGTGTTTGAATATCATGACATCTCCCCTTTTTTACAAGATTATGTGCCTACGTGGTTATAAATATGAATGTGTCCTGAGTGCAGCTAAAAGTGTGTGTGCGTGATATTTACAGCATGTACATGTGTCGTAACTATATACATGGGGCGATGTCGGGTGTGTCATGCTAACGAGGTTGTACCATAACAAAACAAGAAAAAAACTTTGAAGTGTGGTCCGGTCAAATGAGATCTGGAATGATAAAACAGTAACATGTTACAATACAATAGTTGCTAAACTTTGACGTGTGAACAGTCTCATAAGTCCAGTCTAGTAGGTGTGCGACGAATTCGGGTTGACCGCCTCAAGGGTGGGTCGAGAACCACCGGCTGAGGTGCGAGCCTGGCCACGGGTGGCGATGGAAGGGGTATGGTCTGTGGCAGCTCCACGAAGTCGCTATCAGGAACCAGTGGAGGACCCGGTGTCTGTGTATGGTTCCATTGCGAGCGTGGAAGGAGGCGAAGGGCTCGCCGATTGCGCCTACGCACGGATTCATCCGGCATGCGTACTAGGAATGAGCGGGGAGCCACACGTCGGAGAACTTCGGCAGGTGCTGACCAGCCACCATCTGGTAGATGAATGTGGACTTTGTCTCCAGGGGCCAGGGAGGGGAAGATCAGTTGCCCTTGTGTCGTACAAACCCTTCTGGCGATCACGCTGCAGTTGCATCTTTTGCAGTACTGGAGCATGGTCTGTTGTTGGTGCCAGGATGGAAGGCACAGTTGTTCTGAGGGTGCGACCCATCAGCAGCTGCGCTGGCGAGAGACCCGTGGCAAGCGGGGCCGAGCGATAGGCCAGCAGGGCGAGGTGAAAGTCCGATCCGGCAGCAGCAGCCTTGCAGAGGAGCCGCTTGGCAATGTGAACGCCCTTTTCCGCCTTTCCATTGGACTGGGGATGCCGAGGGCTGGACGTCACGTGTGTGAAGCCATACGAGGCGGCAAAGGACGACCATTCATGGCTGGCAAAACAGGGCCCATTGTCCGACATGACAGTCATCGGAATGCCGTGGCGAGTAAAGGTGTCTTTGCAGGCCCTGATGACCGCAGACGAAGTCAGATCGTGTAGGCGTATGACTTATGGGTAATTGGAGAAGTAGTCCATGATGACAACATAGTCCATGCCAAGCGCGTGAAATAGGTTGACACCCACCTTCACCCAGGGGGACGTCACCAGCTCATGGGGCAGAAGCGTCTCAGGAGGTTGCGACGGCTGAAACCTTTGGCAGGTTGTGCAGTTGAGCACCATGTTGGCAATATCGTCACTGATGCCCGGCCAGTATACCGCCTCTCGGGCCCTCCGTCTGCACTTCTCGACCCCCAAGTGGCCTTCGTGTATTTGATTGAGAACCAGCTGTCTCATACTGTGCGGAATGACAATCCTGTCTAGCTTCAGAAGGATCCCATCAATGATGGCTAGGTCGTCCCGTACATTATAGAACTGCGGGCACTGCCCTTTGAGCCAACCTTCTGTCATGTGGCGCATCACTCGCTGTAAAAGGGGGTCGGCCGCTGTCTCTCTGCGTATGCGGGCCAGACTGGAGTCGTTAGCCGGCAGATTTGCCGCTGTCAAGGCCACTTGTGCCTCGACTTGACATACGAACCCCTCCGCATCTGGTGGTGTACTCACTGCTCGGGATAGGGCATCCGCCACGATGAGGTCCTTCCCTGGAGTGTAGACCAGTTGGAAATCATACCTCCTGAGTTTAAGTAGGATGCGCTGGAGGCGAGGGGTCATGTCGTTCAGGTCCTTGTTTATTATGTTGACCAGGGGGCGGTGGTCAGTTTCGACCGTGAATCGTGGAAGACCATATACATAATCGTGGAACTTGTCCAAACCAGTTAGCAAGCCCAGGCATTCTTTTTCGATTTGCGCGTAGCGCTGCTCTGTGGGGGTCATAGCCCGTGATGCATAGGCAACCGGGGCCCATGACGAACTGTCATCCCTCCGCAGGAGCACTGCGCCAATGCCGGATTGGCTGGCATCAGTTGAGATTTTGGTGGGACGAGACGTGTCGAAGAACGCCAACACTGGTGCAGTGGTGAGTTTGTGTTTGAGCTTCTCCCATTCCAGCTGGTGTGTATGTTGCCATTGGAAGTCTGTGGATTTTTTTACGAGATGGCGCAGAGCCATTGTGTGGGAGGCAAGGTTGGGAATGAATTTCCCGAGGAAGTTGACCATGCCCAGGAATCGTAGTACAGCCTTCTTGTCGGCCGGCCGCGGCATGGCTGTGATGGCGCTCACCTTGTCTGCATCCGGACAGACCCCTGACCGGGAGATGTGGTCCCCCAGGAACTTCAATTCGGTCTGGCCAAAAGCACACTTGGCTCGGTTGAGGCGCAGGCCATTTTCCCGTATGCGGGCAAAAACGCGTTGGAGACGATGTATGTGCTCCTGCGGTGTGGTGGACCAGTTGATGACATCGTCCACATATACGCGCACCCCTTCGATGCCTTCCATCATCTGCTCCATGATTCTGTGGAAGACCTCGGATGCCGAGATGATGCCAAATGGCATCCGGTTATAGCAGAATCTGCCGAAAGGGGTGTTAAAGGTGCATAGCTTTCAGCTGGACGGGTCCAGTTGGATCTGCCAAAATCCTTTAGAAGCATCCAGTTTGGTGAATATCTTGGCTTGGGTCATTTCACTGGTGATTTCCTCCCGTTTAGGTATGGTATAATGTTCCCGCATAATATTATTATTTAGGTCTTTAGGGTCTATACAGATGCGGAGCTCGCCAGAGGGCTTCTTGACACACACCATGGAGCTGACCCATGGCGTGGGCTCCCTGACCCTGGATAGGACCCCTTGGTCCTGGAGATCCTGCAGCTGCAGCTTGAGGCGGTCTTTAAGTGGCGCAGGAACCCTGCGAGGTGAGTGAACGACCGGGATGGCGTCCGGTTTGAGGCGAATTTTGTATGTGTATGGCAGTGTTCCCATGCCTTCAAATGCCTCCTGGTTGTGAGCGAGGAGCGATTGTAGATTTGCGTTGAACTCAGCATCTGGGAAGTCAGATGTGTCATCTGGAGAGAGAGACTGAATTCGCTGTACAAGGTGGAGAGTTTTACATGCCTGTGCGCCCAGCAAGGAATCCTTCGATGAGCCAACTATTTCAAACGAGAGTATGGCCGTGTACGTTTTGTGTGTCACCTGGAGCTGGCAGGATCCCATGGCCGGGATAACGTTCCCGTTGTAGTCGACCATCTTGCACCGGGATGGCTGGATAGGTGGTTTGACCTTCATGGAATGGAATGCTGAATACGCTATGAGGTTGGCGGATGCGCCAGTGTCCAGGCAGAAAGTGATCTGTAATCGGTTGACCGTCAGGGTGGCACTCCATTTATCGGCCGGATTGATGGTGTTGACGCGGTTCACATCAATGACCGCAACCCGGAAGGCATCTTGGTCATCTGTGTCGTTGGGTTGGATGTCCTGATGTGTGGGCTGGACGGTCCTGACGTGTCTGCGAGGTTGTCGGAGATGTGTAGGATCCATCGGTTGAACCGCTCGACAGTAGGCAGCGTAGTGGCCCATTTTGCCACAGCGTAGGCATTGTCGGTTTTTTGCAGGACATTGCCCTTTTAAATGTGCAGCTCCACAGTTGCCGCACGTCATGACGTCACGGCGTTCGTTACGCCACTGCGCATGTGCAGTTCGGTCTTGCATCGGGCGCGCCTGCGCAGTGCGTCCCTCGATGTTGCTGTTGGTTTCGGCGCGCACAAGCGCGGGAGACCTCGAAAATCGCGCGAAACGGCCGCCCTCGTCCGGGCCGCAGGCCAGGAGGTACTCGATTGCCTGGATGCGTTCAGCCTCGTGGGCAGCCTGGCTTGCCGATTCGATCGCTAGGGACCCCCTCCGTGCCGATTCGGTCGCCTGAAATTGGGCAAAGTGGCTGGTCGCATTTTCATGGAGGACACAGGCTTCCACTGCAGATGTTAAGGTCAGGCCTTTAATTTTAAGAAGCTGCTGGCGTAGGCCACTGGAGGCAACGCCAAAAACGATCTGGTCCCGGATCATGGACTCTGAGGTGTTGCCGTAACCGCAGGACTGCGCGAGTATGCGGAGGTGCGTCAGAAAGGGTTGAAAGAGCTCATCCTTACCTTGCAGGCGTTGCTGAAAGATATACCTCTCAAAGCTTTCATTTACCTCAACGTTGAAGTGCTGGTCGAGCTTGAGGAGGACCGTGTCATATTTGGATTGGTTCTCGCCTTCCTGGAACACCAAGGAGTTGTATACATCAATGGCGTGCTAACCTGCGGTAGTGAGGAGCATGGCAATCTTTGTTTCGTCCGAGGCACCCTGTTTTTCGTTGGCTCGCGTGTACAGTTCAAATCACTGCTTGAAGAGCTTCCAGTTGGTGCCCAGGTTCCCAGCGACTTGCAACTGCTGCGGTTTGTTGTTGATGTCCGTGGCTCAGGATGGCAGATTTGCCGGCAGGTATCGATCCACTCACTTGGTACCGTGTGGTGTTGGGTGCTCTGAGGTACAGATGAACCAACACGGTTGCAATTGGTACAATGCTGTTTTATTCCAACTTGCTATTTACAGATTTGTCTTGATACTCTGCATGTGGTGACTCCCTGAGTGTGTTGTTAATCAGGTCCTGTCCTTGTCCTGGTCTCTAGATGGACTGGCCACCAGGTGTTGTGTTTCTTGTCTTATACTGTCTCTGTCCTTGTCTGTGATTGGCTGTCGTGTTATGTGTGCTAATTTGTCTGTTGGTCTGTCTATCATTATGTGTGTGTTTGGATATCATGACAGTGTGTCAACTAATTATTGTGTTTTACTTACTATGTGTTAACTGCAAGTTCCAGAAGCGAAGAAAGACCGCGGAGCTGCGGAAGTTATTAAATCGATCAAACCTCCATGGCCAGAACCGAACCTCACCAGTTTAATAAAAACCGCTACTGTATTCCAATGCTGTGAAATTTCTGTATATATATATATGCGGTAACCCCTACGTTTGGAGGCCACTGGTTTATTGCTGTACTTGTTGTATTTAACGTTTTTCCATCCCGCATATCGCAAGGGATTGTTGTAATGTATCTACCTATATCACCTTTCTCTGTGTTGCTGTATGTAAAAGGGGTGTAGCTCAGATTAAGGGGACTCCTCGGGACACAGAGCTTCACGGGTTAGTAGGGGGTGCTGACAGTCACGAAGGAGGAGAAGTGTTGTCCTTCAACTTTTTAAATCGGTACGGTCCGAGCGAGTCTGGAC
Source organism: Scyliorhinus torazame (assembly GCF_047496885.1). NCBI lineage: Eukaryota > Metazoa > Chordata > Chondrichthyes > Carcharhiniformes > Scyliorhinidae > Scyliorhinus > Scyliorhinus torazame. Next base: position 158,943,914 of record NC_092709.1, on the reverse strand, counting down.
ATATCAAAGGGGCATCTGTAAGTTTCTCGGGCAACACCAGCACCTATAAGGGCTGTAAAACGCACATTGGCCATTTTAAATGGTAGAAGTGGCCACGTTTGGCTGCAGAAACTGGCTGTTTCTCCCAGCAGGCTCAGCCCCCAGTCGAATTCACAAACGGTCAGAGCCCAGACGGGCTGCTGATTAGATTAACTGAAACCCAAAGGGAGCAGATGACATCACCAGACCAGGCCCGCATCGAGATTGGAAGATCGATACCAACCACAATGGACCTGGATAAGATACAATAGACACGATAATGGGGCTATCCAGCAGTAAGGAGAAACCCATCTCCATGATGGGAAAGCAATCTGTAAGCCCCGGTAAAGTGATTAGGAACATCGATGGGGCCCATTCAAACTGGGCAGGGTAGTCTATAGACTGTGCTATCACTGAGGCTGATAACAATCCAGGACCATTGTTCTTGCAATTGCCGATGGGGGCGGAGATCACGGGACTTTTTGAAATCTGAACTTTAAAAAGTGTGGCTTGGCAGTCTTTTCGCTCTCTTTTCTCTTCGGACCCGCATGGCAACTCTCTTTCTCTTCGGACCCGCGTGGCAACTCTCTTTCTCTTCAGACTCTCCTGGACCGAGTTACAGACAGCAGTTTTTTTCACAGCACGCAGCCAGCCCAGAAGGTCAAGCTCGACTCAACTGAGTAATTTATAATCCAGGATTGTGAGTATTTCCCAGTAATGCGCGAAGTTCCCGAGGGTAACCTAGCAGTTGAGTCTTTGTGGGAATGGTGGGTGCACGAACCTTTCATAGTGAAATACATTGCTAATACTGTTTACAGTTAGAATTTACGTTATGTCCGTTTAGTTCTTATTCCCAGTCATAGTTTATAGAGTATAAGATACCTACATGTTGTTTTCTGGTGTTGATGAGGTTTAATCTTGGTGGCTAATAAAAGATATATGATTTGAACTCGATTGGAATCCATCTTGCTCTTTCATTTTCTCATCAGTTATCCCTGGTCGGGTCACAATTTAAATATCCCTTACCATAATTCCGGAGTCGAGAACCGAGGGCACTCTGGGCGATTCGAACCCGTCCAGTCAGGAAAGGCTGCCAGGTAGTGGATAGGCAGCAGTTTTCCTTTTCTCTCTCTTGGGGGGACGCTACTCTAGTGAAGTAGGCGCAAGGTGGCCGTTGTTCCACCGGCGAGAGAGAGAGAGAGAGAATCACTCGGGCATTGGTGGGGTTTGGGCAACGGAGAACCAAACCCAGAATAAGCCAGCGAGTGGAGTTAAAAAGAGGGAGCCCGCTACAGCCCCCACAACCCAAAGATGTGTAGGCTAGGTGGATTGGCCACGCTAAATTTCCCCTTAATTTGAAAAATGAATTGGGTACTCTAAATTTATGGGGAAAAAAAGTAAGGCGAGGAAATTCTCTTCTGAGAGAACGGAGTTTCACAAGCGTGTCAGTGTCATGTTCTTCTTGGATTTTAACTGGTTGATTTTGAAAAGCTTTCCATCCATCCTGGGAAGCTTGTGCTTGACAAGGTGAAGGATGGTGGCAATGAAGATGGAGAAAAAGGTGGGGCGCTGACACATAAGGTGTCTTTCTGTCTAATTTCCACCAGTGAGGACTGTCGCTGACATCCTGGCATGGAGGAGTCGGAGGACATTGATGAATTTCTATGGACATCCGACCTTTGACAGGGTCTGCCATGGCACTTCCAAATTGACTGAGATCGATGATGTGTTTGATGTTGCTCCTGGCATTTCTCTTGAAGTTGCCGAGCAGTGAAAATCATGTCCGCTGTTCCACGGTTTGGTCAAGAGCCACACTAGATTTCCGGAAGGATTTCTTCAGAGACTGGGAGAAGGTGGGAGCAGCAAGGATTTGGGCAAGGTGATGGAGAGTATGCATATTCCTTGGCAGTTCCCACAGTCCACTTTGTCTCCTTTCTTGAAGATGGTGGCAATTACCGCATCCCAGAGGTTGGAAAGAATTTCTTATCTGTCCCAGATTTTCAGGAACAGCTGATGGAGATGATGGGTGATCTCTTCTCCTTCAAGTTTGGAAATATCCACTAGGATCCCAACCAGTCCTGCAGTTTTTCCTTTTTTCATGTGGTTACTGGCATCTTGAACTTTCTTCATGCTTGGTGGGAATCCAAGATCATCTTTAATGGGGAGCTGGGGGATTTCCTCAAACAAGTCCTCATCTATGATTGTATCACGGTTTAGGAATTCTTTGAAGTGTTCTCTTCATCAAAGGTTGATGTCTTCTCTGTCTCTCAAGAGGTTCCATCCTTACGCTGTGTGGTATCTGCATCGCTTTGAGGCCTAGAATGTTGGCACTGAAGAAAACCCGGTTATAGTGCTTGTCGGCGGGAAGTTTCAGCCCCTTCGCTTTCTCAGTCCACCATTGGTTCTTGCTTTCCCTAGTCCTTCTTTGTACCTCCACCTTGGCTAATTGATTAGTTCTCTTCTTTGCCTTGCTGGTTATGCCATTCTGCCAGGCATGGAGAGCTTCACTTTTCTTATTGATGAGGTCATGTCCGTGTGGTCATTCTTGTCACCAGTCTTGGTGTTTCCTGGTCTTGTAGCTGATGGTTTCTTCACAGCCTGAGATGATGGCTGTCCTCAGCTCTTTCCAGTTTTCCATACTGCATTAGAATGAACACTTTGGAGATTTTGGTGAAGACATTGTTGGAAGTTCACCAGCATGCTTGGCTCTTGAGGTCGCTCAACGTTGATCTTTTTCAGAGCTGTTTCTTCATCTTCCGCAGCTTCTGGTGCAGTTTCATTGACATCGAGGAGCAGAGTGATCTGTTCAACAGTCACCTGCACTGGTTATTGCTTTGGTGACGAGGGCATACTTTAGATCTCGAGGTCGGACGATGATGAAGTAGATCATGTGCCAATGCTTTGATCGTGGATGTCCCCAGGAATTCTTGAACTTGACTTTTTGGCAGAACAGTGTTTGTGACAACAGGCTGGTGTTCTGCATGTTTGGTGAGCAGGAGAACCCATTTCGAGTTGCAATTCCCAACTCCTTCCTTTTCCAGAGTTGGAAGTTCTTTCCAACACTGGGATGAAGTCCCCAAGGAGGATGAGCTTATCTTCCTTAGGAATTTAGAGAGTATGGTAGCCAGAGTGGAGTAGAAGCCTTTATTGGACTCAACATTGGCATCTAAGGCTGGGGCACAGACACCCATGACCAGTGTCTGCTTGTTCTTATCAAGTCGTAGATGAAAGATAAGGAGGCGCTCGTTGAAACCAGCAGGGAGCTCCGAGAGTTGGTTGATGAGTTCGCTCCATGCACCCTGGGCTGATCCTCAGGTTTTCCTCTCTAGAGAGAGGTGTAACCACAGCCATTTGCCTCAGCTGCCCCTCGCCTGCTCTTTGGGTCTCTTGCAGCAACGTCAATGTTGAAGTGCCTGATTTCATGGGTAACAGGGTAGTTCTGCACTCTGGTTGATTGTTTTGCTCATTATCCATGAGGGTTCGTGGATCCCAGGTTCCGAAATCGAGTTTAACTTTGATTTTCTGACCGCAGGTAGATGAGCCTGCTGGATGCGGATTTCCTTTAGCTACTTTCAAAACATATGTTTCCACTCTTTGCTGCTCATCCAATCACAGGCTGGCTCCTGCCTGCATTAGTCAATCTCGCAGCAGCAAATGCAGAGAGAAACCAGCCTGAGATTGGATGAGCGGCTTTACAGCATTTTTCAAATGTAAGTCACTTGAACGTCCAGTAAGTTTGGTAGGCCACATTTAATTACACAAAATAAAAGATGCCAGACCAGCACTCCTGTGCACTCCAGCAGCACTACACCACTGGCACTGTGTACCATCTACAAGCTGCACATGCCCTTCGAAAGCATCTTCCAGATCTCCAACATCTGCCACCTAGGAGGACAAAGGCAGCAGGTGCATGGCTACACCACTACCTGCGCATTCACCTCCAAGTCACACACCATCCTGACTTGTTACTGGATCATCATTGCTTGCTGGGTTAAAATCCTGGGTTAAAATCCTGGAAGTTCCTCCCGAACTGTCTTTAGGTTATAGCTGCAATTAGGTCATATCCTGTGTAAGAATAAAACACATTTATAAATGGCAGAAAACTGAGGCATCTGTACAAACACAGCACCAGGAAAAAACTATGAGTTGAAGGCAGAAATAGGCAAAGAAAAAGGCATTAAATTGGACAAAATAGAAGATGCCAGACAAGTTTAAAAGAACTATCCAGCAACTAACCTGTGCAAAGTGGATGACTCTTTTAAAAATGCTGCTGAAATGTGCTTTCTACCTGTTGCTGGGCAGGTTTATCATGCTTCAAGTCAGATGCCAGGGATAACCAATTTTGCAAAAAGGCCCTCCAACAATGACCCTTATTTAAATTTTATAATCAGGTTTTTTAATATTTCCAGTGTCAAGAGGTCCTTGATACAATATGGCAGTACTTCTGGTGAGTTATGATCACATAAATTGCATTTCCAGTCTTGGTTGTTTCTGGAGGTATGACATTGCACCTGGAATGCTCAGAAGCCTTTCTTTGCCTTCAGTTTTCCTGCTGCCTCTTACACTAACTTCATGGCTCATTATTTCGCCACTATAATAGATTGAGATACAGCAATTACATTATATGAGAAAGGTCAGTATGTACTTGTGTTCAGAAGCTTTCTGAGATGCAAACCTTATCCGATTAACTGAGCACGAATAACATGCGCCCAATTTATTCATTAACTGACAGGACAATCATATAGATTTTGCCATGTGGTGCTGCTGCAGTCAGCATCTAATTCTGTGTAAAAACAAATTAGATCCTCATTACAAAGACCAAGAACACTCTAATGGCTTGGATAAGAAATGCTATTAACCCCTAAAGGTCAAGCGTAGTCAGTTAATTAAATGTCCAGTATTATTAGGACAACCAGTTTCCAGCAGCCAATATCACCTCATTATTACTTAGCAAATCAAAGCTGATCTGTTTCTCAGATCTTAATATTATGTTCGTCAAATGTATCTGAATGCTTTACGGAAACATGATTTTCAAAACTCTAATTTATTTGCCAAAAGTGTAACAATGAGGAGGTGATGAAGAGGAGATGCAGCATTCTGCTCGTTGTGAGTGTCTCCTGACATGCCCTTGTGCCTCACAGTTATTCACCTTTCAAATCACAACCACCTGTGGAGAAGGAAGATAAGGGAATCAGAAATTCCTGTCAGAGGAGACTTCAAGAAAAATGGAGGCTCAAATTACCCGGAAACAAAATGAAGCAGGGCTGCAGTCTGCACTAAATTACTGTGACGAGAAAGAAATGTCAGACTTGAAGGTTATAGTAGATAACGTGCATTAGTAAATGAATTAAACCATTCCTTATTCTGCATAGTTTGTGTCTATGATCGTTGGTTCCATCAGGTTAATGTTATTAATGTCAAGGGCTGTAGCATTTGCCAATTTAATAATATATTACTCACTGCATTAAAAATGAATACATCATAGAGAACAGTTTTAGTTCATGCATTGGGGAACATCTGGGAAAAGGGAGCTGAATCATTACATTGTGTTCAAAGGTTAAACTTAAAGATTATCTATTTGAGGTCAATTAATCATTTATGATACACATATGTTTGACATATACACAAGATTCTTTGTTCCTTCAAACATACTTCCTACAGTATTAATAGTATACAACTAAATGATATGTATAAACACACAATATTCTTCATCACACTATCAGTTGTCAAGTATTCTTGAAAGACATTTTAATAGAAGGCCACCTTTAATTTACTGCCTGTCCAGTCTGCAGCTCTTGCACCTGCTGCAAAATCGGCACTATGGACAGACATTTGCATTTTCCAAAGAGCATAGAACATAGAACATAGAACAATACAGCGCAGTACAGGCCCTTCGGCCCACGATGTTGCACCGAAACAAAAGCCATCTAACCTACACTATGCCATTATCATCCATATGTTTATCCAATAAACTTTTAAATGCCCTCAATGTTGGCGAGTTCACTACTGTAGCAGGTAGGGCATTCCACGGCCTCACTACTCTTTGCGTAAAGAACCTACCTCTGACCTCTGTCCTATATCTATTACCCCTCAGTTTAAAGTTATGTCCCCTCGTGCCAGCCATATCCATCCGCGGGAGAAGGCCCTCACTGTCCACCCTATCCAACCCCCTGATCATTTTGTATGCCTCTATTAAGTCTCCTCTTAACCTTCTTCTCTCCAACGAAAACAACCTCAAGTCCATCAGCCTTTCCTCATAAGATTTTCCCTCCATACCAGGCAACATCCTGGTAAATCTCCTCTGCACCCGCTCCAAAGCCTCCACGTCCTTCCTATAATGCGGTGACCAGAACTGTACGCAATACTCCAAATGCGGCCGTACCAGAGTTCTGTACAGCTGCAACATGACCTCCCGACTCCGGAACTCAATCCCTCTACCAATAAAGGCCAACACTCCATAGGCCTTCTTCACAACCCTATCAACCTGGGTGGCAACTTTCAGGGATCTATGTACATGGACACCTAGATCCCTCTGCTCATCCACACTTTCAAGAACTTTACCATTAGCCAAATATTCCGCATTCCTGTTATTCCTTCCAAAGTGAATCACCTCACACTTCTCTACATTAAACTCCATTTGCCACCTCTCAGCCCAGCTCTGCAGCTTATCTATATCCCTCTGTACCCTGCTACATCCTTCCACATTATCGACAACACCACCAACTTTAGTATCGTCTGCAAATTTACTCACCCACCCTTCTGCGCCTTCCTCTAGGTCATTGATAAAAATGACAAACAGCAACGGCCCCAGAACAGATCCTTGTGGTACTCCACTTGTGACTGTACTCCATTCTGAACATTTCCCATCAACCACCACCCTCTGTCTTCTTTCTGCTCGCCAATTTCTGATCCACATCTCTAAATCACCCTCAATCCCCAGCCTCCGTATTTTTTGCAATAGCCTACCGTGGGGAACCTTATCAAACGCTTTGCTGAAATCCATATACACCACATCAACTGCTCTACCCTCGTCTATCTGTTCAGTCACCTTCTCAAAGAACTCGATAAGGTTTGTGAGGCATGACCTACCCTTCACAAAGCCATGCTGACTATCCCTGATCATATTATTCCTATCTAGATGATTATAAATCTTGTCTCTTATAATCCCCTCCAAGACTTTACCCACTACAGACGTGAGGCTCACCGGTCTATAGTTGCCGGGGTTGTCTCTGCTCCCCTTTTTGAACAAAGGGACCACATTTGCTGTCCTCCAGCATCTAGGAGGATGTATCCATTCTCGGAATCATAGCCTGCTCAAACAGCAACTAGAACAAAGGACATTGACAAAGAAAAGTACAGCACAGGAACAGGCCCTTCGGCCCTCCAAACTTATGCCGATCATGATGCCCTAACTAAAAACAAAACCTTCTGCCCTTACTTGGTCCGTATCGCTCTATTTACTTCTTATACCCATCCAGATGCCTCTTAAATGTTGCTAATGTGCCTTCTTCCACACATCCTCTGGCAGCAGGTTCCAGGCACCCACCACTCTGTGTGAAAGACTTACCCGCACATCTCCCTTAAACTTTCCCCCTCTCACCTTGAACCTGTGCCCCCTTGTAATTGGTTCTTCCACCCTTGGAAAAAGCTTCTCACTATCCACCCTGTCTATGCCTCTCATAATTTTGTAGACCTCTATCAGGTCTCCCCTCAGCCTTCGACTTTCCAGTGAAACAAATCCTAATTTATTCATAGCCAACACCCTCGAGACCTTTCATTTCATTTCATTGATTTCAACATCCTGGTGAACATTTTTTGCACTCTCTCCAAAGCTTCCACATCCTTCAGATAATGTGGTGACCAGAACTGCACGCAATACTCCAAATATGGCCTAACCAAAATTTTATACAGCTGCTTGATGATTTCCCAATTCTTGTACTCAATGCCCGAGCTTATGAAGGAGAGCATGCCATATGCCGCCTTAATCACCTTAGCCACCTGTGTTGCCACTTTTAGGGAACTGTGCACCTGCACACCCAGGTCCCTCTGTATGCTAATGTTCTTAAGGGTTCAGCCATTTACAGCACAATTCGTACTTAGATTTGATCCTCCAAAATGCATCACCTCGCATTTGGCTGGATTAAACTCCATCTGCCATTTCTATGCACAAATCTCCAATCTATCTATGTATATCCTGTTGTATCCTCTGACAATCCTCGGTACTATCAGCAACTCTGCCAATCCTCGTGTCATCCGCAAACTTACTAATCAGACCACCCACATTTTCCTCCAGATCATTTATATATACTACAAACAGAGGTCCCAGCACTGATCCCTGCGGAACACCACTAGCTACGGATCTTCATGATGATGGTTTAGCACAGTGGGCTAAATGGCTGGCTTGTAATGCAGAACCAGGCAGAAGCGCGGGTTAAATTCCCGTACCAGCCTCCCCGAACAGGCGCCGGAATGTGGCGACTAGGGTCTTTTCACAGTAACTTCATTGAAGCCTACTTGTGACAATAAGTGATTATTATTATTATGATGATGACGATTGTGGGGAAATGTCCAGAGATCCTCTAATCTAGGACAACATTTTTTGGCACTTGGGAGAATAACAGTTAATAATTGCAACCAACGTAGATTTCCTAAAAACAAATCATACCTAAAAATACTTGAGTGAGTTCTCCCATCAAATAATGTATAACACTGAGGCAATTAGGACAGTTACTGGGCCGTAACCTCTGAGCTCCAGAGCAAGGTAACTGGGATTTTTGAAAAATTTGTTTACGGGATTTGAGCCTCACTAGCCAGGCCAGCATTTATTGCCCATCCCTAGTTGCTTTTGGGAAGGTGCTGCCTTCTTGAACCACTGAATTCCCTGACATGTAGGTACACCCACAGTGCTGTTAGGAAGAAAGTTCCAGGATTTTGACCCAGTGGCAGTGAAGGAACAGCGATATATTTCCAAGTCAGGATGGTGAATGATTTTGAGGGGATACTCTGGGTGGTGATGTTCTGAGGTATCTGATAGTCTTGTCCTTGTAGATGGTAGTAATCAAGGATTTGGAAGGTCTGCCTAAGGAACTGTAAATGGTATTGTGTTGAAGGGAGATTTGGGGAAATAGGATCAAAGATGTAGTGGGCAATTTAGGGGTTAAAAACCAGAGGTTAAACTGCGAGCACTGAGTCAAAGGTACACACCCATACCTGGCCTGAGTTACATTGTCCCATTCAGACTTAAACACGTTAACGGGAATAAACAGGATCCCCCTGGGATGATTCACTTAAGATCGATTGTCCTCTGGGACACTCTTGTCTGATCAGCCATTAGCCCATTACAGAGTCTGATGGCCTCTTTTGTCCATAAATTGGAGTGAATATTCATAGCCCTGTTCTTTTGTGTAAACAGGAGTGGGCAATCAAAAGTCTGGAAGCGATGATGAGTTCAAGTCTGGACACTCCTGGACAGAACTATCTTTGAGGGGCTGGACAGAGCTTAGAGAGGTAAAAGAATCCTGTTAGAACAGGTGGGGAAAAAGGATTTGGAGAGCGATTGAGAGAGGCCATGAAGAAACTGCCACAGAGATATGCTTTTGGAAAGGTTCTGAAGGAGACTGACTAACAGCAAGAATATGTTTTGTAAATGCAAGTATCATTTTTTCACGGCTGTGTAAGTGGAGTTGAGAGCTGTATGTTCATTTTACATGCTGTTCAATGGGAAATTGTGTGTTAGGGTTAAGAGCTACATGTAAGCTTTTCTTGTTAGGGAAGTTTAAAAGTTTAAATATTGTTGTTTTCTTTTGTTGTAATAATGTTTTGTTTGTAAAACAATAACCACTGCCCATTTCTCATGCAATCACTCTGGAGCGAATCGATCTTTCTGCTCGGTCTTAAAAGAAAACATTGCGGTTCTGGTCCAGTATTATAGTCACTGTTGGGATCTGGTCTGGCATCCGTAACAGTATACACTGCGGCATTATTTGTCTGTAGTGGAGGCAGTGAATGCTTGGAAGGGGTGGCCCAAAGATATGCTGGGGAAAACCCCCTTCACACCCCAGAATATCCCACATCAGGTTTACATGGAAATTGTTTAGAAAGTGCAAACTTCTCCTAGTCAATTGGCTTGCACTGGGAATCATCCAAAAATGCAACTTGAATTGCAAACTTCAGATGGTTCTGATTGGGCTATATCAATAGTTACCCTGAAAATGTTAGAAGAATTAAAACCATTTCTAGCTTCTGTATAACTTTAGTACTCACACCAACCCCTCAACTGACATCCGCTACACCCCCGAATCACAGGGGATACCCACCGCGTCTCCCAACTACTATCCCTGTGGGACTTCCAACCCGCCTATGTGACTCACCTTCCTCCACCCCTCCATGGAATTTCTCCCACACCCACAGGATTCTCACTCCAGGAACTGAGGAGACCCCCCATTACCACCGACTACCGACCCTGGAGGACTCCCTCCCCCCCCACCCTCTCCCCCCCCCACCCCGCCTGTGACTCAATCCCCCATGGAATTCCAACCACATCCCACAGGACTCTCACCTCTGAAACCCCAGGGGACTCCCCTCCGCCCTCTGACTAACTCCCCCACAGGACTACAGTATATATGTGACTCATCCACTTAAATCCCTGGTGAACTCAGGGTGTTGATGGTGAGGGATTTGATGATGATAATTCCAAGGCTGAAGACCAGCTTCTATAATGGTGGGGATCTCAAAAGGCCTGGTGGGTAGCACATTCGTAATGTTTTAAAATGGGATCAGGAGACTTACCGTACCGTTGACGCTGCCGATGCAGCGATTTTCATCTTGTATCGTGTTCTCCTGACCATAATGGTGGCAAACCTGCCAATTAGAATAAATCAGCTAACAAACGCTTACTTTTTTCCCTGTCAACCAAGGAAATACATATTTCCATTCGCTGTGTAGAGGTTCATTGAAATGTAATTCTATTTGCAATACACAACCACTGAACATTTGACCTCCCAAAAGGGGAATTTTCAAGATGGCAGCAGACATTCTGGGAGAAGCCTGGCCAAATGGGAGCTTGTCACCTGACTCCTCCATGGGTGCTTCCGCAGTCTAGCAGCCTGGTGAGGAGCAGCACTCACAGGCACGCACTACTCACACAGAAATTGCAGGCACACAGCGGATGATTTTCTGTTCTGTAAAATAAATGAATGAATAGAAAACCTTAAACTGGGCACCTGCAATTTCAAAAGATGCTCTCCCTGCAAGCGGCATTTCCCATTGGAAATACCAAATTATGGAATCAAGATTCATATCACAACTCATTGAAAAGTGCATGCATGGGCTTCCTGAAGGGCTCCATCTTAAAGCACGATCACGCATGGTATTGAGCCATACAGACCAGAAACAAGTTCCTAACATTATCGGGACTGGACTATTGGTAAAGCTATCCAACTGAGCTAGATTATTACTATATTTTTTTCCATGAATATCAGTCTGACAAAATACATACAAGCTCAATCGACACTGTACAGTACAGTTTGACAGCATCATTTCCAGTTTTAGAGTAATGAATGGAGTGAATCAGGGCTGCGTCCTAGCCTCTACATTGTTTGGTATCTCCTCATCCATACACGTGACCTTTGCCTCACCTGCAGCTGTGGAAGGAATTTGCCTACATACTTGGTCGGACAGCAAGTTCTGCCACCTGTCCATACTGAAAGCGAAGACAAATATAGAGCACGTTTTGATCAGAGAGACCCTTTTCGTTGATGCTGCATTAGTCGCTCAAGTCGTAATTCAGCTTCAAAGATTCATGGATTGTTTCTCCTCTGCCTGTAACTTGTTCTCCCTGACTATAAGCATCCAAACACTGTGGGCACTCGACAGGGTATTGCATCTCCACCCCTGATCATACTAAATAACACACTGCTGGAAGTGTGTAACTAATTCATCTACATTGAATCCACAATGACAGGCTATCTGTGTGTTGGTGTCAAATATACACACATTGGGCTTTGGTCAACTCATGGAACATGCATGTAATAACAATAAGCTGACCCTTAGGACCAAACGTGAGTTTATGAAGCCTGTTTTCTCAGCACTTTGCTGTGTGACTCTGAAACACGTGGATGACGTATTGCTATCAGGAAAGGAAGCCCAACAATTTTCATTTTCATTGTTTGTGGCCCCTTCTGGGCATATCATGAAAGAATAATCACAAATGCAGCAGTCCCCTCTGTAGTAATCTGTACATCTGTACATACATCTGTACATACACCAGAGACTACAGACAGATGTAACAGCCACAGCATCACTAGTGGGCAGCCTCAGAGACGGGTATAATGGGTCCAGCCCAAGGGAGGGTCCACCTATTTCAGAAGCACAGGGCTAGTGAGCAGCAGCACACAGAGACAGCTCAGCAAAGTCTACAATCTTTATTCAGACTTAGAGAATAACATATGATACCAGGAGTGATTTCAAAAAGCTCGCTAGACACCTGCAAGAGAAGAAAAACGTAAACTGGATATTCGATGGTGGAAGACTTCACAGCAAATGGATCCTCGATGACTAACTGATTCGATGGAAATTGTTGGAACTCCATGGCAGCTGGAAACAGCCGGTAATTTAAGTTATAACTGGAAAATGTTTGAACAGCTGTTCCAAATATTTATCACAGCCAATGATTTAAGCACTGCCTCTGATGCAATGAAAATAGCCCCACTACTCTCAACAGGAGAGCATGAAGCGAGAGAAATCTATAATTGCTTTAATTACTTAGAAGGTGAGGACAACACCAAACTAGAAGTAATACTCAAAACATTTCCTGAACGTTGTAACAGTCAGTCTGGTGAGATGCTGGAAAGATTTAACTCTTGTCAGAGAAACGGAGGGCCCATCTCTGATTTTATTACAAATCTCAAGTTAATACCACAAGGCTGTGATTATGCTGACTTTAGAGACACTATGAGAATGCATTAATTAATTTCTGGACTATCTGGTAAAACTTTGAGGGAAGAACTTTCACAAAATAAGTATCTAACTCTAGAAATCGCTATGCAAAAATGCCTTGCTTATGAACAAAAACAAAATCAATACTTTGAGTATCTACAAACACAGAATCATCATTTAGAAAACAAAATCGGTGAAAATGGCATGAACACTCACCACGAGGCGGAGGCAGGGTTCAATTGGAGGAAGACAGAGGTTGTGAGCGGCAACATCTTGAGAAACGAGCCGCACATGCGCAGTTGCGAAAAGAGCGCACAGTACAGGAAACTCGGAGTGCGCATGGACAATCGAGTCCTACGCATGATGTCACGAGCGTCATGATGTCAGAGGACCAGTACCACGCCCACTTAAAAGGGAAATACACGAAAATGAACAAAAATAAATTTAAAGCTGCAAAACCCAATCTTCTTGCCTCAAAAGACAGAACAATGCCCGAACTTACACCAGCAGTTGAAAATAACTTTCACAACACCCTGTAACAAGCAGTTAGCACCACCCTAGAAGATGATATGGTCCTTGTAGACTATGACTCAGACGAAGATTTCATCTTGGGAGATGGATACCCCAGTACCAAATCCGAACCGCAACTAGAGGTGTTGTACCGTGAAGACCCCAACAATGAGTTCTTCGGATTGGGGAATCTTCAGCCCATCATATATGACATCCCGACTCGTGAGTGCAGGATTATGCTACGGCCTGGTGCCCAGAAACAGAGAGTGGTCCACGCACCACGAAGGGTCCCAGCCTCCAGACAAGAAGATGATTTGTTCATTGAACATGAAGAGAACGATCACAACTCCCAAACAAAAAGCGATGATTTGTCTATCGAGCAATACACACAATACTGCTCAGACATGGCTGTGTTATTCGGAGATCCTGATCACAGCATCAGCAACATGGTTGAACAGCTCAATACGACTCTTCTCATGGTAGATGAATCCAATACCATGGTGCCATGGCAGATCGTCGATACATTGGATGACAGCAATACACAAGACGAAGATGACACCACACAGAGAGCAAAGAATGACTCCGTTGAGAGAGCACAGATTGACTCGACAGGGAGAACACTGCACGATTCCACAAAGAGAGCGATGACAGACTCCACAGAGAGAGCGATGAAGGACTCCACAGAGAGAGCGATGACAAACTGCACAGAGAGAGCAATGAAGGACTCCACACAGAGAGCGATGACAAACTCCACAGAGAGAGCGATGAAGGACTCCACGGAGAGAGCGATGAAGGACTCCACAAAGAGAGCGACACAAGCCTCCACAACGAGAGCCACGCAAGCCTCCACAAAGAGAGTGATGCAAGCCTCCACAGATAGCTCGGTGACAGACTCATAAATGGAAGCAAGCAAACACTCCATAGCGAACGCCATGCATGTACAAGACCATGAAGATCTATCAAGCTTATTTGAGCCACCAGAAGAAGACACTGAATGTATACCCACTGTATGTGGGACAAGTGACGAAGAAATAACAATTCCCATACAGGATGTGCAGGATCACAGCGAGACTGACATATCTCAGCTCGTCTGCACAGAGCATTCAATAATCAGAGGACGGCCACCCATGAGTCCAGAGAGACCACGTCAATTGAAATCTTGAAGATTTTGACTCCAGAAGAAGAGCACCAAGAGTCCAGAGAGACCACGTCAATAGAAATCCTGAAGATTTTGACTCCAGAAAAGGAGCACCACAACCCACAACAAAATGAAATCTTGAAGATTTTGACTCTGCAAAAGGAGCACAAAGAGATCACAGATGATTCAAGTGAACCAGAAATTACTCCAAAAGAGGAGCACCTAGAAATCAATGATGATTCAAGTGAACCAGAAATTACTCTAGAAGAGGAGTACCAAGTAAGCAAAGGAGAGGAATCGAATCCACCACAAATGACTGATGTCACCAACATCAATGCAACATCAGATCATTCTCACAATTCTCAAGAAGAAACACTCAATGTAGCAGATACCACAAAGGACACTGACACCAATAACTGTGACAATGACTCAAATTAGCCACACGGAACACTCATTGAGCGCAACAAGAACAACAAAAACCGCAAGAAGCACAGCAGAAACAAGAACAACAGCAACAACAAAAACAACATGCAGCACAACAAGAACGACAAAAGCAACAAGAAGCATCTCAGAAACAACAAGCACGACAAGAAAAAGAACTAGAATAAAAGCGAAAACAACAAAAACAGAATCAACAAGCACGACAAAAAGAACAACAACAACAACAATGCCAACGAAAACAACCAAGACAGAAACGACAGAAACAACAACAATGAAACAACGACCTGTACAACATGGTACAACTCTGCACTTGAAGGGCAATGCCACAGCACACTGCGAAACAATGACAAGACTACAAACATGCCATGGCATGATAAAGAATCTCACGAATTCACATCTGCTCCAGGACAAACAAGTAAAACAGCTTTCACGAACGATGACATACAGAATCAATACCACAAACAGTGGAAAAAGTAGAGGTCAGACAACGTTGCGACACAGAATCGCTACCCGCAATCAAATTGAACAGGGGAAAAAGGTATGCACATCATTAAACGACTCATCAGCAAAGCGGCCGAGTCATGTTCTGACATCAACCTAGCTCTGTTATCGTACTGAGCAACCCCATTGAGCTCAGGACTGTCGCCAGCGCAAATACTCTTCGGCAGAGACATCCGGACAACCCTACCGGCAAAGCAATTCCGAGAGATTTCTAGACCGTAGGGCCAGTAGAACAGTCTTCCAGACCGTTCCGTTCTCCCTCTCCACCTGTCCTTTTCCCCGGGGGTTGTAACTGGTCGTCCTGCTCGAGGCGATGCCTTTGCTGAGCAGGAATTGACACAGTTCGTCGCTCATAAAGGAGGTCCCCCTATCACTGTGTATGTAAGCGTGGAAACTGAACAGTGTAAAGATACCCTGGAGGGCCTTGATGACGTTGGTTGTGGTCATGTCTGGGCAGGGGATGGCGAATGGAACCGGGAGTACTCGTCAATCACGTTCAGGAAATGCGTGTTGCAGTCGGTGGAGGGGAGGGGGCCTTTGAAATCCATGCTGAAGCGCTCAAAGGGACGGGAAGCCTTTATCAGGTGCGCCCTCTCTGGCCGGTAGAAGTGCGGTTTGCACTCCGCGCAGATTTGGCAGTCCCTGGTGACTGTCCTGACCTCCTCGATGGAGTAGGGCAGGTTGCAGGTCTTGATGAAGTGGAAGAAATGAGTGACCCCTGGGTGGCAGAGGTCCTCGTGGAGGGCTCGGAGGCAGCCCACGTGTGCAGTGGCACAAGTGCCGCGGGACAGGGCATCAGGAGGATCATTTAGCTTCCCTGGACGGTACAAGATCTCGTAATTGAAGGTGGAGAGTTCTATCCTCCACCGCAAGATCTTGTCATTTTTAATCTTGCCCCGCTGTGTGTTATCGAACATGAAGGCAACCATTGGTCCATGAGGAGAGTGAATCTCCTGCCGGCCTGACAATGCCTCCAATGTCTCACAGCTTCTACTATGGCTTGTGCCTCTTTTTCGACCTTGGAAATTGCGAATTTCGGAAGCATGGAGGGTACAGGAGAAGAAAGCCACGGGCCTGCCCGCTTGGTTGAGGGTGGTCGCCAGAGCTACGTCGGACGCATCGCTCTCGACCTGGAAGGGGACGGACTCATCGATGGCGCGCATCGTGGCCCTTGTAATGTCTGCTTTGATGCGGCTGAAAGCCTGGTGGGCCTCCATCGACATGGGGAAGGTTGTGGACTAGATTAGGGGTCAGACTTTGTCTGCGTAGTTGGGGACCCACTGTAATAGCTGAAAAACCCGAGGCAGCGCTTAAGGGCCTTGGGGCAGTGAGGGAGGGGGAACTCCATAAGGGGCGCATGCGTTCGGGGTCGGGGCCTATAACTCCATTTCGCACTACGTAGCCTAGAATGGCTAGACGGTCGGTGCTAAACACGCATTTATCCTTATTGTATGTCAGGTTAAGGATTTTCGCGGTCTGGAGAAATTTGCGGAGGTTGGTGTCGTGGTCCTGCTGGTCATGGCTGCAGATGGTGACGTTATCCAGATACGGGAACGTTGCGCGTAAGCCGTACCGGTCAACCATTCGGTCCATCTCTCGCTGGAAGACCGAGACCCCATTAGTGACACCAAAGGGAACCCTTAAAAATTGATAGAGCTGCCCATCTGCTTCGAAGGCAGTGTACTTGCGGTCACTATTACGGAGGGGTAACTGGTGGTAGGCGGATTTGAGATCCACCGTGGAGAAGACCTTGTATTGTGCGATCCTGTTTACCAGGTCGGCTATACGGGGGAGAGGGTACACATCCAGCTGCGTAAACCTGTTGATGGTCTGGCTGTAGTCAATGACCATCCTCTGCTTCTCCCCGGTCTTTACCACCACTACTTGAGCTCTCCAGGGACTGTTGCTCGCTTGGATGACCCCTTCCCCCAGCAGCCTTTGGACCTTTCATAGATCATTATCATAGAATTTACAGAGCAGAAGGAGGCCATTCAGCCCATCGAGTCTGCACCGGTTCTTGGAACGAGCAGCCTACCCAAGGTCAACACTGCCACCCTATCCCCAGAACCCAGTAACCCCACGGGCAATTTTGGACACGAAGGGCAATTTATCATGGCCAATCCACCTGACCCGCACATCTTTGGACTGTGGGAGGAAACCGGAGCACCCGGAGGAAACCCACGCACACACGGGGAGGATGTGCAGACTCCGCACAGACAGTGACCCAAGCCAGACTCGAACCTGGGACCCTGGAGCTGTGAAGCAATTGTGCTATCCACAAGGCTACCGTGCTGCCCCAAATGACCTCTGACCTGATGAAGGTCCGGTCCTGGGCACTGTACCGCCTGCTCCTGGTGGCGATGGGTTTGCAATCCGGGGTGAGGTTCGCAAACAGGGAAGGCGGGTCGACCTTAAGGGTCGCGAGGCCGCAGACAGTAAGGGGAGGTATAGGGCCACCAAATTTAAAGGTCAGGCTTTGCAAGTGGCATTGGAAATCCAGCCCCAGGAGGGTAGCCGCGCAGAGGTGCGGCAGGACATACAGGCGGAAATTGTCGAATTTCCTACCTTGGACAGTGAGGTTCGCTAGGCAGATCCCCTTTATCTCCACCGAGTGTGACCCGGAGGCCAGGGAGATCCTTTGGTTTACAGGGTGTGTTACAAGTGAACAGCGCCTTAGCGTGTTGGGGTGAACAAAGCTTTCCGTGCTCCCAGAGTCAATCAGGCAAGACGTCTCGTGGCCGTTGATGAAGACCGTCGTTGTAGCTGTTGCGAGTGTCCGGGGTCGACTTTGGTCCAGTGTCACTGAGGCCAGATGAAGCCGTTGCAAGTTCTGATCAGGTAGCATGTAGTCGGCCGAGCTGGGGGCCTGAGGCCCCATCCAAGATGGTGTCACCCATGGGTCGCACATGGTGTCTGGGGATGAACAAGATGGCGGCAGGGTTGGACAAAATGGCAGCGCCCACCCGTCCAGCGTGGTGTCCAGGGGGTTAAGATGGCCACGCTCGTGGGTTGCACGTGGCCCTAGGATAGGGGGGAGGCGGTGAGCGCTGGCCGGTCGGGGCCTGAAGGGGGGGTTGCCGTGGCGGTCCGGAGTCGCTGGAGACTGCGGCCACGGCGCGGGCCTGGCAGACCCCCACAAAGTGGCCCTTCTTGCCGCACCCTTTGCAGGTGGCAGTGCGGGCCGGGCAGCGCGGGCGTGGCTGATTTGCCTGCCCGCATAAGAAACAGCGGGGCCCAGCGGCGTTAGCGAGCCGTCTCGTAACGCAGGCTTGCCCGGTCAGGGGGAAGGTCTGTGGGGCTTCCGCTGTGGGGTGCCACGCAGCCCAGGAGGCCGCCTTGCGGTCAGGCGCATAGGACTGCGCGTTTTTGTAGGCAACGTCCATGGACCCTGCCAGGGCCCGTGCCTCTCTAAGTCCCAGGGTGTCCCTTTCTAGGAGTCTCCGGCGGATATCTGAGGAGCTCATACCTGCTATGAAAGCATCCCTGATTAAAAGTTCCATGTGCTCGCTCCCTGAAACTTGCGGGCAGCCACAGTTTCGGCCCAGCACCAGTAGCATCCATTAGAAATCTTCCAACGATTCCCCGGGGCTTTGCCGTCTCGTAGCAAGCAGGTGACGTGCGTAGACCCAATTTACAGGGTGGATATAATGTCCTTCCAACAGTTCGATCGCGGCATCATAGTTCTCTGCCTCCTCGATAAGGGTGTAGATCCCAGGGCTGACCCTTGAGCGCAGGAGATGCATTTTATGTTCTCTTGAGGGGGTGCCTCTGGCATCTCGAGGTAGCCTTTAAAGCACGCCAGCCAGTGTTTGAATATTGCAGCCGAGTTCTCTGCGTGGGGTCTGAGTTGTAGGCACTCCGGTTTGATTCGGAGATCCATCCTTCCAGCTTAAATCTCGTAGATTAAATTGATGCTCGATCAATTACACTCAAGACAAAGTGATTTCATAACTGAGGGCTTTAATCGACTAGAACTTGTTCCCCAGCAGCTTCGGTACAGAAAGTGGAAGCTGCTGGGATGGCACCGTTTCTTATACTCCGCCTGTCAGGGCGGAGCTGCGTAACAACAGCCAATAGTAGACTCCTGGGTCTAACCAATGGGTATCAGCCTCTTAGGTACCGCAATACGTGGTCCTACCACACAGAGATAGATAGATTCTTGATTAATAAGGGTATCAGGGGTTATGGAGAGAAGGCAGGAGAATGGGGATGAGAAAATATCAGCCATGATTGAATGGCGGAGCAGACTCGATGGGCCGAGTGGCCTAATTTTGCTCCTATGTCTTATGGTCTTATGGAACTTCTGAGAGTGATTCACAGCACATTTTTGGGGTAACCCTAAATGCAACACTGGGGAACCAGGAATTTATGGACCGTCTATTTCCCACACCAAACACCTGCCCAAAATTATGTAGACCACATCAGGAAATTTTATTCTACGGCCCTATTTGCATTCCGCTGGTGTGTCAAAGCTATTATGTATTTTACACAGAATATGCAGCACAAAACAGGCCATTTGGTCCAACCAGTGAATTCCATAATTAAAAGTCATAAAACAACATGATGAAATGGATGAGCTGCTGAAGGATGCACAGGTCACAGAATTATAGCAGGCACTATTACTGATATAGGTTAAAAACAGGTTTATCCTTCTGCAGGAAACCTTCTGGGTTAGAAAAGCAAAAGCTTGCAATTAGATTGTGTCCTTCTCAACCTCAGAACATCCCAAAGTGCTTCACAGCTAATTAAACACCTTCATTAATCACTGTTGGAATGTCGAGAAACACAGCTGCTAACCTGCACTCAGCAAGGCCCACAAAGAGCAATGAGAAAATGGCCAGATAGCCTACCCCAGCAATGTTGATTGAAGAATAAATGCTGTACAGAACAGCAGGGATCATTTACATCAACCTGAGGGGCTTTAGTTTAATATATTATCAGAAAGGCAATCAGCTGGATTCTCCATCGGCAGGATCTTCCAATTCGCCGGCAGCGACAAATTACCCGATGGCATGGGGGTGTCCACAATGGGAAACCCCATCGACCGGCTGCTGGGACAGAGAATCCCGCTGCCAGCGGAGGCACGCCACACCAGGAAACGGGTGCAGTAGGACAGACAAACCCGCCCAATACCTCTGACAGTGTAGCGCTGCCTAGTACTAAACCGTTCCAGGGATGAGAGATTTTAGTTACAAGGGTGATTGGAGACGTTAGGATTGTAACCCCCGCTCCCTGCCATCGCAGAGGCCAGGGTGCACACAATCCCCAGCCGCCATGCCGGGTTCCCGCACGGCTGAGACCATGAGTGCACCGCGCCATCGTGAACCCAGCCCATCGGGGACGGAGCATCGGGGGAGGGCCTACAGGTGACATGCTGAGGCGATCCCAATGGCATGCGGTGCGTGCCGCGATTACGCCGTTTTGGAGGGGACGGAGCATACAAAACCTGCGACAAACAGGCACCGTCCCCGATTTCGCCGTCAAAAGGGATTCTTGGCCCGATCGCCGATTACAAAATCGCCATCAGGAAACAGAAAATCCCAACCCATGAGTGTGAAGTGCTCTCACAATGAACAAGGCTTCATTTGAAATAACTTTCAGCTGTGAAGCAAGAGACTGCTCACAGTCAAAGGGAGTGAAAATTGAATTTCAGGATAGAAGCTGCAGCAGGGCTCTGTCCTGGAAGAGTTGGGTTAGACAGATAGGCTACATCTGTGGTTGCTCCTGGTATGGGTATCCACAATATTTACAGGTGGCTTGAAGGTCTCAAAGATGCAAAACCCCAACCTCCTGGCCCAGGGGGGACCTGCGACCTGGATTGCTTCAGCCCCCTACCCCCTCCCCCTCCTCAGCACTGGGACAGCAGGTCCGGTGGCCTTGAGCTACATGTCGTAAAATGAAAATGGCTACTCTCCTCCTCACTTCCCCTCAGAAGCCATTGAGCCAGCTTCACGTTTTTGAAAAGGAGTCCTAAATGATGCCCGTGTGACTTCACATTGAGGAGTTGGGTAATTCCCAGGAGGCCGCTGCATTTGACTTCAATCTCGCTAATGAGATTGAAATGAATACAAATTAGGGTTAATGGGATTCTCACCAATTTTGGGTGAAATCCGGAACTTTCCATCGGGATCGGGCCGGGTCAATCGCAAAATTGTTCACCCACGGAGCCCATCTCGATTTTGCACCCCCCTGCTATTCACCCAGTACACCCCGATCGTGCTGGGCACAAAACGGTCGCTGAATCACGCCCAACACCTAATTATTAATCATGGGAGCCATTTTCCCACCCCGTTGCACCTGGTGCAGATCCCGTTGCACCAGGGTGATCAGGGGGAAAGGCCAAAAATGAAATTCCATTTGGCAATTCCCCTGGCCCGCCCCTGATGGCGATATCCTACAACACTTGCATCTACCCGGCAATGTGGAAAATTACCCAGATATACCCTGTACACAAGAACCAGGACAAATCAACCCAGCCAATTACCACCCTCTCAGCAAAGTGATGGAAGGAGTCATCAACAGTGCTATAAAGCAGCACTTACTCACCAATAACCTGCTCACGGACGCTTAGTTTGGGTTCCGCCAGGGTCAGTCAGCTCCTGACCTCATTACAGCCTTGGTTCAAACATGGACGAAAGCGCTGAATGCTAGAAGTGAGGTGAGAGTGGCGGCCCTTGAAGTCAAGGCAGCATTTGATTGAGTATGGCATCAAGGAGCCCTAGCTAACATGGAGTCAATGGGAATCAGGGGAAAACTCTCCACTGGTTTGAGTCATACCTGGCACAGGAAGATGGTTGTGGTGCTTGGATGTCAATCACCTCAACTCCAAGACATCACTGCAGGAGTTCCTCAGGGTAGTGTCCTAGGCCCAACCATCTTCAGCTACTTCATCAACGGCCTCCCTTCCATGGGACGGCACGGGAGCACAGTGGTTAGCAATGTTGCTTCATAGCTCCAGGGTCCCAGGTTCGATTGCCGACTTGGGTCACTGTCTGTGTGGAGTCTGCACGTTCTCCCCGTGTCTGCGTGGGTTTCCTCTGGGTGCTCTGGTTTCCTCCCATAGTCCAAAAATGTGCATGTTATGTTAATTGGACATGCTAAATTGCCCTTGGTGTTCAAAAATGTTGGATGGGGTTACTGCGTTATGGGGATAGGGTGGAGGTGTGTGCATAAGTAGAGTGCTCTATCCAAAGGCTGGTGCAGACTTGATGGGCCGAATGGCCTCCTTCTGCACTGTACATTCTATGATTCTATGATTCTATGATAAGGTCAGAAGTGGGGATGTTTTTGGATGACTGCACAATGTTCAGCACCATTTGTGACTCCTCAGATAATGAAGCAGTCCATGTCCAAATGCAGCAAGACCTGGACCATACCCAGGCTTGGGCTGACAAGTGACCAGTTACATTCACACCACACATGTGCCTGGCAATGACCATCTCCTACAAGAGAGGAGCTAACCATCGCCTCGTGACATTCAATGGCATTACCATCGTTGAATCCCCCACAATCAAATTCCTGGAGGTTACCATTGATCAGAAACTGAACTGGACTAGCCATATTAATACTGTGGCTACCGGGCAGGTCAAAGTCTAGTAATCCTATGGCAAATAACTCATCTCCTGACCCCCCCAAAACCTGTCCACCATCTATAAGGCACAAGTCAGGAGTGTATTGGAATACTCTCCACTTGCCTGGAATAATGCAGCTGTAACAACACTCAAGAAGCTCAATACCATCCAGGACAAAGCAGCGCGCTTGATTGCTCCCCCTTCCATAAACATTCAAACCCTCCACCACCAACAAATAGAGGCAGCCGTGTTTACCATCTACAAAATACGCTGCAGTAACTCACCACGGTTCCTCATTTTAGCGGCTTGTAGCTCAAGGGCCGGATCTGCTGCCTCAGTGCTCGGGTGGGGGAGGTGGGTGGGGGGGGGGGGGGGGCCGGGGTGTCCTTCAGGGGGCTGTGGCTGTTTGGGGGGCTGGAGGGGACCAGGTCAGGGGTTGCCCCTGCGCCAGGGCTTTTTATCTGTGCGGCCTTTAAGCCATCTTTAAATATTATGGAGGCCCGTAACAGGGGCAACCACAGCTGCAGCCTGTCGGTCTTACTAAACTGTCCTAGGACTGGGCCCTGCTGCAGCTTCTTTCCTGAAAGTAATTTCACCCCCTTTGACTGTGATAAGCCTCTCACTTCACAGCTGAAGGTTATCACAAAGGAGGGATCAGCCTTGTTAGTTGTGATAGCACTTTACGCTCCTGAACTCTCAAGTGGACCATCGAAGGAACAGGTGGACTGTCTGAGTGGTTTGTCAGCACAACTGGCGTCGCGAGATGGCACTCTGAGAGAAGGCGGAACAATCATGGCAAGGGTGGGGAGGCTTGAGTGATTTGAGGGTCTCAGGATGGAAGCCTGAACTGATCGTCAGTCTCTCTCTTTCTTCAATTCCTGTCAGGTATAAAAATGAATGCTGGTGTCGATCCCATGGAGGTTGCCCTTGTTCTGATTGTCGCAGCTGAGGCAGGCAGGTGCCTAAGAACACAGCAAGGCCAATGCAGGTTGGAGGCAGCGCCACATGTGCAGGGTGCCACAGCACGCCCTCAAGACCTGGCACCCTGTCAAGCGGGCTGGCCAGCGATAAGCCAGGGTGTACAGGAGCCGTTGGTCATTCAATGAGCTGACGCAGAAGACTGCGTCTCAACCGAGAAACAGTGCGGCACCTGTGTCACGTCCTCATGGACATTCACCCCATAGAGGAGGAGGACACCCGCTCCCGATGGCCATGAAGGTCACAGCAGCCCTGAACTTCTACATCACTGGGTCATTCCAGGAATCCTGCGGGCACTTCGCAGTCATCAGCCCACAGTCCCTCTGTGTGCTCAGGTGTCCGGCTATATCATCTTCGACCTGGACCGGGCTGCAGGATTCGCCCCCATCACCAGGATGCCCCAGATCCAGGAGGCTATCAATGGCATATGGGTCGCCTTGTGAGCACCAGGGCATGAGGGAGTGCCCAATATTAACAGGAAGACGTGCCACTTGCTGAATGTTCAGATCATGTACATCACCGCCTCAGGCTCTTGCACGTGTGTGCCTGTTACAGAGCGTGCATGGCAGCTACATCCTGGAGCACTCAGAGATACCCGGTGTCTTCGAGGGCCACCCAAGATGTCGGGTTGGCTCATTGGGAAAAAGGGATACCCGCTGAGGTCATGGGTATTGACGCCAGTGCAGAGGCCAGATACCAAGGTGAAGACCCATTACAATGAAGCCCACTCTGCCACCCGTGCTATCATTGGGCTAGTTTAGCACAGTGGGCTAAGACAGCTGGCTTGTAGTGCAGTACAAGACCAGCAGCGCAGGTTCTATTCCCATTCCAGCCTCCCTGAACAGGTGCTGGAATGTGGCGACTCGGGGTTTTTCACAGTAATTTCATTGAAGCCTACATGTGACAATAAGCGATTATTATTATTATTGAGTGGTGTATCGAGCTGAAGAAAATGCAGTTCTGCTGCCCATAGTACTCTGGTGGGGCTCTACAGCACACCCCTCAGAGGGTCTCCCATTTTTTGATGGTCTGCTGTGCCCGCCACAATTTGTTACAGAAGTGGGGTGACACGCTGGACAAGGGGATGGAGGAGGAGGAGGAGGAACATGCGGCCTCATCTGAGGAGGAGGAGGTTAACATAGAACATAGAACATAAAAAATACAGCACAGAACAGGCCCTTCGGCCCACGATGTTGTGCCGAACCTTTGTCCTAGATTATCATTGAATTTACAGTGCAGAAGGAGGCCATTCGGCCCCTCGAGTCTGCACCAGCTCCTGGAAAGAGCACCCTACCCAAACTCAACACCTCCACCCAACACCAAGGGCAATTTGGACATTAAGGGCAATTTATCATTGGCCAATTCACCTAACCCGCACATCTTTGGACTGTGGGAGGAAACCGGAGCACCCGGAGGAAACCCACGCATACACGGGGAGGACGTGCAGACTCCGCACAGACAATAACCCAAGCCGGAATCGAACCTGGGAACATGGATCTGTGAAGCAATTGTGCTATCCACAATGCTACCGTGCTGCCCTTAAGAACAAATAAATCTACACTATATCATTTTCCCGTAATCCATGTACCTATCCAACAGCTGCTTGAAGGTCCCTAATGTTTCCGACTCAACTACTTCCACAGGCAGTGCATTCCATGCCCCCACTACTCTCTGGGTAAAGAACCTACCTCTGATATCCCTCCTATATCTTCCACCTTTCACCTTAAATTTATGTCCCCTTGTAATGGTGTGTTCCACCTGGGGAAAAAGTCTCTGACTGTCTACTCTATCTATTCCCCTGATCATCTTATAAACCTCTATCAAGTCGCCCCTCATCCTTCTCCGCTCTAATGAGAAAAGGCCTAGCACCCTCAACCTTTCCTCGTAAGACCTACTCTCCATTCCAGGCAACATCCTGGTAAATCTTCTTTGCACCTTTTCCAGAGCTTCCACATCCTTCCTAAAATGAGGCGACCAGAACTGTACACAGTACTCCAAATGTGGCCTTACCAAAGTTTTGTACAGCTGCATCATCACCTCACGGCTCTTAAATTCAATCCCTCTGTTAACGAACGCGAGCACACCATAGGCCTTCTTCACAGCTCTATCCACTTGAGTGGCAACTTTCAAAGATGTATGAACATAGACCCCAAGGTCTCTCTGCTCCTCCACAATGCCAAGAACTCTACCGTTAACCCTGTATTCCGCATTCATATTTGTCCTTCCAAAATGGACAACCTCACACTTTTCAGGGTTAAACTCCATCTGCCACTTCTCAGCCCAGCTCTGCATCCTATCTATGTCTCTTTGCAGCCGACAACAGCCCTCCTTACTATCCACAACTCCACCAATCTTCGTATCGTCTGCAAATTTACTGACCACCCTTCAACTCCCTCATCCAAGTCATTAATGAAAATCACAAACAGCAGAGGACCCAGAACTGATCCCTGCGGTACACCACTGGTAACTGGGATCCCGGCTGAATATTTGCCATCCACCACCACTCTCTGACTTCTATCGGTTAGCCAGTTCGTTATCCAACTGGCCAAATTTCCCACTATCCCATGCCTCCTTACTTTGTGCAGAAGCCTACCATGGGGAACTTTATCAAATGCCTTACTAAAATCCATGTACACTACATCCACTGCTTTACCTTCATCCACATGCTTGGTCACCTCCTCAAAGAATTGGACCTGGAGGGGCTGTAGGACAAGGATGAGGAGGAGTCGAAGGATGGAGAACAGGCGGTGGCAAGGAGCTGATGTTACAGGAGGAGCAGGGAGTCCCTAATTGTCTCAGTACTTTCATGGGTATGAGGCTATGCGGACACGCAAGCTGTGTAGATTAAAGTGACAGAGGCTTCACATATATCAGATCTGAAATGTTTCAATGGTGAATATTTTAATGTGATAAATTTCCATTCCCCCTAGCTAATGACAGTAATCTCACTAGTGCCTACTCATTGCTCCTCGCCCTTCTTGATCCTCCGAGGTCTAGTACTACATCTACATGTGCCCCCAGGATGCAGCTCAGAGGTGGAGATAATCTGCTGCCTTCCATGACCTCTGGTCTTTGACGTCCTTGGTGGCCATCCTCTGGAGCCGGAGGGGTCCCGTCTGAATTACTGGTGGCACAGGCGTCGACGTGCTACCCCTTACTGTCCGCTGCCCTTGAGTTGTGCCAGTGTCAGGAGGAGGAACTTCAGAAGAACTGGAGAACATCTTAGTCTCTGGTGGAAGGCCCCGGGATGGACTCCAGTGCTTCTTCCTCTTCTTCCTCCCCGACGGTGCTCCTAGGGACCTGCATAGCTCCATGGGACAGAGGGGCAGCTGGAGCGAGTTCCAGATGTCTCGGAGTCATCTGGCATTGCCAGTCCTGGAGGCTTCCCATTGTCTGCACGAAGGTGTTGATGCCCTCCGCGATAGACCTCAGTGACTGGGCCATGCTTCAGAGTGTCATGTGAGAGTACCCTTTAAAAAATGGGTGTTTAAGAAATGTACCTTTAAGAAATGGAGCTGCTCATGTTACTGGAGTGATGTCAGAGAGTGGGTGGAGCTGAGCTCTACTTTTGCTTTTTTAGTTTCAGTTTGAGAAAGCTTGGGTGTGTCTGTGAGCTGCACTGAAGTTGCTCTCTGCCGTGAGGGACTATCTCTTAACCAGTTGGTGAATTCAGAAGAATTGTAAATGTTTTCTGTCTTGTATGTAAACTCTGATGTGCTCCTGTTTGGAGGTTTGTTAAGTCTTTTGGATGTTAAAAGTACAACATCCAGATCACTTATTGTTGTATTCTTTGGGGGGTGTATTTGATTTACTGGTAGCTAAGATGTTCACTGTTTGCTTTAGAAAGGTTAACTTGAGTTCATAGAATAAACATTGTTTTGTTTTAAAAACCACTGGTCCATTTTCTGCTGTACCACATCTGTAGAGTAAGCCATGTGCTCCCCATACCACAATCTATTAAAAGTTGTGGGTCAGATGAACTCCATGATACACTTTGGGGTTCTCTAAACCCTGGCCCAAAACAATTGGGGGCTCGAGGGGGGATAAAAGTCTGTCTATTGGATTGGCTTAGTGAACTTAAAGACAGTGAGAGGTGAGCATATTGTGGTTGCTTTTCAGGTGTGGTATTTCAGTTTACGTAGGGAGTGTGTTGTGGATAATGTCTCTTTCAGAGGCTCTGAAGTTTTTGGGGGTGGAGAGTGTCACACGCAGTACCTTATGGACAGAGAATAAAAGTAGACTTAGATTTGGCAAAAACATTGCAGTTAACATTACCTGACAAAGTGAGAAAAGATGAGGGAATTATGGCTGTGGTTAAGCATTTAAAATTGCCTGAGATACAGTTTGACTCATTGGAAATGGCAAAAAATTCAGGTGCAAATTAAACAAATGGAACAAGAGAAAGAATTAAAGCAGCTTGAATACGAAAGCGAGATTGAGGAAAAAGAAAAGGAGAGAGAAGAAAGGATAAAAGAAAGAATAGCCCTAGCAGAACAAAAAGAAAAAGAAAGGGAGATGCAGATCAAGGAAAAAGATAAAGAGAGAGAGTTTGAACTTCAGAAAATGGCCATGCAACATGACAGTCAGTTAAAATTGGCAGACGTAAAGGGAAACGTACAGTTGGATGATAGTGATGAGGATAGTGAGAAAGAGCGTCAAAGTCGAAGGTGTGGCGGGGATCTCTTTAAATATGTCAGCATTGCCAAGGTTTGACAAGAAGGAAGTGGAAGCCTTTTTCATTTCATCCGAGAAGGTAGCTAAACAAATGAAATGGCCACAGGACATGTGGGTGTTACTGATTCAAACAAAGCTGGTAGGTAGGGCTAGTGAGGTGTTTGCGTCACGACCGGAGGAGGAATCTGGGACGTATGAGGAGGTGAAAAAATCCATCTTGGGTGCATATGAACTAGTGCCAGAAGCCTACAGACAAAGGTTTAGAAATTTAAGGAAAAAATTTGGTCAAACATACATGGAGATTGAAAGGCTCAGACAGAGTAATTTTGATAGGTGGATAAGGGCTTTGAAAATAGATCAAACGTATGAAGCTCTCAGAGAAATTATAATTTTGGAGGAGTTTAAAAATTTAATTCCTGATGTCGTGAGAAGTCATGTGGAAGAGCAGAGGGTTAAAACTGTGAGATTAGCAGCAGAAATGGCAGATGATTATGAATTAGTTCATAAGTCAAAGCTAGGTTTCCGACATCAGTTTCAGCATGTGAGGGATAGAAACTGGGGACATGAGAAATACTCAAGTGGTCGAGGTAAAGGTGATCTGATGGGAGATGTTAAGGAGAGTGTACCTCAGACTAAAAAAGAAATCCAGGAGGGTGGAAAAGAAATGAAAAGTTTCAAATGTTTTCACTGTAATAAACTAGGCCATGTAAAGTCACAGTGTTGGTGGTTGAAGAAAAGCGCTGGGAAGGTTGATGTGGTCAAACAGGATAAGACAGTAAGGTTTGTTAGAGTGGAAAAGGAAAGCCCAAGGGAAGCGAAGGAGGTGCAAAAGATTGTACAGCCTGATCAAGAGGTGATTGATAAGAAGGTGTCTGATCACTTTAAAGAATTTACTTGTGTGGGTAAAGTTTATTCATGTGTATCAGAAGGAGCAGGTAAAGAAGTCACAATTTTACGAGCTACGGGAGCTAGTCAATCTTTAATCGTAAGAGATGAGGAGTTATGTAGTTTGGGAAGAATGTTGCCAGAAAAGGTGGTAATATGTGGAATTCAGGGTGAGAGGAGTAGCGTTCCATTATATAAGGTAAGGTTGGAAAGTCCAGTGAAGAGTGGTGAAGTGGGAGTAGGGATAATAGAGAAACTATTTTGTCCAGGAATACAGTTTATCTTGGGTAATGATATAGCTGGATCGCAGGTGGGAGTGATGCCTACTGTGGTTGATAAGCCAGTGGAAAATCAGACAACTGAAGTGTTGAAGAGCGAATATCCCGGGATTTTTCCGGATTGTGTAGCAACAAGGTCGCAAAGTCACAGGTTAAGACAAGAGGAGAAATCAAAGAGTGAAGATTAAGTTGAAGTGTAATTATCAGAAACGATTTTTGATCAGATGGTTGAAAAAGGACAAGAACAGGTGGAGGATGAGGCGGATATTTTTAGTTCAGGAAAATTGGCGGAGTTACAACAAAAAGATATAGAAATAAAATGGATGTATCAGAAAGCATATACGGAAGACGAATCTGCGTGTATACCAGAGCGTTATTACCGTAAAAGTGATGTCTTGATGAGAAAATGGAGACCTTTACATATGCAGCCGGATGAAAAGTGGGCAGAAGTTCATCAAGTAGTATTGCCGGTAGGGTATAGAAAGGAGGTGTTGCGAGTTGCACATGAGGTACCAGTGGGACGTCATTTGGGAATAAGGAAAACTGAAGCTAAAATCCAGAAACATTTTTATGGGCCTGGACTACATAAAGATGTAGTTCAATTTTGTCAATCATGTCACACATGTCAAGTGATAGGAAAACCTCAAACAGTGATAAAACCAGCGCCCTTAATACCCTTTCCAGCATTTGAGGAACTTTTACAAGTGTCCTAATTGATTGTGTAGGACCGCTTCCGAGAACAAAAAGTGGGAATCAATATCTTTTGACTATAATGGATGTGTCTACTAGGTTTCCAGAGGCCATTCCAGTACGTAATTTTACAGCTAAAAAGATTGTGGAGGAGTTACTTAAATTCTTTACTCGATATGAATTACCCACAGAAATACAATCGGATCAAGGATCAAATTTTACCTCAAAGCAATTCAAAGAAGTTTTGGATAGCTTAGCAATAAAACAATTTAAATCAGCTGCGTACCATCCAGAATCACAGGGAGCGTTAGAAAGGTGGCATCAGACATTAAAGAAAATGTTGAGGGCTTATTGTCAAGATTAACCAGAGGATTGGGATAAAGGAATTCCGTACTGTTTGCAATTAGGGATGCTCCTAATTAGTCAACCAAATTTGTCCTTTGGAACTACTTTTTGGTCATGAGGTAAGAGGACCACTTAAATTAATTCAGGAAAAATTGGTGAGTGAGAAATCGGAAATTACATTATTGGATTACGTGTCAAATTTTAGGGAACGATTAAATAGAGCAGGTGAATTGGCTAGACAACATTTAAAAGTTGCAGAAAATGTGATGAAGCGGGTCGCGGACAAGAAATCCAAAGTTCGTAGTTTTGCCAGTGGAGATAAAGTTTTAGTGTTGTTACCAGTGGTAGGTTTTGTGGACTTTATCAGATTGAACGGCAATTAAGTGAGGTGAATTATTTGGTAAAAACACCAGATCGAAGAAAGACTCACCGAGTGTGTCATGTGAATATGCTTAAAAGGTACTTTGAAAGGGAAGGAGAGAAAAAGGAGGAGGTTTTAATTATTCTAACACAAAGTGAGGAACCACATCCAGATGACTGTGAATTTGACATACCTCAAATTAAATTGGAAAATGAGGATGTTCTTAAAAATTGGGATAAATTGTTGGGTTATCTTTCAGAGGAACAACAAACTGACCTGAAAGAGTTATTGATATCACATGGGCAAGTTTGTAGAGATAAATTGGGAAGTACTAAAATGGCGATACATGATGTAGATGTGGGAAATGCTGTTCCAATCAAACAACATCCATACAGACTTAATCCTTTAAAATTGGCAAAGGTTAACAAAGAGATTGAGAGTGTGCTTAAAAATGGCATAATTGAAGTGGGTTGCAGCCAATGGAGCCCACCCATAGTGATGGTGCCAAAATCAGATGGTACCCAACGGCTGTGTGTGGGCTATAGAAAGGTTAATGCAGTTACAAGAACGGACTCTTATCCTATCCCACGTTTGGAGGATTGCATTGAGAAAGTGGGACAATCAGTTTTTATTTCCAAACTGGATTTACTTAAAGGTTACTGGCAGGTACTTTTATCCGAAAGGGCGAAGGAGATTTCAGCTTTTGTGACTCCAGATGGTATATACCAATTCAAAGTTATGCCATTTGGCATGAAAAATGCCCCAGCCACATTTCAACAGTTAACTAACAAAGTTGTTTCAGGATTACCCAATTGTGCGGTATACATCGACGATCTGGTAATTTTCAGCCAGACATGGAAAGAACATTTAAAACATCTGATGGAGTTATTCGATCGACTTCAGGAGGCAGAGTTGGTGATAAACCTAGCCAAAAGTGAATTTGGAAAAGCCTGAATCACTTTCCTTGAGGTTTTTCCGATACCTTCAAGATGAAGGGAAATAATGCGATTTCTTGGCATGAGTGGATTTGATCGAACATTTGTGCAAAAGTTTTGTAGTGTGATTGCTCCACTGATGGACTTGCTGAAGAACGGTCGAAAATTTCAATGGACAGCGGACTTTGAACAGGCATTTTAATGCCTGAAAACTATGATAACCAATGCGCATGTGTTGGAGAATTACAAGGGACTCTATGATCAGATTGAACTTAAGTATCTGTCTTTAAAGAAAAATGCTGAGGCATAGAGAATTGGATGGATCGATGCAGAGACCTTCCTGTTCAACGAGACTGTCAATCATGAAGGATTTCAGTTGGAGGAAGAAGAAAGAAAAAAATGGACTATATTATTATACCTGTTTGCATGTGTTGTTTTTTTGAAACAAAAAGTATATTTACTGTGTGCATTTCTGAAAGGATGGTAAAACGGTGAAAAATGAAACCATCTTGAAGTTGATGGGGGGGGGGGTTTCCTGGGGCGGGGAGGTGTCACGTGAGAGTACCCTTTAAGAAATGGGTGTTTAAGAAATGTACCTTTAAGAAATGGAGCTGCTCATGTTACTGGAGTGATGTCAGAGTGTGGGTGGAGCTGAGCTCTACTTTTCCTTTTTTAGTTTCAGTTTGAGAAAGCTTGGGTGTGTCTGTGAGCTGCACTGAAGTTGCTCTCTGCCATGGGGGACTATCTCTTAATCAGTTGGTGAATTCAGAAGAATTGTAAATGTTTTCGGTCTTGAATGTAAACCCTGATGTGCTCCTGTTTGGAGGTTTGTTAAGTCTTTTTGATGTTAAAAGAACAGCATCCAGATCACTTAGTGTTGTATTCTTTGGGGGGTGTATTTGATTTACTGGTAGCTAAGATGTTCACTGTTTGCTTTAGAAAGATTAATTTGAGTTCATAGAATAAACATTGTTTTGTTTTAAAAACCACGGGTCCATTTTCTGCTGTCCCATACCTGGAGAGTAAGCCGTGTGCTCCCCATACCACAATCTATTAAAAGTTGTGGGTCATGTGAACTCCATCATTCACTTTGGGATTCTCTAAACCCTGGCCCATAACAGGATTTCCTCAGCAATGTCCACCTGTGTCTGGGACATGTCCATTAGCGAATGGTACATGATGCCATGGTCGTCACCGACTGAGCCATGCCTTAGACACCAACACTCAAGACGCTCATGCTCCAGATTTTCCAATGTGGCCGCCACTCTAGCAGTGTTGGCCTGAGTGCTCTGCAATGTTGGCACCATCTCCTGCAACTGTAGGCTTTGGGACTCCTCCAATCAGCCTTGCAGCCAATTGAATGTCACTGACACTCCCTCCTGAATGTCATGGCTGTGGCCTATCATCTGCATCAGCTCTAGCAGAACTTCGTCCAGAGGTTAAACATCTGGCTGGGACCCAGCAGTGTCCTGGTATTTAGCACACCTCCATCTGCTGTTTCCCTTGGATGTTCCTGCCTCTGCCTGGGCAACCCCAAAGTGAGAAGCAGATCTGCGCATTGCAATGCTCATGTGTTGATTGGGAGTGAGGGGTGAGGGAGCATTTAAAAGCGGCTTCCCCTTGGTGGTGGCGAGCTGCTGAGGCGCATGTCGGCTGAATCAGATGGTGAGGGAGTCAGGCATGGCAAGATCCATGTGGGGATCACTTTTTGCACTAAGTGCGGGTGAATACGGGCGATTGCGTCATTAAAATCACGCGAAACATCCCGCCGTTAATACCACTTGGTCGGCCATAACTAAGAGTTAAAATCCATCCTTGCAGGTGTTTCTGAGACACATTTTGGCAAATTTTAACTCATTCCAAAACAATCCACTAATACACCATTAAAATCAGGCCCCATTACAGTTAGAGGAAAATGATTGGCCAAGATTCCTATCAAAAGATTACAAATTGATTCTGAAATGTTAGTTTCAGACCGGCCATGATCTTATTTACTTGAAAGCGAATGTGACAGCTCAGAGAAAGGTGATCTTTTTTCACAAGATGCAGCTGAAGCTTTTTCGGTTCAACAGATCAATTGATTGGCCTGCCGTTAATCATTGACACCTGTTTAAGACCTCCAGATCAAAACACCCATATTGATGACGCACTCTGAGCTCAAATCACAAAGCAAACTGAATTGGTCAATGATTGTGCAGCAAGTCCAATGGTGAACAATAAAGGGTTGGATTGTTAGTCAGGGATTGGAGTCTACTTCTGGTCCTGACCCTGCAAGGCATGCCCACTGCAATGTTCAATTTTCCTGCGAATTAAAGACCAGGGAGTGAGCATGACACCAGGGCTAGTGGGCGGACTCGCAATGCTGGTGTGTCAATGGGAGGTCCGCCGGCACTCTGTGAAAGGCAACCCCATTGGTTAAGGTGAGAACCAGACATCTGAGCATGAGGAGACTGTGAGGGACAAGTGATGGTAAGTTTATTTTAATTTTTGTCAAAAGCCACAACTGCCTGGAGGGGCAACCCATTCAGGGACTGGCCAGTGTATATAGCTGTAGCCGGCGGCCATCAGGAGTCTAGGGGGAAAGAGAGTCCCATTCAGGGACTGGCCAGTGGGCATAGCTGTGGCGAGCGGCCATTAGGAGTCTCGGGGGAAGGGGATCCCTCATTTCATCTGATGTTCTCCCCAGCTCCCTCCTTGTTATAAAGTGAGCTGCCTGCATTTGTGGGAACATGATTGGCCTTAATCGGCTGCCTGCCTCTTCCTGGTTAGCAGCTGATCTGTTCCTGAATGAAAATGGCTTGGGCTCTATGTTATTCTCTCAGTCTGAATAAAGATTGTAGACTTCCAGTTAACATAAATACTTTATTCAGTGGGTTTGTTCTGTTTCCAGAGCTTAACTAGATATAATACAGTCTAGAGGTATGACCAGTGAAGCTAAGATAACTTGCCTATGCTGAGCTGTCTGCTGCTGCTCACTAGCCCTGTGCATCTGAAAGAGGCGGATTCTCCCTTGGGCTGGACCCGCCGTCTCTGATGCTCCCTCTAGTGATGCTGTGGCTGTTACATCAACTGTAGTCCCTAGTGTATGTCCAGATGTATGTACAGATGTACAGATCACTACATCCCTCCCTTTAATTGGACATGTTTTCTAGACTGGCCTCAAGAAAACTGTGCATAACAAGTGGTGGGAATATGCAAATCTGCACACTGTGAAAATGATACTCGTAATACAGAAACAATTAACCATGTTGTGAGTCCATCGTGGGAAATATCCACATTCGTCTTGTGCGTGTGTTGAAGTGTCATTACAAATCTAGCCGGTCGGGTGCCTTACGGCTTCTGCTGGAGCGTCTTAATGGTGGTAGTAGGGATGATGGTTTGATGTCATCAAGTGTACTGTCTGGCATTGTGTGGCGAGGAACGTCCTGTGGACAAATGGACTCGGTCAAGTCCAGTGTGGGAAATACTGGCGTTGTAGGTCGAATCTCTAATAGATCCCGGCGGTTGCGGCAAAAAAGTACTCACGCAGACGATTTGACAATGTAGGACCGCGGTGCCTCCTGCCTGATCACCGTGGCTGACTCAGACCATCCGCCTTCTGGGTCCCTGATGGTGTCACCTATTGTCAGTGGCTTGAGTGAGATTGCATGTTGATCATAGTATAGTTTTTGTTTGGAGCATAGTGCCCGCATGTCGTCGAGAACCGGTGCGTTGTCGGGGTCTCGGAATTGCTTTGCCGATAGGTTTGTCCGGATGTCTCTGCCGAAGAGCATTTGTGCTGGCGACAGTCCTGAGCTCAATGGGGTTGCTCGGTACGATAACAGAGCTAGGTTGATGTTGGAATGTGACTCGGCTGCCTTGCTGATGAGTTGTCTAATGATGTGAACACCTTTTTCCCCTGTTCCATTTGATTGTCGGTAGCGATGCTGTGTCGCAACGTTGTCTGACCTCGACTTTTTCCTATGTTTGTGGTGTTGATTCTGTATGTCATCGTTCGTGAAAGCTGTTTTGGTTGTTTGTTCTGGAGCAGATGTGAATTTGTGAGATTCTTTACCATGGCATGTTTGTAGTCTTGTCATTGTTTCGCAGTGTGCTGTGGCATTGTCCTTCACATGCAGAGTTGTACCATGTCGTACAGGTCGTTGTTTCATTGTTGTTGTTTCTGTCATTTCTGTCTTTGTTATTTTCGTTGTTGTTCTTGTTGTTTTTGTCGTTTCTGTCTTGGCTGTTTTCGCTGGTGTTGTTGTTGTTGTCATTCTTGTTGTTCTTTTTGTCACGCTTGTTGATTCTGTTTTCATTGTTTTCGCTTTTATTCTTGTTCTTTGTCTTGTCGTGCTTGTTGTTTCTGAGATGCTTCTTGTTGCTTTTGTCGTTCTTGTTGCGCTGCATGTTGTTTTTGTTGTTGCTGTTGTTGTTCTTGTTTCTGCTGTGCTGCTTGCGGTTTTTGTTGTTCTTGTTGCGCTCAATGAGTGTTCCGTGTGGCTAATTTGAGTCATTGTCACAGTTATTGGTGTCAGTGTCCTTTGTGGTATCTGCTACATTGAGCTTTTCTTCTTGAGAATTGTGAAAATGATCTGATGTTGCATTGATGTTGGTGACATCAGTCATTTGTGGTGGATTTATTCCTCTTCTTTGCTTACTTGGTACTCCTCTTCTAGAGTCATTTCTGGTTCACTTGAATCATCATTGAGTTCTTGGTGCTCCTCTTTTGGAGTCATTTCAGGGTCACTTAATTATCATTGATTTCTTGGTGCTCCTCTTTTGGAGTCATTTGAATCAACTGTGATCTCTATGTGCTCCTTCTCTGGAGTCAAAATCTTCACAATTTCATTTTGTTGTGGGTTGTGGTGCTCCTTTTCTGGAGTCAAAATCTTCAAGATTTCTATTGATGTGGTCTCTCTGGACTCTTGGTGCTCCTCTTATGGAGTCAAAATCTTCAAGATTTCAATTGACGTGGTCTCTCTGGACTCATGGGTGGCCGTCCTCTGATTATTGAGTGCTTCTGTGCAGACGAGCTGAGATATGTCAGTAGTCTCGCTGTGATCCTATACATCCT
This sequence comes from Scyliorhinus torazame, assembly GCF_047496885.1. NCBI lineage: Eukaryota > Metazoa > Chordata > Chondrichthyes > Carcharhiniformes > Scyliorhinidae > Scyliorhinus > Scyliorhinus torazame. The sequence continues at coordinate 158,906,597 of NC_092709.1, read as the reverse complement.
GTATGGGAATTGTGATTTCTTCATCACTTGTCTCACATACAGTGGGTAGACATTCAGTGTCTTCTTCTGGTGGCTCAAATAAGCTTGATAGATCTTCATGGTCTTGTACATGCATGGCGTTCGCTATGGAGTGTTTGCTTGCTTCCATTTTTGTGTCTGTCGCCGAGCTATCTGTGGAGGCTTGCGTCACTCTCTTTGTGGAGGCTTGCGTGGCTCTCGTTGTGGAGGCTTGTGTCACTCTTTTTGTGGAGTCCTTCATCGCTCTCTCTCTGGAGTCCTTCATCGCTCTCTCTGTGGAGATTGTCACCACTCTCTCTGTGGAGTTTGTCATCGCTCTCTGTGTGGAGTCCTTCATTGCTCTCTCTGTGGAGTTTGTCATCGCTATCTCTGTGGAGTCCTTCATCGCTCTCTGTGGAGTTTGTCATCGCTCTCTCTGTGGAGTTTGTCATCGCTCTCTCTGTGGAGTTTGTCATCGCTCTCTCTGTGGAGTCTGTCATCGCTCTCTCTGTGGAGTCTGTCATCGCTCTCTTTGTGGAATCATGCAGTGTTCTCCCTGTCGAGTCAATCTGTGCTCTCTCAACGGAGTCATTCTGTGCTCTCTGTGTGGTGTCGTCTTCGTCTTGTGTATTGCTGTCATCCAATGTATCGACAATCTGCCATGGCACCATGGTATTGGATTCATCTACCATGAGAAGAGTCGTATTGAGCTGTTCAACCATGTTGCTGATGCTGTGATCAGGATCTCCGAATAACACAGCCATGTCTGAGCAGTATTGTGTGTATTGCTCGATAGACAAATCATCGCTTTTTGTTTGGGAGTTGTGATCGTTCTCTTCATGTTCAATGAACAAATCATCTTCTTGTCTGGAGGCTGTGACCCTTTGTGGTGCATGGACCACTCTCTGTTTCTGGGCATCAGGCCGTAGCATAATCCTGCACTCACGAGTCGGGATGTCATATATGATGGGCTGAAGATTCCCCAATCCGAAGAACTCATCGTCGGGGTCTTCACGGTACAACACCTCTAGTTGCGGTTCGGATTTGGTACTGGGGTAGCCATCTCCCAAGATGAAATCTTCGTCTGTGTCGTAGTCTACAAGGACAATATTATCTTCTAGGGCGGTGCTCGCTGCTTGTTCCAGGGTGTTGTGAAAGTTATTTTCAACTGCTGGTGTAAGTTCGGGCATTGTTCTGTCTTTTGAGGCAAAATAATTGGGTTTTGCAGCTTTAAATTTCTTTTTGTTCATTTTTGTGCATTTCCCTTTTAAGTGGGCGTAGTCCTGGTCCTCTGATGTCATGACGCTCATTACGTCATGCGTCGAACTCGATTGCACATGCGCACTCCGAGTTTCATGTACTGTGCGCTCTTTTCGCAACTGCGCATGTGCGGCTTGTTTCTCAAGGTGGCTGCCGCTCAGAACCTCCGTCTTCCTCCAATTCAACCCTGCCTCCGCCTCGTGGTGAGTGTTCGTGCCATTTTTATCGATTTTGTTTTCTAACTGATGATTCTGTGTTTGTAGATACTCAAAGTATTGATTTCGGTTTTGTTCACAAGCAAGGCATTTTTGTATAGCGATTTCTAGAGTTAGATACTTATTTTGTGAAAGTTCTTCCCTCAAATTTTTATCAGATAGTCCAGAAATTAATTGATGCATTATCACAGTGTCTCTGAAATCAGCATAAACACAACCTTGTGGTATTAACTTGAGATTTGTAATAAAATCAGAGATGGACCCTCCGTTTCTCTGACAAGAGTTAAATCTTTCCAGCATCTCACCAGATTGACTGTTACAGCGTTCATCAAATTTTTTGTGTATTACCTCTGCTTTGGTGTTGTCCTCACCTTCTAAGTAATTAAAGCAATTATAGATTTCTCTAGCTTCATGCCCACCTGTTGAGAGTAGTAGGGCTATTTTCATTGTGTCAGAGGCAGTGCTTAAATCATTAGCTGTGATAAATATTTGAAACATCTGTTCAAACATTTTCCAGTTATAACTTAAATTACCGGTTGTTTCCAGCCGCCATGGAGTTCCAACAAGTTCCATCGAATCAGTTAGTCGTCGACGATCAATTTGCTGTGAAGTCTTCCACAGTCGAATATCTGGTTTAAGTTTTTCTTCTCTTGCTGGTGCCTAGCTAGCTTTCTGAAATCACTCCTGGTATCATATGTTATTCTCTAAGTCTGAATAAAGATTGTAAACTTCCAGTTAACACAAATACTTTATTCAGTGGGTGTGTTCTGTTTCCAGAGCTTAACTAGATATAATACAGTCAAGAGGTATGACCAGTGAAGCGAAGGTAATTTGCCTATGCTGAACTGTTTCTGTCTGCTGCTGCTCGCTAGCCCTGTGCTTCTGAAAGAGGTGGATCCTCCCTTGGGCTGGACCCTTTATACCCGTCTCTGATGCTGCCCTCTAGTGATGCTGTGGCTGTTACCTCTGTCTGTAGTCCCTGGTGTATGTGCAGATGTATGTCCAGATGTACAGATCACTACAGGCTCAGGATCAAGGTGAATGAATGAAATGAAATGAAAATCGCTTGTCACAAGTCGGCTTCAAATGAAGTTACTGTGAAAAGCCCCTAGTCGCTACATTCCGCCACCTGTTCGGGGAGGCTGGTACGGGAATTGAACCCACACTGCTGGCCTGCCCTGGTCTGCTTTCAAAGCCAGCTATTTAGCCCTGTGCTAAACCAGCCCCTACAAGTGACAAACTTGCATGGAGACTGGCTGTGCCATGTTGCAGCCTGCCAAGCTCAAGTCCTGATACTGACTGCTTTAAAAACCCACCTGTCCAATAGTGTTCAGAGAAGGCCAGCTAAAAGACTTGTAGGTATTATTAATAATAATAATATTCGCTCATTGTCACAAGTAGGCTTCAATGAAGTTAGTGTGAAATGCCACTAGTCGCCACATTCCGGCGCCTGTTCGGGGAGGCCGGTACAGGAATTGAGCCCGCACTGCTGGCCTTGTTCTGCATTACAAGCCAGCTATTTAGCCCACTGTGCTAAACCAGAATCAATTCTTTCTCCACACAAAATGTTATTGAGGAAACCACTGGTAAAGTGGGTATTTGTCCAAGTTTTCCTGATGTGATATCAAACCATATGGCGAGCACTTAGGCAACAGTGGCCATGTGCGGAGTTTCACCAACATGTTTGAAGGGGGGGTGATAGTTTGAAAAATGTGTGCAGCTTGCCTGCCCCCTTCTTGCTCAGCTCCCTGACCTGTCTCCCATTTTGTTGAAGTCCTTAAGTAGACAATCAATAGCCACTTGGGTGACTCATCTGACCCTGCTGTGATTTTACCCTTGGCAGGAAGAAACCCAAGCCAAGTGGATATCGAGACAGCTGGGCAGGCTGGTATTGGGCAAATGAGTTGCGGGGGGCTCCTTTCTGTCCATCAGATGCATTGCTCCAACAAGATCAGTTAACCCTCCACTCCAGGCCTCTCAAACCTGATCCCCTCAACCCCCTCGCTGGCTTCTACAGCCAGAGTCCCACTTACTTTGATATGTCATACAGGCAACTTTGCGCAGTGCCCTTCTGTTGCGCCTGACAATGGAGCCATCAGCCATATGAACTACAAATGATCTGGGAGCAGCCTGTCGAACAACAACAGCTGGAGCTGACCAGCCTCCATCAGGTAGCTTGATCCGAACAGCATCTTTCGGAGATAGCACAGGCAAATCGGGAGCATGAGCATCGTAAGTCAGTTTTTGCCGGTTCCTGAGTTGCTGCACCTTTAGCAGCACCGGGAGGTGATCCAGGTCTGGTAAGTGTATGGCCGGAACAGTCGTTGGCGTGAAAAAGGTTGATTCCCACCTTGGACCACGGAAAGCTCACTACCTCGTGTTGCTGGACTGTTTCTTTTGTTTGAGCAGGCTGGAAACGCACAATTGAGGACCATGTTGGATATGTCCTGGCTGATTCCAGACGAATAGACAGCCTGCCGGGCCCTGCGCCTACACTTTTTGACACCGAGGTGTCCCTCGTGGATTTGTTTGAGCACTAAGCTCTGCAGACTGTGAGGAATAACGATACGATCTAGCTTGAGGAGGATCCCCTCGATGACTGTCAGGTCGTCCTTCACATTAAAGAACTGACGGCATTGCCCTTTTTGCCAGCCATTTGCAAGGTGGTGCATTACACGCTGCAGAAGAGAGTCTTTGGCAGTCTCTTCACGAATGGTGATCACTCTTTCATCTGTGGCCAGGAGATTGCTGGCATACAGCTGCACCTGCGCCTCAATGTGGAGGATGAAGTCAACCTGTTCGCAGGGTGAGGTGATGGAGCGGGACAGGGCATTCCCAATTATCAGCTCCTTGCCTGGTGTGTATACGAATGCAAAATCGTACCTTCACAGTCGTAGGAGAATGCGCTGAAGCCTGGGCGCCATGTCATTCAAGTCCTTATGAATGATATGGACCAAGGGTCTGTGATCAGTCTGCACTGTGAAGGTTGGTAGACCGAAGACGTAGTCATGGAACTTTACAATGCTGGTTAGGAGGCCCAGGCACTTTTTTTCTATCTGGGCGTACCTCTGTTCAGTAGGTGTCATGGCCCTTGATGCATAAGCAACTGGAGCCCAGGACGAGGAGTCATCCCTCTGGAGGAGCACCGCACCAATGCCATCCTGGCTTGCGTCCGTGGAGATTTTTGTTTCCCTGTCCGGGTCAAAAAACGCGAGTACCGGAGCAGTAGTGAGCTTTGTCTTTAGCTCGAACCACTCTGCTTGACGTGTGGGTAGCCACTGGAATGCAGTGGACTTCTTCACCAGATGCCGGAGAGCCGTGGTGTGTGAGGCCAGGTTGGGAATGAATTTTCCCAAGAAGTTCACCATGCCGAGGAAACGTAGTACTGCCTTTTTGTCTTCCGGGGTCTTCATGGCGTTAATGGCCTCGACCTTGTCCGAATCTGGTCGCACACCCTGCTGGGATATCTGGTCGCCCAAGAACTTGATGGATGACATGCCAAAGGAGCACTTGGCCTTGTTCAGCTTGAGGCCGTTTGCATGGACACGTCGAAAGACTTGTTTGAGACGAGATATGTATTCCTTGGGGGTCATGAACCATATGATTACATCATCTAGGTGGACATGCACACCCTCAATGCCCTCCATCATCTGCTACATGATCCTGTGGAAGATTTCAGAGGCTGAGACAATGCTAAGCGGCATATGGTTATAACAGTACCTGCCAAATGATGTGTTGAACGTGCAGAGCTTCCTACTGGACTCATCCAGTTGTATCTGCCAGAAACCATGCGATGCATCTAGCTTCGTGCCATCTCACTGGTCAGTTCCTCCTGCTTCGGGATCGGGTAGTGTTCCCGCATTATGTTCTGGTTAAGATCTTTGGGATCTATGCATATCCGCAACTCTCCTGAGAGCTTCTTCACACAGACCATCGAGCTGACCCAGTCAGTCGGTTCCGTCATTTTGGAGATGATGCCCTTGTTTTGGAGCTCCTGTAGCTGTGCCTTTAAACATTCCTTCAGAGGTGCCGGCACCCGGCGTGGTGCATGGATTACAGGCATGGCATCAGGCCTGAGTAGAATCTTGTAGCAGTATGGCAGGGTGCCCGTTCCATCAAACACATCCAGGTATTGAGCAAGGATGTCATCAATGGTAGCCTGAAGATCCACATTGGAAGAGGACATGGCATGGACCCGCTGTACGAGGTTGAGTCGCTTGCATGCATGGGCACCGAGCAGGGATGCCTTATCAGGCGTGACGATTTTGAATCGCAGTGTGACATTGATGGTCTTGTTGGAGACGAATAGATGACAAGATCCTAGTGCAGTTATGGTATTGCCATTACAATCGGGGAGCTGGCAGGCTGGCGGAATAATTTTGGGTTGCTTTTTAATGCGGTCAAAATCAGCTTGAGAGATGAGATTGGCAGAAGCACCAGTGTCCAGCTTGAACTGTATACTGCATTGATTTACGTGTATGACAGCACGCTATTCGTCTGCGGAATCCACATTGAGGATAGATAGGCGTCTTGCTGAATTTGAGGAGGCATACTCACATGTAGTGATGATGCCCACAATAGGGTGACTCCAGTCAGTCGTCCTCTGGATCCGTAGTGCTATCAGGATCAGAATCCAGTAAACATTGCTGTATTCATCGAATGCGCTTGCGTTGAAATTGGGATCGCTGGCCCTTGACTTGTGGTGCAGACCTGCACAAGGCTGCTTAATGTCCAGGCTTCCCGCAATTTAAACATCGTCTGCCATTTGTAGGGCATTGCCGCTTTAAGTGGGTACTGCCGCAGTTCGGGCACATCATGACGTTGACGTCGTTATGCTCTGTGCATCGTCGCACATGCGCAGTGTGGTCAGCTGACGTTCGCACCTGCGCAGTTTGTTTTTCGGCCACTTCGTTCTTCCGTTCGTGTTGCGCATGTGTGGTACCCCGGGAAAAGCGCGCAAAATGCCCGCTATCATTGATACTGAAGCTCTGCATCTGGGCGATGGCCTGTACACTCTCTGCCTCGTGGGAGGCAAGTTTTTCGTATTCTGCTGATTTGAGACGGGAGTACCAATTCCTCGCATGCTCATGCACTATACACGTCTCGATTGCGACTGGCAGGGTCATGTGCTTAATTTTGAGGAGTTGCTCCCGCAAGGAATCGGAGTGCACCCCAAACACGATCTGATCCCTGATGATGGAATCAGCGGTGTCACCATAATTGCAGGACTGCGCTAATCGGAGATGAGTTAGAAAGGATTGGTAAGGTTCATCCTTATCCTGAAGGAGTTGCTGGAAGATACAGCGCTCAAAGCTCTCGTTTGTTTCGACTTCACAGTGACTGTCGAACTTCTCTAAAACAGTCTTGAATTTGGTCTTGTCAGACTTCCGGGTACGGCTATGCAGAGCTAGGTCGCATACTCGGTAGCTCCTGCTTGGAACGGACTTTTGGGCTCTTTTACAGGGCATTTGTTTGACATTTCCCGGTGTGGGAAGAAGACTGCAGCATTCCCCTGACAGTGTCCCCCAGGAATGTTATGTCTTTTGGCTACCAGACCCGGCAGAAACAGTAAAAGATTTGGCTGCAACAGATTTGCCTCTTACAGCATGCAGGCGGGGGAAGGGCAAGCTTAAAGCTGCAATCTGACTTGACTCTATCAAAGGTGAATTATAGCAGCAGAGGGAACAACTGTGAAAAGATCTACCAAGGCCATTGAAGCAGCAGGGACGAGGCTTCCGGTGGCGGCCATGGAGGAGTAGGTCGCGCATTCGGCAGCTCCCGTCTGGAGCGGACTCCCAGACCTTTTTCAGGAGTTTCCATAGACTTTTTGGGGCAGACTGGTGAAGCGAACACTGCCAAAAGGATTCACTCTCGACTTCCGGTTGCGGCTATGCGGAGCTAACACGGACTTTCGGGTTCGTTAGAGGAGCCCCAACAGAACTTTTTTTTTTTTGACGCAGCCCGTGGGGAAGGGAAGAGAGAGGTTCCCCTCCAACTTCTATAAAACGGACCAGAAGTGTAACGGCCAAAGGAGCAGCACTGGAGCAACGGGAGAAGCGAGGGGAAGAAAACAAAATGGCGGCGGCCAGGGACAAAGGGGAGCTGCAGGAGTTCATCAAGCGATGCTTTGAGGAGCAGCGCAAGGAGATGCGCAAGGAGATGTTGGCGCCTATTGAAGGACTCGGGATCACCCAGTAGGCCCACGAAGCTAAGATCCAGGAGGTACAGAAAAGAGTCAGTCAGAACGAGGACGAGCTCGTGGGCCTGGCGGTGAGAGTGGAGCAGAACGAGGCGCTACACAAGAGGTGGGTGGGAAGACTCGAAGACCTGGAGAACAGGTCGAGGAGAAAGAATCTGTGAATCCTGGGTCTCCCTGAGGGAGTGGAGGGGGCTGATGCCAGGGCATACGCGAGCACGATGCTCAATGCTATGATGGGCACGAAGGCCCCTTCGAGGCTCATCGGGTGCTGGCGAAGAAGCCCCGGCCAATAAGCCGCCAAAGGCGATGGTGGTGAGGTTCCACCGGTTCACGGACAGAGAGTGGGTCCTGAGATGGGCCAAGAAGGAGCGGTGCAGTAAGTGGGACAATGCAGAGATCCGAATATACCCGGATTGGAGCACGGAGGTTGCAAAGCGGAGAGCGGGTTTCAACCGGGCCAAAGCGGCGTTGTACTGGAAAGAAGTGAAATTCGGAATGCTGCAGCCCGCGCGACTGTGGGTCACATACAAGGGCCAACACTATTACTTCGAAACGCCTGAAGAGGCGTGGACCTTTGTACAAGCCAAAAAGGGTTTGTGAGGGTGGGGGGGATGTTTTGGGGTTTGATGTGTGATGGTTGTTGTATATAGGGGGTCAATCACGCGCAGGAAATGTTACATGGGCTGGGGGAGAGAGACAAGGCCGTGACAGGAGCTGCGCCAGAGGGGGCGGAGCGGGCTTTGGAAAGGCGGGGAGGGGAACGAAGAAATGCATATGGATTGGGAGACTCCCACACGGGGAGGTCAATGGGACGGCGGGGGAAGCCGGGGTCAGCAGGCGTCAGCTGACTTACGGGAGTGACATGGGGGGAGCAAAAAAGCTCGACAGGGGTCTAGCGGGGGGGGGGGGGGGGCTGGGGGGGGGAGGGGGGTAAAAAGGGTTGCTGCTGCACTGGCCGAAAGGGAATGGGACACAGAAGAGGTGGTCGGGACGAGGGTCCCCCCTCTGGGGGACTGGAGGGTGAGGGAGGCGTGGACACGGGACTGGCCCAGAAAAGGAGATGGCAAGTCGGCAAGAGTGGGGGGGATGAGAGCCCCTCCAATCCGGCTGATAACGTGGAATGTGAGGGGCCTGAATGGGCCGGTGAAGAGGGCTCGAGTGTTCGCGCATTTAAAGGGACTGAAGGCAGACGTGGCCATGCTCCAGGAGACACACCTGAAGGTGGCGGACCAGGCCAGGCTAAGAAAGGGATGGAAAAGACAGGTATTCCACTCGGGACTGGACGCGAAGAATAGAGGGGTGGCAATATTGGTGGGAAAGCGGGTGTCATTTGAGGCCAAGACTATTGTAGCGGACAATGGAGGGCGGTATGTAATGGTGAGCGGTAGGCTGCAAGGGACGTGGGTGGTGTTGGTAAACGTATACGCCCCGAACTGGGATGATGCAGGATTCATGAAGCACATGTTGGGGCGCATTCCGGACCTGGAGATAGGAGGCCTGATAATGGGAGGGGACTTCAATACAGTGTTGGATCCAGCACTGGACCGCTCCAAATCAAGGACTGGAAAGAGGCCGGCGGCGGCCAAGGTACTTCGGGGGTTTATGGATCAGATGGGGGGAGTGGACCCATGGCGGTTTGCAAGGCCGCAGGCCAGGGAATTTTCTTTCTTCTCCCATGTACACAAAGCCTACTCCCGGATAGATTTATTTGTTCTGGGTAGGGCGCTCATCCCGAGGGTGGAGGGGACGGAATATTCGGCTATAGCCGTTTCGGACCATTCCCCGCACTGGGTGGAGCTGGAGCTGGGAGAGGAGAGGGACCAACGCCCATTGTGGCGGCTGGATGTGGGACTGCTGGCAGACGAGGTGGTGTGTGGGAAGGTGAGGGTGTGTATTGAAAGGTACTTGGAGGCCAACGACAACGGGGATGTGTGGGTGGGGGTGGTATGGGAGGCATTGAAGGCGGTGATCAGGGGAGAGCTAATTTCCATTAGGGCTCATCGGGAGAAGACAGAGGGTATGGAAAGGGAGAGGTTAGTGGGGGAGATTTTGAGAGTGGACAGGAGATACGCAGAGGCCCCGAAGGAAAGATTACTTGGGGAGAGACGACGGCTCCAGAAGGAGTTTGACCTGTTGACCACAGGGAAGGCGGTGGCACAGAGGAGGAAAGCGCAGGGGGCGACCTACGAGTAGGGGGAACAGGTTAGTCGGATGCTGGCTCACCAGCTCCATAAGAGGATGGCAGCGAGGGAAATAGGGGGAGTCAAAGATGGAAGGGGGCCACGGTTCGGAGTGCGACGAAAATAAACAAGGTATTCAAGGCCTTTTATGAAGAGCTGTACAGATCCCAGCCCCCAGCGGGGGAAGAGGGGATGAAACAATTCCTAGATCAGCTGAGATTCCCGAGGGTGGAGGAGCAAGAGGTGGCTGGTTTGGGGGCACCAATTGGGTTGGAGGAGCTGAGCAAGTGTTTGGGGAGCATGCAGGCGGGGAAGGCCCCAGGACCGGACGGATTCCCGGTGGAGTTCTACAGGAAGTACGCAGACCTGTTGGCCCCGCTACTGGTGAGGACCTTTAATGAGGCAAGAGAGGAGGGGACCCTGCCCCCGACAATGTCGGAAGCGACAATTTCTTTGATCCTAAAGCGGGACAAGGACCCACTGCAATGTGGATCGTACAGGCCCATCTAGCTCCTCAATGTGGATGCAAAGTTGCTGGCAAAAGTGCTGGCCACGAGGATCGAGGACTGTGTCCCGGGGGTAATCCACGAGGACCAGGTGGGATTTGTAAAGGGCAGGCAACTAAACACCAATGTGCGGCGGCTCTTAAACGTGACAATGATGCCATCGGAGGAGGGAGAGGCGGAGATAGTGGCAGCTATGGACGCGGAGAAGGCCTTTGACCGAGTAGAGTGGGAGTACCTCTGGGAGGTGCTGCGTAGGTTTGGGTTCGGGGTAGGGTTTATCAATTGGGTTAAGCTCCTTTACAGAGCCCCGATGGCGAGTGTAGTGACGAACCGGCGGAGGTCGGAGTACTTTCGACTGTACCGAGGGACGAGGCAGGGGTGCCCCCTGTCCCCCCTGTTGTTCGCATTGGCGATCGAACCATTGGTCATGTCATTGAGGGAGTCTAATAAATGGAGTGGGGTGGTCCGAGGGGGAGAAGAGCATCGGGTGTCGCTATATGCGGATGACCTGTTGCTGCACGTGGCGGATCCAATGGAGGGGATGGTGTAAGTCATGCAGACTCTAAGGGAGTTTGGGGAGTTTTCGGGCTATAAGCTCAATGTAGGGAAGAGTGAGCTCTTTGTATTACAGGCGGGGGACCAAGAAAGAGGGATAGGGGACCTACCGCTGAGGAGGGCGGAGGGGAGCTTTCGGTATCTGGGGATCCAGATAGCCAGGAGTTGGGGGACCCTACATAAACTGAATTTGACGAGGTTGGTGGAGCAAATGGAGGAGGATTTCAAAAGATGGGACATGTTGCTGTTCTCGCTGGCGGGTAGAGTGCAGTCGGTCAAAATGGTGGTCCTTCCGAGGTTTCTGTTTGTGTTTCCGTGCCTTCCCATCGTGATCACTAAGGCCTTTTTTAAGAGAGTAGGTAGGAGTATTTTGGGGTTTGTGTGGGCGAATAAGACCCCGCGAGTAAGGAGAGGGTTCCTGGAACGCAGTTGGGACCGAGGAGTGTTGGCGCTGCCAAACGTGGGGAGCTACTACTGGGCAGCAAATGTGGCGATGAGCCGCAAGTGTGTTATGGAGGGAGAGGGAGAGGGGGCCGCTGCCGCTCTCGCCGACAAAGTATACCACGAGCCCGGTGGTGGCGGCACGCTAAGGATCTGGGGCCAGTGGAGACGGCACCGGGGTGCAATGGGAGCATCGGTGTGGTCCCCGATCAGGGGTAACCACCGGTTTGTCCCGGGGAAGATGGACGGGGGGTTCCAGAGCTGGCATCGGGCAGGGATTGGAAGAATGGGGGACCTGTTCATCGACGGGACGTTTGCGAGCCTAGGGGCACTGGAGGAGAAGTTCGAGTTACCCCCGGGAAATGCCTTTAGATATATGCAGGTGAGGGCTTTTGTGAGGCGACAGGTGAGGGAATTCCTGTTGCTCCCGGCACAAGAAGTTCAAGATAGAGTGATCTCGGGTGTATGGGTCTGGGAGGGCAAGGTGTCGGAAATACACCAGGAGTTGAAAGAAGAGGGGGAAGCACTGGTAGAAGAGTTGAAGGGTAAATGGGAGGAGGAGCTGGGGGAGGAGAATGAGGAAGGTCTGTGGGCTGATGCTCTAGGCCGGGATAATTCCTCCTCCTCGTGTGCCAGGCTCAGCCTGATACAATTTAAGGTGGTCCACAGAGCGCACTTGACGGGGGCGAGGTTGAGTAGGTTCTTTGGGGTAGAGGACAGATGTGGAAGGTGCTCAGGGAGCCCGGCGAACCATGTCCATATGTTTTGGTCATGCCCGGCACTGGAGGGGTTCTGGAGAGGAGTGGCGGGAGCAATATCTCAGGTGGTGAAAGTCCGGGTCAAGCCAAGCTGGGGGCTAGCAATATTTGGAGTAGTGGACGAACCAGGAGTGCAGGAGGCGAAAGAGGCCGGCATTCTGGCCTTTGTGTCCCTAGTAGCCCGGCAAAGGATCTTGCTAATGTGGAAGGAGGCGAAGCCCCCCAGCCTGGAGGCCTGGATAAATGATATGGTTGGGTTCATAAAGTTGGAGAGGATTAAGTTTGCCTTGCGATGGTCTGCGCAGGGGTTCTACAGGCGGTGGCAACCGTTCCTAGACTATCTCGCGGAGCGTTAGAGGAAGGTCGGTCAGCAGCAGCAGCAACCTTGGGGGTGGGGGTTGGGGGGGGGCGGTGGACGGGACGTCCTGGGAGGGGGGTGGAGGGGGGGGGAAAGGGGGGACTGCCTGGGAGGGTGGATGAGCAAGAGATAACATGAAGGGTTGGGGAAACTGGCATGTACGGGTGAGTGCCAGTGTACAAAGCTGTGTAAATATATCATTTTGCCATGTATATATCTTGCTCTGCGCGATTTCTCGTTTGTTTGTTTTTTTGTTACGAGGGGTGGGGGGGTTATTGTTTGTAAGGGAGAAAAATTGTGTTAAAAAACTTGAATAAATATATATTTTTTTAAAGAATTTGGTCTTGTCCTCGCCGTCGGTAAAATTAAGCGAGTTGAAAATCTGGATGGCTTGGTCCCCCACAGTTGATAGGAGCAGTGCGATTTTTCTGGCATCGGATGCATCCTCGAGGCCTGAGGCATCAATGTAGAGAAGGAACCTCTGCTTGAAGACCCGCCAGTTGCCGCTGAGATTGCTAGAGATCTGTAGCTGTGGAGGGGCCTGGATCTTCTCAATGCCACTGGAAGGCACTTGCTGGTCGTCATGGAATCACTCGAGGTAAGCCACTTCGAGAAAGTGGACTACTGGTACCATGTCGTGTTATTCACCCTGGGTTAACACGGGCTGCAACTGGATGCAGTTGTACTTGTAAGTAGACTCCAAACTGTGATATTGGTTCAATACGCTTTATCGAACTTGTTAAGCAGCGCACTAGTTCGCTGTGGGTTTGACGCTCTACTAATCTAAGCGTGCTTACTATAACTAACTAGACCAGACTAGCTCTGAGCCACATGTAGAAGGTGCTAACTGATATATACACCCTGACTGTCACTACAGTTGTCACCAGTGGAAAGAGGCAGAGTGCAGATGCCTCGTGTGTTTTATAGTGGGAGACCACCCTCTAGTGTGATGCCTGGTGATAGGTTGTGTTCTGTCCTGTGTGTTGATTGGCTGTACTGGGTGTCTGTCACTGCCTGTCTATCTCATTATGTACATGAGTGCATATCATGACATGATACACCAGACTTTCCTTCAGTTTGGCCTCCAGAGCCCTTACTTCTTTAGGACTGCCTGTAGTCCCAATAGTGGACACCACTCAAACCTGACACCACTGGCACTACAGATCTGCCAGCCAATCAGTTTGACCAGCAGCAGCTCTCTGAGACAGGATTTCCTCCTAAATTGGGGGCAGAAATCTCTCTCTTCCATGACCTGCCCAGTGTCAAATGGCTGCGAAACAGCTGGTATCAGCAAGGATGCATTCCTCGCCTCGTATTGTGGGGAGGGGGGGGGGGGGGGGGGGGGGACTGTTGAAAATCTGACATTAATATCATGTGTTAAGATTGCAAGATTTATAAGGAGGGCAGCTGACTTGAACAAGATAGATGACACTGTCCTACTCGGCAGGATAACTATAGCACTAAAGAAACCATTAAAACCATTTTTGTTCAAAAGGAAGCCATGCGTGTCCAAGAGAAAGTAGTGGAGCTGAGACATGCCTGTATTGATGCTCTTCTTTGTTCAAGTTATAGCAGCCATGAAGCAATGGGAAAGCCCCAGGAGATCAATCAATTTAAATGTCTATCTGTAGCAGGCATCACCAGTCATTTTTCAACCACAACTTTAAAGACAGACAGAAGCCATTCATCAACTGTTGGCACAAGAAATCGTGCCCATTTCATCAAAGGACTGTAGATCCCATTGTGTTAGAATACATAGTCACCAGCTAAATTTGTACCGCCTTGGATTCATTTATTAATGTACATGTAAAATATTATAAAAGTCAAAGAACAATTAAGCAATCAAAAAACACACTAAAGGGAAGGAAGAAAAATCTATATTTTATTCATCCCTAATGGTCGGTAATCAATTTCTACCACATTCCACATTGGCTCATTTGAGTTACTATTTACAACAAAATATGCATTTCCTTGCAGCAAGTCATTCTGATAACAAGTTCTTCCTCTATAAGAATGAGCATTTGCTCTTGCGGAATTCATCGAACACTCAGCATCTAAAACTAACATATTAATGTTTATAGTGGAATTGACAGTCACTTTGACATGTTGATGTCCATTAACTGCAAGCAAGCGCAGCACAGATGATATTATTAAGGCAATAGCAAGTAGAAAGGACTTTGGTTCAAGCTTCATTAAACTACTTAAACACTTTGTGTAGGCATCCATGTTATTTAGCCTGCAGGTTAATTATCTCTCCATTGCCTTTGACATTTGGCAGGCTACAATTTTCCCTTGCCATAAACAGTGTTTTCTTCCTTCTTGTCAATGGAACCCTGCAGTATTAATCAAAGAGAAGGGCAACACATTATAAGAATTGTATTGTTCTTTATTGTCTCATGTGTCCCCTATTTCATTGTTTATTAACACATTTGCTAATTATTGTATTTTAAGCAGTGAAGTTTACTTGTTAGGGCTGCAATATTTTAGCACTTCTCAAATTACAAAGAATGCAATATTTTAGCACTTCTCAAATTACAAAGAATGCAATCTCACTTTTTGTCTTAATGCAGAATTAGTGTCATAGGCCAGGGTTTTTCAAAGTGGGGGTCACGACCTGCAGGTGGGTCGCAGGGAGGATGGGTGCAGTTTCAGAAGAGTCATGGAGTTAAGGGTCGCTGTCTGCACTTTTGTTAACGCGGGAAGCATGGTGAATTTGGGTTCAAGGACACAAAGTCCTATCCCTCGAACAATCCAGTGAGTGAGAGGCAGAATTGTGACAGAAGCGATGGGGGAAAATATCAAAGGATAGTCGCTGAGCTCACTTACTTAACCGTGTGCAATGAATGTCTTTTGCTGGCTGTACACTGCATCACTTGCTGCCCTTAACCCCACTCCTGACTAGGTGCAACTGCTCAGTGTTGGGAGTCAGTTGCTGTCACCAGAATCCTTTCACCTGGTGATTTATTTCTACACACACTAAAGTACTGGTGACCCCTCAGGATTTTGAACAATACCAGAAGTGGAACCCAGAAAAACTCTTTAGTGACATTGTGTTCTAATCTGCGACCTCCATCTCGCAGAATGATAATGGCAGCAGGTGCATGGTAACTTGAAGATTGCCTTCTAAATCTCTCATTTATGCCTAACTCTATTTTTGGAATGGTGGCAGGAAGGATAATGTTTTGAGCACTGAAATAGGAAGGTAAGAGATTCTGTATTTTTAAAAAGTATTAATTTTTAAATATTTCATAACCTTTAATGAGTTTTCAACCTTCACAAAAGAAATTCTCCTTTGACTTCTCACAATTGATGTGGAAATGCACAGATCTCGTCAAGGTTTGTTTGATTACTATTGGAAGTCATTGGAGAGATTTAGCAGAAATTTCCCTACGATATTAACTTAATTAGTGTCTATTATAGAGTAGTGTTTCTGAATCTTCCTTAATATCAGATTTTGCACGAGTCATATCATAAAGCTAATGTACCAGGAGCTACTGAATCATCATTTTGACCAGGAAAACTAGATGATTCTTTTCCCGTCCCTTCCTTGTTGCAAGAAAACTTTAGTGTCCCAAACACTGCCTTGACTCAGGATAGACTGGGTAAGTGAATGTGGTTTGGTCCCGAAGGTTGGCCAGTTGACAATAGTGGGTCACCGGAAAAAAAGTTTGAAAACACTGTCATAGGCTACGGCAAATCTTCGGAACGATCTTACTTAGTTTAACTTCCCTGCCCTTTCACTTCAAATTGCAGATAGGGTAGCACAGTGGTTAGCATTGTTGCTTCGCAGCTCCAGGGTTCCAGCTTCGATTCCTGGCTTGGATCACTGTGCGGAGTTTACACGTTCTCCCCGTGTCTGCGTGGGTTTCTTTTGGGTGCTCTGGTTTCCTCCCACAGTCCAATGATGTGCAGGTTAGGTGGATTGGCCATTCTAAATTGCCCTTAGTATCCTTAATGGGGTTACTGGGTTATGGGGATAGGATGGAGGTGTGGCCGTAAGTAGGGTGCTCTTTCGAAGAGCCTGTGCAGACTCGATGGGCCGAATAGCCT
Organism: Scyliorhinus torazame; assembly: GCF_047496885.1. Lineage (NCBI taxonomy): Eukaryota > Metazoa > Chordata > Chondrichthyes > Carcharhiniformes > Scyliorhinidae > Scyliorhinus > Scyliorhinus torazame. Next base: position 158,890,078 of record NC_092709.1, on the reverse strand, counting down.
CCTGCACTGTAAATTCTAGGGTGGCACGGTAGTCCAGTGGTCAGCACAGTTGCTTCACAGCACCAGGGTCCCAGGTTCGATTCCCGGCTCGGGTCACTGTCTGTGCGGAGTCTGCATGTTCTCCCGTGGCTGCGTGGGTTTCCTCCGGCTGCTCCAGTTTACTCCCACAGTCCAAAGATGTGTTGTTAAGGTGGATTGGCCATGATAAATTGCACTTAGTGTCCATAAAAATATTAGCTGGGGCTACTGGGTAATGGGGAGGGTGGAGGTGTGAGCTTAAGTAGGGTGATTTTTCCAAGACTCAAAGGGCCGAATGGCCTCCTTCTGCACTGTAAATTCTATGATTTAATGATTCTATAAAATGCCACTCTTAATTATCACATTTTAGGTGTCACATTCACCCATCACGATTCATACATCAGATATCAATGTTTGTACAAAATACCAGCAAATCACAGCTAAATATTATTTTCTTTTAAAAAAATGAAGTATACAAATAATGGCAATTAGTAATTTTTAATTGATCTTAAACAGGAACTCTTCACATGAATCAGATATTGTGGCCATAAAGGGACAAGTCCGGTTGAATGCAATACTATCTCAACAGAGTAATAATACTAATTTGTCCTTATAAAACACGTCGAACAGGGGTAATATTTACCCCACAAATGGATAGCTTTGGGACAAGTGGAATGTCAAATTTTAAAAACTTTAAAATCATAAACCATCTCCTCCAACTTTTCCACCCCCAGTTTGAACAAAGACAGGATGGGGTGAACAGCCAAACTGCTCCTAGGAGGCAAGTTATCCATTTAAATAATGAATGTGTGCCTGATATTTAATCCATTTTTCCAGGTTTAGATTACTGGAACTTGGGAAACCAAGTATATAATGAAGCTTAGCTGAGAGCACAGGCATCTATTAGAATAATAGAACACCTGCTCCCTGGGGAAACATTATTTCATTAATTCTCTCCTCCCTGCCAGTTTTAAAGGACTCCCAATTGAGCCTGACCAAGTGGAAATTCAGTGTTGGAGCTGAAGCCAGACCAAGCAGGTGTACTGCTGTTCTCTCTGCCACCAAAAGACTATCTCTTGATCATTTGGTGAATTCAGAATTATAAATGTTTTCAGTAGTGACTTTAACCTGATGTGCTTCTGATAAAGGTTTTGTTTTTAAGTAGTATGGATGTTAAAAAGGAAAGCTTAAAGATTTACTTAGTGTTGTAGCCTTTGGGGGTTGTATTTGAATTAATGGTTGCTAAGATGTTCACTGTTTGTTTTAAAAAGGTTAACTTGAGTTAATAGAATAAACATTGTGTTGCTTTAAAAAAAATACTTTTCCATTTCTGCTGTACCGCACCTGTAGAGTGGGCCGTGTACTCCCCATAGCACACTCTATGAATGAAAATCGCTTATTGTCACAAGTAGGCTTCAAGTGAAGTTACTGTGAAAAGCCCCGAGTCGCCACATTCCGGCGCCTGTTCGGGGAGGCTGGTACAGGAATTGAACCGTGCTGCTGGCCTGACTTGGTCTGCTTTCAAAGCCAGCGATTTAGCCCTGTGCTAAACCAGCCCAGAAAAAGATGTGGGTCAGGTGAACTCCATGATACGCCTAGGGGTTCTCTAAACCCTGGCCCACAACAAGGCTATAATCCAATTCCACTTCAAAGCCATGATGGTACCTACCTCCTTCACACCCTCAGGCAGTGCATTCCAAAGCCTACCTATGTGCTGCATAGAAAAGTTTTTTCTCATGTCTTCATTGGTTCTTTGTCCATTCAATTTAAATCTGTGTTATCTGGTTCTGGTTCTCGACCTTTCCGCCAATGGGAACAATTTCTCCTTATCTACTCTGTCAGACCCCTCATGACTTCAGACACCGTTATCATATCTCCTCTAAATATTCTCTTCTCCATGGAAAATAGTCCCAATTTAATAATCATTAGTGCCACAAATAGGCTTACATTAACACTGCAACAAAGTTACTGTGAAAATCCCCTCGTCGCCACACTCCAGCGCCTGTTCGGGTACACTGAGGGAGAATTCACAATGTCCAATTCACCTAACAAGCACGTCTTTCGGGACGTGTGGGAGGAAACCAGAGCACCCGGAGGAAACCCACGCGGACACGGGGAGAACGTGCAGACCCTGCACAGACAGTGACCCAAGCCAGGCATCAAACCTGGGACTCTGGTACTGTGAAGCAACACTGCTAACCACTGTGCTACCATGCTGCCCATTTTCTCCAATTGATCTACATAACTGGAGTTCCTCATCCCTGGAACCGTTCTTTTGAATCTTTTCTGCGCCCTCTCTAATGTGTCACATCGAATGCGTCACATCTTTCCGAAAGTCTGGTACCCAGAATTGGACATAATATTCCACTTGGTGCCATACAAGTGTTTTAAAATCACTATCTTCCTTACTTTTGAATCCTGTGCCCCTATTTAAAAATGATGTGGAGATGCGGCTGTTGGACTGGGGTGGGCACAGTAAGAGGTCTTACAACACCAGGTTTATTTGGAATCAGTAACTTTCAGAGCGTGGCTCCTTCATCAGGTGAGTCATCTAGTTGAAAAGCCCACAATCTCATATGCCCTTTTAACCACTTTGTCAACCTGTTTTGTCACCTTCAATGATTGTGCATGTAGATCCCAGATCCCTCTCCTCCTGAAAATGTATTTTATTTTGCCTCTCTATGTCCTTTCTAACACTTTTACCTGTGTTCAATTTTAGGGGAGGCTGTGGTGTTATGGCATTCTCACTGGACTAGTAATCCAGAGACCCAGGTTAATGCTCAGGGGGACCTAGGTTCAAATCCCACCATGGTAGATAATGAAATCTGAAATTAAAAGCCTAGCTATGACTGTAAACCCATCTAGTTCACTAATGTACTTTTAATCTGCTGTCTTTACCTGGTCTGGCCTGCTCACGCTCACAAAGGCTAAACCTCGACAGACATTTTATAATGTGTCTTCTATCCATATCTCAGGGATGGATAAGAAGCCAAGCCAGCCACACCCACATCGAATAGATGAATTAAAAAAACAATTATTGAGTAGAGGGAATTCCATCAATATCCCCATCGTCAATGATGGTAGAATCCAATAATTAATTTCAAAAGACAAGGTTGAAACATTTGCAGCCACCTTAAGCCAAATAATGCCTGGTGGATGATCTATCCTGGCCTTCTCCTGGGATCCTCAGCATCACAGATGCCAGTTTTTAGTCAACTTTGTTTCATCCCATGTGACAGCAAGAAACAATGGGGGGCACTGGCCAAGCAGTAGGTACATCTACAATTCTGACATTTACTCTTCAAAGTGGAAAATTGCCCAAGGATGTCCTGTCCACCAAAAGCAGGACATATCCAATCTGACCCAATATAGCCCCATCAGTACTCTCAACCATCAGCAAGGTGGTTGAAGGTTGCACCTCAATCAAGTGGCACTTACTCAGCAACAACACGCTCACTGATGTTTCGTTACTGTCGGGACTACTCAGCTGCAGACCCCATTTTAACCTAGGTCCAAGAATGGGAAAAAGAGCTGAATCTCTAAGATGAGGTGAAAGTCAATGTTGTTCACATGGAGGCAGCATTTAACTGAGTGTGGAATCAAGGAGCCCCTCAAAACTGAAGTAAATGGGATTCGGGGGAAATACTCCACCGGTTTCAGTGCTGGTGGAAAGGAAGATGGTTGTAGTTAATGGCGATCAATCATCACAGCCCCAGGAGATCGCTGCAGGAGTTCCTTAGGGATGTGCCCTAGGCCCAACCATCTTCAGCTGCTTCATCAATGACTTTGCCTCCATCATAAGTCAGAAGTGGGGATTTGTTCAGCTCCATTCACGACTTCCCAGACACTGCAGCAGTCCGTGTTCATGTGCAGCAAGACCTGGACAACATTCTGGCTTGCGCTGGTAAGTTACAAATAATGTTCAGGCCACACAAGTGCCAGGCAATGATCTCCAACTGGGGTTGAGATTTTTTTTTAATTTTGAGACCCAATTCATTTTTTTCAGTTAAGGGGCATTTTAGTGTGGTCAATCCATCTACTCTGCACGCTTTTGGGTTGTGGGGGTGAGACACACGCACACACGGGGAGAATGTGCAAACGCCACACGGACAGTGACCCAGAGCCGGGATCGAACCTGGGACTTTGGCGCCATGAGGCAGCAGTGCTTACCACTGCGCCACCGTACTGCCTTGACTGGGACTGAATTAGCCCTTAACTGGCTGACTCTCTGGAGGGTGTTTCTCAGCGGTCTGGTCTAGATACTCTTTTCCTACTGTCAGGAGAGAAAATTTAATGCTGCTCTACTTCAGCTGCAAGCATACCAATGGGCCCTGACTCTGCAGGCTCGTAGATCAGTGGGACAGCTGGTCTACTGCCGGTTTCAGGTATGAAGCATATTTTATGCCCTACTCAATTTTCTGCTCTATTGACGTCAATCCCACTGGGCAGATTAGATTTAAATCAGATCTTATTTTATGTTGGATTGAGCAATGATTAACAGCATCTGTTGTGGTGGCCATGGAAGACAACCCAGCTCCCCTGAACTAAAGAGGAGAGGGTGAATGTGTGCTGGTAGCTGGGAGACAGACAACTCGAGAGGGTAAAATAGGGATAAATCATGGACGTAAATTAAACAAGAAATGTGTCCAGGGTTGTGAACTTGACCAGTCCCAGCTAGCAAACTGGAAACTTAAAGAGTAAGAGGCAAAGTCTGGAGTAGCAGAATTGAACTCATACCTAACATGGTCTGCTGCATTTCCTTTGAGGTGAATCTATGGAGCAGAACTCATAATAAAATTATATAGGGAGATAGCAACAGACAAAATACAAACTGAGAGAAATTAGGGAACCATTTAATGTATTTTGTTCAACACATCCCATTCTGGAGAAATTAGTTTTGGGAGGAAAGATAAAAATCACTAAGTGGAAAATAATATGACACAAGTATAACCGCAGGCTAAAAAGGCATGATGAGTTATTCAAAACAAAAATTGTAAACTTAAATTCTAAAGAACACATATATGTATTTGCTCCAGATAGTGAACTCAGGAAATCTTCCCCCAGGAGACTCATATTTCATTAGATTGCCATCAATGTTCCCTTTAAAATGTAGTTGTTGTGCAAGGGCAGATATTTCTGCTTGGTACCTTTTAAATATTTCTGTGCAGCCGGGTAAGAGCTGATTTTAACATGGACCAAGGCTTGTGCAGTACATTCAGGTTGCTGCATGACCACACTTGCATGAAGCTCAGCAGAAACATTACTTTCACTGTTCCTCCAACTTATTCAATGTGAAATTTTTTTAAAGTGGAAGTTAGAATGTTATTTATGGAATTGGAAAAAAACAAGAATTGCCACAATTGGACATAAGATTAAAGCCTGCAGATAGTTTGTATGAACATAAAAAGACTCGCCTGATGAAGGAGCTACGCTCCGAAAGCTAGTGATTCCAAACGAACCTGTTGGACTTCAACCTGATTGTGTAAGATTTCTTACTGTGCCCACCCCAGTCCAATGCCAGCATCTCCACATCATCAAAAGAAAGAAAGGCTTGAGGCACAATTTTACTAAAAATCGCCAAAAGTCCCATAGCGAACGCGTTTAGCTGTGTGTTTCCCGGTGCTCACAGCACCAAGAAACACAAGGCTATAAAATACCACTTGTGTTTGATAGCGGGCCTCAGCAGGGAACACATGGCCAAGGCTGCACATAGCCCCCTTTTGTGCACTGAGGAGCTCCGCTCGCAGGAGCTCCTCAGTCTAACGGGAGATCGGGATGCCATTTTTAAATGCCATTGAGATCTCCGAGGCCCCTGACGTGACCACATACCCACCCAAGGGAGCATCCACCCCCCAAGTCCCCAACCCTCCCTCTATACCCCTTTCCCACCACAGTGAACCATGCGTGTGGCTAACGATGCCCCCTCTGTGTCTCCTCAGGAAAATCTCTCCCATAATCGTCGGGAGAGGACCCAGACTGGCGGGAGGGGTGCCGGACTGAACAATCCTCACCACCTTCAAGAGTGTGCCCTGGAGGTGTCCAGTGTGGCAGAGGACAGGGCGGTCACCCATGGGGATGCCGCAGAGGTGAGGAACCACCGGGCTCCACCCAGAGGACCTGTCAAACGTGAGTTGTTATTGCCTTACTGACTTACCCATCCCTCCCACTGACCACATGTCCATTCTCCTGCAGGTCCTCCACCCGACAGCGCCGTCCCATCCCAGGCGGCAACCTCTCCTGACTCCGAGGAGAACACCTCGGAGGAGAGCTCCGAGGATGCAACCATTATAGTCGCGGCACAGCTATCATCCCCAACCTTCACCAGCGCAGATACACGCACCTCGGTGGGACGTGTTATTGAACAGGTTTCGGGCGACAATCTGTTGAGCACCACACTGCTGCTGATGCACATCAGGTGGAGGCAGGAACCCCCAGGAGAGACAGCAGTCAGAGGGCTGCTGGATCCCAGGACCCAGCTGGGTCCAAGCCTGACGCTGAGCCTGTGGTGCAGAGGTACCCGCAGCTGATGGAGACGATAGGGAGCAGCACAACATTCAGAGGGAGATGTCCGCATCACTCCAACAGATCCATAGCCGCTTGGAGGCTACGGGCTCAGGAGATTCACTGGCAATGTATGACACTGAGGCCAACACTGTTAGGAGATCAGAGGAAAGCCTGGAGCACAACATCAGCACCATTAGTGAAGATGTCCGAGGAGTCGCGGAGTCGGGACGGCCATGGCTTAGCGTCTCGGGAGAATGTGCCGGCTGCTGGGGGATGTCACCCTGTACCAGGCTGACCTTGATGAAGTTCTGCAGGACATGTCCCACATGTCAGATGGGCATGGCCGAGGTGCTGTGGATCTTGTCTCAGTCACAGGTGGGCGCTGAAGAGCATTGCCCAGTCATTGAGGAGCAGCCCCGAGGGCATCAACATGATGGTGTAGACTATGGGGGACCACCAGGGCTGGCAGAGCCAGATGATGCAGGGGCAGCTGGGACTCATATCGGCTGTCCCTCCATCCCAAGGTAAACCCCAGGTTCCTATGGGCACCGACAGGGAGGAGGGGGAGCTGGGTGCCAACCCGGACCCATCCCATGGAGTGGCGATGGTGGCAACCAGCTTCCCTGAGTTCCACCCCTCTGATGAGGCCATGTCTCAAAATCAGCACATGGGAGGGGGGCACGGATGTGCTTGATCTGCCAACACGTGCGCTGGGGCCCTCTGCCCCAGAGTCCCCAGACGATGTCCGCCAGAGGCATCGAAGGCCACAGGACATGGTAGGTAGCTAGCTGCCTCCACCTCAGATGTGCATCCTGGGGTGACAACTAGGCATAACGGTAGAGCTAGGAGGGAAAAGCACATCGAGCATCATTGAGGGCACCTGGGGGAGGGGGTGGGTTGAGGGGTGGTGGTGGGGAGGCGGGTGGTTGGTAGGGGGGGCAGCACTATCGAGAGAGTGGGACATTGTATTACACATTAAACACCCTTGTGCATAACCATTATGATGCCTCTATCACTTTGGTCCTCAATATGGGCTGACCTCCGATCCCTTGGCCCATCTCTCCATTCATCTCCCCCTCCCCGTGGCACCCATCCACCCTCTGGCCGTGGACATGTTCCCGGAGCAGTGTCCCTCCCACTGGGTGTTCGAATGTTAGCTGCTGCATGTGTGGTGTTGCCTCCTGCAGTGTCTATGCATCAAGGTGTGATTGGGATGCTAGGCAATGACTCCCACAGGCTACATGGCCCGCCCACCTGTTATATTACTGGGTTCAGTAATATCCATTGTTACTAGTTGCTGTATATCCAGAAGGTCTGATGGTGTGATCCTGAAGAAACCACGAGTCTTCAACTTAAAGCAAACTAATTTATGAAAGTAATGATTAATTATAATTGAGTTCGACGCTCGACAGAAATATCACTCATGATCAAGTAATTAAATATTAATGTATTAACTGATTCAAAACTATGTGTGCTAACTATGCTGTGATCTATCTATCATTCACTACTGCTATCTAGTCACTCCTGGGTTGAAAGAGATCAAGATCCTCTGGGAGTTGATACTTATAATGGGATCTAGTGGTGCCCTCTAGTGGTAGTGTTACAGCTAGCTGGTATAATTAACCCTTTAGTTAACTTGTGACTAGTGGTTGTTCCGCAGGGATCAGTGCTGGGACCTTTACTGTTCGTAGTATATGTAAATGATTTGGAGGAAAATGTAACTGGTCTGATTAGTAAGTTTGCAGATGACACAAAGGTTGGTGGAATTGCAGATAGCGATGAGGACTGTCAAAGCATACAGCAGGATTTAGATCGTTTGGAGATGTGGGCGGAGAGATGGCAGATGGGGTTTAATCCGGACAAATGAGAGGTAATGCATTTTGGAAGGTCAAATGCAGGTAGGGAATATACAGCGAATGGTAGAACCCTCAAGAGTATTGAAAGTTAGAGAGATCTAGGTGTACAGGTCCACAGGTCACTGAAAGGGGCACCACAGGTGGAGAAGGTAATCAAGAAGGCACACGGCATGCTTGCCTTCATTGGCTGGGGCATTGAGTATAAGAATAGGCAAGTCAAGTTTCAGCTGTATAGAACCTTAGTTAGGCCACACTTGGAGTATAGTGTTCAATTCTGGTCGCCACACTACCAGAAGGATGTGGAGGCTTTAGAGAGGGTGCAGAAGAGATTTACCAGGATGTTGCCTGGTTTGGAGGGCATAAGCTATGAGGAGCGGTTGAATAAACTCGGTTTGTTCTCACTGGGACTACGGAGGTTGAGAGGCGACCTGCTAGAGGTCTACAAAATTATGAGGGGAATAGACAGAGTGGATAGTCAGAGGCTTTCTCCTAGGGTAGAGGGGTCAATTACTAGGGGGCATAGGTTTAAAGTGTGAGGGGCAAGGTTTAGAGGAGATGTACAAGGCAAGATTTTTACACAGAGGGCAGTGGGTGCCTGGAAACCGCTGCCGGAGGAGGTGGTGGAAGCAGGGACGATAGTGACATTTAAGGGGCATCTTGACAAATACATGAATAGGATGGGAGTAGAGGGATACGGACCCAGGAAGTGTAGAAGATTTTAGTTTAGACGGGCAGCATGGTCAGCACAGGCTTGGAGGGCAGGAGGACCTGTTCCTATGCTGTACTTTTATTTGTTCTTTGTTCTTTATACATATCATTTGTTATGGGTCCGGGTTTACAGAACCCCAAAGTGTTTCATGGAGTTCAACCGACCCACAACTTTTAATAGATTGTGGTGTGGGAAGCACACGGCGTACTCCCCAGGGCTGATACAGCAGAAATGGACAAGTGGTTTTTAAAACAAAACAATGTTTATTCTATGAACCCAAGTTAACCTTTTAAAAACAAACATTGAATATCTTAACACCCATTACTTCAAAGATAACCCCAAAAGACTACAACACTAAATAATCCTTCAAATTGTTCCTTTAAACATCCAAAAGACTTCAAACCTTCAAAAATAGGAGCACATTGGGTTACATGCAATATATTTATAGTGTTTGGATTACAGAAATCAACAGACCAGCTCTGTGTTTCTTCATGCAGTTCACAGCAAAACACACAGACACTCCCTGCTGCGTTTTCAAACTGAAACTCAAAAAGCAGAAGTGAGCTCAGCTCCCCCACCCTCTGACATCACTTCAGTAATATGATCAGCTCCATTTCTTGAAGATACATTGCTTAAACATCCATTTCTTAAAGGTACTCTCACATGATACCTCCCCCCAAGAAAGAAAAACCCATCAACTTCAAGATGGTTTCATTTTTCACCTTTGCACCATCAATTAAGAAATGCACACAGTAAAAACATTTTACCGGTTCAAAAAAAACAACCCACTCAAACAGGTATAATAATATAGTCCATTTTTTGTTTTCTGTTCTTCTTTGTCCAACCAAAATCCTTCTTGATTGACAGTCTCTTTGAACAAGAAAGTCTCTGCATGAGCCGTCCATTCCTCCATGCCTCGGCATTTTGCTTTGAAGTTAGATACTTCAGTTCAATCTGATCACAGGGTCCCTTGCAATTCTTCAATACAGGAGCATCGGTTATCACAGCTTTCAGGCAGTCAAATGCATGTTGAAACTCCGCTGTCCATTGACATTTTTTAACGTTTCTTCAGCAAGTCCATCAGTGGAGCAATCACACTATAAAACTCTTGCACAAATGTTCGATCAAATCCACTCATGCCAAGAAATCAAATTATTTCCCGTCGTGTCGAGGGTATCAGAAACTCCCCAACAACTTTTGTTTTCACACCCCGTGGGACCAATCGACCCTGTCCGATTGTATGGCCAAGGAAAGTGACTTGGGCTTTTCCAAATTCATTTTTGGCTAGGTTTATTACCAAACCCACCTCCTGAAGTCGATCGAATAACTCCATAAGATGTTTTAAATGTTCGTTCCATGTCTGGCTCAAAACTACCAGATCGTCGATATATACCGCACAATTGGGTAATCCTGAAACAACTTTGTTAGTTAACCGTTGAAATGTGGCTGGGGCGTTTTTCATGCCAAATGGCATAACTTTGAATTGGTATATACCATCTGGAGTCACAAAAACTGAAATCTCCTTCACCCTTTCGGATAAAGGTACCTGCCAGTAACCTTTAAGTAAATCCAGATTGGAAATAAAAGCGGATTGTCCCACTTTCTCAATGCAATCCTCCAAATGTGGGATAGGATAAGAGTCCGTTGTTGTAACTGCATTCACCTTTCTATAGTCCACACACAACCATTGGGTACCGTCTGGGTTAGGTACCACCACTATGGGTGAACTCCATTGGCTGCAACCCACTTCAATTATGCCATTTTTAAGCATACTCTCAATCTGTTTGTTAACTTGTGCCAATTTTAAAGGATTAAGTCTATATGGATGTTGTTTGATAGGAACAGCATTTCCCACACCCACATCATGCATAGCCATTTTAGTACTTCCCAATTTATCTCTACAAATTTGCCCATGTGATATCAATAACTCTTTCAGGTCAGTTTGTTTTTCCTCTGGAAGATAACTCAACAATTTATCCCAATTTTTAAGAACATCCTCATTTTCCAATTTAATTTGAGGTATGTCAAATTCACAGTCATCTGGATTTGATTTGTCACTTTGAGTTAGAATCATTAAAACCTCCTTTTTCTCTCCTTCCCTTTCGAAGTACCTTGTAGGCATTTTCACATGACACACTCGGTGAGTCTTCCTTCTATCTGGTGTTTTTACCACATAATTCACCTCACTTAATTTCCTTTCAATCTGATATGGTCCACAAAACCTAGCTTTTAATGGCTCCCCTACCACAGGTAACAACACTTAAACTTTATCTCCACTGGCAAAACTACGTACTCTGAATTTCTTGTCCGCTACCCGTTTCATCACATTTTGTGCAACTTTCAAATGTTGTCCAGCCAATTCACCTGCTCTATTTAATCATTCCCAAAAATTTGACACGTAATCCAACAGTGTAATTTCCAATTTCTCACCCACCAATTTTTCTTTAATCAATTTAAGTGGTCCTCTTACTCATGACCAAAAATTTGTTCAAAAGGTCTAAATTTGGTTGACTCATTAGGTGCATCCCTAATTGCAAACAGTACGAATGGAATTGCTTTGTCCCAATCCTCTGGATAATCTTAACAATAAGCCCTCAACATTGTCTTTAATGTCTGATGCCACCTTTCTAACGTTCCCTGCGATTCTGGATGGTACGCAGTTGATTTAAATTGTTTTATTCCTAAGCTATCCATAACTTCTTTGAATAACTTTGAGGTATAATTTGATCCTTGATCCGATTGAATTTCTGTGGGTAGTTCATATCTAGTAAAGAATTTAAGCAACTCCTCCACAATCTTTTTAGCTGTAATATTACGTACTGGAATGGCCTCTGGAAACCTAGTAGACACATCCATTATAGTCAAAAGATATTGATTCCCATTTTTTGTTTTAGGAAGCGGTCCTACACAATCAATTAGATCAATTAGTACCCTTGTAAAAGGTTCCTCAAATGCTGGAAGGGTATTAAGGGCGCTGGTTTTATCAGTGCTTGAGGTTACCCTATCACTTGACATGTGTGACATGATTCACAAAATTTAACTACATCTTTATGTAGTCCAGGCCATTAAAAATGTTTCTGGATTTTAGCTTGAGTTTTCCTTATTCCTAAATGACCTCCCACTGGTACCGCATGTGCCACTCGCAAGACCTCCTTTCTATACCCTACCGGCAATACTACCTGATGAACTTCTGCCCACTTTTCATCCACCTGCATATGTACAGGTCTCCATTTTCTCATCAAGACATCAGTTTTACGGTAATAACACTCTAGTATACTCTCAGATTCCTCTTCCGCATATGCTTACCGATATATCCGTTTTATTTCTACATCTTTCTGTTGTAACGCCGCCAATTTTCCTGAACTAAAAATATCCACCTCATCCTCCACCTGTTCTTGTTCTTTTTCAACCATCTGATCAAAAATCGTTTCTGATAATTGCACCTCCCAACTTCATCTTCACTCTTTGATTTCTCCTCTTGTCTTAACCTGTGACTTTGCGACCTTATTACTACACAATCCGGAAAAATCCCAGGATATTCGTCCTTCAACACTTCAGTTGTCTGATTTTCCACTGGCTTATCAATCACAGTAGGCATCACTCCCACCTGCGATCCAGCTATTTCATTACCCAAGATAAACTGTATTCCTGGACAAGATAGTTTCTCTATTACTCCTACTACCACTTCACCACTCTTCACTGGACTTTCCAACCTTACCTTATATAATGGAACGCTACTCCTCTCACCCTGAATTCCACATATTACCACCTTTTCTGGCAACATTCTTCCCAAACTACATAATTCCTCATCTCTTACCATTAAAGATTGACTAGCTCCTGTATCTCTTAAAATTGTGACTTCTTTACCTGCTCCTCCTATACACATGAGTAAACTTTACCCACACAAATAAATTCTTTAAAGACATCTGGCACCTTCTTATCAATTACTTCTTGAACAGGCTGTACAATCATTTGCACCTCCTTCGCTTCCCTTGGGCTTTCCTTTACCACTCTAACAAACCCCACTGTCTTATCCTGCTTTGCCACATCAGCCTTCCCAGTGCTTTTCTTCAACCACCAACACTGTGACTTTACATGGCCTAGTTTATTACAGTGAAAACATTTGAAACTTTTCATTTCTCTTCCACCCTCCTGGATTTCTTTTTTGATCTGAGGTGCACTCTCCTTATTATCTCCCATCAGATCACCTTTACCTTTACCACTTGATTATTTCTCATGTCCCCAGTTTCTATCCCTCACCGGCTGAAACTGATGTCAGAAACCAAGACTTGATTTATGAACTAATTCATAATCATCTGCCATTTCTGCTGCTAATCTCGCAGTTTTAACCCTCATGAGTTCTCACTACATCAGGAATTGAATTTTTAAACTCCTACAAAAGTAGAATTCCTCTGAGAGCTTCATACATTTGGTCTGTTTACAAAACCCTTATCCACCTCTCAAAATTACTCTGTTTGAGCCTTTCAAACTCAATGTATGTTTGACCAAATTCTTTCCTTAAATTTCTAAACCTTTGTCTGTTAGCTTCAGGCACTAGCTCATATGCACCTAAGATGGATATTTTCACCTCCTCATACGTTCCAGATACCTCCTCCAGTAGTGATGCAAACGCTTCACTAGATCTACCGACCAGCTTTGTTTGAATCAGTAATACCCACATGTCCTGTGGCCATTTCATTTGTTTAGCTACCTTCTCAAATGAAATGAAAAAGGTTTCTACCTCCTTCTCGTCAAACCTTGGCAATGCTTGGACATATTTAAATAGATCCCCACCACGTCTTCGACTATGACGCTCTGTCTCACTATCCTCATAAATCTCATCCAACTGCATGTTTCCCTTTGCGTCTGCCAATTTTAACTGATTTTCATATTTCATAGCCATTTTATGAAGTTCAAACTCTCTCTTTTTCCCTTTCCTCGCTATCTCTTTCTTTGTTTCTTTCTTCTCTCTCCTTTTCTTTTTCCTCTCTATCTCTAGCTCTTTCTTTGTTTCTTTCTTCTCTTTCCTTTTCTTTTTCTCTCATTGCATATTCAAGCTGCTTTAATTCTTTTTCATGTTCAAATTGCTTAATCTGCAACTGGAGCTTTGCCATTTCTAATGAGTCAGAATGTATCTCAGGCAAATTTAAATGCTCAGCTACCGCGGTAAGTACCTCATCTTTTTGTATTTTGCCAGGCAATGTTAACTGCAATGCTTTTGCCAAATCTAACAGTCTGCTTAAAGTCTGTGTCCATAAGGTATTGCGTGTTACCGTGTCCACCCCCAAAAACTCCTGAGCCTATGAAAGAGCTATTGTCCCCAACACACAGCCCACTTAACCTAAAATACCACTCCTGAAAAGCAACCACAGTATGCTGACCCCTCACTGTCTTTAAGTTCGTTAAGCCAATCCAATCGATAGACTTTTATCCCCCTCAAGCCCCCAATTGTTATGGGTCCGGGTTTACAGAACCCCAAAGTGTTTCATGGAGTTCAACCGACCCACAACTTTTAATATATTGTGGTGTGGGAAGCACACAGCGTACTCTCCAGGTGTGATACAGCAGAAATTGACAACTGTTTTTTAAAAAACAATGTTTATTCTATGAACTCAAGTTAACCTTTTAAAAACAAACATTGAATATCTTAACACCCATTACTTCAAAGATAACCCCAAAAGACTACAACACTAAATAATCCTTCAAACTGTTCCTTTAAATATCCAAAACCTTCAAAAATAGGAGCACATTAGATTACATTCAATATATTTATAGTCTTTGGATTGCAGAAATCAACAGACCAGCTCTGTGTTTCTTCATGCAGCTCACAGCAAAACACGCAGACACTCCCAGCTGCGTTCTCAAACTGAAACTCAAAAAGCAGAAGTGAGCTCAGCTCCCCCCACCCTCTGACATCACTTCAGTAATATGATCAGCTCCATTTCTTAAAGGTACATTGCTTTAGGGTGAACTTCTTCACCCAAAGGGTTGTGAATCTATGGAATTCCTTGCCCAGTGAAGCAGTAGAGGCTCCTTCATTAAATGTTTCTCAGATAAAGATAGATCATTTTTTGAAGAATAAAGAGATTAAGGGTTATGGTGTTCGGGCCGGAAAGTGGAGCTGAGTCCACAAAAGATCAGCCATGATCTCATTGAATGGCGGAGCAGGCTCGAGGGGCCAGATGGCCTACTCCTGCTCCTAGTTCTTATGTTCTTATGTTCTAAACATCCATGTCTTAAAGATATCCTCACATGACACATTACACCTCCCACGACAATCCACTTGGGTTGTGTGAATTCTCACTTAACCACGATTGCCAATTCCCTATTAGCAATAGCCTTCAGCTGCACAGCCAGAGGCCACGGCTGTCGGTGGGGGTTATGGGTGGTCCTTGGGGCAGATGGACAGGGACAAGGGTTGCGGAATGGCTACACATGATCCAGGGGTTGGCATGGTGGTGCCGTGAGAATTTGCCCCCTGGTTGACCCCCAGCACCAACCCCTCCCCCCCCCCAACCCTCCTATAGTGTCCCACACCTGCAGAGGGTCCCCCATGCCAGCACCCCAGGCTCTTGGCCTGTGAGCAAAGGTGGCTACTCCCCTCCTCGGTTCCCCACAGAAGGCTTTCTGCAGGTTCACGTTTTTCGAAAGGAATAGTAATCGGACGAGCGTGACCACTTGCTGGGGTGACAGCTCAATGACAGGAGGCCATTGGATTTGGGATAGCTCCCATTAATTGCATGGAAATAGGGCTTAGGTGCTGATCATTGGTCTCTCACCACGCTATGGCGAGATCCCGATTTTGTCTATGGGAGCAGGCCGGTTACATCGCAAACTGTTTGGTGCCTGGCACAGTTCTCGTTTTTGGCCTCTCCTGCTACCCACCAGCCTCGTTTCACTTCAGCGGGAGCGTAACGAGGTCAGAGAATCGTACCCATAGGTTTTCTAATGCCTTTTCACTGGTGATGATAATTGTTTCAAGATCCTCCCTCCCTTTCACCTCTTGAATTTGAAGTACCTAAAGGATGTTTTTCAAGTCCCCTACAGTAAAGACAGACACAAAGGGTGGAATTTACCAGCTGTTCACACCAGTGGAATATTCCAGTCCTACCGACCGGGCACGGGAAATCCCGTTAACAACGGAGGAACAGAGAATTACGCTGGCGGGCCGTTTCCATTGCTGGAAAACACGCGGCATGTTGGTCGGTAAATCCTGTCCAAAATAATTGTTCAACGTTTGTAGATGACGGCAGATAATTAGCCATAGCTCACAAAGGACCACAGGCGTCTTTCCATTAGAGGGAGACAATGGGTTATATATAGCATGAGGGGCACCATTCAGCAACAATCGCCCAAGCAGGAGTCAGAAAAATCAGTGAAAATGCTGTTGTTTATCCCCTCAAAGCTAGTTGAAGAATAAAATTTTGAAGCAATGCATTGTTCTTTGTATAGCAAGAAGCTATGAGGGGAAGATTTAGAACTGTATGCGACTGATACACGGATCTCTAGTGTTTGAGGTCCAAATTCATGAAATCCATCCTCTACACTTGCAATGAAATTCCACATTTTTTATGATCCTTTCTTCTGTGTGATGGCATAATTATCTGTATTAAGCCGTTTGACTTTTGTTTTCTGCCCAACTGTACTGACTGGAGGTTGCAGCACTTAACACAAGGTGGGACCAATATGCTCACTGCAGGTGGTTGCATTTGTGGCAGAGTCCAATTGTGCAAATATCATGGAACTGACCGAGTACTGCAGGCTTTTACTGAATGATCAGTGGGCTGAGAGCAGCCCACTCCAGATTAGAATTTATTACGCTTGACTGTCTCCACAAGTGACAAATGGCTGCAGCTGGAGAAGCTCATGTCCCCTCCTGACAGACGATATATTAACATGATCAACCACACATTCATCACATCCTTATTTTATAGGATCAAAGTTACCAGGATTGCAATTAATTTTATCAGTTTAAAAATAAAAATAAATAAAAATTGATTTTGCAGTGAAGAAAAATGTATTTAATTTTTGTTTACAGCATCAGCTGCTGACTTTAACCACAACCTCAATACTGGAGGGGGTGGTGGAATTTCAATCCCAAGGTGTAACTCATTGCATTTTTGTAATGTCATAAAAACTATAAGCTGACAAATTTATTGTGCCTCCCACCATGTACCTTTCAGGTCAGCAGTGAGGTGAAGAAAGAGAGAGACCATGCAAATCTCCATCGACGTTTATGATGTTGTTTTTCATGGCTTCAAAGACAGCCATGTGAAGGCAATTCTTCCAGTTTTACCTCATGATCCATTTATTAATACAGAAACATAAAACACCAAAATGCCAAATGACTTCCTCTGAATTTGCATATCACTCATCTAGGTTTAATGGTATTCCACACTTGTAGTTCAAATTTCATCAGCTCTGTTAACTGTAAGTAATCTGAGTTTAAAGTCGTTTTGTCCACAGTAAAATCACCATGTTTATCAACAGTAGAATTCCCACTGATACCATTGCTGCACAACTGACCAGGTCAGGTGATAAATGTTTTTCTTCTCAATGTCAGGTTAAATTAAGAGTTTCGGATAAAACTCTGAGAATCCTATTGGAAGTGCTGACATATAAAACAGATCTCAGGCTGAATTCTCCTCTGCAATCTTGCCGACAATTGGATAGGACCATAGCAGGGAGAAAGAAAATTTAATTAGTGAGGCTCACTAATCAATTTATTTCGTCTCGGCCCTGGTGAGGCCCTTCCTGGTCACTCTTTCCCCGCCTCAGGTCAAGTGGGGCTCAGGTCACCGATCAATATCCCTCTCATCCACTCAACTCACTGCTGATTTTCATCTGCAAAGTGGTGATAAGTCCCAAGAAACAGCAATAACATCTGAGTATAGGCCAGAAGAAAGAAGGAAACGGTTTTGCAGTGACCTGACACTTGCGGGTTGAAGACCTCCATCTTGACTGAAGCCTTTGGCATGGTGGCACAGTGTTTAGCACTGCTGCCTCACAGTGCCACAGACCTGGGTTCAATTCCAACCTTGGAGGACTGGCTGTGTGGAGTTTGCACTGTCTCCCTGTATCTACATGGGTTTCCTCCGGGTGCTCTGATTTCCTCCCACAATCCAAAGATGTACAGGTTAGGTGGATTGGCCATGCTAAATTGCCCCTTAGTGTCCAAAGGCTAGCTGGGTGTCATGATATTCAGGTAAACATCATGGTGCAAACACACATACATACTGATGGACAGATCAACGGACCAATCAATACACACACAACACCACAGCCAATGACAGGCAAGAGCATACACACTATAAAACGAGGAACACGATACTTCCCGCGCATTCCAGCAGGAGACAGCTCAGGGCACAGAGCTCACAAGAAGCCACTCAGACATCCACCATGTGCTGAGTGCAACTCCAAGATAGTGTTAGGAATAGGTCCACAGATTCAAGGATTATGATCGAACCACAATAACCAGTTTATAAATATATATGCAAATATATGTTAGAAATAAAACTGAGTTGTACCATCCGCAACCGTGTTGGTTTGTCTGTGTAGCAGAGCACCTAACACAACATAGTACCAGGATTGGAACCGGGTAACTGAGAGACATACCTATGAATCCTCAGGAATCTGCCATCCTGCACCATGGACACCGTCAGCACGCCGCAGCCGCTACAAATCGCTGGATACCTCGGTGTCAATTGGAAGCTGTTCAAACAGTGCTTCCAGCTCTTCCTGGAAGCCAACGAAAGGGAGAGCGCTTCGGACACCAGGAAAATCGCCCTCCTCCTCTCCATGGCAGGGCAACACGCTATCCATGTCTACAACTCCCTGGTGTTCGCAGAAGGTGAGGACAAGACCAAGTACAATTCGGTCCCTCTCAAACTCGACCAACACTTCAGCGTCGAGGTAAACGAGAGTTTCGAGAGGTATCTCTTCCAGCAGTGCCTGCAGGGTAAGGATGAGCCCTTTCAATCCTTCCTTACACACCTCCGTATCCTCACGCAGTCCTGCGGTTACGACACGACCTCCGATTCAATGATTCGGGACCAGATTGTTTTTGGGGTCACCTCGGGCACCCTACGCCAGCAGCTCCTCGAAATTAAAGGCCTCACCCTAGCCTCCGCAATCGAAGCCTGTGTCCTTCATGAAAACGCGACCAACCGCTACTCCCAATTTCAAGCGGCCGAATCGAGGCGGCAGGGGTTCGACGCGGCCGGATCGGCAAGGCAGGCATCCTACGAGGCTGAACGGGTCCAGGCGATCGAGTTCCTCCCGGCCCGCAGCCTGGACGAGGGCGGCCATTTCACGCGCTTTCCCCGGCCTCCCGCGTTTGTGCACGCCAAAAAAGACGTTGACGTAGAGGGACGTGATGCGCAGGCGCGCTCGATGCAACACCGAACTGCGCATGCGCGGTGGCGCAACGAAAGCCATGACGTCACGACGTACGGAAACTGCGGAGCCGCACATTTAAAGCGGCAATGTCCGGCAAAAAACCGACAATGCCTCCGCTGTGGCAAGATGGGCCACTACGCTGCCTGCTGTCGAGCAGCTCAACCTGCCAATGCTCCCCAATTCCGACAACCTCGCAGGGACGTGCGGACCATTCAGCCTCCTTACTACGAGTCGTGCCCAGACGATATCCAGACCAGTGACACAGACGACCGGGACGCCTTCCGTGTTGCGGTCATTGATAGGAACCGGATGTCTCCAGGCAGGACCCACCAGCCGTTGCAAGTGAACAGTGTCAATCCGGGTGATGAATGGTGTGCCACCCTAACGGTCGACCGATCACCGATAACATTCCATCTGGACACTGGCGCCTCCGCCAACCTCATAGCATGGTCAGCCTTCTATGCCATGAAGGTCAGACCACCAATTCGGCCATCCCGTTGCAAGATGGTCGACTACAAGTGAAACGTTATCCCAGCTATGGGATCCTGCCAGCTCCAGGTGACACACAACACATACACGGACACACTGTCATTCAAAATAGTCAGATCATCAAAGGACTCCCTGCTAGGCGCACAGGCATGCAAGGTTCTCTGCCTCGTGCAGTGGGTCCACGCTCTGTCTCCGGAAGGCACATCAGACTTCCCGGATGCAGAATTTAGGGCACAGCTTCAATCGCTCCTCGCCCACAACCAGGAGGCATTCGAGGGCATGGGCACACTGCCCTATACCTACAGAATATGACTCAATCCGGACGCCACCCCGGTCATTCACGCACCTCGCAGGGTCCCAGCGCCACTCAAAGACCGCCTCAAGCAGCAGCTGCAGGATCTCCCGGACCAAGGGGTGCTATCCCGGGTCAAGGAGCCCACGCCATGGGTCAGCTCCATGGTGTGTGTTAAGAAGCCCTCTGGCGAGCTCCGCATCTGCATTGATCCAAAAGACCTCAACAACAACATAATGAGGGAACATTACCCCATACCCAAACGGGAAGAGATCACGAGCGAAATGGCCCGGGCTAAAATCTTTACAAAACTGGATGCCTCGAAGGGTTTTTGGCAGATCCAACAATACCAGTCCAGCAGGAAGCTGTGCACCTTCAACACCCCTTTCGGCAGGTTCTGCTATAACAGAATGCCATTTGGCATCATCTCGGCATCCGAGGTCTTTCACAGGATCATGGAACAGATGATGGAGGGCATCGAAGGGGTGCGTGTCTACGTTGACGACATCATCATCTGGTCCACCACACCACAGGAGCACATCAATCGTCTCCAACGCGTCTTTGCGCGGATACGGGAAAACGGCCTGCGCCTCAACCGAGCCAAGTGTTCTTTTGGCCAAACCGGTCTGAGGTTTCTGGGGGACCACATATCCCAGTCAGGGGTCCGTCCGGATGCAGACAAGGTGAGCGCCATTACAGCCATGCCACAGCCGGCAGACAAGAAAGCAGTGCTACGCTTCCTAGGCATGGTCAACTTCCTGGGGAAGTTCATTCCCAACCTTGCCTCCCACACGATGGCTCTTCGCCACCTAGTCAAGAAGTCCATGGAGTTCCAGTGGCTGCCCGCACACCAGAAGGAATGGGAGGAGCTCAGAATTAAGCTCACCACAGCCCTGGTATTGGCGTTTTTCGACACATCTCGTGACTCTAAAATTTCAACTGATGCCAGCCAGTCCGGCATTGGGGCGGCCCTCCTACAGCGGGATGGCACTGCGTCATGGGCCCCGGTCGCCTATGCCTCGCGGGCCAGACCCCCACAGAACAGCGCTACGCACAGATCGGAAAGGAGTGCCTGGGTTTGCTAACCAAAATAGACAAGTTCCATGACTACGTGTATGGTCTCCCCCAGTTTACAGTTGAGACTGACCATCGCTCCCTGGTCAGCATCATACATAAGGACCTGAACGAAATGACCCCTCGCCTCCAGCGCATCCTACTCAAACTCAGGAGGTACAACTTCCAACTGGTCTACACCTCGGGAAAAGACCTTATCATTGCGGATACCCTATCTAGAGCAGTGAGCACACCGCCCGACTCGGAGGGGTTCGTCTGTCAGGACGAAGCGAGGTGGACTTCACATCGGCAAATCTGCCAGCCGACGACTCCAGTCTGGCCCGTGTTCGCCGGGAGACTGCGGCTGACCCCCTTCTACAACGTGTGATGTGCCACATGATTGGAGGGTGGCTCAAAGGACAGTGCCCACACTTCTACAATGTCCGGGATGACTTGGCCGTCATTGATGGTGTCCTCCTAAAGCTGGACCGGATTGTGATTCCGCACAGCATGCACAAGCTGGTCCTCGACCAACTACACAAAGGCCATCTGGGGGTCGAGAAGTGCAGACGGAGGGCCCAAGAGGCGGTATATTGGCCGGGCATCAGTGATGACATTGCCAATATGGTGCTCAACTGTCCCACCTGCCAAAGGTTTCAACCGGCGCAACCTCCTGAGACGCTTCAGCCCCATGACCTGGTGACGTCCACCTGGGCGAAGGTGGGTGTGGACCTTTTTCATGCGCTTGGCAGGGACTATGTAATCATCATTGATTACTTTTCAAACTATCCAGAGGTCATACGCCTGCACGATTTGACATCGTCTGCTGTCATAAGGGCCTGCAAAGACACCTTCGCTTGCCACGGCATTTCGATTACTGTCATGTCGGACAATGGGCCCTGTTTTGCCAGCCAGGAATGGTCATCCTTTGCTGCTTCGTATGGCTTGACACATGTGACGTCCAGCCCTCTGCATCCCCAGTCCAATGGAAAGGCGGAGAAGGGCGTTCACATCGTCAAGCGGCTCCTCTGCAAGGCTGTTGCTGCCAGATCGGATTTCTGCCTAGCCCTGCTAGCCTATCGCTCGGCTCCACTAGCCACTGGCCTCTCACCAGCCCAGCTGTTGATGGGTTGCACCCTCAGGACCACTGTGCCATCCATTCTGGTCCCCACAACCAACCATGCTCCGGTACTGCACAGGATGCAACAGCAGCGCGTTCGCCAGAAGATGGCATATGACACACGGGCAACTGATCTTCCCGCCCTGGCGCCTGGAGACGACGTCTGCATCCACCTACCAGAAGGTGGCTGGTCAGCACCTGCCGAAGTTCTCCGATGCGTGGCTCCCCGCTCGTTCCTGGTTCGCATGCCTGATGGCTCCATTCGCAGGCGTAATCGCCGGGCTCTTCGCCTGCTTCCATGCTCGCTACGGGAACTTACACCGGTACCACACCCTCCTGTTGTTCCTGATGTCGACTTCGTGGAGCTTCCTGCCACCATGGCCATTCCGTCGTCATCCATGGCCAGGCCCATTCCTCAGCCGGTGGATCCTGACCCACCCTTGAGGCGGTCAACCCAAATTCGTCGCCCACCTACTAGACTGGACTTATGACCCTGTTTGAACATTGAACGCACTGATGCATAATACCACTGTGTTAAAATGTTTCTATTTTTCCTTGTCGTTACAGGAGTTCGTTTTGACGTTCAACATTTCCCCATCTTTTGTTTCTGGTACAACCTCGTTGATATGTCGTACCTGACGTCGCCCCTTGTATATAGTTTAGCCTCATGTAAATGCTGTAGATATTGCACACACACATTCAGCTGCACTCAGTACACATCTGTATTTATAACCACATAGGCACATGTTCTTGTAAAAAAGGGGGGATGTCATGATATTCAGGTAAACATCATGGTGCAAACACACATACATACTGATGGACAGATCAACGAACCAATTAATACACACACAACACCACAGCCAATCACAGGCAAGATCATACACACTATAAAACGGGGAACACGACACTTCCCGGGCATTCCAGCAGGAGACAGCTTAGGGCACAGAGCTCACAACAAGCCACTCAGACATCCACCATGTGCTGAGTGCAACTCCATGATAGTGTTAGGAATAGGTCCACAGATTCAAGGGTTATGATCGAACCACAATAACCAGTTTACCATTGTAAATATGTGTTAGTAATAAAACCGAGTTGTACCATCCGCAACCGTGTTGGTTCGTCTGTGTAGCAGAGCACCCAACACAACACTGGGGTTACGGGGAAAGGGCAGGTGGAATGGGCCTGGTAGGGGGCTCATTCGGCAAGCCAATGCAGATGCGATGGTCTGATTGGCCTCCTTCTGCACTGTAGGAATTCTATGATTATGATCTTTGAGGCATTTTTGAGGCCCGTACCAGCCTCCCCGAACAGGCGCCGGAATGTGGCGACTAGGGGCTTTTCACAGTAACTTCATTTGAAGCTTACTTGTGACAAGCGATTTTCATTACATTTCATTTTCATTTCATTTTTTTGTGTCTTTAAGCTCCCTCACTATATTGTCTAGTGTTGCAACTATGTCCCCACTGCAGTACCAGTATGGATTTCCACTCTTACACTAGCGAACTCCCTCTTAACAGCTGTAATTCAGCCAGACCCCACCATTTGGAATTAATTGCAATTTGAGAAAGGGGGCCTATCCAGATGTGCTGGCAGAAGTCGCACTCCAGCGGAACTCTGCACCGGAGACGAGAATCACCGAGCATTCATTTTGATTGTTTTTTTGGTGATGGGACTGGGTTGGCAACACCGAGGCCATGAGCTGAAATTCCACCATGATGTGTTGTGAAATTGAACTTTAAAAAAGTGCCTGATCATTTGTAGATTGGCACAGGAAAACTGACAGATTGTTGCAAATACCCAACCGCTTTTCCGATGTCCTTCAGGAGAGAGGGCCAGTCACCCCTCCCAAGTATGCCCTACATCGCCATCCAATCCCATTCTACATGGTTGACTTCTGATGCCCTTAAGGCAACTGTTGAAAGTGAAATAAATGAGAGGCTGGATTCTCTGTTACAGGGACTATGACCCCCATGCCGTTGTGAAAGCTGTGGTCTTTTACACCAGTAAAACTGGTGTCAGAAGGCTACTGATTCACAGCCCTGCAGGGGCTAGCAGACCGCTGTCGTGGAGCTCGCAGCTCCAGCTGCAGATACGGCCACCCGCATTTCCGGGTCAGAGGCCATGCATGCGCACGGCAGAGGCCTCCAGCGGCCGCGCCGTGCTCCATGGCGGACTCAGAACTGGACCGCGGAAATAGTGCCCACGATCGGCCGCGTGGCTGACCCAGACGGCCCGCCCAATAAAAGCCCAGTCCCGAATGAGGCCCCCCACCCCTGCCCTCCTTTCGGCCTGCCCCCGACCATAGTGGCCGCGGACTGAGTCCGCAGCCGCCTCGCGAGTTTCTCAAACGGCTGGGACCATATTTGATCCACGCCGTTGGGAATTCGGCTGGTCGGGGACGGATTATAGTGGGGCGGGCCTCTGGCACTGGCCTGAGGCGGTGGATACCCGGCACGACGTACACCCCATGTACGCCGTTTTTTGGGGGGTGGCGAATCGCCAAACCAGCGGTGGTCCCGATTTCATGCGGGAAACTGGATTCTCCGCCCTGTTGCTGAACGCAATTTTGGCTTCGAGGTGCGGAGAATTCGGCCCGGGAACTTTCCCCAGTAGCGAATATGAGGTAAGAATATATCCAGTTGATAAGTGCAGCCAAGATGTAAATGCAACATTTCTAGTAAGAGCACAATTATTCCCTGAGAGAAACTGTTTAAAAATTTGTATCGATTAAATCTTCATAAATATCCTTTTTGATGTCATTGCAACTGGGAGATTCATATTCGGTGATCTAATTTGTACTGCTTGGAGCTGGTTTGCTCTGTGTAAATGTAATGGGTCTGTCATTTTATAAAGAGCTGTTTAAATGCAGCTGCCTCGTTGGTAGATAAACCCCCAAGCAAAACATCAAGGTAGATTAGTATTCACAGACTGAAGTGAATGTAAGTTAATGGGAACATTGATAAAGCTTGAGCGGTGTCTTTGAAATTTCATGGTGGTGCACTGTCTCCAGGTTGGAGGGACCACACACCTGTTTTTCCTCAGCTACTTCGATCCATACCTGCCCAACTTGAGAGGCTGCCCTCTGCCACCTGGCCTTGGGAAATGATGTGGTAAGTGAGTTGGTTCAACGTTGACTGCAACTGGATGCAGTGAGACTAGAATCAGGCTTCCAGCACAGGAGATGGTCCAACACTGTTTTACTGAACTTGCTGATTGCTGTACATAATCTGCTGTGGGTTGACACTCTGTTAATCTAACTGATAACCTCCTAACACTCTACCGGGAGGCGTCCAGCTTCTCGTAGCTGCGTTTTCAGACGAGCCTTCAGAGAAGCCGGCACCCAGCGTGGTGCATGGATGACTGGGGTGGCATTCGGCTTGAGCAATATCTTGTAGCGATATGGGAGCGTGCCCATCCCATCAAACACATTATAGTATTGCGAGAGAATGTCATCTATCTCAGCCTGGAGATTTGCATTGGGTGAGGCAGTCGCCAGTATCGAGGACATGGCATAGACTCACTGGACCAGATTTAGGAGATTGTATGCGCAAGCACCGAGCAGGGATGCCTTGTCAGGCCGGACAATCTCGAATCTTAACATCGCCCTGATTGCCTTGTGAGATACACCTAGCTGACACAATCCACTGGCAGCTATGGCATTACCAGTGTAGTCAAGGAGCTGGCAGGCTGGTGGAAGAATGCTCGGTTGGTCTCGGATGCTGTCGAGGTCCGACTGTGATATGAGGTATGCAGACGCGCCAGTGTCCAATTTAAATCGGATGCGAGACTGGTTGAACGTGATGACAGCACACCACTCATCGTCATGATCCGCACTCAGGATTGAAAGGCGGTTTGCAGGCACGGTGGAGACTAGCTCGCGTGTGGTGATGATGCCCACCCGATATGGAGACTCAAAGCAGTCAGCATCGGGGTCCGTTGGGCTGTTGGGATCAGAATCCTGCATGCCTTGTTGTACGGAGCGGACACGTCTGCGCTGCAGCTGGGATCTCTGGCTGTTGTTCGGTGGAGCGGACCTGCAGAAGGCCACGTAGTGGCCAGGCTTTCCACACTGTAGAAATCGCCTGCCTTTGGCTGGACATTGCTGCTTTAAATGGGCGGAGCCACAATTTGGACACGTCATGACGCTGATGTCAGCACGTTCTGTGCGCCATCGCGCATGCGCAGTGCGGTCGGCCGATGTTCACACACACGCATTAGGGTCTTCGGCCTCATCGCCCACCCGGTCGTGGCACGCATGCGTAGGGAGCCGGGAAAAGCACGCGAAACGGCCACTCTCCTCGATGCTCAGGCCTTGCATTTTTGCGATGGCCTGCAGCCTTTCTGCCTCGTGGGAGGCCAGTTTTTCAGTTTCTGCCACCCTGATGCGGGAGTAATGATTTCTGGCATGCTCATGGACAATGGTGACGGAGAGGGTCAACTGTTTGATTTTGAGTAGGTTCCCGCAGGGAGTCGGACTGGACCTCGAAAACGATCTGATCCCGGATCATGGTATCAGCCATCGAGCTATAATTACATGACTGCGCTAGGATGTGGAGATGGGTCAAGAAGGACTGAAAAGGTTCATCCTTACCCTGAAGCCTCTGTTGGAAGATGTACCTTTCAAAGCTCTCATTCACCTCAATTTCGCAGTGGATGTCGAAATTCAGCAGAACTGTCTTGAACTTCGTCTTGTCTTCGCCATCAGCAAACGTGAGCGAGTCATAGATGTGGATGGCTTGATCCCCTGCAGTCGACAGGAACAGCGCAATCTTTCTGGCATCCGATGCTACCTCGAGGTCGGAGGCCTCGATATACAGGAGGAACTTCTGTTTGAAGACTTTCCAGTTGGCGCCGAGGTTGCCGGAGATCCGGAGTTGCGGAGGAGGCTGGATTTTTTCCATGCCGCTGGATCGCTGCTTGCTGGTCGTTGCCGATTCACTCGAGGTAGGTTCGTTAGGATTAATAGCACTCTGGTACCATGATGTGTTGAGTGAGTTGGTTCAATGTTGACTGCAACTGGATGCAGTGAAACTAGAAACAGGCTTCCGACACAGGAGACGGTCCAACACTGTTTTATTGAACTTGCTTATTGCTGTACATAATCTGCTGTGGGTTGACACTCTATTAATCTAACTGATAACCTCCTACTGGCTTGACCAGACTAGCTCTCTACCACATGGAGATGGTGCTCACTGGCTTGTGCACTCTAACTATATCAGTAGCTGTGTCCTGAGAGAGAGAGAGTCTTAATGCCCTGTATGCTTTATAGTGGTGGTGTCCTGTCTGGTGACTGGTTGTTCTGTGTTGTGTGTGTTCATTGGTTATCCTGTGTGTCAATCACTGCCTGTCTGCATCTCATTATATACATGAGTGGATATTATGACATCTCCCCTTTTTGAAGTAAATTTTGGAACGTTGCGATATATATACATGCATGATTATATACAAGTGGTGAGTGAATGAACATATGTACATGGGAAGGTGTCTATCGTGCAGATACAGAGCAAACTGAACAAAATTTACAAGATTTAAGTCTATAGATTCAGTCTTTGTGGCGGGCGACAAATTCTTGTTGGTCGCCTCAGAGGTGGAGGGGGGGCGCCGGCACCTGGACAGGCGGGATTGCTGCCACTTTGGTGGCCTCGTGGACAGGCGGGATTGCTGCCATGTCGGTGGCCTCGTGGGGCGAGATGTCCTGAGGCAGCATGATGACATGCGGAGAAGTGCGGTCAGGTGGTGGGCAGGGAACTTTGCGCAGCGCCCTCCTGTTGCGCCGCAGAATGGAGCCATTGGCCATTTGAACAATGAAAAACCTGGGGGCAGCCTGTCTGACGACAACAGCTGGGGCTGACCAGCCTCCCTCAGGCAACTGGACGCGAACAACATCTTCTGGAGCCAGCGCAGGCAGATCCGTGGCATGAGCACCATACGTGATCTTCTGCTGGTCCCTAGATCACTGCACTTTCTGCAGCACCGTGAGGCGGTCAAGGTATGGAACATGGATGGCTGGAACAGTCGTCCTCAGGTTGCGGTTCATGAGCAGCTGCGCCGGAGATAAACCAGTCGACAGAGGGGTTTGCCCTGTATGCCAACAGCGCCAGGTTGAAATCCGAGGCTGAGTCTGCAGCCTTGCACAGCAACCGCTTGACAATATTGACCCCTTTTTCGGCCTTCCCGTTTGATTGCGGGTAATGGGGATTGGATGTGATATGCCTGAAGTGGTAGGATCGTGCAAAGTCGGACCACTCTTGGCTGTAGAAACATGGATCATTGTCACTCATTACTGTGAGTGGTATCCCATCCCTGGCAAACGTCTCTTTGCAGGCTTTGATGACTGACTTGGACATGAGGTCCGACAGTTTCATCACTTCTGGGCAGCTGGAGAAGTAGTCGACCAAGAGCACGTAATCACGCCCATTTGCGTGAAAGAGGTCCACCTTGGACCACGGAGAAGTCACAATCTTGTGCTGTTGCAGTGTTTCCTTGGGCTGAGCTGGTTGAAATTTCTGGCATGTTGTGCAGTTGAGGACCGTGTTGGCAAAGTCCTGGCTGATGCCAGGCCAGTAAACTGCCTGTCGAGATCTGCATCGACATTTCTTGACCCCAAGGTGACCCTCATGGATCTGTCTGAGCACCATGGCTTGCATGTTTTGGGGAATGACGATTCTATCTAGTTCAAGAAGGAACCCCTCAACAACCGTTAACTCGTCCTTAATGTTGCAGAACTGTGGGCACTGCCCCTTTTGCCAGCCATGGGCGAGGCGCTGCAGTAGAGGATCTTTGGCAGTTTCTTCGCGTATTTGGACAACTCGTTCATCAGTGGCTGGGAGGTTGCTGGCACACAACTGCTCCTGTGCCTCGATGTGGTTGTTCTGTGTCGTGTGTGTTCATTGGTTATCCTGTGTGTCAATCATTTCCTGTCTGCATCTCATTATATACATGAGTGGATATTATGACAGGAAATAGTACTTCTTCAGCCCTCAGTAGGATCTCCAGATAAAAGTGAGAAACACGGGGTGCAGTCTTCTCGGGTCTCTCCATTCCTGTGGGTGCTGCAGCATCAGGAATCCATGTCCAGTTGAGTTTTACTGATTCTCAAGCATACGTAGAATCCACTGTAACAATCGCAGTAGATCAATCAGAAAAAGTGTAATTGAAGGATGGCAGAGGAGAAATCTGTTCATATGCAAGCAGCACAAAGCAGATTTACCTCCAATAATCATGGAAGGCAGTGCAATTTTATTTTGTGCAATTGCCCATGTAGGTAGTGACCCATCCAGTGCCAATCAATGGTACCAATGAAACATGTAATGTGGGCCATACAAACAAATTCTTCCCTTATAATTTCATTTTGCATTGAAGGAAGACATAGGAACATTGAAAATAAGAACAGGAGTCGGCCATTTGGTCCTTCGAGACTGCTCCGCCATTCAATATGATCATGGCTGATCATCAAATTCAGTAATCTGTTCCTGCTTTCTCCCCAAATTATTTTATCCCTTTAGCCCCAAAGGGGGTGGGGGGCGGGGGGGGGGGGGGGGGGGGGGGGGGTCGTCGTGTTAGTCACACAAGTGCCACCTGGAACCTCAACTCAAAGTCTCACTTGCTCGTCCGATGCCAATCTCTGCTTCGGTGACCGCCCTCTCCCTCGGCTCGGTGACCGCCCTCTCCCTCGGCTCGGTGACCGCCCTCTCCCTCGGCTCGGTGACCGCCCTCTCCCTCGGCTCGGTGACCGCCCTCTCCCTCGGCTCGGTGACCGCCCTCTCCCTCGGCTCGGTGACCGCCCTCTCCCTCGGCTCGGTGACCGCCCTCTCCCTCGGCCCACCGATCAGCTGCGGTAAGGGGCCGCACATTCCGATGGTCCCCCTCCGGTTTTCTCCCTCTCACAGCAGTTGTGCTCCGACTTCTCCTGGGGGAAGACAGAAAACACAGTGTTAGACAGCCGGACGCATGCAGCACAGGGAATGGGTAGCTGGTGGCCTTCGTGGTCAGGGCAGCCGGCTATGGCAGCTGGTATAGGTGCTGGCAGGTGGTGCAGGGTTGGGGTTCGGTTACCCCCCAGGTAGGGGGGGTGAAGGGTAGGATTACTTGTGTGTGGGTCGGGTGCTGGGGCCAGTGCTGCCTACTCATGCTGGCCGCCCTGAGGAGATTGTACAGTTTTTTACGGCATTGCTGGCGGGTCCTGGCGATGTTGCCCACGGCGCCCATGACGTCTCACGCCTTTGACCAGCCTCAGTGCATGGCGGTGGGTGGCAACCGCCTCGCTGCCTTGGAGTACAGGATGACCTGCCTCTCCTCCACGGTGTCCAACAAGGTCTCGAGTTTCCCATTGGTGAACCGCGGTGCCGCCCTACTTGCTGCCATCTTGTTGACCGGGATGGTGTGTGTGGGGAGCGGAATGCATATGTGCGGCTGCAACCTGTTGGCCCCCGGCGAAGCAGACATTGTTTTTCATTGGAATTGGTTGTGTTCCACATGGTGCCAGTGACAACTCATTAACGGTTGATGAGTTCATTTGGGAACGGTGCCAATTGTGCTGTCATCGAACACCACCGGTTCAGTCCTGGTGTCAACATAGTTTCTGAAATGGAGAATTCCACCGACGATGGTTTGGCCTCAATTGCTTCCTGTGGTAGCAAATTCCAAAGGCTCAACACTCTCAGCGAAGAAATTTCTCCTCATCTCATCCTAAAATGTTTACCCCATACCATCAGACTGTGAGCCCTCACTCAGCTTGTCCAGATCACACTGCAGCATCTCTGCATCCTCATCACAGCTCACCCTCCCACCTGGCTCTGCATCATCTGGAGATATTATGCAGGATTCTCCATCGGCAGGATCCTCCACCCCGCCAGCAGCACACCCATTGATTTCCCGACGGCGTGGGGTGGCCCGCAATGGGCCGGCTGAGGAAATGGAGAATCCCACAGCCAGTGGGGGCGCACGGTCTCGGAAAACTGGCAGGACAGAGAACCCCGCCCATTACATTTAGTTCCCTCATCTAAATCATTCATGTATATTGTGAATAGCTGGGGACCTAACAACGGTCCGTGTGGTACCCCGCTAGTCATTGCCTGCCATTTCCTACCCTTTGTTTCCTGTCTGTCAAACAGTTTTCTATCCATCTTAATACACTACCCCTAATTCTGTTTCCCTTTAATTTTACACGCTAATCTCTTATGTGGCTCTTTGTTGAAAGCCTTCTGAAAGTCCTAATAAACTACATCCACTGGCACCCCCTCACATCCTGTACTAATTCAGCCTCTAAGAATTCCAGTAGATTTGTCAAGCATGATTTCTCTTTTGAAATTCCATGCTGACTCTGTCCGATTCTGCCACTGTTTTCCAAGTGCTCTGCTAGCAGATCTTTTATACTGGATTCTAGAATTTTCCACACCACCGACGTCAGGCTGACAGCTATGAATCCCTATTTTCTCTCTCCCTCCCTTTTTAAATGGTGGGGTTACATCAGCTACTCTATTGTCTGTAGGAACTGTTCTAGGTCTATAGAATCTTGGAAGAAGACCACTAATCCATCCACTATTTCTACAGCCACTTCATTAAGTACTCTGGCATACAGATTATCAGGCCGTGGGGATTTATCGGCCTTCAATCCCATAAATTTCTCCAATACCATTCTATTCATTCTCTTCAGCCGATCTGTGAGCAGCAGGACATTTCTGCAAGTTTAGTCTTGGCAGGGAGAAACTTCCCGAGGCCACAAAAAATACCAAGTGCCCTTGAATGGAGCCGATGCAGCCACTGCGAATCAACCCACTAAGTGCGCCCGAAAGCAGACTTTGTTTTAAGTCTGCTAAATTGCGCCCTTGTTTACCACTGCCTTTTGAGGAAAAGCCCCAAAAACTCACAATTCTCTGAGAGAAAAATTCTCCTCTTCCATGTTTTAAATAAGTGGGGCGAAATTCTCCCCCAACGGCGGGATGCCCGCCGACTGGCGCCAAAGGCGGCGCCAATCAGATGGGCATCGCGCCGGCCCAAAGGTGCGGAAGGCTCCGCATCTTTGGCGGCCTAGCCCCAACATTGAGGGGCTAGGCCGACGCCGGAGGGATTTCCGCCCCGCCAGCTGGCGGAAATGGCGTTTGTTTCCCCGCCAGCTGGCGCGGAAATGCGGCGCATGCGTGGGAGCGTCCACGGCCGCTGTCAGTTTCCCAGCGCATGCGCGGGAGCATCAGCGGCCGCTGTCAGTTTCCCGCGCATGCGCAGTGGGGAGAGTCTCTTCCGCCTCCACCATGGTGGAGGCCGTGGCGGAGGCGGAAGGGAAAGAGTGCCCCCGCGGCACAGGCCCGCCCGCGGATCGGTGGGCCCCGATCGCGGGCCAGGCCACCGTGGGGGCACCCCCCGGGTCAAATCGCCCCGCGCCCCCCCCCCCCCGTACCCCGGAGCCCGCCCACGCCGCCTGGTCCCGCCGGTAAATACTAGGTTTGATTTACGTCGGCGGGACAGGCAATTCCTGGGCGGGACTTCGGCCCATCCGGGCCGGAGAATCCAGCGGGGGGGTCCCGCCAACCGGCGCGGCCGGATTCCCGCCCCCGCCCAATCTCCGGGAGCGGAGACTTCGGCGGGGGCGGGGGCGGGATTCACGGCGGCCAAAGGCCATTCTCCGACCTGGCGGGGGGTCGGAGAATGACGCCCGTGATTTTTAAATTATTTTTAAGCTGTGACCTGTAGTTGTAGATTCTTCCATAAGGGGAAACATTCTCCCCACATCCACACTGGCTAGACCTCTCAGAATCCAATACCCTTGTATTGTCACAAATATGAAGTTACTGTGAAATGCCCCTAGTCGCCACATTCCGGCGCCTGTTCGGGGAGGCCAGTACGGGAATTGAACCCGCGCTGCTGGCCTTGCTCTGCATCACAAACCAGCTGTCTAGCCCACTGAGCTAAACCAACCCTCTTAAAGGTTTCAATCCAACTCTTCTGAACCCCACAAGCCTAATCTGTACAGCCATTCCTCATAAGACAATCTATCCATTCCTGGTATTAGTCCCATGCTGACATAGAACTTGCACACATCATTACTGTTCCCCTCCAAAACTGTTGAACAACCTCCTGGAAGAAGCTAAATATTGGAAAAATACCTTTGGCCCATTTAGGGAATATGTTTCCAAGAGCCCCACATTCGCCATTGTAACTCTGCAACTGTTGAGTTAATCTATCCCTTCCACTACTCCCCCATCTTTTGTGAGGGCCACAAAGAATCCAGCACAAATTTGTAGAGTCAAACAGAAAGTAACTTTATTTACAACAATCTGTACATGCAGTAGTTCACCACTGCTGTGTCCTCTGACAATCCTCTTCACTATCCGCAATTCCACCAACGTTTTAACTGGACCAGTTGTACAAATACTTTGGGTACTGTTTCTTGTAGAGCAGAGTAATTCTATTGTCTGAGATGCTTCCACAGGATCAATATTAACACGGACTGCTTAATGGGCACTTCTTCTGGCACAGACAGTTTCTTACAACTTGCTTCCACGAAGACTTCAGTAATGTCTTTAACAGCTCAATCAGGTACTTTGGTGCTTACAGGTTTGAAAATATCTTGTAATGGCAACACTAATTGTTGGAGCATCTCTCTACTCCTCAAATGGTCCACATGTTTACAAACGATCTGTCCCTCCATGTCTACCTAGTACCCTCCATGAATTGTAGCGCACAAAGACTCACAAGAGACGAATAGAGATGAAGTCGATGAGGCTTTATTAAGCGTGACTTGTTCCCCGCAGTTCAGTAGCTGACTGGCCTGCGGGGGAGAACTCCAGGTTCTTATACTCCGCCTTCAGGGCGGAGCTAGAGGTCAACAGCCAACCAGGACCCGGGATCTGTCAGCCAATGACATCACGGCTTCACAGTCCCACATGACCCCTAATGCATACTATCACATTCGCCCCTTGTTAAAAATGAACCCGGCGGGGTGGTGCTTCGTATGGTGGTAAGGGTTTACAAGGCTGGTCCTGGGAGGAAACTTCTGCATGTACAGAGGTTTTTTTTTTTGTTTTGAACTATTTACATTAAAAGGGGGAAAAGGAAAACGTTCTCGTTACTGTCCACAATATAGTGTTACATTGATGCCACAAGTCGGTCGGGCGGTCTGGTTGTCCTCGTCGATCGCCTCGGCCCCGGTGGTGTTGCTTGTTCCCGTGTTGTCGTCTCCGGGAGCCATACGATTTTTGCTTCCGCTTCACTTCTGGTCGGACCTGGGAGGAGGACCGATCCCCCCGGGAAGGGGGCGCTCGCGGGGTGCGCCGGTGGCAGGGAGGGGGTGATTGGTGTCGGGGGTGTGTGTGTGTTGCCGGCGGGCGCCAAATCTCGCAGGGAGACCGTGTCCTGTCGGCCGTCGGGGTACTCCACGTAAGCGTACTGCGGGTTCGCGTGGAGGAGGCGAACCCTCTCGACCAACGGGTCCGATTTGTGCGCCCGCACATGTTTTCGGAGCAGGATGGGTCCTGGGACCGCCAGCCAGGTCGGCAGCGACGTTCCAGAGGAGGACTTCCTGGGGAAGACAAGGAGGCGCTCATGAGGCGTTTGGTTAGTGCTAGTACACAGTAGCGACCGGATGGAATGGAGAGCGTCCGGGAGGACCTCCTGCCACCATGAAACTGGGAGGTCCCTGGACCGTAGGGCCAGTAGGACGGTCTTCCAGACCGTGCCGTTCTCCCTCTCTACTTGCCCGTTCCTCCGGGGGTTGTAGCTGGTCGTCCTGCTCGAGGCTATACCGATGCTGAGCAGGAACTGGCGCAGCTCGTCACTCATAAAGGAGGACCCCCTGTCGCTGTGGACGTATGCGGGGCAACCGAACAGTGTGAATATGGTGTTAAGGGCTTTAATGACTGTGGCCGCTGTCATGTCAGGGCAGGGGATGGCGAAGGGGAAACGGGAGTACTCGTCCACCACGTTCAGGAAGTATATGTTGCGGTCGGTGGAGGGGAGGGGCCCTTTGAAATCCAGACCAAGGCGTTCAAAGGGACGGGAAGCCTTGATCAGGTGCGCACCATCCGGCCTGAAAAAGTGCGGTTTGCACTCTGCGCAGATGTGGCAGTTCCTTGTGACTGTACGGACCTCCTCCACAGAGTAGGGGAGGTTCGGGACTTTATAAAGTGGTAGAACCGAGTGACCCGCGGGTGGCAGAGGTCCTCGTGGAGGGTTTGTAGGCGGTCAATTTGTGCGTTGGCACATGTGCCGCGGGATAGGGCATCGGACGGCTCGTTCAGCTTTCCGGGACGATACATGATCTCATAGTTGAAGGTGGAGAGCTCGATCCTCCACCTTAAGATCTTGTCGTTCTTAATTTTGCCCCGCTGTGCATTATCGAACATGAAGGCTACTGACCGTTGGTCCGTGAGGAGAGTGAATCTCCTGCCGGCCAGGTAATGCCTCCAATGTCGCACAGCTTCCACTATGGCTTGGGCTTCCTTTTCCACTGAGGAGTGGCGGATTTCTGAAGCGTGGAGGGTTCGGGAGAAAAAGGCCACGGGCCTGCCCGCTTGGTTAAGGGTGGCCGCTAGAGCTACATCGGAGGCGTCGCTCTCGACCTGGAAGGGGAGAGACTCGTCGATGGCGCGCATCGTGGCCTTTGCGATATCCGCTTTGATGCGGCTGAAGGCCTGGCAAGCCTCTGTCGACAGGGGGAAGGTCGTGGTCTGAATTAGGGGGCGGGCCTTGTCTGCGTACTGGGGGACCCACTGGGCGTAATATGAAAAAAAACCCAGGCAGCGTTTTAGGGCTTTTGAGCAGTGCGGGAGGGGAAATTCCATGAGGGGGCGCATGCGTTCGGGGTCGGGGCCTATTATCCCATTGCGCACTACATATCCCAAGATGGCTAGCCGGTTTGTGCTAAACACGCACTTGTCCTCGTTGTATGTGAGGTTCAAGGCTTTGGCGGTCTGGAGGAATTTTTGGAGGTTGGCGTCGTGGTCCTGCTGATCGTGGCCGCAGATGGTCACGTTGTCGAGGTACGGGAACGTGGCCTGCAACCCGTGTTGATCAACCATTCGGTCCATCTCTCGTTGGAAGACCGAGACCCCGTTTGTGACGCCAAATGGGACCCTTAGGAAGTGGTATAATCGCCCGTCTGCCTCGAAGGCTGTGTACTTGTGGTCACTTGGGCGGATGGGGAGCTGATGGTAGGCGGACTTGAGGTCCACGGTGGAGAAGACCTTATATTGGGCAATCCGATTGACCATGTCGGATATGCGGGGGAGAGGGTACGCATCTAGTTGTGTGTACCTGTTGATGGTCTGGCTATAGTCTATGACCATCCTTTGCTTCTCCCCTGTCTTTACTACTACCACCTGTGCTCTCCAGGGACTGTTGCTGGCCTGGATTATGCCTTCCTTCAGTAGCCGCTGGACTTCGGACCGAATGAATGTCCGGTCCTGGGCGCTGTACCGTCTGCTCCTAGTGGCGACGGGTTTGCAATCCGGGGTGAGGTTTGCAAACAAGGATGGGGGCTCAACCTTGAGGGTTGCGAGGCCGCAGATAGTGAGTGGGGGTATTGGGCCGCCGAATTGAAACGTTAGGCTCTGCAGGTTGCACTGGAAATCTAATCCCAGTAATGTGGGCGCGCAGAGTTGGGGAAGGACGTAGAGCCTGTAGTTTTTAAACTCCCTCCCTTGCACCGTTAGGGTCACTATGCTAAAGCCTTTAATCTGTACGGAGTGAGATCCTGCAGCTAGGGAAATCTTTTGCGCACTGGGACGGATGGTCAAAAAACAGCGTCTTACCGTGTCGGGGTGGATGAAGCTTTCCGTGCTCCCAGAGTCGACCAGGCATGGTGTCTCGTGCCCGTTTATCAGCACCGTTGTTGTCGTCGTCTGGAGCGTCCGGGGCCGTGCTTGGTCCAGCGTCATTGAGGCCAGACGTGATCGTAGTGTTTGAGCTTCTTCCTCGAACCCCATGGAGCCGTCGACACTGGGGTCCGTTGTTGCCATCCAAGATGGCGGCGGGGGTGAACAAAATGGCCGCCCCCATGCATCGCACATGGCTGGGGGGTCACAAGATGGCGGCAGGGGTGGACAAAATGGCCGTCCCCATGCGTCGCACAGGTCTGGGGGAACCCAAGATGGCGGCGCCCCTCCTCCCCTCGTGGTGGCCGGGACCCAAAATGGCGGTGCCTGCGGGTCGCACATGGGGCGCTGGGGGGGGTTGGGGAGCGTCAGAAACACGCAGATCGCCTTGTTCTCCGGGGACAGCGGTAGTCGGGACCCAAACTGGTTGCGCCTGCGGGTCGTACATGGGGCGCTGGACAGCGGTGGCCGGGACCCAAACTGGTTGCACCTGCGGGTCGTACATGGGGAGCTGGGGGGGTTGGGGAGCGTTAGAAGCACGCAGGAATCCTTGTTCGCCGGGGACCGCGGCGACCTCCCCCCGGGACTGGCACACAGCCGCGAAATGGCCCTTTTTCTGCAGCTCTTACAAGTCGCTGCGCGGGCCGGGCAGCGCTGCCGGGGGTGTTTCGCCTGGCCGCAGAAATAGCAGCGGCCTCCCCCGGGACGACTTGGCGTCTGAACCGCGCAAGCCTGTGGGATGGGGGGGCGGGGGGGGTTTTGTCGCAGCGGGGGTCCACGGAGCCCAAGGGGCTGCCGCGCGGTCGGGGCCGTAGGCGCGGGCCTTTCGCGCGGCCACATCTAGTGAGGCTGCAAGGGCCCGTGCCTCTGAGAGTCCTAGCGACTCTTTTTCTAAAAGTCTTTGGCGGATTTGGGAAGAGTTCATACCAGCCACAAAAGCATCACGCATCAACATGTCCGTGTGTTCCATCGCGTTTACCGGCGGGCAGCTGCAGGCCCGTCCCAAAATTAGTAGCGCGGCGTAGAAATCATCTATCGATTCTCCGGGACTTTGCCGTCTCGTTGCGAGTTGGTAGCGTGCGTAGATCTGGTTCACTGGGCGAACATAGATGCTTTTTAGTGCTGCGAACGCCGTCTGGTAATCCTCTGCGTCTTCGATGAGAGGGAAAATTTCCGGGCTTGCCCTCGAGTGCAGGACCTGTAGTTTCTGGTCTTCTGTGACCCGGCCGGGGGCCGTTCTGAGGTAGGCCTCGAAACAAGTCTGCCAGTGTTTGAAAACTGCTGCTGAGTTCACTGCGTTGGGGCTGATCCTCAGGCATTCCGGGATGATCCTGAGCTCCATTTATCTTTTAAGTAAGCTTAATAAATTGTAGCGCACAAAGACTCACGAGAGACGAATAGAGATGAAGTCGATGAGGCTTTATTAAGCGTGACTTGTTCCCCGCAGTTCAGCAACAGACTGGCCTGCGGGGGAGAACTCCAGGTTCTTATACTCCGCCTTCAGGGCGGAGCTAGAGGTCAACAGCCAACCAGGACCCGGGATCTGTCAGCCAATGTCATCACGGCTTCACAGTCCCACATGACCCCTAATGCATACTACCACACATGTCTACTGAGTATGACAGGAGTCTGGTCTCAGAGCCAATAATTTCAGGTATCTAACTTGATCCACAAGTGAAGTTTCTTATAATGTACTAAATATGGGTTTCTTATTGTTGCAGTGGTGATAGCTCATTCATGAGATCCTGAAGCCTGTGTATTGAAACATAAACAATTTTATTGGTAGGCTTTAACTATGTACAGTTCCAAATATGGACTTGCACGGAGCTATTCATGTAGGCTTGCTGCTTATCGAGTTTCGTCCAGATTGCTCTCTGACCATGTGACTATGTAGATCATTCTGTGGGCGGTGCCACTCTCCAGTCCAATGTTGTTCCTTGCTCTGCCGAGTACCTTACATTATAATGCATGCAGGCACATATCCACATAATACAACAAAGTCCACCATCGTTCACCATCTCAGTCTGTCACGTGTGAAGGAAGTGTCCTAGTACTGCTTTTCTGGTATTCGTGTATTAAAATTTCTTCTCTTTCCAGCATTTCAATTCAGCATCTTTTTCATGCACCATTTTATTATATTGGTTCTTGTGCTTTTCCATTAATTTGACCATTTCAGCAATCTCGTTCTGGCACGTAATCTCAATTTAATAATCACAATCTTTATTATTGCCACAAGTAGGCTTACATTAACACTGCAATGAAGTTACTGTGAAAATCCCCGAGTCGCCACGCTCCGGCGCCTGTTCGGGTATGTTGTGTTATGTACTCTGGGATAACACAGGCTCCAACTCGATGCAGCTTTGACCAAAAGATACTCCAGACTTTGAAGTAAGTTCAATGTGATTTATTGACCCATTAGCACAGTTCTCTATGAGTTCGACTCTCCTGCTAATCTTGCTATAGTAACTCAGTCTAACTAACCAGTCTGCTCTAAGTCACGTGGTGGGTGTGATGCTTCTGATCTGCCCCTGACCTACTTTCTAAGTGTCGCCTGTGGAAAGAGACAGAGCATGAGTAACCTGTCCTTACATATGGGTTGTGTAATGCCCCCTTGTGGTAGTGTCACCTCTGGGTGTCTTGACTGCCCATTGGTCGTGTCCTATTCTATGTGTTCATTAGCTGTATGTCTGCATGTCATGACATCGCTGGTGCTCCTTCCAGTGTTTACTTAGTTGTAATGTATTTATATTAACCCCTTGTGCTGCATATCACCACAGGGTACACAGGGAGAATTCAGAATGTCCAATTCACCGAACAGCACATCTTTCGCGACTTGTGGGAGGAAACCGGAGCACCCGGAGGAAACCCACGCAGACACGGGGAGAATGTGCAGACTCCACACAGACAGTGACCTAAGCAGGAATCAAACCCGGGTCCCTGGCACTGTGAAGCAACCGTGCCAACCACTGTGTTACTGTGCTGCCCTCTGTTTCTTTCTCTGTCTAATTGCTAATTCTGCTGTCAATTTCAATGTTTTTACCTCTTCATTAATTTCTCACTGTCGAGCTTCCATCTTCACATTCTTTTTCTCCTGATTCAATTCTTTACTGGACTTTATTTTTTAGTTACTATTTTCATGGATTTCAACTTATTCTACATTGTCTCATTAATTTCTCCTTCTTAGCTTCATTTTGTAAATTTTTGCAACTTATTTTTCAAGTTTCCTGGCAGCCATTTCATCTTGTTGTTTAATGTCTCCTCTAGAGCTTTAATTATTTTTGCTCATTCACTTTATGGTCAATAGTTCCTAGTTTCTTTTGAAGTCTTTAATTTCCGTGTTTCTTCTGAGGGGAATCCATCATGTTCTTGCTGGACCTACACATTTCACAAATGTAACTTTTATTTCTACTTGTCTGAACTTCAGCCAAACTCATTTTGGCTTCACTGTTAGCCAGGTCTGTCTGAAATGAAGTGTTGACTTGTTTCCATTCTGCAAGTCTCTCATTGCCCTCCGTCTGGGGTCTTTCATAGCCCTCAATTTGGGGCCTTTCACTGCCCTTCTGGGTCTTTCAGTGCCCTCCTTCTGGGGTCTTCCATTGCCCTACTCCTGGGGTCTTTCATTGCCCTCCCACTGGAGTCTTTCATTGCCCTCCCTCTGGAGTCTTTCATTGCACTCTTTCTGGGGTCTTTCATTTCCTCATCTGAGGTCTTGCATTGTCTCTTCCTTGAGGTCATTATTGCTTATGAGCCTTTTTTGAGAGTTGCCCTCAATCTGGGGCCTTCTCCAATTTTCCTGTCCATTGCCATTTGTTCCTTTTTGTGGTTGCTGCTTTTAAGTGCATTGCCACTTTAAGCCCATTACCTCTTTAAGACCTCATTTTTTTCATTCAGCTGTCAGCAGATGGCTGTTTCCTCAGTGTTTTTCCCATGCTTTTGAAGTTTTGGTGTGAACTTGGCTGCTCTTCTTTATTGAACTTTTAAAACTTCACTTTTACTGAAAGAAAGCCCTTTTAGTGATCTCGCAGTTTTTTTTAAGTTTGGCCGCCTGGAGAGGTTTTTTAAAATCATCTTTTTGATGTGCAGGTCCCTTCTTTCAATTTCACTGGAAGATCCAATGTGGTCCATTCGAGGCCATTGTTTTTTTCGTACTTTTTAAATTCTTCTTTTCAAACAGGCTGAAGACCTCTCTTTTAAAAACTTCAGAACTTCTCTGTTTGAATTCCACCAATGCAGCGATTGCTTCCACGGAACCCCCACAGGTTCTGCTCCATTGGCAGCCACTTGATTTTCCTGCCCTGACACACCTCCTGCATTTCACTTCGGCCATTTTCTTTTTACTCAAAGCACTGATTTCAATGCCCTCCTCTCTCTTCAAACAACACTGAAACACTTTTTTTTACTTCAGTTCTATTTTCCTTAAATTCAAAGTCACGGCTCTTGCTTCTGAGTGTTATTTTCTCTTTTTTTGTACATTTCTAAACCTTTGACCATACCAGCCAATTCAGCTTTATTCTGCATCAGTCTGTCAGGGTCTGGCAATCTCAAATGGGTCTATTCGCCCAGGCGTTCGGGTGAGGTTTATTTGCAGATTTTGATTAAAGCAGGATACTCACAGGGGTAAATTGTCTTATAATTTTATCCTCAATGCCAGATATTCTTGCAGGTGCTCCGCTTTCCTTCCACAAGTCCCGAAAGACGTGTGTTAGGTAATTTTCCTCCGTGTACCCGAACAGGCGCTGGAATGTGGAGACTAGGGGATTTTCACAGTAACTTAATTGCAGTGTTAATGTAAGCCTACTTCTGACAATAAAGATTATTATATTATAATGATGCACTTTCACAAACTTAAAACACAAAAGGTATTTATCAGTAAGAAAAACTACAGAGGCCTGCAGCCTCACAGCTGCCCTAGAACAGCTTACACAGCAGCCCCTGTCTTCTAGAGTCTTCCGCCTGAGAGAGGACTACTGCCCCATCAACGCCCTGGGGTGATGACCCACTCTCCGTTCCAATTGATCCCCAAGCCAAATTACTCTTTTCTACTGTGTTGCCCTTCAAGGGACAATCACCACAAATCACCACACCATCTTAATTTCTCCTTCTTTCTCAAGATATTTTTCTACATTAAAGTTCTTTACTAGGAATTTCCTGCAGGATTTTACTGCTGCGCTATCAGTGTTTTAGAGGTCTCCTCCTTTAAGTGCATAAATGAGGTTTCTGCTGAAGTAACCGATACAGAGCCCTGGGTCTTTCAGCTGGATGTGAAAATGCCACACACGGTATGTTGCCTGGTCCTATAAACCAATCTCTAACAGATACAGAACAAAAGTTAAAATCAGCA
The DNA here is from genome assembly GCF_047496885.1 of Scyliorhinus torazame. Taxonomy (NCBI): domain Eukaryota; kingdom Metazoa; phylum Chordata; class Chondrichthyes; order Carcharhiniformes; family Scyliorhinidae; genus Scyliorhinus; species Scyliorhinus torazame. The sequence continues at coordinate 158,847,488 of NC_092709.1, read as the reverse complement.
CTATTTTTATATTCCAAATATGATCAAAAACATTGCAGACTTCCTTGACTGGCATTAGACTTGATTTTTGTATAATTATTTGTACCATGGTGGGCCCCTGCCTGCCCCACCACAAGAGTCGATGTAATCCTCACGGGCTACCTAATTAGTGAACTGTACAGCACAAGGTTGAACATACTCAGCCATCCTGTTCTCCAGCAGAAGCCACTCCAACATCCACTCCAGCCATCAGATTTATCTCCGCAATGGAGAATTCTGCCCCTTCAAACTCACCAATGTTCTATGGAGGAAGAAAGAGTTTCAGAGAAAAAAAATTGCCCCTGTTTTTGATGTTGTTGCTCATCTTACCTTTCATGAATTTTAATTTCTCGATGTGCAGCCAAGTATATTGGAGGATGTTACAAATAAATCCTCACTCCCAGATTATTGGACCCTCTTGAATTGTTTTATTGTCTTATATGGCACAGATAGTTTCCCTTTGTCAGACAGAAAAATATCTAAACAATACATCAAAGGTTGAAAACTTGAAATGGAAATAGAAATATGCTGAGTTTGCTTAAATATGACAGCAGTAGAATTATTACAATTGCCCTCAAATTTCCTAACTTAGGAAGGGGAAAATGAGCCTGGGTACCTCCTTTTGATTGCCATCCAACAACTCCTCTTAACCAGTTTAGCTCAAATGTCTCCAGGTCTAATATATCCTGTCATAAGTGGAAAATCATGGTTAGCATGACCCCAATTTCCCAATATTTGCTCCTGGCAAGCAAGGCTCTGTAGTGGGAATATGCAATGAGAAATTCAGCCCTTTTATTCCAACTGAGGTCTGACCAGCACTCTGAATAATTGCTGTAGCAGTTCCTTGCATTTTTTAATGTGCCTCTTGTCATGAAATCCTTTTTGATCAGATTTTGTATCGTTACCCACTTTTCAATGACAATGTGCACGCAATCCCTTTGTTCATCTACTGCCCATTCATCTACGGGCAGCACGGTAGCACAAGTAGCTAGCACTGTGGCTTCACAGCACCAGGGTCCCAGGTTTGATTCCCTGCTGGGTCACTGTCTGTGCGGAGTCTGCCCGTTCTCCCCGTGTCTGCGTGGGTTTCTTCTGGGTGCTCCGGTTTCCTCCCACAGTCCAAAGACGTGCAGGTTAGGTGGATTGGCCATGATAAATTGCCCTTAGTGACCAAAAGGATTAGGAGGAGTTATTGGGTTATGGGGATAGGGTGGAAGTGAGGCCTTAAGAGGGTCGATGCAGACTCGATGGGCCGAATGGCCTCCTTCTGCATTGTATGTTCTATTGTAGTTCCCATTTAGCCTGTGTTGCCTTTCTTAAATCTAAAGTGGACTATCCCATGTTATTAATGATAAATTACATCTTTCATTGTTTGACCCATCTATTTTAGCTAACTATCCTTTTTACAATTATTTTCCACATACCTCCCAGTTTGGTATCTATAAACTTGGACATATTTCCTTCTCTTCCCAAATCCAGGTCAATTAAACTTATTGTGTTATTTTCCAAATAATTGCTGCTGCTGAAAAATTTTGCCAATCAGGAGTGGGGGACAGAAATTCACAGGTAGCATAGAGCAGTTTCCCCATGCAGTGAGCATTTAGTGAGTTATATCGTAAAAAAAAAACTTTGCTCCAGCACTGCTAGTTAATATCCACCAATCCAATCCTTTCAATTGAACTCGTATCTCCGGCTCCCCAAAGATTTTTTTACTGTGCCTTTAAACTCTGCATACCCCAATTTTAACTGGCAATTCCTTGCGTGGAAGCCTATTGCATGGAGAGTGAGGCAGTGGTATATGCAGCTTAGTTTTGGATTGTTCTTCGAAAGATCTGCTACAGACAAGACCGATTGAATAATCTCCTTTGGTGCTGTAAATGTTAATGGTTCTATAGGGCTAGATTTTCCGCAGCCCCGCGCTGACACTGTGTTTGACGCGGGGGCGGAGAATCCATTTTCATGCTAAAATCGGGCTCGACACCAGTCCGGCGAATCTCCGGGACCCGAGAATCGGCGTGTTTGTGGAGTACTCCGCGCTGTTGGGGGGCCATTGCCAGAGGCCCGCCCAGCGATCCTCAGCTCCCAACCGGCTGAGTTCCAGACGGCGGGGTTCTAACCACCTATCGCCGTTCGGGAAGCTCGCTTGGCGGCTGCGGACTCAATCCGCGGCCGCCCTGATGGGGGGGCGGGGGGATCGAGCACCTGGGGGGGGGGCCTTATGGGTGGCCGGGGGACAGATCGGGCCGGTCGGATCTTCGGGCGCGCAGTCGATTGGGGGGGATACATTCTGCAGCTGCCTCTGTGGTCCGGGTCTGTCATGGCACTCGGCCCGGCCGCTGGAGGCTGCCGTATTGCGCATGCGCAGACTCGAAACCAGACGTGCGGGGGCACATATCCGCAGCCAAAGCTGCGTGAATCATTCCGCGTCCCTGCTAGTCCCCTGCAGGTGAGCGAATTAGCTGATCTTTTGTATCAGAAACTCGGGAGTGAAACACCAGCATCTTTACGCCGGCGTGGGGACATAGCCCCATTTTGGGAGAATCAAGATGTATTAACTCAGACAGAATCTTGTGCTGAGAAATTCTTTCCAGGCACCAGGACTGCTTCTGGGTCCCAGCCCATACGGGACAACAGAGTGCCCTCTGGTGCGATCTTCTCGGAGGACAGCTCGTCTCCTCATTTCTGCCTCTGCAGCCCAATCAGAGAGCCCACAGGTTTGAACAGATGATCAGCAGAGTTGGGTGTTGCTGATCATCAGAGAGAGGATTTTGAGGATGTTTTTAATAGAGGTGCCCGTGGAAGGGAGCATAAAATTATGGACCTCCAACAGTCCAAAAATGTGCAGGTTAGGTGGATTGGCCATACTAAAATTGGCCATACCAAGTTAGGTTAGGTGACTGGGTTACGGGGATAGGTTGGAGGTGTGGGTTTAAATATGGTGCTCTTTCCAAGGGTCGGTGCAACCCCGATGGGCCGAATGGCCTCCTTCTGCCCGTAAATTCTATGATTCTATGAAACCCCTCCAGAGGAATCTCTCTGGCTGCAGGTGTGGCCTTTCATCGCTTGTCTTCCATTATTAGGGTGTGACAGCTCCAGCTCCTTTGGTCCATTGGCCTGCTGCCAGTAGACCACCTCCACAGCACTGACAGGCTCTGACCTCAACAGGAGTCAAATCCAATGGTAGAAAATAAATCATCGGGGAGGCCTCATTAGGCAAATAATTGGCCAAAGTGGCTGCATGCCCCTGCCAGATGCAGCTGCTGCTATTCAACCACCTCCGGCAAGATCACCCAGAGATGGGAACACATTGAGGTGTCAACCCAATAGCCCTAATCTCTGATTTTCGTGCCAGTTCTGCCTTCAAACATCCTTTGTGGCACCAGGAAGATTCCATCCATTGCGTTAACCTGCTTCTTAACCTAAGATTTAAAAGGGAAACAAAGGGGGTGATTCTCCCCCAACATTGTGCCCAGCGCACCTCCCACTTTTCCCAGAGAATAGCGGGAGAGCTCCTAAATGGGGCACATGACACAATCTGGTTCACGGCCTCATTGGGTGTGAACCAGCTGAGCATATTTAAATGAGTGTTTAAATATGCTCACCCTGTTCATAGCCAGAGGCAGCACTCAGAGAGAGAACCTGGACTTTCTAGATAGCTCTTCAGAGCACAGAGGCAACCTCTTTGAACAAACTATGGTTAGAGTAAGATTAGCTACTCAAAAAAGGAAGTGCTTCAGAGTTAATGGACCTGTAGAGTTATACAAATAAAGAACGGTGACCTTCCTTTGAAACTGCCTGGACCTGTCAATCAAGAAGCTTTGAAAAACCAATGACCTGCAAAACTGAATGTAAACAATGCAGTTCACAGCTTTTAGGCCTCCATGTATGCATACAGGCTTGAAAAAGATAAAGCGCAATGAAATTGATTGTGGAAAAAAACACTTCAAAGGTTTCCACCGCATTAAGGTGCTGCCAGACATACAGCGCTGGATTCTCTGTTTTGGGAACTATGTCCGCACGCCATCGTCAAAACTGTGGACTTTCACACCAGAAAAACTGGCATGAAAGGGCCACATATTCCTAGCCTTGCAGGGGGCGAGCAGGGACCTGCCGTTAATCTAGCAACTTTTTCTGGAGTTACGGGCCCCGCACTGCCGGGTCGGAGGCCGTGCATACGCACGGCAGCAGCCTCCAATGACTGCGCCATGCTCCATGGTGGACTCAGACCACAGAACTGGACACTAAAAATAGATCCCCGATCTGCTGCGCACCCAACCCCAACCGCCCGCCCGAACATTACCCGGCCGAGTACAAGGATCCCCCTGCCCTCCGATCGGCACGCCCCCGACCAGGGCAGCCGTGAACTGAGTCCGTAGCTGCTCTCTAGTATCCCGATCTGCAGGACCATATTAGATCCACGCCGTCGGGACATCGGCCAGTTGGGGGTGGACAATGACGGGCGGGCCAATGGCCACAGGTTGGTGCTTTGCGGCACAGCACACTCTCGAGTACGCCGCTTTCCGGGGCCCGGAGAATCGGGGAACCGCCGGTCCCGATTTTGTTTGCCGAAATGGATTCTCCGCCCCGGCGCTGGCCATGATTTTGGGGTCGGGGTGCAGAGATTCCAGCCCGCTGGGTTTTTCCAGCATTTCCAGCAAGGGCGGCATGATGGCACAGCAGTTAGCACTGCTGCCTGACAGCGCCAGGGACCCAGGTTCAATTCTGGCCTTGGGATGTGTGTGTAGAGTTTGCACGTTCTGCTCTGCATGGCTTTCCTTCAGGTTCTCAGGTCGGTGGGGCTCCGGGTTTCCTCCTATAGTCCACAAATGTGCAAGTTAGGCAAGATTTTGTGGGGGATAGGGCGAGGGAATGGACCGGGGCAAGGTACTTTGTCAGAGGGCCGGTGCAGACACGATGGGCTGAATGGCCTCCTTCTGCACTGTAGAAATTGAATGATTTTTCTATTTTACCTTCAACTTTCGTTTTATCGCGCTAACAGACATTTAAAGATGTTAAGGCTGCAGATGAAGATCAGAGATTTCATAGATTTCATAGAATTTACAGTGCAGAAGGAGGCCATTCAGCCCATCGAGTCTGCACCGGCTCTTGGAAAGAGCCCCCTACCCAAGATCAACACCGCCACCCTATCCCCATAACCCAGTAACCCCACCCAACACCCAAAAGGGCAATTTTGGACACTAAGGGCAATTTATCATGGCCAATCCACCTAACCTGCACATCCTTGGACTGTGGGAGGAAGCCGGAGCACCCGAGGAAACCCACGCACACACGGGGAGGATGTGCAGACTCCACACAGACAGTGACCCAAGCCGGAATCGAACCTGGGACCCTGGAGCTGTGAAGCAGTTGTGCTATCCACAATGCTACCGTGCTGCGATCTTTCACCTTGACGTGCTGACAGACAGTCTAAAGGGTTTTAAGTCTGCAAATGGGAAGACCAGCCAAATGAACCCCATTCCAGGAAATACCCTGACCTGAGTCCCCCCAATCCAGCCCAAGCTCCCCGATCCCCACCTCCCCTGAAGAACCTCCTGTTGGCACCCTGAATGCAAGTGTTGGCAGGGTATTCATCCCTTGGCCCCCGCCAAAGGATGGGACCTGAGGGGGCAACTGAGTGGGAATGAAGGGGTGGCCTGAGGGGAGAGAATGAGGGGGGCTTAGAGGAGCTGATGGGAGGACCTTTGCAAGCAATTGGTCTGGGGCATTGCCAGCGATTCGACAGGGGAGTGGGGGACTGCAACAGTATTCTGAGTTTGTGGGAGCTTTAAAATTGGTGATTCCCCATCCCGCCAGCCTCGTTTTCTGGTGCACCCCTGCCGGCAGAGGGATACTCCATGAGTTCTGCCGGCGCCGTCCACACCTGCTCTCAGCCAACGGGAACTTGGCGTGGAAGCGTCGGGGGGCAGCCTGTTGGCGGGGGGGGTGGTCCGACCCCAGGGGGGGCCTCCGATGTGACCTGGCCCGCGATCGGGGCCCACCGATCAGCGGGCCGGCCTCTCTGGCTGGCGGCCTCCTTTCTTCCACGCCGGCCCCAGTAGTCCTGCGCCATGTTGCGTCGGGGCCGGCGCATTGAAGGAAGCCACTGCGCATGCGCGCGTTGGCGCCGGTGCCACTGCGCATGCACGGATCCCGAGGCACCCATTTGATGCCAGGATCAGCAGCTTGAGCGGTGTGAACCGCTCCAGTGCCATGCTGGCCCCCTGTAGGGGCCAGAATTCTGACGCCGTCAAGAAACGCAATGGCGTTTCCGACAGCGTCAACACTTAGGATCACAGAATCCTGTCGCCCAGAGCCCGGTAATCTAAACAGCTCATTGGCCGACAGCCAAGTCCATCAAGATGAGTCATTACCGATGCCAACACATCCCGCTGGATCCCTTTTTTAAAATTAAAGGTGAAGTCCACCTTAAAGGTGTAGGTCCAAGTAATGGTCCAGGTACAAAAACTATAAATAAATAAAGTAAATCAGCAAGGGACAAACCAGGATTAACAGGGGATCCTTTCAGGAAATAAAAAGCTAGTATCGGTAAACAAATGACCATATATCTGTTGGTTTCTAATAAAGCCACAAATAGTTAACTAATGCTCTTTAAGGAACGGAAACTTAATTAACTAGTCTGGCCTATACGTGACTCCAATTATACACCAATGTGGATGATAATTAACCTGCCTTCTGAAGTGGTTAGCAAGCAACGAGATAGCAAGGATGGGCAAGACATGGTGACTTTGTCTGGGGTACCCACAGACATTTTTACATTCTCTCTTGTTGGGGCATAGCATATGGAGGGGAAAACAATCACAGGTCAATAAATATTTCAGAAGCTAATCGTAACATTACACTCAATAAATTACAGAACAGTCCATGAAATTGCTAAATTCACTATTAGAGTTGAATCTTTGCTGTCGCCACAGTTATAGTTCCTCACACTCAGGTTATGGGGTTTGTGCTCCAGCAGGAGTCTGCAATATGAGTAGGTGTGATTATTGTTGATGCAGGCAGGATCGGAAGATTTATGTCTACTGGTATAAAAAACAGAGGCCAGCAAATCGTGAAGATTCCCAGCCTACTGTCTTCCTCTGCAGTAAATGCGGCAGAGACTGCCTGCCAGAGTAGGACACTCGAGACACATCAGGTAATTTTTAACGCAGAGTTGACCACAATGGCGCAAACCATCATCTTACAACACAGAAGGCTGCCACTGCATGGAATATTGAAAGCTATTAATGACAGGCCAGGCACAGGTATTGGAAACTAGCTGTCAATTAAGGCATTCTGTTGAACATAAGTGCTGTATGCTGGCTCCAATTGTATCTTGTAATCAAGAACGACAGATTCAAAAGTACAACATGAAGGTGGTTGCTACATTAGAGTTAAATGTAAAAGCAGGCAGCACATGGTTTGGCTATTCTGCTAGTGGAAAGGAAACACTTTTCAAGCAACTTCAAAAGTGATGGGCTGGGTTTGGTTGTAATTTATGCATTACTGTTTTGAATTTGCAGAACTATCTCCATGCCAAAGGCTTCTCAGGTGGTCCCTGAAATACCACACAACTGCAAAGAACAATGTTTGATCTGGCACAACAGCAATTCATGTCATTGCTCGGAAAGATGTACTTGTTTGGATCAAACGGACAATGATTTTACAAGAAGACTGCCCGTGGCTCTACTCCATTTATTACGAGTCATAGAGGTCTACAGTACAGAAAAGGCACTTCGGCCCATCACATCTGGAAAGTATTACGAAGAATTCACAGCAGAAAACAGGCTATTTCAGCCCATCAAGCCCATGCCGGTGATCACGTGATTGCATTGCTCTTCTCTGTGTCTGTAAGAGATCTTGAGGCATACTAAACTGGTCTTCTTTCTCCATCTTTTTGAACTTGAAACAACACTATGCCTCAGCCTGTCGATGATACCTCCACTGTTACAATTGTTGGCAGTTCTGGACAGTAATGCAATGGAATTTCTGGTGAAATTCAGAGTTTTTTGATTTTCTCAAAAAGACTCTGCTAGTCCGCTTTCCAGAAACACTGTTGACCTTGTCTCAACGGCTTTCATAAAGGCTCATTGATTTCCACCAAGATTGGTAGGAACTTTCCTACTTGATTAACAATCCCGTGGAATCTTTGCAATTCTGTGATGTTTTTAGGGAACTCTCTGATGACCTTTGTTTTCAACGGGTTGGCCGTAATTCCTGAAGCTTGCACAATACGGTCTAATGATTTTCCTATTGGCTTTCAAAATCCACATTTGTTGTTTGAAGTCAAAACTGCTTCTTGTAGGATTTCGAGAACTGCTCTCACTCGACGGTCATGTTCTTCCTTTGATGAACCTTGCTTGAAAATGATGTCCATAAGGCATATTACTCCTTCCATGCCATCCAGGGTCTGAGACATCATCCTTCAGAATATATCAGGTACAGAAGCAATTCTAAATGGTAACCTGTTAAAACAATACTGACAAAATGAGGTGATACAAGTAGATAGAAAACTAGATTCTTCGCCCAAAAGCTGCCATGAGCATCCAATTTTGTGAAGAGCATATTTTTTGCTAATTTAGTGAGACTTTTATCCACGAGATAACTCTAGATGCTTCTAGAGTTCAGACACACTGATCAGGTATCAAAGGTTGCTGGACATGGAGTGCACTAATCAATCTCTGAGGCATGGCACCTGTGCCTTTGAGGAGGCATGTGAATGTTCAGGAGTGCAAAGTGCTCTCACAATTAACAAGGCTAATTCCTCATTGAAATAGCCCTCAGCTGTGAAGCTAGAGGCTGCTCACAGTCAAAGGGAGTGAAATTGACTTTCAGGAGAGAAGCCGCAGCAGGGCTCGGTCCTGGAAGAGTTTGGTTGCACAGACAGGCTGCAGTTGTCATGGTTATAGGCCTCCACAATATTTAAAGTTGGTTTGACGGTCTCACAGACACAAAGCCCCTCACTCTGCCGATCCAGAGGCAACTGTGACCTGGAAATCTTCAGCTCCCCGACCAAGCCCAAGCCTTTGAAGGGCCCCAAACCCCCCCACCCTCCCCACAAGCATTGTGGCAGCAGCTCTGCTGCATGTGGGAAAATGGAAAAGGCTACTCACCTCCTCACTTCCCCTCAGAAGCCATTGCTCAAGCGTCACATTTTTGAAAAGACGTACTAAGCGACGCACACGTGACTTCCCACTGGGGAGTCGGTAATTCCCAGGAAGCTGCTGCATTCAACTTCAATGTCGGTAATGAGATTGAATTGGTGCATATTAGGGTTACTGATATTCTCGCCATTTTTGGGTGAGATCTGGAACTCGCCATCAGGAAGGGGCTGAGTGAATCACAAAATGGTTCGCACCTGGCAGCAATCTTGACTTTGGTCTTTCCTGCTCATCACCTTGAGTGCCTGGATCTGCACCAGTCTCAATGTGATCACTGAATGGAGTCCTAAGTGTGGGATAATTCAGTGAGAATATCCCCAAGCTCCAAAAAAGTGACTCGGTCTAGGTGAAGAGAGGTCCTGACCATGCCCAAACACCCAGTGGGAAACACCCTGCAAAACCTGCCAAGAATGACATTTAGGGCGCCATTTAGTCACTGTACGGCCGCAATTGCGGGAGAGGTGAATAGCGGGAGAAGCCCAAATCGGGTTTCGCGCCGGGGCCCAGCCGATCACAAGTCACTCCCCTCGCGGCACCCATCACCATCTGGATCACGCCCTCACTAGCCTTGCTCTAGATAATGATATGCTGACCCTGCATTCACCTGGCACCCGGGAGTCAGTGGCCGCACTGGCGAGTCCTCAACCGGGCACCAATTAGTACTGGTCGCCGCTTGTGGTGGCCACTCGGGAGGGGAGAGGGGGGGGAGGGGAGTGGGGGGGGGATGTCCCGGAGGCCAATAGAGTGGTCAGGGGCAAGGCACGGAGGCAACCTGGTACGCTGCCTGGCACTGCCAACCTGGCACTGCCATGGTGCCTGCATGGCACTGCCAGGATGCTGGGGCACTGTCTGGGTGCCAGCTGGCAGTGCCAGAGTTCCCAGATGCCAGGTTGGCACTGTGGAGGGTCGGGACATGACGGGAGCCATGCCCAAGAAAGCGGGGATGAGGGGGTGTGAAAGATGGGAGGGTGAATAGGGCTATGAAGGAGCCTTGCAAAGGGGGGGTCCTGAAAGCAGAGAAGACCAAAAGTGGGTTGGAGGGACTTGAAAAGCGGGAGGCTCTCAGCGACCCCATAGTGGGGTATCATCACTTGAGGGGAGGGGGTAATGTCCATGTCTGCGGGAGAGAGGGTGGTATTGTCCATGGGAGGGACTCTTGGAGACCCACAAGCTCATTTAGAGATCGGTCATGCCTTCAAAATGGAGCTGGCCTCACTGGCGGTTTCAGTTCCCCACTGCTGAAAAAGTTGCTGAGTGTGGCCCAGACTTGGAGAAACTCCCCAAGGCCCAAAAATTAACCAAGGGAGCCATTTAATGGCCACATTGCGCTGAAGCGAGAGCACGACGAGGCCATGAGATTGCGGGTGAGGCAAAAATCGAGAACCCTGCCGGAAGCTGACCTGTTTGCGATCTAACTGGCCCGCTCCCGTTGCCGAAATCAGGAACCTACCATAGTGTGACGAGAAACCACTTAAAGCCAATCTCCATACCATTAACGGGAGTGACCGATCTAACTGCCTCCCCGGCAAATGGTCACGTGGGTGCCGATGAGTACACCTTTCTAAATGTGAGGCTGGCAGAATGGCTGCTTTGGAGATCAGAGGAGATGTGGAGCTATCTTCACTCCCAGGCAATGAGCCCGGGGGCACTGGGGTTGCTGCCCTGGTGCTCGGGGGATGGGGGAGCCCCCAGGGGGCCAATCTTAGTCATGGTGGCCCGCCAGCCAGGAGGTCACAGATGCCCTGTTTGCCTGGACAGCAAGCTATATACAATTTAACCTGGACCATGCCCAACAGGATGCCCGAACAACAGATTTCTCCACCATCGCTGGGATGCCCCAGGTCCAGGACATAGCAGATGGCACGCATATCACCGTTCACTCACCGGGCCATCTGGGAGTGCCCTACATTAGCAGGAAGGGCTTCCACACCCTGAACATACAGCTCGTGTGCGACCACCACATGAGGATCTTGCGCATGTGTGCATGCTTCCCAGGGAGTGTGCATGACAGCTACATCCTGGTGTAATTAGACATCCCCAGCCTGTTCAAGGACCATCCGAGGATGGTCGCTTGGCTCTTGGGGATAAGGGGTACCCTCTGAGGACCTGGCTAATGATGCAAGGACGGAGGCTAGTGACTGATGCAGAGACCAGATACAACATGGCCCATAAGGCAACTGGGCAGTCATTGAGCAGTGCATCGGACTCCTCAAAATGCGGTCCCGATGCCTCAACTGCTCTGGTGGTGCAGTACAGTGAATCCCCCGAAGAGTTACCCACCTTGTGGTGGTCTGCTGTGCACTCCACATGCTGTCACAGCAGCGGGGCGAGGAGGAATACGTGGCCACCTCTGAGAACGAGGAGGCGCAGACCAGGAGGGGCTGGAGGATGAGCCCGGGGGAGGACACGTAGGACCAACCGGAAGGTGGTGGCCATGCGGCAGTGACGGGAGTACGGCAACCCGGAGGGCCAGGGAGGCCCTCATCCTCCGTGTCACACAGGACATGGTCTCATCTGTCATCACACCCCTCCTTCCCACTCCCCTTCCCATCCCTCAATCTCTCCCCTCACCCTCCTCCTCCCTCTCCCCCCGCCCCCCTCCATCTCACAATTCCTCTCCCCCCCCCCCCCCCCCCCCCCACACACACACACACACACACACAACCTGTTCCACCCTCCAAGGATCTGTGTAACTTCACTCCAGGGTGCAGGGACTGTGCCGGCACTGCCAGCGGGTCACTGTTGAGGGCAGGGTGTGATGATAACCTGTTGCGAGCTTGTCACTGGTGCTCCTCAATCTAATCCATAGTCTGACTCCTGCCTGTCCACTGAGTGCTGGCTGCACACGCCTCACCGTGCCACCCTGTTCCGGGTGCTGATACAAAACACGCCACTGTCAGGGGGTGGGTCTTATAATAATAATCTTTATTGTCACAAGTAGGCTTACATTAACACTGCAATGAAATTACCGTGAAAATCCCCTCGTCGCCACATTCTCATCCCTGTTTAGGAACATGGAGAATTCAGAATGCCCAAATTACCTAACAGCAAGTCTTCCGGGACTTGTGGGAGGAAACAGGAGGAAACCCACATAGACACAGGGAGAACATGCAGACTCCGCACAGATAGTGATCCAAGCCGGGAGTCGAACCTGGGTCCCTGGAGCTGTGAACCACTGTGCTACCATGAGGGAGCTGGTTACCGCCACCCCTACTCTGCAGGGTGATTCCGGGTTCATCTTGGGATGGAGGAGCCGCTGGATTGAGCCCTGGCTGCCCCTGCATCCCCCGGGTCTGCCAGCCCTGGCAGCACAGTGCCGACGTGCTCGGCAATGCTCCTGAGTGACTGGGACATGCTACGCAGAGCCTCGGCAACACCCACCTGAGTAGGGAGCTGGCGAACACAGTCCCGGCGAGTCAGCCAGTGGGACAGTCATTTGTGGCAGGAAGCCCGTGGGACCTCATTAAGTGGTCCAATCAACGTTTTGTAGAAATGATGGCCTTGCCGGACCAAGGTTTGAGAAGCTTGTGACAGTTCCCGCTCGTTACCACACTTGGGACGCGATTTGTTGGAAAAGTTTCTAAGTGTGAATCTCACCCAAAATGCGGTGGGAAATGTCACTTAGAGTTATTGGTTGAATCATACCCTCAGTCATGTTTGGGAAGAATCGCACCTATGTCTCATGTAGGCCTTTTCTTTCTTTTATTGTCTTGCTAATGTGGCTTTTATGTCCCTTAATATTGGGCTGGATTCTCCATTGCAAGTCCACCCCACTACAGCTACTGGCGAGGAGGGAGAATTTGGCCAAGCCATTCACTGGCTGCAGGATTCTCTATTCATGTCGCTTGTCAATGGGGTTTCCCACAGAATCCACCCCACCGTGTTGTTCTTTGTGGCTCAGATCTTAGGATGGTTAGCGTAGTGTTCACAAAGACTACAACTAGCTTTTATATTAAACAAAGCTCATGATTTATTTACACCACTTAATTGAATTGGACTCTTACGTATACATAATAAACAATTGACAATAATCATACAATCTACACTCATCTATCACTAATCTCTACACTAATGCAATAACTATGATCTGCTTTCACTCACACTATCTTTCCTACAGTGTCTTCTAGCCTTCTCCTCAATTCTCTCCCAGAAGGCTTAATATCGATACTTTATATAGTTCTGTATCTGGCTCCCTCTAGTGGTTGATTCGGACATAACATTAACCTCTTACAGTTCTGTACATTTCTCATAATGTCACATCCCCCTTTCTTCAAAAAAAAAGGTTATAAATTCTGTTTGTAACTTTTTTTTTCAATATTACACTTGCGAGAATGCATCATTATCTTTTTACATTCAATAACAAAAGTTAAATGTCATATCACAGCAGTGATTACAGAGTAATAGTTATTAACATGTCATTACAAATTCCGTCTATTCGGTGTTTTTCTTGTTCTCGTTGACAATGAAGGATTTAGAAAGTCAATGGTGTGGAATATGGCATCCAGAGCAACAATATTAGGAGTTGAAATGGAACATGGTTCTTTATCTTTATTAATATTCTTCGATTCCTTTGAAACATTGTGCCATGTTTAGTTTGTACCAAATATGATCTTGGTGCTATCTCGATTAACAATTTAGCAACATGTGACCATCCACTATCAGGATTCTGTATTCTGACATAATCTCCTTCTTGTAATGGCGGTAAAGGTTTTGTATGCCTGTTGCAGGAGGCTTTTTGTTTTCTTTTTTTAACTTTATCTTGTCATGTAATACTTGTTCATCACTATTTGGAATTGTGATTTCTGGTAGAGTCGTACGAATTTTTCTTCCCATTAACATCTGAGTAGGCGATAAATCTGATGACAATTGAGAAGCTCTGTATGTTAACAGTGCTAACGAGAAATCTTTGTTGCTATCCAGTGCTTTGCTAAGTAGCTTCTCAGCTATTCCTAGCCTTTCTCAGCCTTTCCATTGGATTGGGGGTACAATGGGCTTGATGTTATATGGTGGAAATTATAATTTTCCACAAATTGTGACCTTTCCCAGCTGGTAAAGTAAGGACCATTGGCGGAAACAACACTTTAATGGAATTCCACGTCAAGCAAATACAGATTTTGCTGCTTTGATTGCAGATCGAGTTGTTGAATCCATGAGCGTAATAATCTCAGGATGTTAGAACAGTAGTCAATAATGGCTAAGTGCTCATGTACTTTAAAATAAATGAGGTCCATTCCAACTTATAGTCATGGGTAAGTGATTACTTCATTTTTTAAAAAGCTTTTTTTACATTGGGCTGATTGATGCATCTGGCAAATGCTGCATTCCTGCACATGATTGTTCACATCCTTGTTGATTCCAGGCCAGTACACAGGTTGTCTGGCTTGTCTGCGACATTTTTCAATTCCTTGGTGCCCTTCATGTATCTGTTCCAAAATATCTTTCCGTAGGCAGGAGGGAATAACTATTCTGTCTTCTTTAAGTAAGAAGCAGTTGATCACAGTCAGGTCATTTTTGACACTACGAAAACTGGAACAACAGCCATTGGGCCACCCTTCTCTCAGGTATTTGATTCCCCTTTGGAGTGTCAAGTCCTTCTCTGTTTCTTCTCGTATTAGACGTGGCTTGTTGTCAGACACTGGTCGCATTTCTGCAATAAATGAATCTTGTGCTGCCACAGTGTGTACTATTATTGAAACCGTGGTATCGACATTATTTGTAGCTTTTGATAACATGTCAGCAACAACTTATTCTTTTCCTTTAAAAAGCGCGGGAGCTGCAAGTCGGAGCAGAGATTTAAAAAGAGTGGGAGCTGAGATTCGGAGCAGAGATTTAAAAAGAGCGGGAGCTGCGAGTCGGAGCAGAGATTTAAAAAGAGCAGGAGCTGAGAGTCGGAGCAGAGATTTAAAAAGAGCGGGAGCTGCGAGTCAGAGCAGAGATTTAATAAGAGCAGGAGCTGTGAGTCAGAGCAGAGATTTAAAAAGAGCGGGAGCTGAGAATCAGAGCGGAGATTTAAAAAGAGCGGGAGCTGAGAGTCAGAGCGGAGATTTAAAAAGCGCGGGAGCTGCGAGTCGGAGCAGAGATTTAAAAAGCACGGGAGCTGAGAGTTGGAGCAGAGATTAAAAAAGAGTGGGAGCTGCGAGTTGGAGCAGAAATTTAAAAAGCGCAGGAGCTGAGAGTCAGAGCGGAGATTTAAAAAGAGCGGGAGCTGCGAGTCGGAGCGGAGATTTGAAAAGCGCGGGAGCTGAGAGTCGCGGAGATTTAAAAAGAGCTGGAGCTGAGAGTCAGAGCGGAGATTTAAAAAGCACGGGAGCTGCGAGTCGGAGCAGAGATTTAAAAAGAGCGGGAGCTGAGAGTCAGAGCGGAGATTTAAAAAGAGTGGGATCTGCGAGTCGGAGCAGAGATTTAAAAAGCACGGGAGCTGAGAGTCAGAGCGGAGATTTAAAAAGCGCGGGAGCTGCGAGTCGGAGCAGAGATTTAAAAAGAGCGGGAACTGAGAGTCAGAGCGGATATTTAAAAAGAGTGGGAGCTGCGAGTCGGAGCAGAGATTTAACAAGCGCGGGAGCTGAGAGTCAGAGCGGAGATTTAAAAAGCGCGGGAGCGGCGAGTCGGAGCAGAGATTTAAAAAGAGCGGGAGCTGAGAGTCAGAGTGGAGATTTAAAAAGAGTGGGAGCTGCGAGTCGGAGCAGAGATTTAAAAAGCGCGGGAGCTGAGAGTCAGAGCGGAGATTTAAAAAGAGCGGGAGCTGCGAGTCGGAGCAGAGATTTAAAAAGCGCGGGAGCTGAGGGTCAGAGTGGAGATTTAAAAAGAGCAGGAGCTGCGAGTCGGAGCGGAGATTTGAAAAGAGCGTGTGCTGAGAGTCGCGGAGATTTAAAAAGAGCGGGAGCTGAGAGGGACACCTCTGGACAGCAGGCTGAAATTAAAAAACAATTAAGGAGTGACATCACAGCAAAACAATAAGTTAATTGGCTGGTGTTATCGTGCGGGGCCCAGAGGTTGCTGAGTGAGTGCTTGCTGAGAAGCGGAGTGAATAACAGGTAAGCTCTTCCTTTCTTTTTCTTTTTTTATCCAGAGGGGATGGCAGGGAAGGTAGTGCAATGTTCCTCTGCAGAATGTTTGAGGTGAGGGACGCCGTCAGTGTCCCTGCTGATTTCATCTGTGGGAAGTGCACCCATCTCCAGCTCCTCATAAACCTTGTTAGGGAACTGGAGCTGGAGCTGGATGAACTTCGGATCATTCGGGAGGCAGAGGTGGTCATAGATAGAAGCTTCAGGGATGTAGTTACTCCGAAGAATAAAGATAGATGGGTGACGGTGAGAGGGGCTGGGAGGAAGCAGTCAGTACAGGGATCCCCTGTGGTTGTTCCCCTTAGTAACAAGTATACCGCTTTGGATACTGTTGGGGGGACGACTTACCAGGGGTAAGCCATGGGGTACAGGTCTCTGCCACGGAGTCTGTCCCTGTTGCTCAGAAGGGAAGGGGGGAGAGGAATAGAGCATTAGTCATTGGAGACTCTATAGTTAGGGGGATAGATAGGATATTCTGTGGGAACGAGAGAGACTCGCGGTTGGTGTGTTGCCTCCCAGGTGCCAGGGTGCATGATGTCTCGGATCGTGTTTTCGGGATCCTGAAGGGGGAGGGGGAGCAGCCCCAAGTCGTGGTCCACATAGGTACCAACAAGATAGGTAGGAAAAGGGATAGGGATGTAAGGCAGGAATTCAGGGAGTTAGGGTGGAAACTTAGATCTAGGACAAACAGAGCTATTATCTCTGGGTTGTTACCCATGCCATGTGATAGCGAGACGAGGAATAGGGAGAGAGAGGAGTTGAACACGTGGCTACAGGGAAGGTGCAGGAGGGAGGGTTTCAGATTTCTGGATAATTGGGGCTCATTCTGGGGTTTGTGGGACCTCTACAAATGGGATGGTCTACACCTCGGCCAGAGGGGTACCAATATCCTGGGGGGGGAAATTTGCTAATGCTCTTCGGGAGGGTTTAAACTAGTTCAGCCGGGACTTGGGAACCTGAATTGTAGCTCCAGTATACAGGAGGTTGAGAGTAGTGAGGTCATGAGTAAGGTTTCAAAGTTGCAGGAGTGTACCGGCAGGCAGGAAGGTGGTTTAAAGTGTGTCTTCTTCAATACCAGGAGCATCCGGAATAAGGTGGGTGAACTTGCGGCATGGGTTGGTACCTGGGACTTCGATGTTGTGGCCATTTCGGAGACATGGATAGAGCCGGGACAGGAATGGTTGTTGCAGGTGCCGGGGTTTAGATATTTCAGTAAGCTCAGGGAAGGTGGTAAAAGAGGGGGAGGAGTTGCATTTTTAGTCAAGGACAGTATTACGGTGGCAGAAAGGACGTTTGATGAGGACTCGTCTACTGAGGTAGTATGGGCTGAGGTTAGAAACAGGAAAGGCGAGGTCACCCTGTTAGGGGTTTTCCATAGGCCTCCAAAAGGTTCCAGAGATGTAGAGGAAAGGATTGCAAAGATGATTCTGGATAGGAGCGAAAGCAACAGGGTAGTTGTTATGGGGGACTTTAACTTTCCAAATAGTGACTGGAAACGCAAAATTTGAGTACTTTAGATGGGTCTGTTTTTGTCCAATGTGTGCAGGAGGGTTGCCTGACACAGTATGTAGATAGGCCAACGAGAGGCGAGGCCATATTGGATTTGGTACTGGGTAATGAACCAGGACAGGTGTTAGATTTGGAGATAGGTGAGCACTTTGGTGATAGTGACCACAATTCCATTGCGTTTACTTTAGTGATGGAAAGGGATAGGTATATACCACAGGGCAAGTGTTATATCTGGGGAAAACGTAATTATGATGCGATGAGGCAAGACTTAGGGTGCATCGGATGGAGAGGAAAACTGCAGGGGATGGGCACAATGGAAATGTGGAGCTTGTTCAAGGAACAGCTACTGCGTGTCCTTGATAAGTATGTACCTGTCTGGCAGGGAGGAAGTGGTCGAGCAAGGGAACCGTGGTTTACTAAAGCAGTCGAAACACTTGTCAAGAGGAAGAAGGAGGCTTATGTAAAGATGAGACATGAAGGTTCAGTTAGGGTACTCGAGAGTTACAATTTAGCTAGGAAGGACCTAAAGAGAGAGCTAAGAAGAGCCAGGAGGGGACATGAGAAGTCTTTGGCAGGTAGGATCAAGGATAACCCGAAAGCTTTCTATAGATATGTCAGGAATAAACAAATGACTAGGGTAAGAGTAGGGCCAGTCAAGGACAGTAGCGGGAAGTTGTGCTTGGAGTCCGAGGAGATAGGAGAGGTGCTAAATGAATATTTTTCATCAGTTTTCACACAGGAAAAAGACAATGTTGTCGAGGAGAATACTGGGATTCAGGCTACTAGACTAGAAGGGCTTGAGGTTCATTAGGAGGAGGTGTTAGCAATTCTGGAAAGTGTGAAGATAGCTAAGTCCCCTGTGCCGGATAGGATTTATCCTAGGATTCTCTGGGAAGCTAGGGAGGAAATTGCTGAGCCTTTGGCTTTGATCTTTAAGTCATCTTTGTCGACAGGAATAGTGCCAGAAGACTGGAGGATAGCAAATGTTGTCCCCTTGTTCAAGAAGGGGATTAGAGACAACCCCGGTAACTATAGACCAGTGAGCCTTACTTCTGTTGTGGGCAAAATCTTGGAAAGGTTTATAAGAGATAGGATGTATAATCATCTGGAAAGGAATAATTTGATTAGAGATAGTCAACACGGTTTTGTGAAGGGTAGGTCGTGCCTCACAAACCTTATTGAGTTCTTTGAGAAGGTGACCAAACAGGTGGATGAGGGTAAAGCAGTTGATGTGGTGCATATGGATTTCAGTAAAGCGTTTGATAATGTTCCCCATGATAGGCTACTGCAGAAAATATGGAGGCATGGGATTCAGGGCCATTTAGCAGTTTGGATCAGAAATTGGCTAGCTGGAAGAAGACAAAGGGTGGTGGTTGATGGGAAATGTTCAGACTGGAGTCCAGTTACTAGTGGTGTACCACAAGGATCTGTTTTGGGGCCACTGCTGTTTGTCATTTTTATAAATGACCTGGAGGAGGGCGTAGAAGGATGGGTGAGTAAATTTGCAGATGACACTAAAGTCGGTGGAGTTGTGGACAGTGCAGAAGGATGTTACAAGTTACAGAGGGACATAGATAAGCTGCAGAGCTGGGCTGAGAGGTGATATCATAGAATCATAGAATTTACAGTGCAGAAGGAGGCCATTCGGCCCATCGAGTCTGCATCAGCTCTTGGAAAGAGCACCCTACCCAAGGTCAACACCTCCACCCTATCCCCATAACCCAGTCACCCCACCCAACACTAAGGGCAATTTTGGACACCAAGGGCAATTTATCATGGCCAATCCACCTAACCTGCACATCTTTGGACTGTGGGAGGAAACCGGAGCACTCGGAGGAAACCCACACACACACACGGGGAGGATGTGCAGACTCCGCACAGACAGTGACCCAAGCCGGAATCGAACCTGGGACCCTGGAGCTGTGAAGCAATTGTGCTATCCACAATGCTACCGTGCTGCCCACTAAATGGAGGTGGCAAATGGAGTTTAATGCAGAAAAGTGTGAGGTGATTCATTTTGGAAAGAATAACAGGAAGACAGAGTACTGGGCGAATGGTAAGATTCTTGGCAGTGTGGATGAGCAGAGAGATCTCGGTGTCCATGTACATAGATCCCTGAATATTGCCACCCAGGTTGAGAGGCTTGTTAAGAAGGCGTATGGTGTGTTCGCTTTTATTGGTAGAGGGATTGAGTTTCGGAGCGATGAGTTCATGTTGCAGCTGTACAAAACTCTGGTGCGGCCCCATTTGGAGTATTGCGTGCAATTCTGGTCGCCGCATTATAGGAAGGATATGGAAGCATTGGAAAGGGTGCAGAGGAGATTTACCAGAATGTGGCCTGGTATGGAGGGAAGATCTTATGAGGAAAAGCTGAGGGACTTGAGGCTGTTTTCGTTAGAGAGAAGAATAAGAGGTGACTTAATTGAGGCATACAAGATGATCAGAGGATTGGATAGGGTGGACATTGAGAGCCTTTTTCCTCGGATGGTGATGTCTAGCACGAGGGGACATCGCTTTAAATTGAGGGGAGATAGATATAAGACAGATGTCAGAGGTAGGTTCTTTACTCAGAGAGTAGTAAGGGCGTGGAATGCCCTGCCTGCAACAGTAGTGGACTCGCCAACTCTAAGGGCATTCAAATGGTCATTGGATAGACATATGGACGATAAGGGATTAGTGTAGATGGGCTTTAGAGTGGTTTCACAGGTCGGCACAACACCGCGGGCCGAAGGGCCTGTACTGCGCTGTAATGTTCTATGTACTATGCCCTGTTTGCTGGCAATGGTGGAGATTTTTGTTTTCCTTTGACGAGTCGTAAAACACTAACACTGGAGCGGTGGTCAGGGCTGTTTACATGGCCGGCCACGCAGCTTCGTGTTCAGGTGTCCATATAAATACAACATTCTTTCTGACGTGATTGCGCAGTGCCATTGTTTTATTACAACACTGAGCATTCTCAGAATTGCTTATTTGTCAGTTGGTATCGGCATTTCACCTGTGGCATTGATTTTGTCTTGATCCGCTTGAACTCCTTCCTGCGATATGATATCGCCTAAAAAATTCAGTTTGTGAGTCCCAAATTGACATTTGTCACGATTTACTCTCAATCCATCGTGATGAACTCTGGTGAGCACTTTCTTCAGCCTGTCAACCCAACCAAGAGGCTGGTTTAGCACAGGGCTAAATAGCTTGCTTTTCAAGCTGACCAAGGCAGGCCAGCAGCACGGGTTCAAATCCCGTACCAGCCTCCCCGAACAGGCGCCGGAATGTGGCGACTAGGGGCTTTTCACAGTAACTTAATTTGAAGCCTACTTGTGAAATAAGCGATTTTCATTTTCATTTTTCATTTCATTTTCACAGTGTTCCTCTGGAGTATTAGACCAGATGATTACATCGTCACCGTATATTCTGACGTATCCCATCGATGATGGTTTCCATCGCAAGGTGAAAAATTTCAGATGCAGATATTATCCCGAAAGGTAACCTATTTAAACAATATGAACCAAAAGGCGTGTTGAAGGTACATAGCTTTCTGCTTTGATCATTGAATTTACAGTGCAGAAGGAGGCCATTCAGCCCATCAAGTCTGCACCAGCTCCTGGAAAGAGCACTCTATGAAAGACCACACCTCCACCTAATTCCCGTAACCCAGTAACCCCACCTACATTTTGTTTTTGGCCACGAAGGGCAATTTAGCATGGTCAATTCACTTAACCTGCACATCTTGGGACTGTGGGAGGAAACCGGAGCACACGCAGGAAACCCACGCAGGCATGGGGAGAACGTGCAGATTCTGCACAGCCAAGGACCCAAGCCGAGAATCGAACCTGGGACCTGGGGCTATGTAGCGACAGGCTAAACACTCTGCTACCGTGCCACCCATTTCTTTATTTGTGGTTTACTGTGCACTTGTCTTAAATCCTTTTCCATTATTACATTTAGGTGTGCACTTGTATCTAGTTTAAATGGAATTTCAGACCCAGTTACATCAAGTAGTACAATCCACTCTTTAATAATTTTGGAGAGCTGATATATCGATTTGTTATCACAGTCCTGAGCATTAACCCTAGTAATTGTATCGACCATGAAAGTATCTTTCAGTGCATAGTGGGTGGAATCATCATTATCAGTAAAGACTTTTTTTTTCTTTTCCTTCACTCTGTACACTCTAAATCTTCCTATAATCGTTGTAGGATTTTTAAAAATCGTTTGCTGTGGAAGTTGTTGCGAAACGGCACTGTGCTGCAAAGTGATTGAATTTGGAACATTGCTTGGCTTTTGCCGGACAGTTTTTTTTACTTTTGCCGGACAGTTTTTTTTACTGTGGACGTGGTCACAGCGCGTGCACGTCATCATGCTCGTGACGTCATTTTCAAAATGGCCACCTGCCGTTGTGCGCAGTGCTGCGCCACAGCATTAATGGCGTCAGCCACGTTTCCCGACTGCGCACCTTTTCCGTTTGCCATGAACTCCACACATTCAAAGGATGCTGGTTCACTGGCTTTGCACATATTAATCACGTCATCTAGCAGCAAAATCGCTTGTCTCAGCATTTTCTCTCGCAAATGTTCATCATTAATTCCAAAGACAATTTGATCGTGAAGCATTGAATCAGCAACGGATGAGAAGTTACACACCTGCGCTCTTAATTTTAAAGCAGCAATAAAATAATCTATCCCCTTTCAGCTGCAGCCTTTTCCTAAACATTTAGCGCTCGTATGTCTCATTCACTTGCTTTTTGCAGTGAGCATTGAATTTTTCCAGCACCATGTTATACTTTTTTAAATTCTCATCTTCAGCAAATTCCAATGAGTTGAACTACTCTAATGTCTGCAGTCTCGCCAAATTAAGAAGAAACACGATTTTTCTCTGATGGGAAGCATTTTCTAGTGCGGAGACAGATAAGAATACTTCATACTGTTGTTTGAGAAATGCTCAATTTTGACACAGTTTACCAGTCGATCCGAAGTGGTCAGGTTTCTTCAGACCTTCCATCGTACGATCCGTTGTTTGTGCAGATCTTTTCAATCGGTGTAGTGGCATGACTAGCTTTTCTGAATTGTCTGAAAGCTATGGTGTCTAACCTAATTGCTTATTTTTTAGAAATACTACTCTGTCGTGATCTGCACATCTGTATGTCCACAAGGGGTTAATGTAAAGACACTACAACTAAGTAATCACTAGAGGGCAGCACAAGAGATGTACAAATCACTATAAGGCAGCACGGTAGCATAGTGGTTAGCACAATTGCTTCACAGCACCAGGGTCCCAGGTTCGATTCCCTGCTGGGTCACTGTCTGTGCGGAGTCTGCACGTTCTCCCCGTGTGTGCGTGGGTTTCCTCCTGGTGCTCCGGTTTCCTCCCACAGTCCAAAGATGTGCGGGTTAGGTGGATTGGCCATGCTAAAAATGCCCTTTCTGCACTGTAAATTCTATGATAAATAGACAGACTGAAGCCAGGATCAGTCTGTTCACAGGAACAGGACCACAAGCATACAAAGACAGCTCAGCACAGGTGTAGATAATCACGAGTATTTCTTAATCAATCATGTTCACGTAACATCTAGTTTAAGCATTGGAGAGAGAACAAACTCACAGTTAATTAGTCAACGTTACTCAATAAAGTATTTGCTCTAATTGGAAGACTACGAGTGTTAATCAACATCGAGTAAAAGATCATCCTGGAAGAAGCAAGTGAGTAACACATGTTGCACAAAGCAATGCAACATTACTGTCAGAAATAGTAATATAATCGTAATGTAATAATATGTTCAATTCCGGCTTGGGTCACTGTCTGTGCGGAGTCTGCACATCCTCCCCGTGTGTGCGTGGGTTTCCTCCGGGTGCTCCGGTTTCCTCCCACAGTCCAAAGATGTGCAGGTTAGGTGGATTGGCCATGATAAATTGCCCTTAGTGTCCAAAATTGCCCTTAGTGTTGGGTGGGGTTACTGGGTTATGGGGATAGGGTGGAGGTGTTGACCTTAGGTAGGGTGCTCTTTTCAAGAGCCGGTACAGACTCAATGGGCCGAATGGCCTCCTTCTGCACTGTAAATTCTATGATAATCTATGATAATACACACTTGGTACCATGTGGTGTTCTTTATGGTTCAGATCCTAGGATGGTTGGCATAGTGTTCACAAAGACCACAACTAACTTTAACATTAAACAAAGCTAATGATTTATTTACACTACTTAATTGAATTCGACTCTTACTTCTGAATGATAAACAATTGACAATAATCATACATTCTACACTCATCTATCACTAATCTCTACACTAATACAATAACTATGATCTGTTTTCACTCACACTATCTTTCCTACAGTCTGTCTTCTAGCCTTCTCCTCAACTCTCCCCCAGAAGGCTTAGCCTCGATGCTTTATATAGTTCTGCATGGAGCTCCCTCTAGTGATTGATTCAGACATAACATTAACCCTTACAGTTCTGTACATTTCTGAGCATTCCACCGAATATCTCTTCTGCCACCTGGCCACCTCTTCTTCTTCGCTCAAGTGCTTTGAGGATCTTTCTATTTCTTTTTCTGTGTATACATCTCTTTTTCCTTTTCCCATCTCTTTCTTCAAGTCCAATTGCCTTTTAAGTTACGTTCATCTGCAATATCTTCAAGTGATGAAGGGTGCATCCCTGAAATGTCAATTTGTCCATTTTCTTTACAAATGCTGACTTATTCCAGCATTTTCTGCATTTGTTTTCAGTATCTGCAGCATTTTGCAATTTTCTAGAATTTCCCCTCACAGCTTGGACAGAAGGATTGCCTGGACACATGCTGTGAAGGATATCCAATGCGAAGGAGTGCGTGTGCAGAACAGAACTTATTGTCCATCCTTTAAAGGAAGGGTTACAAAAAAACAGTGGGCTGGATTCTCCGCCATCAGGGTGATCCATTTTGCCAGCAGCCCGGGGGTTTCCCGACAGCGTGGGGCTGCCCCACTATGGGAAACCCCGTTGACCAGCTGGGGAAATGGAGCATGCCACTGGTGTGCTGAACCAGAAATCTGGCGGGATGGAGAATCCAGCCCAATTCCTCCTTGTACTGCACTCAGTCAATCCTTGGTATTAAAGCAGGGGGTTTCAAACGCAGGGTCGCAGGCAAGTTTTGGGAGGGTTGCAGTGCTCAATCGTGGCATCCCCGATCGAGGGAGGAATGGTCAGTGGTTGAGATTGCCTCCTCCTGATGTCAGCGCGCTGTCCACAGCCTATTTTTTTCAGCAAACAACGGCATCCTCCCACTGGAAGCAGCAGCAGAGAGCAGGTCGCGCGCCCCATACGCTGACGTCATGTATTCTGGGCACGAGAAAGATTCCTCCATTATGCCAGCAGTGCTGGTGTGAACTCCTGGGCTCTGGTGATCAATCCATGTAGCAGAAGCTGAAAACAGGAACAAAGCAGTGTAAAGTTGATTACTTGAGGTATGGGTTTATTAATTGTACCACTGCAAATCCGGGTTCAAAGTTCATGTGTGTTACATGCAAGGAAACACTGGCCAATGAAAGTTTAAATCCCTCAAAACATCAAAGACATTTGAAGACTAAACATGGCGAGTTCGAAGATAAAACTCGTTATTTTTTTCAACGGATACAGTGAGATCTTAAATTATCAGCTGAAGTTCTTATCAGAAATGTAACATTGAATAACAAAGCAAGTGAGATCGTGAGGACCAAGCAGACTCACATTAAAGGTAAGTAAGAACGGTGGGTTGTGAAGGTCGGCCGGTGAGGGTCACAAAGGTCAGCCAGCATAGGTCGCCGGTTGGTAAAAATGGGTCCCAGGCAAAACAGTTTGAAAAACACTGTATTAAAGAATAGTGAGAGGAAGTTCTGTTCGATGTAGTCATGAGGAAGTGAGTAACCAGCACCAAAATGCTTGCAGATTCTTAGTAGCTACAATAAGCAACACAACATCCAATGATAAAGCACAAATCATTCAAAACCTAAAACATTACAACAAATAATTAGACATGGTAACATAATGCATTACATTTTAAGCTCATTTAGCTTATTTTGATTCACATT
Organism: Scyliorhinus torazame; assembly: GCF_047496885.1. Classification (NCBI taxonomy): domain Eukaryota; kingdom Metazoa; phylum Chordata; class Chondrichthyes; order Carcharhiniformes; family Scyliorhinidae; genus Scyliorhinus; species Scyliorhinus torazame. The sequence continues at coordinate 158,821,705 of NC_092709.1, read as the reverse complement.
TATTTGTCCATACAAATATTGTTTTGAATATTAAATTAGAAAATTGTGAGCCATTTAAATAATATTATTCAAAAATGTTCCGTGGTGAAATCCATTTTCTGTTTCTAATTCTACATTTCCATTTAGCTCACAGTTCAGTTGTTTATCCAATTAACTGGTAAACAGTAAGTTCGAATTAATGTGGCATTAGAAACCTTATTTTAAATAAAACCAGGAAGGTTAGATGATGGATAATAGAGCTAAAAGAACAAAATAAAGATAATAAATGGTGCTTTAATGGTGGAGATGCAAAATAAAATTGTGTTCAATGAAATTCCCCAAACAATAAACAATTGTGTCAATATTAATTAAGACTATCATTTGTGTTAATCATTATTTAATATTAACTTTAGCGCACACAGAAGCTTAATGCACAATGCCTTGGCAAAATAATTGCTGGATGTGCACTTACAATAACTAATTCTAAGAGTGCTAATCGGTGCATGGTTTTAAGTTTTATTTAGCTAGGATTCAGAAGAGTGTAGTTACATCCATCCTGGGTATTACAGTTCACCAGAACAAATCTTTAAATATCCATATTCAGCTGATTACAATAACAACTTGTGCTATCCAGATACCCATGCTACATCACTGTTGGTCGGGGTTTGCGCGCTCCCATGCGATTGGCCCTGAACGGGTCACATGGGCCGCCAGGTTCGCCACCTTAATGGGGCCATGCTACCACATTACCCGAATGTGAAGCCAGGAAGTGTCCATTCAAAGAACCCGAATAGCTGATCACTGCAAATACCCCTCATCTCCATCTTTATTGCTACCTATTACCCAGGTATACCTCCCTTCCCACATTCTTCACTTAGCTGAGGGCTGCTGTACCATCAGCAGTGGTCCAACTTTAAGTTGCAATTCATCAGTGTTATGTCTTGTGGTTCCCAGTAGTTTAAAATAATCACTCTCAAATGCCAGAGCTTCATTAATTGTATTTCTCACAGCATGTGCTATGAACTGATAGATTGTTCGTTCCTTACACAGACTCTAATGCAGGAGTGAGTAATGTGGCACTCTGGATACCTATATAAACATGCGCATGAACATAGTTCCTAAATCATATTGGCGTGGGAACTGTGGCGTTCTATGACGCCAAAATCGGCACCGAACCCTTAACGTTCCCGGGACCGGTGAGGAGTTAGCAGCAGCACCGGATAAAACTCCCAGATCCCACACCAAAAACAACCGGAGAATGGCCGGGTCCATGGCCAGGCATGCGTACGGCGTGACCTGCCAGATAGTGCCCCTCTGGGCATCCCTCACCACCTCCGGTCCACCCCCCACCAGTTCCCTCAGCCCTCGCAGAAGTCCCCCTGGCCAATGGCATGCCCCCACCCCTCCCAGACTGTAGCGGAGTTGGACACAGTCCGCAGCCGCCACGTGAAGTTGACGTAAACTGAGAGCACACGTGATCCACGCCGTCGTGAACCTGGACCATCGGGAGCGGAGCATCAGGGGAGGGCCTTCAGGTGATGTGCTGAGGCCATCCCAATGGCATGCAGCGTACTCCCTGATGTCGATATGTCGTAAAAAGGGATTCTCCGCCCAATCGCCGATTACAATATCGGCGTCGGGCAACGAAGAATCCCACCCATTGAATCAGTGAAGGGAGACTTTGGTCTGGGTGACACTGAGACCAAGTGAATATATTTAGAAATGAGGTTCAAAGTGGGAATTTGGTGCAAGGGGGAAAGATTTGCTTGAGGTAAGGTCTGCTGTAAGAAGCTAAACTTAGAATCGAATGCTGGGAGTTGGATAATTAAGGGTGTAATGGGAGGAAAGTAAAGAGGTGTTCTTTTGCTTTATGTTTGACATCTTTCTCAGCCTTCAAGAAGTGGTCTTAGTCTGCTACAGAATACGCTAGTTATTTGGTGGTCAGTGACTACAGTTTAGTGTCCTGTGAGAGTACCTTTAAGAAATGGGTGTTTAAGAAATGTACCTTTAAGAAATGGGTGTTTATCAGTGATGTCAGAGTGTGGGTGGAGCTGTGCTGCCTGTCAGCTTTTTACTTTGTGTTAGGCAGTTTGCTGTAGGGTGTGTTTTAGTTTCGTTTTCAGAGGTGGATAGCTGCAGTCACAGCCAGAAGGTGTATTAGAGTCTCTCTCTGTAATCTAAAGAATGTAAATCGATCCTTTGGTGATTTAAAACTAATAACTGCTCTTAGTAGTGACTTTAACCTGATGTGCGTCTGCTGAAAGGTTTTTGTTTAAGTCTTCTGGATGTTGTTTGGGAAGGTATTAAGGATTACTTAGTGTTGTATTCTATGGGGGTTGTATTTGAATTGATGGTTGCTGAGATATTCACTGTATGTTTTAAAAAGGTTTAACTTGAGTTCATAGAATCAACATTGTTTTGCTTTAAACAATACTTTTTCCATTCCTGCTGTACCATACCTGAAGAGTGGGCCATGTGCTCCCCATACCACAATCTATGTCAAACTGTTGTGGGTCAGGTGAACTCCATGATACACTTTGGGGTTCTCTAAACCCTGGCCCATGACAAATTAGGGGCTCGTTAGGGATAAAAGTCTATCTATTAGATTGGCTTAGCGAACTTAAAGACAGTGAGCATATTGTGGGTGCTTTTCAGGTGTGGTATTTTAGTTTAAGTAGGGAGTGTGTTGTGGACAATGGCTCTTTCAGAGGCTCTGACGTTTTTGGAGGTGGAGACTGTCACACGCAGTACCTTACGGACAGAGACTAAAAGCAGACTGTTAGATTTGGCAAAAACATTATAGTTAACATTACCTGGCAAATGCGGAAGGATGAGGTCATTATGGTGGTGGTTAAGCATTTAAAGTTGCCTGAGATACAGTTTGAGCCATTGGAAATGGCAGAAATTCAGTTACAACTTAAACAAATGGAACATGAGAAAGAATTAAAGCAGCTTGTATACGAAAGAGAGAGAGAGGAAAAAGAAAGAGAAAGAGAGAGAGAGGAAAAAGAGAGCGAAGAAAGGAAAACAGAAAGAATAGCCCTAATAGAACAAAAAGGAAGAGAAAGGGAGATACAGATCAGGGAAAAAGATAAAGAGAGAGAGTTTGAACTTCAGAAAATGGCCATGAAACATGACAGTCAGTTAAAATTGGCAGACGTAAAGGGAAACGTACAGTTGGATGTTAGTGATGAGGATAGTGAGAAAGAGCGTCATAGTCGAGGTCTTGGTGGGGATCTATTTAAATATGTCCAAGCATTGCCAAGGTTTGACAGGAAGGAGGTAGAAGCCTTTTTCAGTTCATTTGAGAAGGTGGCTAAACAAATGAAATGGCCACAGGACATGTGGCTATTACTGATTCAAACAAAGCTGGTAGGTAGGACTAGTGAAGTGTTTGCATCACTACCGGAGGAGGTATCTGGGACGTATGAGGAGGTGAAAAAATCCACCTTAGGTACATATGAACTAGTGCCTGAAGCTTACAGACAAAGGTTTAGAAATTTAAGGAAATAATTTGGGCAAACATACATGGAATTTGAAAGGCTCAAACAGAGTAATTTGGATTGGTGGATAAGGGCTTTGAAAATAGACCAAATGTTTGAAGCTCTCAGAGAAATTATACTTTTGGAGGAGTTTAAAAATTCAATTCCTGATGTAGTGAGAACTCATGTGGAAGAACAGAGGGTTAAAACTGCGAGATTAGCAGCAGAAATGGCAGATGATTACGAATTAGTTCATAAATCAAAACTTGGTTTCCGACTTCAGTTTCAGCCTGTGAGGGATAGAAACTGGGAACATGAGAAATACTCAAGTGGTACAGGTAAAGGTGATTTGATGGGAGATAATAAGGAGAGTGTACCTCAGATTTAAAAAGAAATCCAGGAGGGTGGAAAAGAAGTGAAAAGTTTCAAATGTTTTCATTGTAATAAACTAGGCCATGTAAAGTCACAGTGTTGGTGGTTGAAGAAAAGCACTGAGAAAGCTGATGTGGTAAAACAGGATAAGACAGTGAGGTTTGTTAAAGTGGTAAAGGAAAGCCCAAGTGAAGCGAAGGAGGTGCAAAAGATTGTACAGCCTGATCAAGAGGTGATTGATAAGAAGGTGCCAGATCTCTTTGAAGAATTTACTTGTGTGTAAAAAGTTTACTTTTGTGTATCAGGAGGAGCAGATAAAGAAGTCACAATTTTAAAAGATACGGGAGCTAATCAATCTTTAATGGTAAGAGATGAGGAGTTATGTAGTTTGGGAAGAATGTTGCCAGAAAAGGTGGTAATATGTGGAATTCAGGGTGAGAGGAGTTGTGTTGAATTATATAAGGTAAGGTTGGAAAGTCCAGTGAAGAGTGGTGAAGTGGTAGTAGGAGAAATAGATAAACTATCTTGTCCAGGAATACAGTTTATCTTGGCTAATGATTTAGCTGGATCGCAGGTGGTAGTGATGCCTACTGTGGTTGATAAGCCAGTGGAAAATCAGACAACTGAAGTGTTGAAGGACGAATATCCTGGGATTTTTCCAGATTGTGTAGTAACAAGGTTGCAAAGTCACAGGTTAAGACAAGAGGAGAAATCAAAGAGTGAAGATGAAGTTGAAGTGCAATTATCAGGAACGATTTTTGATCAGATGGTTGAAAAAGAACAAGAACAGGTGGAGGATGAGGCGGATAATTTTAGTTCAGGAAAATTGGCTGAGTTACAACAGAAAGACATAGAAATAAAACGGATATATCAGAAAGCATTTACGGAAGAGGAATCTGAGTGTATACCAGAGTGTTATTACCGTAAAAGTAATGTCTTGATGAGAAAATGGAGACCTTTACATATGCAGGCGGATGAAAAGTGGGCAGAAGTTCATCAAGTAGTATTGCCGGTAGGGTATAGAAAGGAGGTGTTGCGAGTTGCACATGAGGTACCAGTGGGAGGTCATTTGGGAATAAGGAAAACTCAAGCTAAAATCCAGAAACATTTTTATTGGCCTGGACTACTGTTGATTGCTATAGGGACTCTAGTCCCTACCACAGTCCCCTGCCCTTCGGCGTGGAAATGGGGTGACAAAACGTTGGTCGCCGTACCATTAAATAAAAAGTAGTATCCTTGTTCCATGTGGAGACTAGCATCACAATCAGCATATCGGTTGCGTAAGGACCTCCCAGTAGCCCAGTTTATCCAATTTTGAAATGCCCATTCGGGCCGCCCAGCAATGCAGAAAGCCCTATTCCCAACAGTGATATGAGAGACATTCGCCCAGCCACAAAGGAGCTGGAGGCCAGCGTTCAATGGAACGCAAGTGGTGCTATAACAAACGCATTGGCCAGACGCCTGGGTGATATGGCACCTCCTGTCCGTACAGGTGGGAAACAGACATGTTATATTTGTGTCCACCTCTACCAGCAAACAGCCATATCCTTCACTGCTGAAGCAATTCTCGTACGACCGGGAATCCCTATTGGGAGTGAAGTGGCTAGGTATGTACGCCCTCCACCGTCGCAGCCTATCGTACTGTGAATGGGGATTACCCCGAGGAAGGGGAAGGCAAATAGCCGGTGGTGCTGAATCCGGATCGTAAGGAAGAGTGACTTGCTCGGGCAATGGCTCGGAACGCTGACAATGAACCACCGTTTGGGGAGTGCCCCAAAGCGGTGAAACAGAAAATAACCTAGACACCGCTGCGGGGTTTGGGTAGCAGACAACCCGTCCCTGGCCATACAGACGGTGGTAAATCTGGTAGAAGAGATTCATACTACCCGGGTTTTCTTCAGTTTGGCCTTTAATTAACTTAAGTGCATCTCCCGGTAACCTACGTTCTAGCTGTACTTCCCTTCTCACACGCCCCGTCCTCTCTCTAGTCCCTTTCTCTTTCTCATGGTCTCTTCCTACACTCTTCTGACAGCCTGATGTTACCTTTATTGTACCACTTTTAACACATCCAAAATCAAATTTACATGTATTCCAAAAACAAGGCAATGTCCATATAATGTTCCCTTCCCATCGCCGGGACCGGTGCAGCTGCTTCATGACTCCCGCATTCTCCTTAACTTTGATGACCTTCCATGAGTCGATACCATGTCCTCGTATATGGGGGCAGTGAAGAACATCACCTTTGCATAGGTGATGTATCCTTGTAGATTGGTTGGGGCTACACAGATACATAATATTCCCCTTTTCCATGTCCATCGCCAATAACACGCCAAGCGAAGTGAGGCCAAATATCAGACAGACGATGCGTAGCCACTCCATCATGCTCCACACCTGTAAAATAGCACTGGAGAAGGGAGGCAGGTTAGTATCCAACCTTTTACAGTAGTGGAGATGGACTCAATTTTTTTAGTTTTGAGGGTCTGATTGTGTCTCTCAACCACCCCGGCTGCCTGCGGTCTGTAAGCACAGTGTAACTGCTGGCGTATGCCCAACTGGGAGCAAAACTCCTTGTTAATTTGTCCAATAAAATGAGGCCCATTATCAGAACTTAACTGAGCTGGTATACCGTACCGGGGAATGATTTCCCTCATCAAGACTTTAACCACAGTAGCAGCTTTACTATAGATAGTCGGATACGCCTCGACCCATCTGCTGAACACATCCACAATGACCAAAACATATTTATAACATTGACACCTTTCCAACTCAATGTAATCCATTTGGAGCGTCTCAAAGGGACCACTGGGCAACGGGGTTTGCCCCTTCCCACAAGGGATACCTTTTCCGGTGTTATATTGCTGACAAATCAAACACCGATTACTGATACTTTGGGCCAACCCCTGCATTTTAGGGTGCCACCAAGTGTCCAGCAACAAATCACTAGTCCCCCGAGCCCCACAATGAGTTGCAAAGTGTACACATTCGATGACCCATAAAGCCAGCACATCAGACATACAAGTCTGATGTGCAGGCGTGGTCCATAAAGAGGAAACAGAATCATATGTACAACCTAACCGTTTCCACATTTGTTTATCACTCTCAGGAGCGTCCTCCTGTAACCTTATGACGTCTTGGATGGTTGGCATTGGCTTGTCAGAAGCAGACACATTCATAGTAGATCGTTTAGTCTGACTTAACATTTTAGGCACCATCACTTGCTGAATTTGTGCGGCTGTGCGCGCTGCACAATCTGCTCGTTCATTACCAACGTCAACTGGGGTTGTACCATTCGTGTGGGCAGCGCATTTAATAACGGAAATCTGCGCTGGCAGAAGGAGGGCCTGCAGTAGGTCATTAACTAAACCCCGGTGGGATATTTGACCACACATAATCATGTCAGGTTGTTCTGACGAAATGTCACTCAAATCGCCCCTTATTGTGGTAGTTTCCTGAATCAAGGCTAAACAGTCGTGGCCAGGTGCGTCTTCATGGACAGGGGGACCACTAAGAAAACAGGCTGGATTGATAGTGGTACAGTATTTAAATGTCAGACGTGGATTGTTCAAAAGGTATATCTCATACCTATTCTGACGAGCTGCGGTAAGATGCTGACCATTCGCCCCATATCCCTGGCATGGTACTGGTCATGGACCTGACGTGTAATATGAGGGCTTACCGAAGCTGACTGTGGCCATAAATGTGGTGATATTGTAACAAAATCGGCTGTACCTTCTTTTCCCGTGACTGTGGCTGTAACCTTGACTGGCCATTCGGTCTCAAGTAATGGCCGGTATTTGTCCTCCAACTCCCTGTTTCGTCCAGTTCTGTCATAGGCCAGGGTAACGTGATGCAGTGACTGTTCAATGTCTAACGTCCACCACTGGGGGGTGATAGAAATATAGCACTGTTGTCTCATCCTCCTCTTCGCTGATCCACCCACCCAAAGTCACTATATTGGAGCTCCTGCTGGTAAACTACCATTTCTGCCGCTTGTTGGGATCGCAGATCATCCTTTTTCATTACATACTCAGTCTTAACCTTTGTAACTGAGCCTTCTTCTTGGCCTACACCCTCCTTCCAGTAAAATCTGACTGCCCTTGCCATCTGGGAAGGGTCGTTCTCTGTCCAATTCATGTTATTACATTTCACAGCAGTAACCACAGAAGGTGGTAGGCAATGCATTAACATAGCACAGTATTGAGGGGAATTCTGACCAGTTTGATACAGCAAATCGCCTGACTGCCCCCGAGGGATTTCATTAAAACGCCCCAGACATTCCTATGGCTCGTCAATCTTCCTAGGTTTTAGGTCTAAGATAACAGAAAGATTTATGGGCCTTTGAAATGTGCTATTCAACGCATTCAAGATCTGTGTCCTTCTTTTCTCTATTTGCTCTCTTTTTTTTAAAACTTAAAAATGTTTGAAAATTCAAATTGAATTACTGCAACTTGCAAGCTTAGCTCTGATCTCAACTCAGAACTAAATTTACAATTTGCTTAACACAAACTTGTATAACATTTACAACTTAATTATTTCTTTATCTTAACAATTTTTCTTTTAACAAGTTTTTTTCTGTTACATACACATAAGTATTAGCAAAATCAACTATCATAAGTATTAGCAAAATCAATTATCATCTCCAGATTGACACTTTTTAAAATGGTGTCCATGATCTTCTTTAAGTTTCTATTAATCTCCAGATAAAATGAGATAAACCTTATTTCAAGTAAGTAAAATTTAAGATTCTGGCAATTTCAATCAATTGCTTTCGAAAATAATAACTTTTATCAAAGAGGTGGAGAAACCCACTGGTTTCCTTTAATTAATTCAAAACGTAACTTTGCTGGTGTTCACTGACTCAAAGGAAAGGTATCCGATTACACTGCAGACTGGTGCTGTTATCTCAAGGCCTGAGTGAGAAGCACTGTCTGTTTTCAACTCCGCCTGCTGCTGTTAACCCTTTGAGAGACTTCTGCTTCAACCTCACAATCTCAACTAGACCTCGGAACTTTACAGTCCAAGGAGACAATTTTAGCTTAATCAACTATATATTTAAAACACTCACACATAGAGTTGAACCATCTTCAGATTTAAAAACAGTTATACTGGACTGAACCCCCATCTATTGAAGTCCCATCAGCCCCTGAACCCATATAATAGACTGAACCTTTATTATTTAAAGTCCCATCAGCCTCTGAACCCTGATAATAGACTGAACCTTTATTATTTAAGTCACATCAGCCTCTGAACCCCGATAATAGACTGAACCTTTATTATTTAAGTCACATCAGCCTCTGAACCCTAATAATAGACTGAACCTTTATTATTTAAAGTCCCATCAGCCCAAAACCCTAACCCAAGCCGAAACAACAATATGAAATCCCATCAATTAAAGTGCTAATCCCCAGACTGACCTGTGATTTCGTCGAGGCGGTCTTTCTGTGCCAACCGCGAGTGACCAGACTAATCAGACGATAAGAAGAGGGGAACAATCAATGCTGGTCGTTTTCCATTTCTACATTGAGGGCCCTTTGTTCCCGTCCTCCTGTTCATAATCAGTCTAATTCTGATTTCGCAGTTGGATCAGGATCGCCCAGAGAGGTCCCGGGTTTCGGCACCAAATGTTGATCTCCAAATTTCTTTCTCTGTCAGTCTGGCCTCAATAAAAGTTGAGACGGATTCGCACGTAAACAGAAGTTATTTATTTAGCTTGCAAGCTTGAATCATCTTACAGAAATGTAACAGGACATCCAGCCTCTTACACTCCAGAAAACGACTGAACTAACAGACAAAGGGATCTCTGCAAAATCAGTTCAAATGGTATCAAGTTTCACATACTCGACGGACATAGGTCAGCCTAGGTCCCTCCTGACCTGTTCGATCTATTCTGATTGGCTCACTTCCAATCCCTTTCTCTGGCCCCTATCAATGAAGCATCACCCTCATAGACACACCTCTTCCTGCTTTTTCCATGCGGTCTCAAATTCCTTTGTCCCTAACTGCAAAAATCAAAGTGGCTTATTTCTACATTACATTAACTAGTAACTCTAAAGTAACTATTTTATATCACATTCGTCACTACATAAAGATGTAGTTAAATTTTGTCAATCATGTCACACATGTCAAGTGAAAGGGAAACCTCAAGCAGTGATAAAACCAGTGCCCTTAATACCCATTCCAGCATTTGAGGAACCTTTTACAAGGGTCCTAATTGATTGCGTAGGACCGCTTCCTAAAATGAAAAGTAGGAATCAATATCTTTTGATGATAATGGATGTGTCTACTAGATTTCCAGAGGCCATTCCAGTACGTAATATTACAGCTAAAAAGATTGTGGAGGAGTTACTTAAATTCTTTACTAGATATGGACTACCCACCGAAATACAATCAGATCAAGGTTCAAATTTTACCTCACAGTTAGTCAAAGAAGTTATGGATAGTTTAGGAATAAAACAATTTAAATCAACTGTGTACCATCCAGAATCGCAGGGAACGTTAGAAAGGTGGCATCAGACATTAAAGACAATGTTGAGGGCTTATTGTCAAGATTATCCAGAGGATTGGGATAAAGGAATTCCATTCGTACTGTTTGCAATTAGGGATGCACCTATTGAGTCAATTAGATTCAGTCCTTTTGAACTAATTTTTGTTGCTGAGGTAAGAGGACCACTTAAATTGATTAAGGAAACATTGGTGAGTGAGAAATCAGAACTTGCATTATTGGATTACATGTCAAATTGTAGGGAACAATTAAATAGAGCAGGTGAATTGGCTGGACAACATTTAAAAGTTGCACAAAATGTGATGAAATGGGTAGCGGATAAGAAATCCAAAGTTCGTAGTTTTGCCAGCGGAGATAAAGTTTTAGTGTTGTTACCAGGAGTAGGTGAACCTTTAAAAGTTATGATGTGGAGATGCCGGCGTTGGACTGCGGTGAGCACAGTAAGAAGTCTTACAACACCAGGTTAAAGTCGAACAGGTTTGTTTCAAACACTAGCTTTCGGAGCACTGCTCCTTCCTCAGGTGAATGAAGAGGTATGTTCTATAGACAAATTCAAAGATGAAAGACAATGCTTAGAATGCGAGCATTTGCAGGTAATTAAGTCTTTACAGATCCAGAGATAGGGGTAACCCCAGGTTAAAGAGGTGTGAATTGTCTCAAGCCAGGACAGTTGGTCGGATTTCGCAAGCCCAGGCCAGATGGTGGGGGATGAATGTAATGCGACATGAATCCCAGGTCCTGGTTGAGGCCACACTCATGTGTGCGGAACTTGGCTATAAGTTTCAGCTCAGCGATTCTGCGTTGTCGCGAGTCCTGAAGGCCGCCTTGGAGAACTCTTAACCGGAGATCAGAGGTTGAGTGCCCTTGACGGGCAGGTGATGTGTCCCAGTTGCAGCATGTGGGAGCTCTTGGATGCCAATTTGATCCAGGACAGACAGGGCTGCAGTAAGTTCGAGCAGCTTCTGCTCAGTCTATCAGCTGGAGGCATAACTACAGACACTGCGACACATCAGGGAGGGGGAATGTTACCTGGGTTCTTTGTACCAGGCGGCAGTCACAGCTTTTAGGAGTGGGTCTTCTGATTTGGTCAGTGGTCATGGACAGGAGAGTGCAGGGCAAGTGAGGTAGGTAAGGGGACCCAGAGGGCAGGAGTGCAGGAACCTCAGCCTTTGCAATTGTCCGCCAGGTTTGAACTTTTTACAGCTTGTTTGGATGTGAGTGAGGGCTACAGGATGGTTGAGCTAACTGACTATGGCACCGTTGTACAGGAAAACATTCAAGTGGGGGGAGCACATACGAATGAGACAATAATAGCAGATCGCACATGAGGGGGATTGACATTGTTCTCTGCAGCAAAGAGCATGGGTGGGATTCTCCGTTGGTTGACTCCAAAACCGCGAAACGCGTTTGGGCGGAGAATAGGTTCCAACCTAAAATTGCAGCAGGCACCGATTTTATGGCAAATCGCAATTCTCCGTCACCTCAACAGCAGCGTCAAAGCGTTCCAGGACGCACATGCAATAAACACCATTAGCAGGACCGACCCGTGATTCTCCGCCTGCGAAGGGCCGAGTTGCCGGCATCACGGTTCACTTGAGCTTTTAAAAATCGTGAAACCAGCGTTGTGGCTGATGAGGGAGAGAGAGGGGATATGACACAGAGAGCTGCGACTGTGGACTGCTGGGCCAGACTCTGGCCGGGCTGCCTGAGGTGGGGGTACTCTGTCAGGACCTGTGGAGGGGGTGGGGCGGTGACGGGGGAACAGGTCTAGTGGCAGGGTGACCCCTCCTGCCACAACCCATCAGCGGGCATCAGGTGGCCTGCCCACAGTAACAGGGAGACAGGCAACATATCTGCCAGATCATGGCACACCTGGCACCGTGGGGGTATGGGGGAAGGACACCCGCCATAAAGGTGACGGTCGCACTGAACTTTTACGCGGCAGGGTCCTTCCAGGCACTGATTGGGGACCTGTCCGGGATCTCACAGACCTCAGTGCACAGGTGTATCCGTGCCGTCACAGAGGCCGTGTGTGCCCAGGCTGTCATGATATTCAAACACACACATCATGATAGACACACCAACAGACAAATCAGAACACACAACACCACAACCAATCACAGAAAGATATAAAAGCACAAACACGACACCTGGTGGTCAGTATTAGCTGGAGACGAGGACCAGGACAGACCTGCTACACGACACACTCAGGGAGAAAGCACGTGCAGAGTATCCAGAACGAACTGTATATAAGAGTTAAAATAAAATAGAGTTGTACCACATACAACTGTGTTGGCTCATCTGTGCACCAGAGAACCCAACACCACATGGTACAGGAGTGGATCGATACCTGCCGGCATACCTCAGTGTACAGAGACAACCAGCAGTGCCCAGGCAAAATGATAGAGCTCCCGGTTCCGCAGCCGCTCCAGTGCCACGGCGATCTCCGCGAAAACTGGCGGCGATTCCAGCAAGTGTTCGAATTGTTCCTGGTGGCAGCTGAACTCCAAGACCTGGATGACAGCGAAAAAATTTAATTTCTCCTCACCATCGCCGGTGCAAGGGCAAGAGAAATATTCACAAGGTTCAGGTTCTTCAGGAGGCAGCAAAGGTACGATTACCAGGCAGTCCTGGACAAATTCTCCAAGTACTGTGAAGAAAACGCAATCCAATCGGCAAGTAAAGGTAAGAAAAGCGGCAGTACTCACCTCGTGGCCGGGATCCCGGAGCCCGAATTCCCAGAGGCCGAAATCCCGGGCCTGAGAGAGGGCTGGGTCGAGGTCGGCGGCCATCTTGCTAAAGGTATCACGCTAGCACAGTTGCGCGAGCAGTGCGCAGAACCGGAAGTTTTGTTTGCGCATGCGCGAGATGCTGCGCATGCGCAGTCAAGAAAACGGCCATCGGTAAAGGAACAGCGATCTGAGCATGCGCAGTCGCTTCCGACGTGCTACATACCGAGCGTCAGGATGTCAGAGGCCCCAGACCGCACCAATTTAAAGGGGAAACGTCCCAAATTGAATTTAAAAGGGAAACGTCCCAAATCAAAAAAAGAAAAATCTGTTAAAGCTGTAAAACAACCTTCCCTCACCTGGAATGACAGCACATTGCTGCAAATTGTCCCAGGAGATGAATTTGACCTCCGAAGAACCCTCCGACGAGCAGTTACCTACGCACAAGCCGATGATTCCGACCTCGAATACTTCGATGACGATCTTTACAGTGTTTCCGGACCTCGCGAGCCCAATGATAGCTCCGTGGTCCTATACGACTATGACTCGGATGAACCTTTCGTGTTGCACATTGGCGGCCCCCACATTGAATCCGACGCAGATGCGGATTCATTTTTCGGATTTGAGGATCTTCAACCCAGCAGATATGACGTCCCAACTTATCAGTACCGGATGATGCTGCAGCCTGACATTAACAGACAGGGAGTGGTGCAAGCACACGGAGAGCGCCCTGCTGCCACACAGAGCGTGGACCACGTCCCGCTCAACGTTCCCGATTCTATGAAAGAAGACATGCAAGACTTCAGAGCGCAGTCCTCGCATGAACCAGAAGTGACTCCAGAGTCACAAGCCTCCACACAGAGCTCGTGGACTGACTCCACAATTAAAGCAACGCAAGACTCCAATGTGCGGTCCTTGCAGGAACAAGACCATGAGGGTATAGCAACCTCTCCTGACCAACCAGCGGCAGACGATGCAAGTCTGCCATGCTCACGTGAACAGCAAGAAGGCTATAACAGCCTACCATGCTCCACTACACAGCAACATGACTATGACGGTCTCTCATGCTACAATGAAGGGCACAGCGCTGAAGACTGTTCCAGCCCAACTGAAGACAAGCCAAAGGAATCGCCTCTTCCAAGCCCGAAGAAAAAAGGTTTATGCGCTGACCTTCAGGATCATTATAGCCGAACAGAGATTAATAATGCTGCACGGTCACAGAAGGATGCTGAGGATTTGCTAAAGAAATTAATTGAATGTTTAACTTGCAAGGAGCAGACTGAGAATTGCCAGTGTTTTAGTACGGATCGAAAAAATGGACAAGACATTGATCCTCAGGTAATGGAAATAACACAACCTGAATCATATCTACAGCAGGGACAAATGTCTCCCTTCAACACAACGCCGCAAAGTCCCAACTTCGAAGACCAGCAGTTAGTCAGTAATGACTCTTCAAACCTTGAGGGGAACATTAATTGCATTGAACCTATACACACTCCACTGATAAATGAGCAGAACATTGGAGCAAGAATCCTGAGGACACCGACATCGAGTAGCCAGATAACGAATTTAAAACCCGCAGCAGTTTCAAGTGAACCAAGTGTGCTTTCCACTAATGGTGAAGATGCAGATAAGGTCGACCCGATTATCCATTGTACCACACTAACCCCAGTGATTAAGCAGTTATGTATGGGGAGTATAATGTGGGCAATTGAGAACAGTAAAAGAGAGACTGTGACCATGCCAGTCCCAGCAAAATCAGACCCAGAGACCATGAAGGCATGTACATTAGACAAAGATACATATAAGGTACCTGAGAAGAAAAGTGAAACGGAATGTTCTTTGGAAAATAGTACAATGTCGATAGAAACATTGAATCCTATATTCGAGACCATACATATGGGAGAATTTGGGGGTAATAAACAAGGTTCTGCAATGTCTGGGGGAAGATTTAAAATTCCAAAGAAGAAAAGCCCAAATGAAGGACAACGGCAAG
Source organism: Scyliorhinus torazame (assembly GCF_047496885.1). NCBI lineage: Eukaryota > Metazoa > Chordata > Chondrichthyes > Carcharhiniformes > Scyliorhinidae > Scyliorhinus > Scyliorhinus torazame. The sequence continues at coordinate 158,806,645 of NC_092709.1, read as the reverse complement.
ACAATGACAGTCCACCGACATGGTGTGCACCACGAGATGAAAACTCTGACAATTTACCCAACCCTAGTGAACAGCAAGCTGCTAATGAGGATCTATCCACGGGATGTGAGACGAGTGACGACAGCATCCCACTTCCCATGCAAAAGGTGCAAGGTGACAGACCTCGCCTAGTGCGTACCGAGGCACTCGACGATCACGGTGGGACCACTGACGACTGCGGTGGCGGCGCACACTTCCACCCTCGATGGCTCGAGCCTCTCCACTGGTCGGTGCATTCCTGCATGTTCCGACTCCAGAGGTGCAGCTTCACGGAATCGCGGCTGCCTCCAGTGAACCTGTTGGGACTCCGGACGGGGAGCATCGACGGAAGGCAGACCGGACTCCAGATGGGGAGCAGCCAAGCGCCGACTCTGATTCGCGCACGCCAGACCTTGCTCCGGACGGGCGATGTCGCGGCCTCGGTGATGGCACGCTCAGGGTGACGGCGGATGCCACGGCGACAGGGAATGGATCGCGTGGCAGTCCCACTGGGTCGGCAGTGGCGACCAGCACCGGCGGTCCAAGACGGACACACCAATTCGCGCCATCGCCAGACGTTGATGCGAGCAACAATTCTCTCTCCAAGGCGACATGCTTCGACGTTTCTCTGCGGAGTCGCCCTTCCGGCACAGCAGGTGGCCGGAACCAGCATGCACGGTCTCGGCCAACTTCCACATCTGGCACAGTCATCGTCTTGCATGATATTAGTGATGGTGCTTCTTCGATGGCAACGACCCATCGGCTACAAGATGCCGTCCACCACAAACATAAAAAGAAAAAAGACTCCACCTTGTTCCTGGCATGCAGGGCGGATGGATTGGTGCATAGGCGCAATCAGCGAGCTTTGCGCCGCCTTCCACGCTTGCAACTGAACCGTACGCACACACCGGATCCTCCACTGGTTCCAAGGATGACTTCGTGGAGATGCCACGGATCATGCCCCTTCCATCGCCACCAGAACCAAACCACAGCCAAGGCAACACTAACAAAGAGGTTGAATGTTATATTTGCACGAATGAAAAACCAAGCACTGCACGAAGTACAACAAATGGAAAAGTAGAGACTTCGGCAACAGCATCACCTCCAACAGTCCAAGGTGAACCAGTGTGAACCCAAATCTCCACAGCTGAACCGGCTTGAGGACCAGCCTATTCTTGAGGCGGTCACCCATTAGACTGGACTTATAACGCTGTTCATACGTTCAAAAAGTCAAACACTTTTGTATTATAACCTGTTGTTGTTTATCGTTCCAGATATCGTCTGACCGGACCACTGTTCAAGTTGTTTTTTTTTCTCGCATTCATGTTTTGTTATGGTACAACCTTGTTAGTGTGACGCACCCGACATCGCCCCATGTAAATAGTTACGTCATATACACACGCTGTACACAACACATGCACACACTCTTAGATGCACTCACGACACGATTATATTTATAACCACGTAGGCACATATCTTTGTAAAAAGGGGGGATGTCATGATATTCAAACACACACATCATGATAGACACACCAACAGACAAATCAGAACACACAACACCACAACCAATCACAGAAAGATATAAAAGCACAAACACGACACCTGGTGGTCAGTATTAGCTGGAGACGAGGACCAGGACAGACCTGCTACACGACACACTCAGGGAGACAGCACGTGCAGAGTATCCAGAACGAACTGTATATAAGAGTTAAAATAAAATAGAGTTGTACCACATACAACTGTGTTGGCTCATCTGTGCACCAGAGAACCCAACACCACACAGGCGACTCAATGACTCAATAGTGACATTTAAGGGGCATCTTGACAAATACATGAATAGGATGGGAATAGAGGGTTACGGACCCAGGAAGTGTAGAAGATTGTAGTTTAGTCATGCAGCATGGTCGGCACGGGCTTGGAGGGCCGAAGTGTCTGTTCCTGTGCTGTACTTTTCTTTGTTCTAATACATCCACTTTAATGTGGACCGAGGACAGGATGCCGGAGTTGCAGTGTTCGCCGCCATCGACGGGATGCCCTGGGTCCAAGGGTGATCGACGGGATCCATGTTCCCCTCCGAGCCTACGAGGCCGCTCTACACAAACCAAAAGGGGTTTGATGAACATACAGGTGATATGTGACCATCAGCTGCACATCATTCACGTCTGTGCCCGATACCCGGGAAGTGTGCACGAGGCCTTCAACCTGGCACACTCAACGATTTCTGACACGTTTGAGACACTTCCCCAGCTGGTGGGTTGGTTCCTTAGTGACAGGGGTTACCCACTGCGGTCATTGTCATAATATCCACGCATGTATATAATGAAGTGCAGACAGGCAGTGATTGACACACAGGATGACCAGTAAGCACACAACACAGTGCAGCCAATCACCAGACAGGACACCACCACTATAAAGCCAGAGGGCACTAGGTTTCCCGCTCTCTCTGGACCCAGCCACTGAGGCAGTCAGAGTCCACAAGCTAGCACAGTGCAAACACCATGCGGTAGCTAGTAAGTCTGGTCAGGCTAGTACAAGGTCTCCAGTCAGTTCAGCATAGTGTCGACCCACAGTTAAATATGTATGTTAGTTCTATCGTTCAATAAAACCGTGTTGGATCTTCTACAGTGTTAGAGGTCTGTTTCTCGCATCACTGCATCAAGTGCAGTCCACACCGAACCGACCTGCCTAACACATCAGTCATGACTGATGGCACCTGTCCGGAGGCCACACACCGATGCGGAGACCCGCCACAATGATGCACATACAGCGACCAGGTCTGTGATTGAACGGTGCTTCGGCCTCCTGAAAATGTGGTTCAGGTATGTGGACCACTCTGGAGGAACCCTTCAGTATGAAACTGAGAGGGTCGCCCGCATTGTGGCAGCCTGCTGTGTCCCCCACAACATCGCACAGCAGAGGGTCAATGTGCTGGAGGATAAGAAAGAGTGACTCTAATGAAGAGGATGGGCAGGACATGGAGCCCAGGCAGGCAAGCGCGGCCGCACAACGTGTGCGCTGGGGCCAATGAATATGGGACGGTCTGATCGACTCCAGGTTCACCAATTGGGTGGGGGGGGCCGGACACCGCATCCCACTCTCTGTGATACACACCTGCTGCACCGTGGTGTGTGGGCCCTGGGTTGGCAGTAACAGCGGGTATGATCCAGGGGATGAAGGATGATGACAACACGCTCTGCAATGAGCTCTGGTGCTCCACATTGTTTGACAATGTCTGACTCCTGCCTATGTCACACATTCCACCATCCACCTGGGCGATCCCTGCATGCGAGCTGGCCATTCCATCACACGGTCTCATCGAATCCCTAGGGTGACGTTGGTGGGGATGGTCGGGGGGGACCCAGGATACCCACAACGTCCGCCCATCCCCCCCAACGCACACCCATTGCCCACTCTCCCCGGCCAGCCCAGACCAGCCCGCCCCCCCACACCCATCTGACAGAGCACCAAGACAGGTTGTAACTGTATGAACAGGTGTTTAATGCAACAACATGTACAGATTTGCCCTAGCCCCTAAACTAAACTGTGCTCTGCATCAGTGCCAACTTAACTAGTATCTACCTTTCTGGCCTTACGAGCCCTAACGCTATGCCTCAGTGTTTCCCTAGGTGGCGCAGAGGAATGGAGGTGGCCTGCTGTGATTCCCACCCTGTCACCTGGGTCCCTGTTTGTGGCCATTTTCTGGGTCGACCAAGCCTGGATGGGCCTGGCTGGTGCTTGGGCATCCCAGGTGATGCGGTGCCGCCCTGTTCCACCCGCTGTCCACCAGATGTATCAGGGACAGGATGGGTAGGGTCAGAGGTGCTGTAGTGTTCCGTCACCTCCTCTGCGGGAGTCACCGACACGGGTCTCATAACCTCCTCCTCCTCCCTCAGAGTGCCCGATGTCCCCCGGGCTGCTCCATGGGAAGTAGGTGTGAGCGGAGCGAAGCGCTGAGGCTCCCCCGCCACCTGGCACTGTCAGTCCTGGAGGCCCGTTCTGGTCTCGACAAGGGTCTGCATTCCCTAGGCCATGGAGCACAGAGAGTGAAACATCTCTGTTTGCATTGAGTGCTGAATTTGGTGCATTTGAGTGCTATAGTGAGAGTTTGGTGACTGAGGGAGTATAAGGCTTCATTTTTATCAAAAGTCTAGTCTTTCTTTTATTTAGTTAATTAACTTAAAAGTTGCTGTTTGGTTTCGAAGAAGGTGAATTTTCAATCAGCTTTAAACAAAGCTTCTACTTGTAGGCACTTGCAGCTGGAGCTTGTCAATTAGTTAATTGGATTAAGCCAGTTTTCAGAGGCTAGATTCACAGTATAAAAGTGATCCCCTACAGTGCAGACTTTGTTTGCACTGAGTGCTGAATTTGGTAGATTTGAGTGCTATAGTGAGAGTTTGGTAACTGAGGGAGTTAGGTGAGGAGGGAGTAAGGTGCTCCTTTCATTTCATTTCCTATATTTCCGCAAAGAGTGAGAAGAGAGCCAGGAGTTTACAGAGAGTGCAGCTGACTGGGAGTAGAGTCGGAGGGCGGAGATCCAGTTGGTCCACAGGGCAGCTATATTCTGTCAGGTAAGAGGGGATGGAGGCTAGGCCAGTTGCATGCTCCTCCTGTAGGATGTGGGTGGTGAGGGATACCACCGGTGTCCCCGCTGACTATACCTGCGGGAAGTGCACCCAACTCCAGCTCTTCAAAGACCGTGTTAGGGAACTGGAGCTGAAGCTGGATGAACTTCGGATCATCCGGGAGGCAGAGGGGGTGATAGAGAAGAGTTACAGGGAGGTAACCACACCCAAGGTACAGGACAAGACTAGCTGGGTTACAGTCAGGGGAAAAAAAAAAAACAGGCAGACAGTGCAGGGATCCCTCGTGGCCGTTCCCCTTCAAAACAAGTATACCGTTTTGGATGCTATTGGGGGGGATGACCTACCGGGGGAAGGCCCTAGCGGCCAGGTCTCTGGCACTGAGTCTGGCTCTGGGGCTCAGAAGGGAAGGGGGGAGAATAGAAAAGCAATAGTTGCAGGAGATTCAATGGTTAGGGGAATAGATAGGAGATTCTGTGGTCGCGAGCGAGACTCCCGGAAGGTATGTTGCGTCCCGGGTGCCAGGGCCAGGGATGTCTCGGATCGTGTTGTCAGGATCCTTAAGGGGGAGGGGGAGCAGCCAGAAGTCGTGGTGCACATTGGTACCAACGACGTAGGTAGGAAAAGGGGTGTGGAGGTAATAAACGAGTTTAGTGAGTTAGGCTGGAAGTTAAAAGCCAGGACAGACAGAGTTGTCATCTCTGGTTTGTTGCCGGTGCCACGTGATAGCGAGGCTAGGAATAGGGAGAGAGTGCAGCTGAACACGTGGCTGCAGGAATGGTGTAGGAGGGAGGGCTTCAGGTATTTGGATAATTTGAGCGCATTCTGTGGAAGGTGGGACCTGTACAAGCAGGATGGGTTGCATCTGAACCAGAGGGGCACCAATATCCTGGGAGGGAGGTTTTCTAGTACTCTTCGGGAGGGTTTAAATTAATTTGGCTGGGGAATGGGAACCGGATTTGTAGTCCAGCAACTAAGGTAGCCGATATTCAGGATGCCAAAGCGTGTGATGAGGCAGCGGGGAAGGGAACACTGACAAAGGAGAGTACTTGCAGGCACGGAGATGGGTTGAAGTGTGTATACTTCAACGCAAGAAGCATCAGGAATAAGGTGGGTGAATTTAAGGCATGGATCGGTACTTGGGACTACGATGTGGTGGCCATCACAGAAACTTGGATAGAAGAGGGGCAGAAATGGTTGTTGGAGGTCCCTGGTGATAGATGTTTCAATAAGATTAGGGAGGGTGGTAAAAGAGGTGAGGGGGGGGGGGTGTGGCATTGTTAATTAGAGATAGTATAACAGCTGCAGAAAGGCAGTTCGAGGAGTATCAGCCTACTGAGGTAGTATGGGTTGAAGTCAGAAATAGGAAAGGAGCAGTCACCTTGTAGGAGTTTTCTATAGGCCCCCCAATAGTAGCAGAGATGTGGAGGAACAGATTGGGAAACAGATTTTGGAAAGGTGCAGATGTCACAGGGTAGTAGTCATTGGTGACTTTAACTTCCCAAACATTGAGTGGAAACTCTTTAGATCAAATAGTTTGGATGGGGTGGTGTTTGTGCAGTGTGTCCAGGAAGCTTTTCTAACACAGTATGTCGATTGTCCGACCAGAGGAAGGGCAATATTGGATTTAGTACTTGGTAATGAACCAGGGCAAGTGATAGATTTGTTACTGGGGGAGCATTTTGGAGATAATGACCACAATTCTGTGACGTTCACTTTAGTAATGGAGAGGGATAGGTGCGTGCAACAGGGCAAGGTTTGCAATTGGGGGAAGGGTAAATACGATGTTGTCAGACAAGAATTGAAGTGCATAAGTTGGGAACATCCCGTACCAGCCTCCCCGAACAGGCGCCGGATTGTGGCGACTAGGGGCTTTTCACAGTAACTTCATTTGAAGCCTCCTTGTGACAATAAGCGATTTTCATTTTCAACATAGGCTGTCAGGGAAGGACACAAGTGAAATGTGGAACTTTTTCAAGGAACAGGTACTACGTGTCCTTGATATGTATGTCCCTGTCAGGCAGGGAAGAGATGGTCGAGTGAGGGAACCATGGTTGACAAGAGAGGTTGAATGTCTTGTTAAGAGGAAAAAGGAGACTTACGTAAGGCTGAGGAAACAAGGTTCACACAGGGCGTTGGAGGGATACAAGATAGCCAGGAGGGCACTGAAGAAAGGGATTAGGAGAGCTAAGAGAGGGCATGAACAATCTTTGGCGGGTAGGATCAAGGAAAACCCCAAGGCCTTTTACACATATGTGAGAAATATGAGAATGATTAGAGCGAGGGTAGGTCCGATCAAGGACAGTAGCGGGAGATTGTGTATTGAGTCTGAAGAAATAGGAGAGGTCTTGAACGAGTACTTTTCTTCTGTATTGACAAATGAGAGGGGCCATATTGTTGGAGAGGACAGCGTGAAACAGACTGGTAAGCTCGAGGAAATACTTGTTAGGAAGGAAGATGTGTTGGGCATTTTGAAAAACTTGAGGATAGACAAGTCCCCCGGGCCTGACGGGATATATCGAAGGATTCTATGGGAAGCAAGAAATGAAATTGCAGAGCCGTTGGCAATGATCTTTTCGTTCCCACTGTCAACAGGGGTGGTACCAGGGGATTGGAGAGTGGCGAATGTCGTGCCCCTGTTCAAAAAAGGGACGAGGGATAACCCTGGGAATTACAGGCCAGTTAGTCTTACTTCGGTGGTAGGCAAAGTCATGGAAAGGGTACTGAAGGATAGGATTTCTGAGCATCTGGAAAGACACTGCTTGATTAGGGATAGTCAGCATGGATTTGTGAGGGGTAGGTCTTGCCTTACAAATCTTATTGAATTCTTTGAGGAGGTGACCAAGCATGTGGATGAAGGTAAAGCAGTGGATGTAGTGTACATGGATTTTAGTAAGGCATTTGATAAGGTTCCCCATAGTAGGCTTCTGCAGAAAGTAAGGAGGCATGGGATAGTGGGAAATCTGGCCAGTTGGATAACGAACTGGCTAACCGATAGAAGTCAGAGAGTGGTGGTGGATGGCAAATATTCAGCCTGGATCCCAATTACCAGTGGTGTACCGTAGGGATCAGTTCTGGGTCCTCTGCTGTTTGTGATTTTCATTAATGACTTGGATGAGGGAGTTGAAGGGTGGGTCAATAAATTTGTAGACGATACGAAGATTGGTGGAGTTGTGGATAGTGAGGAGGGCTGTTGTCGGCTGCAAAGAGACATAGATAGGATGCAGAGCTGGGCTGAGAAGTGGCAGATGGAGTTTAACCCTGAAAAGTGTGAGGTTGTCCATTTTGGAAGGACAAATATGAATGCGGAATACAGGGTTAACGGTAGAGTTATTGGCAATGTGGAGGAGCAGAGAGATCTTGGGGTCTACGTTCATACATCTTTGAAAGTTGCCACTCAAGTGGATAGAGCTGTGAGGAAGGCCTATGGTGTGCTAGCGTTCATTAACAGAGGGATTGAATTTAAGAGCCGTGAGGTGATGATGCAGCTGTACAAAACTTTGGTAAGGCCATATTTGGAGTACTGTGTACAGTTCTGGTCGCCTCATTTTAGGAAGGATGTGGAAGCTTTGGAAAAGGTGCAAAGGAGATTTACCAGGATGTTGCCTGGAATGGAGAGTAGGTCTTACGAGGAAAGGTTGAGGGCGCTAGGCCTTTTCTCATTAGAACGGAGAAGGTGGTGACTTGATAGAGGTTTATAAGATGATCAGGGGAATAGATAGAGTAGACAGTCAGAGACTTTTTCCCCGGGTGGAACAAACCATTACAAGGGGACATAAATTTAAAGTGAATGGTGGAAGATATAGGGGGGATGTCAGAGGTAGGTTCTTTACCCAGAGAGTAGTGGGGGCATGGAATGCACTGCCTGTGGAAGTAGTTGAGTCGGAAACATTAGGGACCTCCAAGCAGCTATTGGATAGGTACATGGATTACGGTAAAATGATATAGTGTAGATTTATTTGTTCTTAAGGGCAGCACGGTAGCATTGTGGATAGCATAATTGCTTCACAGCTCCAGGGTCCCAGGTTCGATTCCGGCTTGGGTCACTGTCTGTGCAGAGTCTGCACATCCTCCCTGTGTCTGCGTGGGTTTCCTCCGGGTGCTCCGGTTTCCTCCCACAGTTCAAAGATGTGCAGGTTAGGTGGATTGGCCATGATAAATTGCCCTTAGTGTCCAAAATTGCCCTTAGAGTTGGGTGGAGGTGTTGAGTTTGGGTAGGGTGCTCTTTCCAAGAGCCGGTGCAGACTCAATGGGCCGAATGGCCTCCTTCTGCACTGTAAATTCAATGATAATCTATGATTAATCTAGGACAAAGGTTCGGCACAACATCGTGGGCTGAAGGGCCTGTTCTGTGCTGTATTTTTCTATGTTCTATGTTCTATGTTCTATGTCTGGGACTGCGGCACATCATCCATTCACTGTGTCTGTGTCACATCAGCCAGATGCTATCTCCCTCTGGGACTGGACCACGTCCCACTGTGTTTGCATCACATTGGCCAGTGCCTGGCGACATTCCCAACCATGGCCTGCTGTGATTGGGCCATGCTCAGAAATGCCGCTGCGATTTCCAGGAGGCTCTGATACATGGTTGCCTGTGAGGTGGCAACCCTGTCCTGGGCCTTGGCCAGCGCCTACACAGAATGCCCCAGGCCTTGGATCTATAGCGAAAACCATTGCCCCCAATGCCTCCACCGTGGAAGCCACCCGCCCACTGTTGGCCTGAGTGGTATGCATGGTCGGCACCACCTCCTGCTCCTGCACGCGGTTGGACTCCTCCAGGTACTGGATGCTCGCCGACAACCCCTCATGTAGTCTCTGGCTCTGCGACTGCATTTCCATGATCGATGGAACTGTCCATTCCAGAAGCCCGAAACCCATCTGGCCGGCAGCTATTTCCTGGGGTCGGCCTGAACTCCGACCGCCCGCCCCCTCAGGAGTTCCTACCTCCACCTGCTGTACCGGAGTAGCTGTGTGGTGCGCACCAGGGAGTGTCCTAGGAGCCTCTTCATGAACATGACCAACCAATAAACATTTTAAAAAGAAAAGTTAGCAATGTGAGTGTTGGTCCTATAGAAAGTGAGTCTGGGGAATTGATAGTGGAAAATAAAGAGATGGCAGATGAATTGGACAGGTATTTTGCATCAGTCTTCACTATAAAGGATACAAGTAAAATCCCAGAAGCAGCTCTCAACCAGGAAATGGAAGGGAGGGAAGAACGCAGGAAAATTACAGTCACCAGGAAAGTGGTACTGAGTAAATTATAGAAGCTACTGGTTGATAAGAGCCTGGGTGCTAATGGACTTCATCCGAGGATTTTAAATGAATGTCTGATGCGATAGTTGATGCATTGGTTTAAATTTTCCAAAACTCCCTAGATTTGCGGAAGGTCCCATTAGATTGGAATACAGTAAATGTAAGTCCATTCATCAAACAAGGCGAGAGACAGAAAGTGAGAAACTGCAAACTAGCCGAGTATTTGTCATAGGGAAAATATTAGAAGTCATTATTAAGTAAGGTATGGTAGGACACTTGGATAAGCTCAAGGTAATCAGGCAGAGTCATGATGATTTTGGGGAAGGAAAATCATGTTTAACCAACTTAGTGGAGTTATTTGAGGAATTAACCAGTTTTGTGGATAAAGGGAAACCAGTGGATGTACTACACTTAGATTTCCAGAAGACATTTGATCAAGTGCCATATCAAAGATTATTGTGGAAAATAAAAGCTCATGTTACAGTGCTAACATATTGGCACGATAGATGATTGGGAGGAAGCAGAGAGTTGGAATTAATGTGTCCTTTTTGAGATTGGCAAGACATAACAAGTGGTGTACCATAGCGATCATTTCTGGGACCTCGACTGTTTAGAATTTATGTAATAATAATAATAATTGCTTATTGTCACAAATAGGCTTCAATGAAGTTACTGTGAAAAGCTCCTAGTCGCCACATTCCGGTGCCTGTTCGGGGAGGTTGGTACGGGAATTGAACCCGCGCTGTTGGCATTGTTCTGCATTACAAGCCAGCTGTTTAGCCCTCTGTGCTAAACCAGCCCCATTTTTTAAAAAAAATGTAAACTCCTAGTCGCCACATTCCGGCGCCTGTTCAGGGAGGTTGGTACGGGAATTGAACTGTGTTGCTGGCCTGCCTTGGTCTGCTTTAAAAGCCAGCGATTTAGCCCAGTGTGCTAAACCAGCCCCAGTAAATGACTTGAATGAAGGTTGGTTGCCAAATTTGCTGCAGACACAAAGAAGGTAGGAAAGTAAATAGTGAAGAGGACAAAAGGAGGCTACAAAGGGACGTAGATACATTGAGAGATTGGGAAAAGATCTGGAAAATGGAGTATATCGTGGGAAACTGTGAAATTGTCCCTTTTGACAGGAAGAATGAAAAAGAAGCATATTATCTAAACGGTGAGAGATTACAGAGCTCTGACGTACAGAGGGATTTCGGTGTCCTTGCATATGAATCGCAAAAGGCTATTCTCCAGGGTACAGCAATTAATTAGGAAAGCTAATAGAACTTAATTTATTGCAAGGGGAATTGAATAAAAAGATGGGGTGGTCCGAAGGTGTGCAGGTTAGGTGGATTGGCCATGCTAAATTGCCCCTTAGTGGCCCAAGACGTGCAGGTTAGATGGGGTTACGAGGATAGGTCAGGAGACTGGGCCAAGGTAGGGTGCTCCTTCGGAGGGTTGGTGCAGGCTTGATGGGCCAAATGGCCTCCTTCTGCACTGTAGGAATTCCGTGGTTCTCTGGTCATGCTTCAGTTGTACTGAGCACCAGTGAAACCACCTCTGGAGTACTGCGTACAGCATTGGTCACCTTATTTAAGCAAATATGCAAATGCATTAGGACCTGTGCATAGAAGGTTTACCAGACTAATATCTGGAATGGGTGGGTTGCTTTATGAGGAAAGGTTATACAGACTGGGTTGATATCTGCTGGATTTTAGAAGAGTAAGATCAACTAGCTTGAAACACATAAGATCCTGAGGGGTCTTGACAGGGTAGATATGGCGAGATGAGGGGTCTTGACAGGGTAGATATGGAGAGGATGTGGAAGAATATGGAATTCGGAGTCACTGTTCTAAAATAAGCGATCACCCATTTAAAATGGAGATTAGGTGAAATTAGGTGAGGGCTGTGAGTATTTGGAACTCTCTTCCTGAAAACATTGTGGAAGTAGAGTCTTTGAATATTTTTAAGACGGAGGTGGATAGATTCTTGATAAGCAAGCTCACCTTCAGGCAGCGGGAGCATCGGATCTGCGAGGGACACTTTTCTGGGAGTGGAGGATGAAGTGAGTGCGAGGCTCAGGGCCTTCATTCGCCTTCAGACAATGGAAAGCAGTGGGCCTGCGAGGGGCACTCTTCTGGAGCGGAGGATAAAGGGAGCACAATGTTCAGGGCCCTCACTCATCTTCGGGAAATGGAAAACACTGTACCAGCGGCCACTGTTCAGACAGCACACTGAGTTTGAACAAAATCGAACGGTGACGTCACAGGAAAGTGGTAAGCTGATTGATTGGTGAGTAACTAATATTAGGGACTGTGTCTAAATAGCTGAAGTTAAAAAAATATTATTTGTTGGGAAAAGTATTACTTCTAGATTTGTTCTAGTCTAAGGTGTAAATTTGTACTTTTAAGATATGTCAGGTGAGGACAGCTGAGTGGAATGTGTGGCCTGTCACATTTGGGGAGTCTTGGACCCAACCAGTGTCCTAGACAACCAGGTAAGAGAGAGGCAAAAATAGACATTGGACCATTGGAAAATGTGACTGGACAAGTAATAATAGGAAACAAAGGAATGGCAGACGAACTGAATAGTTACTTTGCATCAGTATTCACGGTGGAAGGCACCAGTGGGATGCTAGAGCTCCAGGAGAACCAGGGGGCAGAGGTGAGCGCAGTGACCATTACTAAGGAAAAGGTTCTGGGGAAACTGAAAGGTCTGAAGGTGGATAAATCACCTGGACCAGATGGACTACACCCCAGGGTTCTAAAAGAGATAGCTGAGGAAATTGTGGAGGCATTGGTGATGATCTTTCAGGAATCACTGGAGGCAGGTAGGGTCCCAGAGGACTGGTAAGTGGTTAATGTAACACCGCTGTTTAAGAAGGGAGGGAGACAGAAGACGGGAAATTATAGGCCGGTTAGCCTGTCTTCGGTCATTGGTAAGATTTTAGAGTCTGTTATTAAAGATGAGATCGCGAAGTACTTAGGAGTGCATGGTAAAATATGACTGAGTCAGCACAGCTTTGGCAAAGGGAGGTTGTGTCTGACAAATCTGTTAGAGTTCTTTGAGGAGGTAACAAGGAGGTTAGTCAAAGAAGAAACCGGTGACCGTGATTTATTTAGATTTCCAGAAAGCCTTTGACAAGGTGCCGCATAGTTAAATAAGTTAAAAGCTTTAAGGGTAAGATCCTGGCATGGATAGAGGATTGGCTGACTGGCAGAGAGTGGGGATAAAGGGATATTTTTCAGGTTAGCAGCCGGTGACTAGTGGTGTGCCTCAGGGGTCGGTGCTGGGACCACAAATTTTCACAAGAAACATTAATAATCTGGAAGAAGGAACTGAAGGCACTGTTGCTAAGTTTGCAGATGATACAAAGATCTGTAGAGGGACAGGTAGTAATGAGAAAGCAAGGGGGCTGCAGAAGGACGTGGACAAGCTAGGAGAGTGGGCAATGAAGTGGCAAATGAAATACAATGTGGAAAAGTGTGAAGTTATGCACTTTGGAAGGAGGAATTTAGGCATAGACTCTTTTCTAAATGGGGAAATGCTTGGAAAATCAGAAGTACAAAGGGACTTGGGACTCCTTGTTCACGATTCTCTTAAGGTTAATGTGCAGGTTCAGTTGGCAGTTAGGAAGGCAAATGCAATGTTAGCATTCCTGTCAAGAGGGCTAGAATACAAGACCAGGGATGTACTTCTGAGACTGTATAAGGCTCTGGTCAGACCCCATTTGGAGTATTGTGAGCAGTTTTGGGCCCCGTATTTAAGGAAGGATGTGCTGGCCTTGGGAAGGGTCCAGAGGAGGTTCACAAGAATGACCCCTGGAATGAGGAACTTGTCGTATGAGGAACGGTTGAGGACTCTGGGTCTGTACTTAGAAGGATGAGGGGGGATCTTATTGAAACTTACAGGATACTGCGAGACCTGGGTAGAGTGGATGTGGAGTGGGTGTTTCCACTTGGAGGAAAAACGAGAACCAGAGGACACCATCTCAGACTAAAGGGATGATCCTTTAAAACAGAGATGAGGAGGAATTTCTTCAGCCAGAGGGTGTTGAATCTGTGGAACTCTTTGCTGCAGAAGGATGTGGAGGCCAAATCACTGAGTGTCTTTAAGTCAGAGATATATAGGTTGTTGATTGATAAGGGAATCAGGGGTTATGGAGAGAAGGCAGTAGAATGGGGATGAGGAAATATCAGCCATGATTGAATGGCGGAGCAGACTCGATGGGCCGAGTGGCCATATTCTGCTCCTATGTCTTATATGTGTCAGTGAGTTTACTCTGCGAGTTTGGGTCCTGCCCATTTTAGGCAAGATCCAGATCATGACGAGTTGCAAGATCTGGTTAGATCTCACGTGGCACAACGACCATCGGGAATCCCAGGAGAGCCCTCTCCCAAGACTTACCGGAGGACGCGTCCGGCAAATCGTGCCCTGAGACTCTGTGACTCGAAGAGTGGGTGATCGGTTTTCAGCAGGAGTGCAAATTTGAGGCTACAATCTGCTCAGCCTTGATCTTATTAAATAGTGGAGCAGGCTCGCATGGCCGAATACCTTGTTCCTATGTTCGTATCCCAACTTAATAGTTCCAATCATTAACTTTTTCATATGTATGTATGTCTAAGCTAAAGAGGATTAACAATCAATTTTTATAATTCAATTAGCACCTTTTACAGCAAGCTTTCTTTCTTCGAAAAGGTCAACCCTGATATTACTTTGGTGGTAAAATGTTGAGCCACTTTTTCTGTGCTAAAGTAGCACACTGCAAATCCATCTTTGACCTGGCAGTATTTCTCCTTGAGCTCTGCATTATGATTCCGCAGCATATGTTTCTCCTCCAATCACTCTATGTGCCATTAGTGTTCCAACTTCCTGCTGTGCCCACTCTGCTTGGCTTCGTGCATTTCATATTTTCCCTTCTAAACTCTTCAGCATTTCTCTCAGTTTGTCATTGGTCTCCAGTAAATCATTCTCTGCCTGTGATATAGTGAAAAGCTGTATCTGCAGTCCAGTAATTTGCTGTGTGAGCTCAGCACTGTCATTTCTTTTTCAAGTTCTCCTGTTTGAAGCATGTGCTTTTGAAGTTTTGACTGAGGTTCAAGATCTCTTTCTTGGATGCTTCCTTTGCTAACTGCGCAGCCTGCAGTTTCCCTTTCGTCTGTTCTTTTTCAGCATGCCACATTATGTCCCGCAGTCTTCAGTCTTTTCAGGTCAGCGACTTAAAGTTCTAACAATTTGCCTTGGAGTGCTGCAAATTTCTGGAAATCTTCTTGAGCTGCCGGAACTTTCCGAATCATTTCTTTCCTTTGCTGTCAAGATCTCTTCATGTCTTCCAAAATTGTCCTTGAGAATTTCAATATCTGACTGCAATTCATTCATTTAACTTTATATTTTACCTCATAATGGCAGAATTTACTCAATCTGTAGGCTTTGTGACTCTGGCAATTACTTTCTTTACTCCCATCTCTTGGCGCTCTCTTTCAAGCTTTTCTTTTAGTTCTATTGATATTTTACCGAGATAAATCATTGGTTTCTCCTCTGGATCAATCATTTTCAAAGCATCCAAAGCCATCCTATCAAAGATACCTTCGGATCAGCCCTTTCTTGTTTCTGATCAGAGAGTGCTTTTCAAATGGGTGTTCTACCTTCAAACCTCAATGACGCCTCTTTCATCTCATGATTTATTGAGATAAGCTGCAGCTCTTTGCAAATTCCCAACCGCAGGATGACAGGACCATCTGTTTCAATGACGTAAAACATACAGTTATCATCTTTTCCTTTGTGTATCCCTTGGATTTGAATTGTCCCTAGCTGCCGAATCTCAGTTCCACCATATGCCATTTGAATGATGCTTCGCTCGGTCTCAAAGTACCTTTCTTTGGGGAACCATTTTCTTTCAAACTTTCTGGAAAGATCTTCTGACATAGTCTGAATGGGATGATGTTGTTCTGTGCTCCAGGAGCAAGCTTCACCTTCAGATTTTTGGTTTAATTCTCATCTTCTTCCTGATCTGAATAGTTATGTGAATTTATTTTCTCTGGGAACCATCATAACTATGAATTAATGTTGTAATTCACAGCTCTTGTATATCTTTCCCTCTATTTGATGTGCTTTCATTTTTTGCTGTTTCCCGACTACCTTTTGAAATTTAAACCAGGCACGCTAGGTATATAGGCTGTATGTCCCAAAGATTGGCGGATTGTATCAACCAGCATGTCTCTTCCACTGTTCCCAAAGGGAAAGTAGAAACCACACCCAGCCAGGCCATGCTTACAAACTGCAGAATACAGCGTCCAACATTAGATATGATTTTGCAATTGGACAATATTTTCTAAATAATTCCCAGTGTGTGAAGAATTATGCTGACAACCAAATTAAGATTGTCAGTCAGGTTCACAGTATGGTGCATTTGTATATACTGGAAGCTGCATATATTATCATCATAGAATCCCTACAGTGCCGAAAGAGGCCATTCAGGTCATCGAGTCTGCACTGGCCCTTGGAAAGAGCACCCTACTTAAGCCCATGCCTCCACCCTATCCCCGTAACACAGTAACCCTACTAAGGGGCAATTTAGCATAGCCAAACCACCCAACACAGACACAGGGAGAAAGTGCAAACTCCACACAGTCACCTGAGGCCAGAATTCTACCCGGGTCCCCGGAGCTGTGCGGCAGAAGTGCTAACCACTGTGCCACCATGCCGCCCTTTTATTACACAAGACCCTGGGCGCGATTCTCCACTCCCACGCAGGTTGGGAGAATCGCCTGGGCCGCCGAAATTTCCGGGGACGCCGGTCCGACGCCCTCCCGCGATTCTCCCAAGCGGCGGGAACGGACGGTCGAGTTTCGCGGGCCGGAGAATTGCCGGAGACACCGAAAATGGCGATTCTCCGGCACCCCCGCGATTCTGAGGCCCGGATGGGCCGAGCGGCCAGGCCAAAACGGCGGGTTCCCCCCGGCGCCGTCCACACCTGGTCGCTACAGTCGTGGGCGGTGAGTGAACGCTGGGGGGGCGGCCTGTGGGGGGGCGAGGGGGGATCCTGCACAGGGGGGTACCTTAAATGTGGGGTGGCCCGCGATCGGTGCCCACCGATCGTCGGGCCGTCTTCTCTGAAGGAGGATCTCCTTCCTTCCGCCGCCCCGCAAGATCCGTCCCCCATCTTCTTGCGGGGCGGATTTGGACAGGACGGCAACCACGCATGCACGGGTTGGCGCCGGCCAACCCGCGCATGCGTGGATGACGTCCGTTATGCGGCGCCGGCCGCGTCATCTATGCGGCGCCGCTTTTATGTGGGCGACAAGGCCTTGCACGGGGCGATGACGCGGCCCCGATACTGGCCCATTGTCAGGGCCTGAATCGGTCGGGACCGGGGCCGTTCCGCGCCGTCGTGAACCTCGACGGCGGTCACGACGGCGCGGCCACTTCGGCGTGGGGGTGGAGAATCGCGCCCCTTGTTCTTTGCAGACAGAAAGATCATGCACACAAATTATGCCTGTTTCAGCTAAACAAAATAAGCGACAACCATTTTCTGGTTCATTCGTCAAGACACTGCCTTGACTAATCAGAGTCAAGCTGCCTGGTTTAAATTTCAAACAATGCTTGGCAGTTAACTGTCAGCCACCATCAACTGGTGCATTCTCCATGGTATGGCTCCAAAACCTAGGACTTGTCTCCTCACTCTGCAACTGGATCCTCGATTTTCTGACCAACAGACCACCATCAGTAAGAATGAACAACAACACCTCCTCCACAATAGTCCTCAATACCGGGCCCTGCAAGGCTGCGTACTTAGCCCCCTACTCTACTCCCTGTACACACATGACTGCGTGGCAAAATTTGGTTCCAACTCCATCTACACGTTTGCTGACGATACGACCATAGTGGGCCGGATCTCGAATAACAACGATTCAGAATACAAGAGGGAGATTGAGAACCTAGTGGAGTGGTGCAGCGACAACAATCTCTCCTTCAATGCCAGCAAAACTAAAGAGCTGGTCATTGACTTCAGGAAGCAAAGTACTGTACACACCCCTGTCAGCATCAATGGGGCCGAGGTGGAGATGGTTAGCAGTTTCAAATTCCTAGGGGTGCACATCTCCAAAACTCTGTCCTGGTCCACACACGTCGACGCTACCACCAAGAAAGCACAACAGCGCCTATACTTCCTCAGGAAAGTAAGGAAATTTGGCATGTCCACATTAACCTTACCAACTTTTACAGATGCACTATAGAAAGCATCCTATCTGGCTGCATCACAGCCTGGTATGGCAACTGCTCGGCTGAGGACTGCAAGATACTTCAGAGAGTCGTGAACACCGCCCAGTCCATCACACAAACCTGCCTCCCATCCATTGACTCCATCTACACCTCCCGCTGCCTGGGGAAAGTGGGCAGCATAATCAAAGATCCCTCCCACCCGGCGTACTCACTCTTCCAACTTATTCCATTGGGCAGGAGATACAGAAGTCTGAGAACATGCACAAACAGACTCAAAAACAGCTTCTTCCCCGCTGTTACCAGACTCCTAAGTGACCCTCTTATGGACTGACCTCATTAACACTACACCCTGTGTGCTTCATCCGATGCCGGTGCTTATGTAGTTACATTGTGTACCTTGTGTTGCCCTATTATGTATTTTCTTTTCTTCCCATGTACTTAATGATCTGTTGAGCTGCTCGCAGAAAAATACTTTTCACTGTACCTCGGTACACGTGTCAATAAACAAATCCAATCCAATCCAATATCTCTACCAATCAGAGTCCATTTGCCAACCAATTAGCACTCTCTTCTCATACAATATATATTTGTTGTTTCCCCTGGATTTGTATTCTTGAGAAATGTCCTGATGTCATATTTTTCAGCAATACTCAAGTTCTGTACTATCAAATGGCTATTTCTTATGAATTTACCATAGTAATTCATAGTGCTCTACAATGATCTGAGCTCAAAGATATTCTGAGGGGGTAGAACATTTCTAATTGCTTGAACCTTACTCTTGGTAAGATGTAACCTATCTGTGTCTGTCCTGTGACCCAAGTACTCTCCAGAGTTTTAAAGCATTTCACATTTGTGTGCTTTCACCTGAACTCCATGCTTTTTCAAACATTGGAGTACGTCTTTCAGTCTGACATCTTGGGACTGCCTGTTTGTGCGTTATTAGATATTGTGTTGTTAATGGGTCAATTTAAATGATTTAATATACTAATCATATACTGTGTACATCATCACAGGAAAGGATGCAACAGCACATGATTTGGTCTCTCATATAACTCGTGGAAGATGTAAGCCAGAGCAGTTAAGATGTGTTCCAAGAAAGCTCCTGTTTAATTTACCTGTGTAAATTCATTAAGTATTTTGTGAAGGTCTAAATATACCAAAAATTGAAGTTTGAAGCTGAAATAAAAATATCATCCATATAGCGCACTACTTCCTGAATTCCTTGCAAAATCTGATTCATGCTGGGGCTGAAGAAACACCAATTGGCAGCCTATGAAACTAAAGTGGACACGCGTGTATTAACAGTGAAGAAAACGTCGACTCATCTTTAAACTCAAGTTGCAGATAGGCTTCTGTCAGATCTAACTTTGTAAAATTCTGGCCTCCTGGCCAAATTGTGAACAAATCCTCCCCATTTGGCAAAGTTTCAAATGGATTAAAGGTGGCATGGTGGCACAGTGGTTAGCACTGCTGCCTCACAGCGCCAGGGATCCGGGTTCGATTCCAACCTTGGGTTGCTGTCTATGTGGATTTGCATGTTCTCCCAGTGTCTGCGTGGGTTTCTTCCAGGTGCTCCAGTTTCCTCCCACGTTCCAAAGATGTGCAATTTAGGGGGATTTGTCATGATCAATTACAAGTTAGTGTCCAAAGGGTAGGTGGAGTTATGGGGAAAGAGCGGGGAGGAGGCTTGGGTTAGGGTGCTCGTTTTGGAGGGTCGGTGATAACTTGATGGGCCGAATGGCCTCCTTCTGCACTGTAGGGATTCTGCGATTCTATGATTACATTCTGGTGTGTGATTTGCACTTACCTTAAAATCACGACATGTTCTTGTACTACCATGTGACTTTCGTACTACTGCTATGGGAGTAGCCCAATTACTCTGATCCACCTCAAAGATAATGGGTTGGATTCTCCGCTGTCAGGATTTTCCATTACCCCGGCAGTGCATCCAGGCCCGGGGATTTCCCGACGGCATGGGGCTGCCCACAATGGGAAATCCCATTGGCCGATTGGCGAGATGGAGAATCCCACTTCCGGCGGGAGGAGTGGGGGGGGGGGGGGGGGGGGGGTGGCTGGTGCGGCAGAACGGAGAATCCCACCCAATGTTATCAGTCTCAAGACTTTTCAGTTCTTACTCTATTTTCACTCTGAGAGCATAAGGTAATAGATGCAGCCTGCAATGAATTGGCCTTGCGTTCTTTGGTACTTGTATGTTAGCCTTAATTGGACCCTCAAATCTGTTCGCTAGTTTCACCACACATCTTAGGGTACTTGTCGATTGCATTGTCTTGTGATGTAAATTTTGTTTCAGAAAAAAACAGCTCATTTGAATTTAACCTAAGTGGTGCTAACCATTTTCTTCCTAACAAGCCTAGATTTTTACCCTTCACCACAACGCAGGCAATTTTAAACATTGATCATGCTTACTCATCTGCAATTTAATTACCTAAGCAGGCGACTGACTAACTGATGGTTGTTAACTCTAACTTAAGTTCCCATGTCCATGCAGAGTGCTGTTTGATACGTTATGTCAAAAGTCAACTTCAACAATGTCATTAACTTTGAATATCATCACTTTCTAAGCTGCAAACAAATGTCATGCAATGCTCCCACTGGACTGGAAAATCTCCAAAATTGCAATGAATTGACAGCTTTTTCAAGGCCACAATAAACTGCTCAATGTCCTCATTGGGGGGCTGATTCCTTATTCCAAAACAGTAGCTTTTTGCAATCAACAAAGGCTTGGGATTGTAGTGCGGCTCAAACTTAATCAAAATGTCCATCAGTGACTTTGCTGGTGTAAGCAAATTCTTTATGTCCAATAAATGTCTGGGCTTGCATTGGTCAGAAATATTGCCCTTTTCCTTCCTCACACTGCCTGGCTGACAGCTGGATTATCATGATCTTCAGTGAAAGAACTTCTCTAGCCGCTATGCAAATGCACTGAGAAACTCCCAACCACAGCAGTACTCCTGCAAGTTGCCCAATAATTCACAAAGACGCAGCCATCCTGGAAGGACAATCCATTCAAATGTGCACCCAGTTTTTAGACTGGATCTTAGCCACCGACAAATAACATTCACAAGTCCCTCCTTTGGTTAGCTGAAAACCCCTCCAGCCCAAAATGTTTCGACGAGGGAATCTGCAATCCTATCCTGGTCACAAAACTATCTTTCCCTTACAACACATTGCTGAAATGTACAACATGGAAAGCTGGTAAAAAAGACTGGTTTGATATGTTTATTCTTACACGTCAATGGTCACTAGATGGTACTATTGCACATCCTGAGCTTGCGTGTCTGATTTCCACTGCAGCACTCAGACATTTTGTTATTGCTGCTTATGCTTCATAGGTAGCAGAATCACTGGCCATCAGACACTGTTCACGTTTCGGTCTTAAAATCAATTGATGGCGATGGCCACCATTTCCATGTTGGAAATAATGGTTTCTATGTGCAAAATCTTATTGGCACATGAACTTCTCCATGCTCCTTGACATTGCAGGCTCTGAACCAGGCTTCCCAATGCGCCAAATATTTTATTACGCTTACATAACGGTCTTCTTTTGTAGGTTGCCTGAGCAAAGTGCTCATGTGAGTAATCTGCAATAAAACCTCATCTTCTGGCAAATTGGCACCTGTGCTAACCTTGCCCCCCCCCCCCCAACCCCCAGTAGCCATCTGGGATGGGCACATCCAGAATACAAAATGGATGCTCGCAATGATTGTAGGGAATATGGACAATGTTAGGAAAGCAAGCAGGCACAGAGCCTGTATGCATATTGGGAAGGCAGCTCCCAGGCGGGACTGAAACTATAGGTCAATTAACATATTGATGGCCCATCTCTGGGAACAAAGGAGAGACACTCAAGCAACCGATACAGCTCCAGACATCCCAGTGCCAATTCCCCAAACCGAAAGCGCAAACAAAGCAAGGCCAACGGCCACCTAAGACACGCTCAGCCATCAGGGCACCCATTCCTTTATTGGTCAAGATCAATACCAGTGATCAAGATGCGGCCCAATTAGTTGGGGCCAAGTTAAAGGCCCGCCCAAAAGCGCGCGAATCCCCTCCGGGTAGAAGAAGAAACCCCTGAGAGAGAATCGCTCTCTTGGAATTGGCTCTCAAAGCGGAGCGACCCGTCCACCAGCTGCACGTAAGTCCAAGGTCAACGCTCACTACCAGGCGGACAACCTTAGCTGTTCCCCTGTACCACTTCGAACACAAAAACCTCAGATCCGAACAACGGCCATTGTTACTCTGACTGAGTGGGCACCCGAAGCTAAGTATAGGCGTTAGCATTAGAGATAGTTTAGTTTGTAGTACTTTGTGCATGTGTAGATCTTACTGTGTGTGTAAATAAATAGTATTGACTAATTAACTGGTGTATTGGCTCTTTGATCAGTATTCGGGTTTGAACCTTGTGGCGGTATCGAGAGATACCTGGTGACTCTAAGGCATTAACATAATTAGGATTAAGGAAGGCGACCATATTGACCGCCATATTCATAACCAGAGAAACAGAGCAACACCCCCACCAAGGCAGATGGTGAAATTTGAATTCAATAAAACATCTGGAATTAAAAGTCCAATGATAACCATGAAACCATTGTTGATTGTTGTGAAAAACTCACCTGATTCAAGGATATCTGCCGTCCTTACCTGGTCTGGCTTTCAGGTAACTCCAGACCCACAGCAATGTGGTTGACTGCAGGCTGTAATTCAATGCCTTCTGAAATGGCCTAGCAAGTCATTCCATCCAAGGGCAGTTAGGGATGGGTAATAAATGCTGGCCCAGCCAACAAAACCCACCTCATGGAGTCATAGAGGTCTACAGCACAGAACAGCGCTTCAGTCTATTGCGCCTGCACCGTTCAAAACAAAATGCCAATCTATCCTAATCCCATTTGCAACTCTTGGCCCATAGCCTTGTTTGCCTTGGCATTGCAAGTGAACATCTACATACTTCTTAAATGTTAAATGTCCAATGAATAAAAAAATGTGCAGTCTCTGTTGTAACATAAAAATGTATAAGGAGAATTTGAGTAGAAAAGGTCTATAATCTCTGGAACTTCAGTGAAACATATAACATTCTTCAGAGGGCTTGACAGGTTAGATGGTGAAATATTATTTCCACTGACTGTGGTCATTATTTCATGCTAAGCGGAAGGCAAATCAAGTAGAGGTTTGAAAAGCTTTGGAATTCTCTATTCCAGCTGTGGATGCTTGGACTCTGATCAATTCTTAGGCAGCAAGATAATCAAAAGGATATGGGAAGAGGATGGGGAAGTATGTTAAAGTAGAAGTTCAGCCATGGTCTTATGGAAAGGCAGAGCAGGCTCAAGCAGCTGTATGACCTATTACTGCTCCTATTTCTGATGTTCTTGATGGACATAGAACATGACAAACAAAACAGGGTGTAGAATATTAGCAGACTTCCCTATTCATAATTGTATCTGAAGTTATATTTGAACATTGAAGTTAATTATCGTGCTCTCTTTTGTTGTAATATGCCTTTAAGGGATATCAGCATGAAATCACTAGAAGGGAAGTGTGTCATGTGATCCTGTCTTGGTTTCACTTGTGCTTTGAGCAAAGCACAGACTCAGCTCTGTTGCCTTCAAACTTTATACCTATATATAACGGTTTTCATTTCCCCAGTCTTAACAAATAAATTCATGTTTTTACCCAATCCCTTATGAGTATAGAACATAGAACATAGAAAAATACAGCACAGAACAATTGGTGCCTTGTGTATTGTATAGTCAATAAGCCTAAAGTATTGTATCATTATAATTGCACAGCATGGTGATTGGTGATGGGGAAAGACAGGTGGCAGCAAGGTTAAGTACAGGTACAACATGGTGAACAGCCTTAGATTGTGTTACATGGTATGAGAAGGCCCTGACATTCTGGTCCGATCACAATGGAGTAGCAGCACCAGAAAGTGCTGAAAACGCAGTGCGGTGCCTGTGAAGAAACGTTTTGGAGACACACTGCCGAGCTAGTGCTCAAATAAAGAGCTGGTAAGCAGATGGATCCGTCATGATGAGATTGGGATGCACAGCTGCCAGCTCTGTGAGTGAGACTGTGCATTGAGTGCTCTAGCACTGGATTAGCTCAGTTGGGAAAGGTGAATGATCAGGTTGTGGGTCAGATCGATAGTGAGTAAGGGAGAGTCAAACAAAAAAAAAACCATAAAAGGGTTGGCACGGTGGCCCAGTGGTTAGCACTGCTGCCTCACAGCACCAGGGACTAAAGTTCAATTCTGGCCTTAGGTGACTGTCTATGTGGTGTTTGCACATAATAATAATAATCTTTATTAGTGTCACAAGTCGTCTTACATTAACACTGCAATGAAGTACTGTGAAAATCCCCTAGTCGCCACACTCCGGCGCCTTTTCGGGTACACTGAGGGAGAATTCATTGTCTGTGTGGGTTTCCTCAGGGTGCTCCGGTTTCCTCCCACAGTCCAAAGATGTGCAGGTTAGCTGGATTGGTCGTGCTAAATTTGCCCCTTAGTGTCCAAAAATGTGTAGGTTAGACTAGGATAGGGCGGGGAGTGGGCCTCGTGCTCTTCCAGAGGGTTGGTGCAGACACGATGCGCCGAGTGGCCTCCTTCTGCCCTGTAGGCATTCTGTGATTCTAAAAATCAGGCCAGAGAAGGTTGTAATTATAATGGGTGGTTTCAGAAGCTGCTGAACTATAAACAGAATAAAAATCAAAGATGCCATAACTCTGTGATATGCCCTGTCACAAATCGTCTATATGGGTGAAGCTTTGGAACAGCATGCAAAAGCGGCTACTGAAGCATTTATCCCAAATACTACAATAGAAGGAATGCAAAGGGATATTGTAAGAATGCACACAAAATTTCCCAGTTTGAGTTGGGATGCAGCTGACCTACTATCCAAATCCAAATCCAAAACCAGCAAATAAGTCACAGTAATTTACCGAGCAATTGGGAATGAAGGTCTACATAAACTGAGTACATCAGGATTAAAAGTGGAAGAGCTAAAGGATCCTTAAAATATATGGGCCAGGATACTCCGATCCTGCGCCAGGTCGGACAATCAGCAGGGGGGCGCGGGAATCGTGCCACGCCGCTCCAATGCCGGACAATGCGTCCAATGCGTCAATCGCGCTTGCGCGATCCCCGCCGCGCCGGTCAGGGGCCGTTGAAAGCACACACCCCCCCCCCCCCCCGGCGATTCTCCGAACTCGACGGGCCGAGTGCCCGCCGAGTCCCACTGGTGTGGGTTACGTATGGTCCTACCCGGCGGGACCTCTGATTTCTGGCTGCAGGGGCCGTCCTGGTGGTGGGGAGGGGGGGCAATCCGACTCCGGGGGCGGCCACCACGGTGGCCAGGCCCGCCATCGGGGCATACCGATTGGCGGGTGGGCTAATTCTGGGGGAGGGGAGAGGGCCAATGTTCCTCCGCGCTGGGCCCCTGTAGGGCTCCGCCATATTGCCCGGGAGCGGGCGCGGAAACGGCAACCCTTGTGCATGCACCGGCTGTGGCGCGCATGCACGGACCCGTGCTGGCCGTGTCACGCCAGCTTTCGAGCGCACAGCACTCCAGCACCCTACTAGCCCACTCGGAAGGGGTGAATGCCTGGGCCTGGAGGCCCGTCGACGTGGCGTCACTCGCACCAGTTTTGACGCCGGCGTCAACACAATCCCGGCCATGAACTACTTGGGAAGGCGGTTCAGAGTCAAGTTAAACTTTCGTATTCATTTACTAAAGTTCATGTTATTTCGACAACAGCCTACAGAATCCATGGACCACTTTGTCAGCTGATTCAGAGAAAAAGATATATACTCTGATTTTTCAAATACAGAAGTAGCAGAAAAATTGTTGTGTTGGTGATCACATCAACTCCCATGGAAGCATTCCAGAAAGATGTGTTCAACAAGCCCAAAGTGTATAGCATCAAAGAGCTACTCCAAGATGGACGTAAATATGAAGCAATCCTCACAGATAGACTAAGCTCACAAGTCCTAAATACATCCCCAATTGTCAATGCACTCGTTGAAGATCCATAGCAACAGGACAGGTGGAAGGTATGACCGTCTGCATACACCAAGGAAATACCCAGCATTTTACCAATTCTGCAAGACATGTGGCAGAAAGGGCCATTGTCAGTGGCAGTGCATTAGAGCAAATGCTGATATAGTTACAAAGAGCCATGCGCTGATCCAAACAGACCATACAAAATGGGTACCTTCAAGCAATAAGAATGACCGTCCGGTATTGCACCATGAACATATACGTTACGTGATTGACAAAGTAGAAAATGACGACGATGTGCATGACAAGACAAAGAGCAGGGAAGATACCATCCATCTCATGGATATCCTAGATGCCATCATAACGTCCAAAGTGTTTGCCAAGATTCAAATTATCTCTTCTAAGAAAGTTGGTAACTATTCATTGTTGGCCAAGGTTGACACAGAATCAAGTGCCAACAGACTACTTCTGTCTCTTTCAAGCTCATGTGGGCGTCATTACATGGACTGTACCAGGGTGCATCGGTATTGCAGATGATATCGCTGTTGTGGGAATAACAAAGTAAGAACATGAGCATAATCTGAATTTATTGATGCAAGTGGCGCATAATGAAGAATTAGTGTTCAACAGTCTGAAATGTGACATCAACATGCTGCAAATTAATTTATTTGGTTTATTCCATGCTGGCACATGTCCCACAAGTAAAATAGAGGATATTAAGGACATACCAACTCCTCAAGATCTTCGAAGATCTCCAAGTCTTTTTAATTTCTTGTCTCCAAAAATTCCTAAATTCACTCAAAAATCTTCATTGCTAAGGGGATTGCTGAGAAAGGATGTATATTTCCTGTGACAAAGAGACCATCAACACAACTTCGAAGCACTGAAGCTGTTATTATCAGAAGCATGAACATCGCAATTTTAATGCACCTAGGGAAGAAATTGTCTTGGAGATAGATGCTTCATTGTATTACATACTACAAAAGGGGAAAACTGCTAGCATTTACTTCAAAATCTCTGTCCACGACGTAATTCAATGACTCCAACATCGAGAGGGAAGCATTGGCTTTAATGTTTGGAATCATGCATTTTCATCCCTATCTATTTGGTACAAGATTTGTGTCAGAGATTGACCACAAACCACTGGAAGTGATTTGGCGAAAATCATTGATCAGTGCATCACCAAGATTGCAACGTCACTTGATGAAGATCCAGCATTATGACTGTGAGATTAGGTACAAGTCAGGCAACTTAAATGGTTACATCAGGTACATTTAGCAGATTGCCTAACTGAGAGATAGCGAAAGATATATCCTCAGATTTACAAGTTGACTTTATTGAAATTTGAACTAGAAGACGTTCTCCAAATTGATCTGGTGCATTTTGCTCAACACAGTTACCAGTATAGTTGGTGAAAAATTCTACATTGCAGAAACTGTGGAAAACTATCGTTAAAGGATGACCTGATTCAGTTCAGCATGTCCAGGAACACATAAGACCATTTTGGCTTTATCAGAATGAGTAAGGCATCTCCTGGGAAGTCAGGAGGCAGGTCCTCATACTGAAATCTTTGTACCTTACATTCGTCAACAAATTCATCATTTGCACATGGGCATAGGTGGATGAGAAGACTTGCAAGAGAGGCAGTCTATTGGCTGGGTATTGAAGTTATCATTAAAAAGTATGCGGCATGTCAAGAGCATATGCCAAGTTAGCACAAAGCAGTACTGATTCCACATGAGGTTGCTACCCACCTTGGTCCTGAATCACATCCTGCCTCTTTCATATCCATGGCACTAACTTCACCATCATCACCATTGACCAAGTATCCCATTATTCAACAATTGTACAATACGTCAAGTACAACTGTCATGCACACTCTAACTGCTATTTTCAGTTTATTTGGTGTAGCTCATGTTTCGCAGAGCAGTGCAGAGCAATTTACCTACTCTTACCAATTCTACTTTTTTCAGAATCAAGAGAGCACCTTTTTGAAACTACAGCCTGTGTGGATGATAAAAGTGTAGGTACAGACTTCCGGATGATGCCATGTGAAGTTGGGACGCAGCCAGAACGGCTCCCGGAAAGGATGCGCTTTTAGACTTTTTTCTCCGTTTTTGTCTCTGAGTTTTTGGAGCCTAAACTGCAGGGGATTGACAGGAAAACATTTCCCAACCAGAAAATAAAGCCAGCATCGAAAAAAATAAACCTAAAAAAAGGCTCAGGAAAGGGAAGCACAATAGCACAGTGGTTAGCACTGTTGCCTTACGGCACCGAGGTCCCAGGTTCGATCACGGCTTTGGGTCACTGTCCGTGTGGAGTTTGCACCATATCGGCAATCCTGAAGCTTGACTTAGAACTCTACCCATTAGTCATTATTTTTGGAGTGTCAGACCAACCAGACAGGGGCAGGGCCGGCTGCTTGGGTATTTGCATCGCTGTTGGCACGGAGATGATTATTGAGCTGGAGGCAGGGGCGCTGCATGGCTGAATGATCTAATTGAATTCTTGTACAATCAAGTTTACGATGGGAGGGGCGATTGACGGGTTCTATCATAGATGGCGGCCGTACATTTTGCACTTTAAAGAGTTGGTCACTGTTAGTGGAGGGGAGAGGTTAGTGAGGGGGAGGATTATTCTGGGCAGTATTATAGCTGTTGGAGTTCATATTACTGTTGCTGCTTTTTTTTTCTGATTTTATGTGTGGGTATTGTTGCACTATGTAATGATTTCTCCTTTGTTATAATATTTAATTAAAATACTGAAAAGAAAATGCAGGTACAGAATTGCAGAGTTTACAATTGGGTCAACAAGATTGAATTCAGGATCCCACCAGAGGTTCACGATAACCACGTGACATGACAAGGATTTATTTCAGAACTAAGATACTATGAAGGCATTACACACAACGGTGCAATTGTCAGGCATAACCAAGGACAAATCAGATCCATTCCAACTCCTCAACTGGATTACAGTCCCATTGCATCTAGCACAAGATCCCAAATGCAACCAGGAACAACATCCAAGAATGGCAATCCCACAGATCACTGTGAACAATTACAGGCACCTCCAGCCAAGATCTGGGTGTACCAGCAGATTACCTTTATGCTTTAGGAACTCATAGATTTGTTTGTTTATGCAATTATGTAATGGTAACTAAACATGAACATGTATTATATATAATTATACTTCTTTGGAAGGGGGCATCACTAAAATTGAATCATTCCATGTGATTCAGTCTTGGCTTCATTGTTACTTTGAGCAGAGCACAGATTGATGTCTTTATATAACTGATCCCATGTGTCTTGTCCAATATTTTTTTTTATTCGTTTATCGGATGTGGATGTCGCCACAATGTTGCCAGGCCGGCAGTTATTGCCTTCAATTGAGTGGCTTGTTAGGCTGCTTACTTGAGAGGGCATTTAAAAGTAACCATGTGGTTGTGGACCTGGAGTCACATGTAGGCCAGGCCAGATAAGTACAGCAGATTTCCTTCCTGTTACCTGAATGAGCCAGATAGGCTTTTACGACAATTAAAATGGTTTCATTGTCATTGGCATCATTAGACTTTTAATTCCAGATTTTTGTTGAATTGAAATTTCACCATTTACCATGGTGGGTTTTGAACTCTAGCCCCCAGAGTATGTGCTGGGTTTCTAGTCTAGTGACAATACCACTAAGCCACTGCCTCCCTATGATACAATGTGTTTGCCCAATCCCTTATGAGTGATTGGTGATTCGTGCCTTGTACAGTAAATAAGCTCAAGGTATTATATGATTATAAAAGCATGATACCACGTCGCTGAGTAAATCAGCTTGGATCAAAAATGAAATATATGACGGAGGCTAATGCCACTCATTATATTAATCAAATTAGTCATCAGGAAAGTTACTGTGTAACACTGAGCTTTACAAAAAACATATGCAGTATGGAATGAGTTAGAGGATGTCTCTGTTAATGACCCAACCACAAAGTATATTGCATTAGACGTCACTGAATTCCAACATGTTTAAACAAGGGACTGACATGATGTATTACGGGAAATGTATTTATCAAAGAATAATAATTTAAATCTGATGTGATCTCAAAGGACCTCCTGAGGTTCCTGTGTTAAAAGTGAAAATTATCACGATTTCCTGTTACTAAACATTAGGGCAAAGAGTTTTCTCTTTGGGCACAATCAATGATCTAGGTGCAAATTATGGTCAAAATTATTCACATTTTCCAAAGTCTGTTTTTTTGCTGAATTCCCTGTTCAAATTTATTTGCGTATCACTGTACATAGGGCGAGATTCCCCGTTCAGTGATGCCGGGATCGCGAATCCGATCAGGCGGAGAATTGAGCCTCAGCCAAATATTGAGGTTAGTGCCAAAGGAACTCCATGCTCTGGTGCCTTGATAGTTGTGTTAATGCGTTCCATGGCGCACACCAGTGCGGGCATGCAAATTATACAGTAATGGCCATTATTATATTATTAACAGGCCCGACCCGGTATTTTACAGCCTCCAACCATGCTCCGCCTTAACCACGTTCACTTGTGGTATTTAAAATCGGAAACAGGTGCCATGTCTAATGACGGGGAGCGAGGAGATAAACCAAGTTACCAAAGGTGCAATGGTGGGCCGCCAGTTTTGCCACTGGTCGGGAAGATGTCTGCGGGGGTGGCGGGGAACATAAGAACATAAGAACTAGGAGCAGGAGTAGTCCATCTGGCCCCTCGAGCCTGCTCCGCCATTCAATGAGACCATGGTTGATCTTTTTTGAACTCAGCTCCACTTTCCGGCCCGAACACCATAACCCTTAATCCCTTTATTCATCAAAAAACTATCTATCTTTATCTTAAAAACATTTAATGAAGGAGCCTCAACTGCTTCACTGGGCAAGGAATTCCATAGATTCACAACCCTTTGGGTGACTCCTCCTAAACTCAGTCCTAAATCTACTTCCCCTTATTTTGAGGCTATGCCCCCTAGTTTTGCTTTCACCCGCCAGTGGAAACAACCTGCCCGCATCTATCCTATCTATTCCCTTCATAATTTTATACGTTTCAATCAGATCCTCCCGCATCCTTTTAAATTCCAACGAGTACAGTCCCAGTCTACTCAACCTCTCCTCGTAATCCAACCCCTTCAGCTCTGGGATTAACCTAGTAAATCTCCTCTGCACACCCTCCAGTGTCCTTTCTCAGGTAAGGAGACCAAAACTGAACACAACACTCCAGGTGTGGCCTCACTAACACCTCATACAATTTCAGCATAACCTCCCTAGTCTTAAACTCCATCCCTCTAGCAATGAAGGAAAACATTCCATTTGCCTTCTTAATCACCTGTTGCACCTGTAAACCAACATTTTGCGACTCAGGCACTAGCACACCCAGGTTTTTCTGCACAGCGGCATGTTTTAATATTTTATCACTTAAATAATAATGCCGTTTGCTATTATTCCTACCAAAATAGATAACCTCACATTTGTCAACATTGTATTCCATCTGCCAGACCCTAGCCCATTCACTTAACCTATCCAAATCCCTCTGCAGACTTCCGGTATCCTCTGCACTTTTTGCTTTACCACTCATCTTAGTGTCATCTGCAAACTTGGACACATTGCACTTGGTCCCCAACTCCAAATCATCTATGTAAATTGTGAACAATTGTGGGCCCAACACTGAACCCTGAGGGACACCACTAGCTACTGATTGCCAACCAGAGAAACACCCATTAATCCCCACTCTTTGCTTTCTATTAATTAACCAATCCTCGATCCATGCTACTACTTTACCCTTAATGCCATGCATCTTTATCTTATGCAGCAACCTTTTGTGTGGCACCTTGTCAAAAGCTTTCTGGAAATCCAGACATACCACATCCATTGGCTCCCCGTTATCTACCGCACTGGTAATGCCCTCAAAAAATTCCATTAAATTAGTTAGGTACGACCTGCCCTTTATGAACCCATGCTGCATCTGCCCAATGGGACAATTTCTATCCAGATGCCTTGCTATTTCTTCCTTGATGATAGATTCCAGCATCTCCCCTACTACCGAAGTTAAGCTAACTGGCCTATAATTACCTGCTTTCTGCCTACCTCCTTTTTTAAACAGTGGTGTCACGTTTGCTAATTTCCAATCCGCCGGGACCATCCCAGAGTCTAGTGAATTTTGGTAAATTATCACTAGTGCATTTGCAATTTCCCTAGACATCTCTTTTAGCACTCTGGGATGCATTCCATCAGGGCTAGGTGACTTGTCTACCTTTAGCCCCATTAGCTTGCCCATCACTTCCTTAGTGATAACAATCATCTCAAGGTCTTCACCTGTCATAGCCTCATTTCCATCAGGCACTGGCATGTTATTTGTGTCTTCCACTGTGAAGACCGACCCAAAAAACCTGTTCAGTTCCTCAGCCATTTCCTCATCACCCATTATTAAATCTCCCTTCTCATCCTCGAAAGGACTAATATT
This sequence comes from Scyliorhinus torazame, assembly GCF_047496885.1. Classification (NCBI taxonomy): domain Eukaryota; kingdom Metazoa; phylum Chordata; class Chondrichthyes; order Carcharhiniformes; family Scyliorhinidae; genus Scyliorhinus; species Scyliorhinus torazame. Next base: position 158,774,118 of record NC_092709.1, on the reverse strand, counting down.
TACCTTAGTCACTCTTTTTTGTTTTATATATTTGTAGAAACTTTTACTGTCTGTTTTTATATTCTGAGCAAGTTTACTCTCATAATCTATCTTACTCTTCTTTATAGCTTTTTTAGTAGCTTTCTGTTGCCCACTAAAGATTTCCCAGTCCTCTAGTCTCCCACTAATCTTTGTCATTTTGTATGCTTTTTTTTCCTTCCTGAACAATGCCTTCATCCTAGCACACCCTTTTATCTTAAATTTAGAGTACCCAATTCATTATTTCCAATTAAGGGGTAATTTAGTGTGGCCAATCCACCTACCCTGCACATCTTTGGGCTGTGGGGGCGAAACCCACGCAAACAGGGGGAGAATGTGCAAACGCCACACGGACAGTGACCCAGAGCCGGGATCGAACCTGGGACCTCAGCGCCGTGAGGCAGCAATGCTAACCACTGCGCCACCGTGCTGCCCCTATCATGCCAAATACATGGATAGGATGGGTATAGAGGGATACGGCACAAGGAAGTGCTGAGGGTTTTGGCCAAGATTGGTATCGTGACCAGTGCAGGCTTGGAGGGCCTAAGGGCCTGTTCCTGTGCTGTATTGTTCTTTGTTCTTTGCAGGAGGCCATTTGGCCCATCAAGTCTGCTCCGAACCTCTGAAAGAGCACCCTACTTAGACCCACATCTCCACCCTATCCCCGTAACCCAGTAACTCCACCACATCTCCACCCTATCCCCGTAACCCAGTAACTCTACCTAACCTTTCGGACACTAAGGAGCAATTTAGCATGGCCAATCTACCTAACCTGCACATCTTTGGACTGTGGGAGGAAACCGGAACACCCGGAGGAAACCCACTCAGACACAGGGAGAAAGTGCAAACTCCACACAGTCACCCAAAGCTGGAATTGAACCTGGGTCCCTGGAGCTCTGAGGCAGCAGTGCTAACCACTGCGCCGCCCTGGTATATGTCCTGATTGTCAGAAACTGGTCCTAGCTGAATGATGGGGCTGCGGTTCATTAAGCAGCAGGAGAGGCTGGTACTATGGTGGGTAGGAGTTGTCATGCGAAGATACAATCATGGACATTAACCAGTCACACAAGGTCAATAGGCTTTCTGTGGCACTGCTGGTAGATGCTCAGCTGAGACTCTGGGAGTTGACTTTCACAGCCGACTGCTCCCATTCCCATCTGTTAATGGTTCTCCAGGCCAACCCTAAACCATGGCTTCTCTCTTTGTCTGCCCAATCCACCATTATTACCTCCAGCGCCAGATTCGTCACCTTGGAACGCTCTCTTTGCCCTGGTGTTCACTTTGACATCATTTAAATAACAGAAGATGATGTGGAGACTGGCTGGTGTTTCTGAACAATGTTACTGAGGACATTCAGTATTAAGAAGATCGCATTGTGGATGCTGCTTGGTCAGATGCTATAATAATTCATTTGAGGTAGATGCACCAAGTTAGCTGCCCACTTTGATGTGTGCAGGCACTGGACAGGTTGCAAATTGAGATCCTCATGTCCAAAGAGCATCCAGGGCAACCAAATATCTAGCCCTTGAAATCCTGCAGCAATTGTGCATGGGTTTGGCGAGACCACACCTGGAATACTGTAGACAATTTTGATCTCTCTACTGAAGGAGGGGCTGCAACTAAGCTTCACTATATTTATTGCTGGATGAGAGTATTGCCGTACAAGGAGAGATTGACTAGGATGGGCCCATACTCCTGGAGCTCAGAAGAATGACAGGTGATCTATTTACAACAAAACAACTCTATTTTCAAGGCTGAGATAAATAGATTTTGGACTCTTAAGGGCTCAAGGGATACGGGGATAGGGCAAGGAGGTAGAGTTGGGCTGTGGATCATATTAAATGACGGTGGAAGCTTGAGGGATCAGATGGCCTACTCCTGCCCCTATTTATTATGTTTATCAAAGCTCTTTTAAAAATCCACACACACATCAACTATACTGCCCTCACCCACCCCCTCCGGAATCTCATCAAAACACTCAATCAAGTCAGGCAAGCATGATTTTCCCTTTACAAAAATCCATGCTTGCTCTATTTTATTAGTCACGCTTGTGCAAGTGACTGTTTATTTTCTCCCAAATTATCCACCAGCAATGTTAAACTTCTGCTCTGTAATTACCAGCTTTATTCTTTGCCTCTTTTTGAACCTGGAGCAGATTTAGTAATAAAGCTGAAGATGGATTTATCACAATAAATAAGCAGTTTTAATCTGTCTCGTCCACATCTGTGAGTAACCTGATTTTAAATCGCTGATAATGACTTTAAAAAGCTAGTTTCATTGGTAAACAGTAGTCGGTTCCTCAGTAAATAATGAAAAGGAAAGTTTTTAAAGCATGCCTTTAAGTGTCATTCCACCCAGAAAAAAAGCAGTTTGGTTCTAAGAGTCCTCAAACAGGCATGATTAGTGGGAAGTCACCATTGGATTAATTCAATCTGAAGACATGACTGGTTTTGTGGGTGGGACTGGTTTATATTTCGATTTATGTTGAAGATGTTTGAAAGAAAAGTGAAACTCTAGTTTCACCAAATGTAATTTGAGCATGAAAGTCCTCAGTGTTTTGTGTTAATTTGGCCGGTATTGGGCAGATTAGATTGAAAATAGCTGTGCTCCCAAGCGGAAACTCCAGTCCACCTAACGTACTAAAAATATATTACAGCAGAACACTTTAAAAGTGTATCAAAACAATTTGGGAAATAATTAATGGATATTCCTGTTGCAAGGAATCAAGGACGCTGATGACCAGGTAATTAAGATTTCAACACCTCCGCCAAATTAAACATTAGCAAAGCAAGAGATACCATGGAGAGAGTCCACCAGACGCCAGCTAGAGATGTATTGTAGATGGATTCTCAACCAGCTTTGAAAAATAGTTGTTGCCAACCATTCCTTGCCACGAAGCCACAGATTAAAGATAATTAGTGAAAATCGTCAGGGGGGAAATAAGGAGACTTCTTTTTACAGGAAGTGTTGCTGTGATCTGAAATGTGCTGCCTGAAAAGATGTTGCAAGTGGAATTAATTAACAGGAATCTATACTTGACAAACAGTAATGTACAGGGCTATGGGGAAAGCATAGTGGGATGGATTTAATTGGATAGCCTTTTCAAAGAACGAGTATGATGGACCTATTGGCCGCCTTCTGTCCTCTGTGATTCTATATTGTCCAGCAAGGCGTAAAAGAAGTTTATTAGTAGATTCCCAGGCAGCAAATTAAGATAGCCAATCAGAAATCAGCTGTGCTAAATCATGCGGTCATTAGCAGGACGCTTACTTTTGGGGTTCAAGTCCCCAGAGCACAGGCTCTAGATTGACACTCCAATGCAGTGCAGTGCAAAATTTATAAAATTAGTTTTACAGGATGTGGATTGCTGGCTAGGCCAGCATTTATTGATTATCCCTAATTGCTCTTAAGAATGTGATGGTGACTTGTCATTTTGAACCATTGTGCCCATTCTGAGTAGGTACACCCACAGTGCTGTTAGAGAGAGTTGCAGGATTTTGACCCAGCGACAGTGAAGGAACAGCGATATATTTCCAAGTGAGGATGGTGAGTGGCTTAGAGGGGAACTTCCAGGCATTGGTGTTCTAATGTATATATTGCCCTTTAAGATGGTAGTGGGCATGGGTGTGGGAGGTGTTGCCTCAGGAGCCTTGGTGAATTCCTGCAATGCATCTTGTAGATGTTACACACTGCTGCCACTGTTTGCCAGTGGTAGAGAGAGTGAGTGCTTATGGAAGGGGTGCCAATCAAGCAGGCTGCTTTGTCCTGCATTGTAGAACATAGAACATACAGTGCAGAAGGAGGCCATTCGGCCCATCGAGTCTGCACCGACCCACTTAAGCCCTCACGCCCACCCTATCCCCATAACCCAATAATCCCTCCTAACCTATTTGGGCACTAAGGGCAATTTATCATGGCCAATCCATCTAACCTGCACGTCTTTGGACTGTGGGAGGAAACCGGAGCACCCGGAAGAAACCCACGCAGACACGGGGAGAACGTGCAGACTCCGCACAGACAGTGACCCAGCGGGGAATTGAACCTGGGACCCTGGTGCTGTGAAGCCACAGTGCTATCCACTTGTGCTACCGTGCTGCCCAATTGTGTTGAGCTTCTTGAGTGTTGTTGGAGTTATGCTCATCCAGGCAAGTGGAAAGCATTCATCACACTCATGACTTGTGCCTTCTAGATGGTTAACAGGCTTTCAGGAATCAAGAGGTGAACTACCCGCCACAGGATTCCTATCCTCTAACTGCTCTTGAAGCCATAGTGTTCAATTTTTGGTCAATGCCAACCCCCCAGGATGTTGATAGTGGGGGATTCAGTGATGGTGATGCTGCTGAATGTCAACGTGCGATGGTTAAATTCTCTGTTGTTGGGGATGGTCATTACCTGGCACTTGTATTACGCAAATCTTTCTTGGCACTTATACCGACTGCTTCAAAATATGAGGAGTTGTGAATTCTGCTGAACATCGTACAATCATCAGCGAGCATCCCTACGTCTGACGATATGCTGGTTGGAAGCTCGTTGATGAAACAGCTGAAGATGGGCTTAGGACACTACCCAAGGAACTCCTGCAATTATGTCCTGGAACTGAGATGTTTGACCTCAAACCACTGCAATCACAACCATCTTTATTTGTATGAGTACAGCCAGTGGAGAGTTTCCTCCCTGATTCCTTGGTTCTTCCTCCAAATGTTACTTAAATTGTTATGGGCCAGGATTTAGAGAACACCAAAGTATATCATGGAGTTCACCTGACCTACAACTGTTCATTAATTTTGATTATGAGGAGCACAAGGGCCTACTCTTCAGGTGTTATGCAACAGAGGCCTTAAGCACTTTCAATCAAAAACAATGTTTACTCTACAAATTCAGTTAACATTTTATAAACACACACAATAAGCATTTTTATCAATTATAAACATACATACCCTACCCAGCTACACTACTCTATATTTAACCCTTAATAACTTCCCTTTTACTGATTCCCTCAAGTAATAACATCCATAAATCAGACAATCCCTTTTTCCACAAAACAGTGAGTTTGAATTCTTTACAGAAAACAGGTATCACTTTTAAATTATCAAGTGACCTGGACATCTTTTAACATATAGAGAAAGAAAATAAACCTTCTTTGTCTGAATGCAGCTCACAACTGTCTAAACCGAAAGTAAAACACAGAGCCACAAACAGCTCCCAGCTCAAAACGAAAGTGAAAGCCAGAACCTCAACCCAGCTCCACCCACATAATGACATCACTGAAGCTATTTGATAAACACACATTTCTTAGAGGGACATTCCCATGACAACATGTAGAAGTTTTGATTCATCAGCTGAGGAGGGATAAGTACGTGGTAATCAGCAGAAGGTTTCCTTGCCTATGTTTGACCTAATGACATGATATTTCCTAGGGACTTGCGTCAATGCTGAGAACTCCACGGCAACACCCCCCTGGCCATATAAACAAATAAAGATTTAAGAGATTTACATTTGTTTTGGTAAACATTAGAAATAAGGTATAGTATTACTTGGGTTTAGTTTAATACTTCTGTGTCTGAAAGGGTAAAACTAGTTAGATTCATGCTGGACAAAGCATGTGTGAGGGTTTGTTAACTTCCCAGTGTTTCTATTGTGCTTAGAGACGGTTCAGGCAAAATAAATAGGCCAGCAGAGGTATGCACGTGTTGCTTAGCAACTAGGACCTTGTAAAGTTGAAATTTTAGTTTAGTTAATTTGATTGCAGTTGGAGGTAGATAGTGAGAGAGAAGGCAGATCTCACAGCTTTGCTCGAAGCAGTTGGTTTTAGAAGGCTAAAGAGGAAACATCGCTCTAAGCCTTGCTAGAAGAAAAGCCATACTATGGAGTGGAGTAAAAGCCATACTATGGAGTGGAGTATTGGTTAAGAAAATAGATGCTGGAGACCTAAAGCCCAGCTAGAGAAACTAGAGAAATGTTGAGAAATTTCCAAGAAGTCTGGAGTTAAAGAAAACTGGAATACAGAACAGATTATTGTTCAGTAAAGTGACAGAGTTGTAACAGGGATTGAATCATGAGAGGCCAGAACTATATCTGCAATAGTGCTGATGTTTGTGATAAATTATTACATTTTGAGAGATTATTTGAAATGATATGGATATCGGTGGCTGGATCTTGGAATCGGTGTAAAAGTCTTTAACACAAAGGAAACCAAAAGGGAGAGGTGTAAAATCTGAAAGTGAAGCTTTGATGGACACAGAGAACATAGAACATAGAACCGAGGGAAAGAATTTGTTAAAAGAAGATTTAAAAGTGTGGTCTTTTGAAAGCAGAATTTGAAATCACTCCTGAGTTCAATGAGACAAGGTGGCTCATGGGATAAGAATCATCTGGGGGGTTTTGAGGCAAAATCCACAGACGTTCACTTGGGTGCAGAGAGACATGCGTCTTACCACTGTCATCTTGTGTGCTTAGAAGGGACTTTTTGTGTTAATGAGACCATTGTACTTTGTAATCCATGTTAATCTTTCAATCTGTGAGTATTTGTTAAGCAAAGAGTAAAGGAGTACTGTATTATAATCCAATGTTTCCACATTTAATAAATGTTTTTTCTTGTTGTTAAAACTAATTCACAGTCCTGCAACTTTGTTCCTCTGTGTTTTATAAAGAAAGAGTAAAGGTTACCGTCTTTTGACCCAGAGTTGCATTCTGGGATCTTCCTGTCCAGTTAGAACATCAACTGGGATCACAACATATGCCACGGTGCCACTACCTCTTCTAGGTCTGTGCTGTTGGTGAGACAGGGCATACCCAGGGGTGGTGATGGTGATGCCTAGGTCATTATCTGTCCGTTATGGTTCCGGGAGTATGACAATGTCAGGCTGTGGCTTGACTAGCCTGTGAGACAGCACTTCCACTTTTGTCACAAGCTCCAGAGGTTAGTAAGGAGGACTTTGCCAGGCTGACAGGGCTATGTCAGGGCCATGGTTGTTTCCAATCCCTAGGTCGATGTCAGGTGATCCGCCCAATTCCATTGTTTTTTGTTGACTTTTTGTACAACTGAGTGGCTTGCAAGGTCTTTTAAGAGGGAATTTGAAGTATCAATCGCATTGTGCGTCAGGAGTCACATGTAAACCAGGCCAGATGAAAGGACACTAGTGAGCCAGGGGGATTTTACAATAATTAACCGTCGTTTCAGGTCAGCATTAGACTTTTAACTCCAGATTTTTATTGAATTCAGATTCCACCATCTGCTATGTTGAGATTTGAACCCGGTTCCCCAAAGCAATATCCTGAGTCTCTGGATTATCAATCCACTGCCGCCCCAAAAGGGTTTTAAGATGGGTGCTGTGTTGTTATTAAGATGCTAAACCAAGGCCCTAACTGTCCTCTCAGATGGCCATGAGATTCTCAGGGAGTTCTGTCCAGTTTTTAACTCCCAACCAATATCAGTAAATGGGTCATTATATTTGTCAGCCATTGCTGTCTTGCTTAAAATTGAACGGACACTTCAGCAGTCAAGGGCGTTCAGCCTCTGATCTTCGGGTAAGTGTTCTCCAAGGCGGCCTTCAGGACGCGCGACGACGCAGAATCGCCGAGCAGAAGCTTATAGCCAAGTTCCGCACACATGAGTACGTCCTCAACCGGGACCTTGGGTTCATGTCGCATTACATTAATCCCCCACCATCTGACCTGGGCTTGCGAAATCCTATCATCTGTCCTGGATTGAGACAATTCACACCTCTTTAACCTTATTATCACTCTCTCCAGTTGCTCCATTTGCACCTTAATTACCTGCAAAGACTTGCATTCAAAGTATCGTCTTGCATCTTTGACTTTGTCCATTTATATGTTTCTGGAACCTACCTCTTCATTCACCTGAGGAAGGAGCTGTGCTGCAAAGGCTAGTGATTCGAAACAAACCTGTTGGACTTTAACCTGGTGTTGTAAGACTTCTTACATTGCTTAAAATTAGCTCCTTTGGTTCATAAAATATAACATGGCCTACCCTCCTGTTATGAGCGAGGCGTTTTTAGAACCCCAAAATGTATCATGGAGTTCAACCAACCTCTCCCTTTAATTGATTTGTTGCTTTTCTTAGCACACGGCTTTTTCCTAGGTGTGGGATTACAATTATGGACACGTGGGTTTTTAAACACAAAACACTGTTTATTCCATGAACTCAACTTAACATCTTAAATAAACATTGGATCTCTTAACACCCCTTACGTCAAAGATAACTCAGAAAATATTGCAACAGTAAATAACTCCTTAAAATGTTCCTTCAAACTTCCAAGAGACTTAACACCTTTAAACAAAATCACATCAGGTTAAAGGTTTTATTATTATGATTTTAAATCACCCAAATGATCCAGAGATGGTCTTTTATGGCAGACATCACAGCAAATCCAGCTCACTGCAAAACACAAACACTCACAAGCTCTTTTCCAACTAGCTGCAGCTCTCTGGAAACACACAGACACACACCAGCTCTTTTTCAAACCTGGCTTTCTCCCCTCAAGCAGGTAACAGCAAACCAGTACTTCTCAAGCTGCTGTCTCAAACTGGCTTTCTATTTTTAAACTGCTCCCAGCAAAACCAGCCAGGCACTTTTTAGCTGCTCTCAGCAAAACCAGCCACGCACTTTTTAACTGAAACTTCAAAATGGCTGAACTGAGCTCAGCCCCACCCACTCTCTGACATCCCTGTTTTCTCAAAGGTACATTGCTTAAACATCCATGTCTTAAAGGTACCCTCACATGACACTCTAAAAGCTGTGAAGTGCTTTGAGGTGGTGAATGTTACCTTTCACATATTTCTTTAAAGTAGTCATTTTTACACGACTTTGAACAAGAAATGACATGGATTATAAAGACATGTTGCAAACTAGGATTCAAAACATATGATTGAAGATGCTTTGAGCTTGTCAATTGCCAAAATATTAAGCTCCAGTTGCCAAGCCTTGGTGGGGAGAATGGAACAATTTTAATATCACTCACACGGTAGAGATGAGCAGTTAAAATTACCCAGGTTATTTACCCACTCTGTGGCTGACCAGTTGTAATTTTAACCTGCTCAACTGAGCAGCCTAACAAATGCTGAACCCCTAATGACTAGTTTAGGCAAGGGAGATGGGGAATGATAGCGAATTGCAGATTATAGTGCCAGCTAACTGCTAACTCACCTTGCTGATGTTTTCCTGAGGCTGGGTGGGTGAAAAACAGGTAGGTTGTATCTTATTGGGCTGGAGGTGGTTCCTAAATGGATTTAAATCTAGGAATGAAAATTCAGAAGCAAGTGAACCTTCTGTGGTTGAACCAGGCAGGGGCTCAGTGCTCTGAGGTACTGTTGATGATCATGCAGTGTGCTTGGCTCACTGATAGAATTGGATGGGGAGCTGTGTGTCTGAGGACTGGCATTCTTCCCTGGCTGCAGGTAACTCTGCCAGCCAATGTCAACATGGATAGTCCTAGTTAGTTGAACTGCAAGAGGTGAAGCAGAAATCTGCTCTGCTGAGGTGTTCAGATTTAACCAGTAATCACAGTAATACTCTAGCCTGTGCGAATTTGAGAGTCCATACTCTCCAGTACGTAAACTCTTTATCCCTGAATTACTGTGATATATCAGTAGCATGAAATAATGTATCCTCTTCATTGGGAAAGCTGAAACTCATTAGGTCAGTGTTAATTCAGCAGTAGTTCTGCATGGAAACCGTTATATTTGGTAATCGGTTCCTGCACATGTCAGACACCCGGTTGATGTAAATTAACTCTCAATACTCTGGTTGTCATTTTGCAATCAATCTTCATGCAAAACAACCAGCAGTGAGATAAACACCTTAGTATTTTACAATATTTCAGAGCTTAACATTACACATGAGAATCTATTCTTTCATTGTTAAACATACACTATTGACTCTCCAGGAATTCTTCTGTTGCACACTGGAATGTTAATGTGTAGGCGTCTGGAGGGTTATCCTGAGAGCAATGGCTTCATATTTTGGATGGAGTGAATAATAAAAATTGATCCTCATAACTCAATCAAACAGAGAATGTTCCAACATTTAATTCTAATATTCACTAATCAAAAGTGCTAACCTGATTTAAGACTCTCAGGAGTGGAAAAGTGCAGGTGCTAATGACAAGCCATTAAATCCTATCCATGCAAACATTTTATTGAGAATTGGACAAAAGGAATGTGATATTAAATGAAAGTGAGTTAGCTTTGTGAAAAATTCTTTTGATTTAAAGTAACATTCTTTATAAATGATTCTAAGTAACATTTTAAATGACTCAATAAAGATGATAATTTGAATCTGAATTGACATTTTATTTTAAATTAAGTGTCCGCCTAAATTACTATTCATCACTTCTATTGATTCTGATAAGTGATGGATCATTTAATAAAATATGGATGACCAGAGTTAAAACCCCCCAAACTACAATTCAGTCACATTGCTGGATAGATATTGCTTCCCTCAGCCTCATACTCAGTCCTGCTCTTCAACCTATGAATCATTCAGTGGAACTGTTATGAAGAAAGGAAAAGTAAAATAATTTTGCCACTGGCATTTAAACAGTAGGTTCCGGATATTGAATTTTGGATGTTGGGTCTTAATAAAAAACTCACAAGCTTCTCAACACTGCAGAACGATGTTGTTGAGCCAGTTATTGTTAAGCCAGACTGTGTTCCAAAGAAGACAATACGAGTGTTCCCCAATCGAAAACCCTGACTCAACTAAAGGGTCCACTCCCTGCTGAAGTCCCGGTCGGAGGCGTTCAAGTCTGATGACCCTGACCTATTTTAGAAATCGAGGTACGACGCACGGAAAGCCATCAGGGACGCTAAAAGACAATACTGGATCAAACTAGGGTCCCAGGCTAATGACACAAACCCACGTCTATGGCAAGGCTCACATGAGATCATAGGCTACAAAGCAAGGCAAGGTGGAACCTCTGGGGCTGGAGTATCCCTCCCCGATGAACTGAACAAGTTCTATGCCCGCTTTGAACAGTCAGCCAATACATCAGTGCCACCTGCCCCAACAGCCCTGGACACACCTATATCCACTATTACAACCTCGGAGGTAAGAACTGCCTTCTTGAAAGTGAACCCACGGAAAGCGATGGGCCCGAACGGAGTCCCTGGGCGAGCACTCAGAGCCTGTGCTGACCAGCTGGCGAGTGTATTCGCAAATATCTTCAACACCTCACTTCTCCACTCAGAGGTCCCCACCTGCTTCAAGAAGACCACCATAATACCAGTACCAAAGTAGATCAAGGTAGCCTATCTCAACGACTACTGACCGGTTGCCCTGACACCTGTTATCATGAAATGCTTCGAGCGGCTAGTCATGAGACGGATCAACGCCAGCCTCCCAGAGGGTCTCGATCCATTGCAGTTCACCCACTGCAGCAACCGATCCACAGCAGATGCTATCTCTCTGGCCCGATAAATGTGCAGGCGCATATTGGAATGTTTTTGTGATCTGCAGATGGCATTTGGCAAAGTGATGGCTTCCCTGCTGGTTTGATATGCTGGGAGTTGGATTGAAGAGGTAAGTTTTAAAATTTTAATATTTTCTTTGGATAGGAAGAGCACTCATGTTCTTCTGGGCTCCACAAGAAATCATTAGGACTCCGTAAGACCAAATGAGGAACTTATGTTTGCAAAGGAAAGACACAGCTGTGTGAGGTGAATGTGCTTTTTGCCATGTTAAACTATTTTACTTGATGCCGTTAAATGTCTGTGGACATGCCTCACTGAGTTCATCTGCTTCCAGATCTGGACCCCATGCATGTCGCGTTACAGTCTTTTGAGGAGGGTAACTCCCTTTGCTGTATCTTGCCCAGCAACAGCTAGAGAGTTCTCATTGCAAAGGTACACTTCCAAACTTGGAACTCACATTTGCTTCAGCTGTGACCCTCTTCCACTATTTTTAACAACTCAATTGTTGGATGGGTTATGCAGTGTTCAGTACCCATTTAAAGTATTTCCACAGGTTTATCCTGGAGATCACTCCCTAACACCACTGTGGGTGGTCCTACAACAAATTGACTGCAGCGGTTCAGGGAGAATGCTCCCCACTACCTTCTCAAGGGCAAATAAGGATGGTCAAGAAATGTTGGCTCAGCCAGCGATGCCCACACCCCATAAACAAATTTAAAAAGCTGTTAAAATGCGTTTTGTGCCAGTTACTTTATATCACAGCAACTGATTTTTGTCATGTCAAACTAGTTTATTTGATGCCGTTAAATGTCTGTTAGAACATTCCTCATCATGCACACTGAGTTCATCTAATTCCAGACCTGGTCCCCATACATGTCACTTTATAGTGACCCATCCAGGTAGGAAATGCATAAGTGATATTTAAAAAGACAATCGTAGATCATAGAGTTTACAGTGCAGAAGGAGACCATTTGGCCCATCACGTTTGCACTGGCCCTTGGAAAGAGCACTCTACCTAAGCCCAATTCTCTACCCCATCCCGTTGCCCAGTAACCCACCTAACATTTTTGGACACTAAGGGGCAATTAGAATGGCCAATCCACCTAACCTGCACATCTTTGGACTGTGGGAGGAAACCGGAGCACCCGGAAAAAACCCACGAAGGCAAGGGCTGAACGTGCAAATGTGCAGACAGTCACCTGAGGTCGGAATTGAACCCAGGAGCTGTGAGGCAGCAGTTCTAACCACTGTGTCACCGTACCGCCTCCTTAACATATTAATAATCTTTATTGTCACAAGTAGGCTTACATTAACACTGCAATGAAGTTACTGTGAAAAGTCCCTAGTCCCCACAATACGGCACCTGTTCAGGTACACTGAGGGAGAATTCAGAATCTCCAATTCACCTGACAAGCACGTGTTTCGGGACTTGTGGGAGGAAACTGGAGCACTCGGAGCAAACCCACGCAGACACAGGGAGAACGTGCAGACACCGTACAGAAAGTGACCCAAGCCGGGAATCGAACCTGGGAGCCAGCCGCTGTGAAGAAACAGTGCTAACCACTGTGCTACCGTGCTGCTCACATTCCATGTACAGCACGGGCATGGCTGAAATGTAGCACATAGTTGATCTATGTTGTGATCCATGTTTTATACTTTACTGGTATAAAATCACTATTGTAAACTAAGGTCCCAAAAAACAGTGGGATGTATTTGCATTTCTTTATCATTTAATGCATTTTGATCTCAATTACTTCTGTAGAGAAGAGGGAGATGCCTTTCTTCTGACCACAAAATTCTCATTTCTGATTGAATAATTGGAGAGAAATAGGCCTCTTTGTGCATGTGATCCATTCATCAAGTTAGTAAGGAATGGAAATTTATGTCTTCTGGAAATACTCAGAAAAGTGCTGAATTTTTTTTCAAATCCAAAAAGTAGTGATTTTATATTTGCTGTTTAGCAGAAGTGCAATGTCTCTGTCATCCTATCTCAGGCTTATGTAATCGAACTAAAAACAGAAAATGTTGGAAATACTCAGCAGGTCAGGCAACATCTGTGGAGAGAAACAAAGTGAAGTACAAGGGCTATATGACTGATTTCAAAACCTATCATTATTACAGCTCAATGCCTTTTAGTTCACAGTTTTATTGACAACTCCTAATAGGAGGTAAGTGCAGACACGTGAGCATGGTGCGAACTCCCGTGCCCAACCAGGTCCACTGGGTTAAGCGGTGGCCCTAGCCTGCACTACAGCCCCTGTATCCGCATGTCATCCTCTCCCTTCCCGTTCCTAGCCCCATCCCCGACTGTTCCCACCGACACTCTGCCTTCTGCAACGTACCCATGGCCCTGCCCGTGCCTGTCACCAGGGACCTCCAGTCCCACCATCCGTCCCTACCAGCGGTATGCTCTGCGACGCCTGTCCTGCACCTTTCTATAGGGTCTACGATGGATGTCCTCCTTGGGTGGGTGATACTCCACCAGCAAAGTGGCCCCTGGTTGTAGGAGTTGGTGGCATGCATGCGGGCAAAGCCCATGGATGAGCTGGGCAAGGGGGGCGGGCACCAGTTGGGGCCATAGCTGTTGTGTCTTGTGAGTAGTGTGTGCGATGCACGGGTCATGCCTACCTGTCCGGGGGCAGAATGGATGGAAGCAGGGGCACAGTGGGTATATGGGGCTTGAAGACAGCTGGTAGTCCGGCAGGGTGAGCTACCTGATAGTCACTGGTGGGGCAGCTGTCCTGGGGTTGGCGGTGTGCCAAAGAAGGGTGGCAGGGCCATGGTGTATGCGCCTGCTGTTTGGGCTGTGCTCTGCTCTCCCCCTGCTCCCCCTGCAGTGGGTCAGTGCCTCAGATGGTGCACTGAGGGGTGGGGCAGGGGGCACCATAGGGCTGGTGGCACTCTGCAAATTTACAGGACACTATGGGCAGTCAGTGGAGCACGCAGACAGATGACTGCCTTGCAGCCTGCCAAACTGGTGGCCTGTGACCGGACATCTCGGTCCCGGGGGGAACACCCCAAGCCCATGGACCACATCCTGATTGTTGCCGCAACTCCTCCCAGCACTGGCAGGCGCCCCACCAGCCAGCGGCACAACTGCCAGGTGCACCTTTGGAAACTTTACTTACCTCCTCTGTCTCCCTCAGCTGCCATAGCGCCCAGTCCACATTTTTAAATACCACAAGTGACCCGCGTAAGCCTCACTTCCGCCTGGTGGAGGCAGAGCATCGCGGGAGTCTACCAGGTCGGCCGATTAATGATATGCTAATGAGTATTACTGAATGCATCCATGCCGCTATTGAGCATGTCGGAGCATGGCGCTCCATTGGGCTGCCAGCGCCGACCTCGATTTTCAGCTGAGGTCTGATTCTCCGCCCAATTGCTGTTTATGATTCCGGTGTCGCTGGACGGGGAATCCTGCTCAGGGTTCCTCAACCTTAAGTTGAGCTTCGGTGGAACAGTTCAGCAGGCCAAGGACAGAGATGTCAGCATGAGAGCAAGGTGGAGATTTAAAGAATTAAAAATAACAGGCCAGTTGAAGTTTGGGGTCATGCTTGTTGACTGAATGGAGGTTTTCTGTAAAGTGGACACTCAATCTGCATTTGGTCTCCCAATGTAGTGGAGACTACATTGTGAGCGGTGAATACAGTAGGCTAGAGTGAAAGAATTACATGTAAATCATTGCCTTATCTGTAAGTATGCTTGAGGTCTTGGACGTTGAGGAGCGTTGAGGTAGTAGGGCATGTGTTGCATCTTCTGCACTTGCAAGCAAAATGCCGTGGGAAGGGGACGGGATGTTGGGGTGATTGAGGAGTGGACCAGGGTATCAAGGAGAAGAACGGCACCTTCGGAACACTGAAAGAGGAAGGGAGGGGAAGATGTGTTCGATGGCGGCAATACACTGGAGGTGGAAGAAATGGTAGTAAATGATCTGTCAAATATGGAGAATAGTGGGGTGAAAGGTGAGAATAAGGGAAACCCTATTGTGCTTCTTGGAGTGACGGGAAGAGGTGAGGATAGAAAAGAAGTAATATGGCAGATGTGTCGAGGTCCCTGTCAACCATAGTGTTGGGACGGAGAGCGGGAATCCGTCTTAGGTTGAGAAAAAAAGTAGGCAGATCAAAAATGCTGGTGTGGAAGGTTCCATCATTGGAACATAAGCTACTGGAGAATGTAATTGAATCTCTATCTAATATTCCATTCTCTTTACAGTTAAAAGTACCTGACAGTGCAAGCGTTACAATTTTCTATAAATCGCCTTGGTTTTTCCAATTGTCACCACCTTTGCTTTGCATACTTTTTAATCCTTTTCAATTTGAAAATCCTACTTAGTGACAAGATTAAATGGATACTGGATGAACTGTCAGTGAAGAAGATTAATTCATTTTATCATTTTCTTTTATTGCACAGTTTTTTCCCTTCACACTCCATGCATTTGTTTTTTTCTCAATTTGCTAATAAATTCAAATTTTCAGCTGCCAAAGTGAAATATGAGATCTCTCTTTACATCTTATAAAACTTTGCAATGGAAAAAACAGGAAACAATTCCTCATAGGGATTAGTAGTGTGGGTATGTATCTGTATTCAATAGTGAGGCAAGCATTTCCTGTAAACTAACCAGTAGCAAATGTCAAAGCAGTGTCAGTAATTTTTCACTACTATTGTCCTCTCCCTTTATTTTATCAATGGAACTATGTGACATTTAGTAAGGAAGAAGCAGAGTTAAAGTTTAAGCCCTTTTCCCAGGCTTTTAATATTTTAAAATATACAGCAGGAAATGTCAGTAATTAATAGCAAATCCATCAGAATCTGAGACATAACAAAAAGCTGAAGGGACCAACATTTTTCTATCATTTTCCAATGTTCAGCCTCTTGATCTTTTTATTCGCACCAAATTTCTTCCTTCTCTTCCCCTCCATTTCTGTCTGAAAGACTATTCATGTTAAAAATTCACCTGCCCCATTTTTCTGGCCTCTGGGGTCACAATTTGTGGCCTGCCCCATCAAGGTGGGCAGCACATATCTCATGTTAGTAGCACGTGGTTGAATGCTACTTAGCCCTTCTGTGTGTTGTAGGCTGCCTTGGTGCTCAGCCAAGAGCTGAACAGCATTATGCAAACAAACACATTATGCGACCAGCCTGCTCTTCTTTGACAAGCTTTCCATCTTAAAGGGAAGGTGTACTCATTAATATTAGTTGCAGTTAAATGATGAAAAGCGGATTCTACGTTGATGGATATGGCACTGGAGGCATTAGTGATAGAGCTGAGCACCAGAAGAGAATCACAGACCTAAATCTTCCGGTCCCACCCACCGTGGGAACAGTCGAGGGAGAGACGGAGAATTTGATGGACAAGCAAAAGGACCATTGACCTCAAGAGTGAATTTCCGGTGCCGGGGCGGGTGGGACCAGAAAATCCCACCCACTGCATCTTCCGGTAGGCAGAGGCACATGATGGTTACCCTCAGAAGGAAGGGGAACAGGTGTTGCTGCACCTGGGCCCCAGGGCCTAGCAGTTCTACCACAAGAAGCCTAATGATCTCACGTGAGTGGTCAAGGTCAGTGAATGCATCTTCACATGACATCTCCTACCTGTAACCCGACCAACCTCTCATGCTGATCAATGCATCACATCCCCATCACTCACCCAGGGGACCTTCTGGCAGAGCTAGATACTTCGCTTCACCATCAGACATCAAGCAATTTTGCCAGCCTCATTCCTACCTCTCACTGCCTCTACATACCTCCAGCTATTCAACTGTGGCAAACTCATCACCCAGAGACACTGCAACACACTCACTAACATTCTTTTCTCATTTGCAAAACAAAGTAGCATACAATGGAGGGAGAGGTACTGGTGGGGGATTTGAACACCTGTAATCCCTAAGCCCCATGGAAGAGGTGAATCTCAGCATTATGGAGATGGCACCAGCATCAGCCCTGTCTTCGCTGACTCACATTAGTTCGCAGTCCAACAATGCCTCAATTTAAAAATTCTCATCCTTGCACTGAAATCCTATCTCGATAACCTCCACCTGCGCTACGACCCTCAGAGATTGCTGCACTCCTCCAATTTCTCAGTTTTAATTGCTTCACCATTGTCTGAGCTCCAAATTCTGAATTCTTCAGCAAAATCACTCTCCCTCCTTTCAGGTGTTCCTTAAAACCTACATTCACCATTATGTGACATTGCATCAAATTATACTTCATGATTCTCCTCTGAAGCATCTTGGGTAAAAGGTAAAAGGTTCTGTATAAATGCACATTGTCGTTGTGCCAACAGATAATTTGATAATGGAACCACTACAGCTGGGTTTGATCAGTCCTCAAATCAACGCACATTGTTACTTTCATCATGGACCATTCAGAGGTTTAGTCCTTCATTAACTCTTTGAAATGTTCATTTTTTTTCTGTCTAACCTAACTGCTAGCCTGAAACTGCTCATATTAAATGTTAGCAGCATTAAAAAATTATATCTCTATACAGAAGAACCCCTTATATTACATTGTGACTGTTCCAAGTAAGAAAGCTTTTTAGCTTCAAGAAAACATTAAAGAATTACTCCTAAAGAACTGGCACTGGAGGAATTTGCTTATCTTTATAAGGTAGTTTTAATTACATATTGGACTCAGTAAAGCTCTAATCGAACACACTGCTTGAATATGAACGTATTATACACTGCCTATTAACACAAGTTCGTCCGACATGAAGTTATAAAATTTCCCATCCTCATTGAATTATTATTTTTGTGCTTAAGCTCCATCCACCGAATATCAATTAATAATAATCTTTATTGTCACAAGTAGGCTTACATTAACACTGCAATGAAGTTACTGTGAAAAACCCTAGTCGCCACATTTCAGCGCCTGTTCGGGAACACTGAGGGAGAATTCAGAATGTGTCTCATTCACCTAACAAGCACGTCTTTCAGGATTTGTGGGAGGAAACCCACACAGGCACGGGGAGAACGTGCAGACTCCGCACAGACAGTGACCCAAGCCGGGAATCGAACCTGGGACCCTGGCATTGTGAAGCCATAGTACTAAGCACTATGCTACTATGCTGCCCACCAATTTTTACACTTAAAAGTACATGTATTAATTACTTCCACTCACACTTCCCCTCTCCCTGCCTTTTCAGTTGCCTCTCTGCTTAACCCAAAGGTGTGCTAAAGTATGGTGCCATGGGTGCTAGCTGAATGATGGTTCCTGTCACTTTCCAATCATGATCCTGAACTGTGAATCTATTGCACCATGGGGTTATCAAAGCTGGGTTCAAAGCAGCCTTATCAATAACCACACATGTACTTTTTAAACTTGGGGTTACTGAGTAGCAATAGGAAGACAGGGGTCTTGCTGTATTTTTTTTATCCCTCCCTCTCTCTTTCCTTTTCTAAGCATGTGAGAAATGCCATGGAAAAATAATAGTACACTGTACTGCAAACATACAAGCTTAAAGCATACTCTAATAATAAAGCTGTCATTTAAATACCGCAGTTTAGCTTGCAGCATGTCACACTTGACTTACTGCAAGTGTTATAAGAATGTGTTTTCTTTTTCTTAAAGATTCCAATTTATAGTTTATCTTTATCTGGCTGGATTTAAAAAGAAACAGAAACTATTTAGAAGACATTAGAAAGTGCCAAATGGTCACAATATACAGCGTGCAGCATGAACCTCATTTTAATAGATTTGCATGATTTTAAATGTTATTACTGGGCCCCCTGTCACATGAACCCGCCCTCACTGAATATTCATACCTCGCCGACATGAGGTTTACAACAGGTTTTTAGCCAAATGAGAAGGAGGTGAGGGGATCCCGCCAGGGGCGCTGAGGTAAGTGTAGTCCCCAGGGGGGAGAGGGACCTGCTCAGGCAGTGCCTGGAGCAGATTGGCACTGCCAGGCTAACACCGTGCCAACCTGTGCCAGGGGACAGTGTGAAGGGGTGGACTCAAGTGGAACTTCATGGGATGGGGGGGGTGGGGGGTGAACGGAGAGAGCAGGCACTGAGAGGATGATGGAATGTCAGCGAGGATTTTCGGGGGTTGCGACAGTGGAATGCCAGCGAGGAATGTCTGGTTGGGTTGGGTGGAAGAGCTCCCAGTATCTCCATGATGGGGACTGGGTGCTGATCTGTGTGGAGCCGGTTGCCAGTTCTGTCAGGCCTTGCCCCACCAGAGCGACAGCTCAAATCACGCCCGTTCTTTATTTTCTGCAGAGAGACTCAATATTTGGAGATAAAATTGGCCTATGCAACTGGAGACACCCGGCAACTCGAAGCACTCGGCCAAACGCGCTCATTAGGGAATCTGTTCCCATTCAGTTAAATCGCGCCACAGAGAATTCTGTACTGAAAATAAACTGAAACTGTTTTCCCTCCCTGTCCACCTGCCTGTCTATCTCTTTCGCTCTCAGAAGCATTATGCCCAGATTTGAAATTAACCTTCCTGGGAAGAGCAATTTACTTCAAACCAAGACCTTTTGGTAATAAAACGTGGAAATCTGCTCCATAAAACTACACCCTGGAAGACAACTGAATAAACCAGCCACAACGTGAAGTCACTGAATCGAGACTTGGAGTGGGAGAATAGGGGGGTCATTCACCCCTCCTCACGTGACCGCAACAGCAGTATCATTTCATTTCATCAGGAGAAATTGCCAGTATTATTGTCTACGCTCCACTGAAACAGATTAATAGTGCTCCAAGTTTAAGACAAAGTCAGACAACACAGTGTGGTTAGCTTGGTTACTCAGAGTACTCAGTAGCAACAATTTCTGCCTTTCTCATTATTTGCAGGTCGCCAAGTGACATGTTTGCATTAATTCCATGCCAGAAGTGTGTCATCTGCCATATTTGCTCAGACTGCTCAATAGGTGTCCAGGCATGTGCCTGAAACTGACCACCGGCCTATTGCATCTGCAATCAGCTATCTCAAATGGTCATCAGCCAAACCAGTCCTTAAAGGGGTCACGGGTGGTTATCACCAATAACCTAACTTGGCCTACTGTGGAATTAGGAGGAGTAGAAGTCCTCCTTCTAGCTCCACATTAAAACCGCAGCCCAGCCAGAAGGAAAAAACATTTCAAACCAGTATTTTTACTTCGCCGTTTTACTGATGTTCCATTTTAAAGAATATAAGACCAATTCAGACCAGTATTCTTATTCCCCTAGTTTACTGTATTTTCCTTCTGATTGGTAAGGACCAACCTTCCTGATTGGCTTCCCTTCCACCTAAATGCTTCTAAGCTGATGGCCATAGAATCCATAGATTCCCAACAGTGCAAAAGGAGGTAATTTGGTCCATTAATTCTGCACCAACCCTCCAAAAGGGCACCCTATATAGGTCCACTCTCCCATCCACCCTGCCCCATCCCCATAAGCCTGATCCTAACTTCTATATCCCTGGACACTAAGGGGTAATTTAGCATGGCCAATTCACCTAACCTGCACATCTTTGGACTTTGCCACCCAAACCCCTCATCAATGAGTTACCTGGGGCTAAAATTGGCTACTAAAGCTCACTGGTGCTAGCCTAATGGTACCGGCAGGCCAATTCATGTGGTTGTGTCACCAGCCTCATTAGACCTGTGCAGGTGAGCCTTATTGCGATATCGGGCTGAATTCTCCACCTCATGCTGCCGGTAGCAGAGTTATCCATGAGGCGGAGAATCCACCGTTGGGGAGCAATCATAATCGGCAGCGGGACAGGGCGTCTCTGTGGGGGTCTCTTTATTTAGGGTGTCTCCTTTGGAGGGGGGGGGGCACCACCATGCTAGGGGGGAGAGGGAGACCCAGAAAATCCAGGTGCTGTATTGTGATGCAGGGGGGTCGTGGGGTCCAGCCGTGGGGCCTCGCTATCGGGCCACCCGCCCAAAATGGTGGTCCTATAGCGGGATTTGCATGGCAAAGGATTGGGAATCACATCCTGATTTGCGCTCCCAGCGTGAACGCAAATCAGGTGCAATTCAGCTCCGGCGGGAGAACATTGGGCAGGATTCTCCGTCAGTCGGCACCGGAATTGGGAAAAGCGATTCAATGGAGAATCTTGCATGAGGAGCAAATCGTGGCCGGTGCTGGCCATGTGACAGAATTCCATCCTCCGGTGCCACGACAGCGGCGTCAATGCGTTCTACTCTACATGTACAGTAAACGTCATTGGCATATCATTAGTGGGCTTGACCCAGTATTCTCCAGGGCCTCAGCGATTTCAATTGTGGTTTTAAAAATTGGGAACCAGGCGCCATGGCTGATGAGGGAGGAAGAGATGGTAGGACGTACAGAGGCACAACCGTGAGCTGCTGGTCCTGCTGCTGGCAGGGCTGGCTGGGGAGCATCTGCCAGGCCTGGAAGGAGAGGGGGTGGGGGTGGGGGGGGGGGGGGTGATCAGAGGATGGGCTGTGGGGTTGGGGTGGCCCCCACAGGAGCGGGGTGTTCAGGCACAGACTGCCATTGCCGTGGGCTGCAAGGCAGCCATCTTGCTCCTTACCCCACTAACCACCCTACATGGCCTGTGGTTGCGCAATGTGACACCGGCCATATGGGTGTCCCCACCCCACCACCACCTGACCCCAGCCCCCATGACCCCTGCACCCACCCCACACACTCCACCCCATCAGCTCCGCACGCCACCCCCCCACTTTCCACACAACCACACCTACACACCACCCCTCACCCCATCCACTCCCCGCCCAAACCGGCCATTGTTGGTGGGGTATCACACGGCCCACCCATGGGCAATGTCTACAGTAGTCCCTACAGGAGGGAACCAGATGGGGGCCGTGGAGTGTACCACTGGCATGAGTAGTGCCAGCCAATGGTACCCTTGGCAGCAGGGACAGGCGCCAGGGTCAGAGGCCCCCACATGCCGCGCAATGACGGGGCCAGGTGTGCGGTGACCAGGGTGCCATGGGGAACGGCCGCATGTGGGGTGGGGATGGGGAGGGGGAGGGGAAATGGGGAGCAGGGTCTGCAGTGCAGACTGGGGCCACTGTGTCGTCCGGTGAACTTGGTTGGACATGGGGCTATGCACCGTGCTAACATGTCTGCCTTTCACCCTGCAGACAATGGTTATTGGAATCCAACCAGGAATGATGACCTTCATCCTAGCCGCCGCAGCCCTGGGGGAAGCACTGAGGCTGTACGAGTTGAAGCTGCTCAAGGAGGCCCCAACAGCAGCAGAGCCTGCCCCAGAGGAACGGTAGCCAGCCAGTGAGGATGGTGAACCAGTTGTCCAACAGGCCGAGAATGAGGTGGGAAGGAGTCACCACATGAGGTACCTGTCAAATTGAGGACCTGCTGGATCGGGCAGACTGTTGAAAACTCTGGCTGAGCACGGGGTCAGTGCGACCTATCTGTCGGATCATGGCACACCTGGCACCATGGGGGTATGGGGGAGGACACCTGCTCCCGGTGGTTGTCAAGGTGACGGTCGACCTGAACCTTTATGCCACAGGGTCCTTCCAGGTGCCGTGTGGGAACCTGTCCGGAATCTCACAGACCTCGGTGCACAGGTGTATCCGCCCTGCCATAGAACAGGTATAACAGCATGGACACACAAGTGCAAGTATACACTAGTAGACAGAACAGGAGCCTAGTGTGTCTGCATCATTAATGAGTGTTCTCTGGTTTTGATAAATTGAGCAAGGATTTCCACTTCGTAAAGAATACCGTACATAACAACTAGAACTGATTTATAATACTCTTCAGATAGAACCTGAATAAGTTAGTCAAAATTGGACACTGCTTCTTCACATTGACATTCGAATCTGGAAAAGCATGTAAAAAGGCTGCCTAAAATTGCAATCCCATTTTTCACTCTGTTCATTCACACGGAACAAGCAGGGTTAGACCCAAAAGACAAATACAGAAGCCTACAGGCGAGTATCGGCCCTTTGACATTACAGAATATGAATGCTGTCAGGGAGCAACAGAGTGAACTAAATCAAAGAGTTGTCAGCATATATGATGCATGCTACATCTGTGTGACAATGAGTTATAGTCCCTCGGAAAGTACTACAGTAATGGAATAAATGACCTTGAACACTAGAGATGACAGGGCTTCTGTGAAAGCGACCAGTCAATTCTCCCAGTAATGCGAGCTGTGCTGTAACCTTATCATTTTACAGTTGAAGCAATTCTTTGGACACCATTGCACTCATTTACAAACAGGCAAAAATGAAAAGTAATTCCCTGGGAGGTCAAAATGCAGCCATAAATATAGATTTGCATCTAACTGAAATGACATTGAGATTCCTGGTCACCTTGCAAGTCAAGTGTATCAGTACTTTGCAAAAATGTGATAGCTGGGGTTTCATCTGTACCGTATTCAGCACTAATAGGAAATTATATAATTCATCCTCATTAATCAGCTAAAACTTAGGAAGTTCATACACTGTGGGGGCCTTGTCTTTTCATTCCAAAAATTAAACTAGTCAGCAAGCAAAGACCTTAGGCTGTGGATAGCTCCCCGGTAAACCATACCCTTAACTGGCCTGCTATGATCTTCATTGTAAGATGAATACACTTCTGTCACTAACCTAAATGTATTTTCAGCTGCAGGGATTCCACTCCAGCAAATAATATTAAATTGAGCCAAAACTATAAGACCCCAGGTTACAAAAGAATTTCCATGACAAAGTTATTTCCACTGCAGTCCAAAACAGGGGTGTATTTACTTGGTTTTAACACACGTTACTTGCAAATATTTACTGTGCAAACAATACATATTGGGCAGGACTCTCCGCCGGCGGGATCCTCCGCTTCACCAGCAGCGCACTCACACCTGCAGATTTCCCAACGGCCGAGGGGTGGCCACAATGGGAAATCCCATTGGCTAGCTGGTGGGACGGAGGATCCCGCTGCCGGTGGGGGTGCACCACTCCAGAAAACGACGGGTCTGGCAGGATGGAGAATCCCGCCCATTGTTCAACCAAAATATGTCGGAAATACTCAGCAGGTCAGCAGGTGGAATGTTAGCGATCTTCCGAATAATTCCAGTATTTTCTGTTTGTGTTTCTGATTTCTAGCACCAACAGTATTTCAGTTTATCTTGATTAACCCTAATAGCAATGGAGTAGCTCACAGACTCCAGAAATAACATTGCTGCCATTCTTTTCATCCAACCATTAAGTGCACAACAGGGTGGCAAGGTGGCACAGTGTTTGCACTGGGTTCGATCCCAACCCCAGGTCAGTGTCCCTGTGGAGTTTTCACATTCTCCCCGTGTCTGCGCGAGTCTCACCCTCCCCAAACCCAAAGGTGTGCAGGATTGGTGGATTGGCCACGTTAAATTGCCCCTTAATTGGGAAAAAAATGAATTGGGTACTTTCAATTTATAAAAATAAACATTTAGTGCACATAGTATCTTGTTTTGTTTTGGAGGAAGGCCATTTTTAAATATTTGAAAAAGAAAATATGTTTTGCATATTCTCTCTTTAAGTCCCACTTTATTATCAAACCACAATTCCCGATGCCACCAAACTATCTGGGGTCAATGTGGCATGAAGTGCCTCTAATAATGTAGATGCCAGAGGAGGAAAATCTGGGGTACATTAGTCAGACCCACCTTCCGTAAGTGCTGTCAGACAGGTGAATTGGGAACCCTGAAATAAGAGCTGATTCCAGAAAGAACCTGAAGTAGTTTGGATGTCTGACAGGTCAGAACCCAGTGCGAAGACCCTGGTGGGCCTCACTTGTGTCCCTTGGCTCCATCTGTGCACTGAGTCATACCAGCGTCCAGGGATAACAAAGAACAAAGAAATGTACAACACAGGAACAGGCCCTTCGGCCCTCCAAGCCCGTGCCGACCATGCTGCCCGACTAAACTACAATCTTCTACACTTCCTGGGTCCGTATCCTTCTATTCCCATCCTATTCATATATTTGTCAAGATGCCCCTTAAATGTCCCTATCGTCCCTGCTTCCACTACCTCCTCCGGTAGCGAGTTCCAGGCACCCACTACCCTCTGCGTAAAAAACTTGCCTCGTACATCTACTCTAAACCTTGCCCCTCTCACCTTAAACCTATGCCCCCTAGTAATTGACCCCTCTACCCTGGGGAAAAGCCTCTGATTATCCACTCTGTCTATGCCCCTCATAATTTTGTAGACCTCTATCAGGTCTCCCCTCAACCTCCTTCGTTCCAGTGAGAACAAACCGAGTTTATTCAATCGCTCCTCATAGCTAATGCCCTCCATACCAGGCAACATTCTGGTAAATCTCTTCTGCACCCTCTCTAAAGCCTCCACATCCTTCTGGTAGTGTGGCGACCAGAATTGAACACTATACTCCAAGTGTGGCCTAACTAAGGTTCTATACAGCTGCAACATGACTTGCCAATTCTTATACTCAATGCCCCGGCCAATGAAGGCAAGCATGCCGTATGCCTTCTTGACTACCTTCCCTACCTGTGTTGCCCCTTTCAATGACCTGTGGACCTGTACTCCTAGATCTCTTTGACTTTCAATACTCTTGAGGGTTCTACCATTCACTGTATATTCCCTACCTGCATTAGACCTTCCAAAATGCATTACCTCACATTTGTCCGGATTAAACTCCATCTGCCATCTCTCCGCCCAAGTCTCCAGACAATCTAAATCCTGCTGTATCCTCCGACAGTCCTCATCGCTGTCCGCAATTCCACCAACCTTTGTGTCGTCTGCAAACTTACTCATCAGACCAGTTACATTTTCCTCCAAATCATTTATATATACTACAAAGAGCAAAGGTCCCAGCACTGATCCCTGTGGAACACCACTGGTCACAGCCCTCCAATTAGAAAAACATCCCTCCATTGCTACTCTCTGCCTTCTATGGCCTAGCCAATTCTGCATCCGCCTTGCCAGCTCACCCCTGATCCCGTGTGACTTCACCTTTTGTACTAGTCTACCATGAGGGACCTTGTCAAAGGCCTTACTGAAGTCCATATAGACAACATCTACTGCCCTACCTGCATCAATCATCTTAGTGACCTCCTCGAAAAACTCTATCAAGTTAGTGAGACACGACCTCCCCTTCACAAAACCGTGCTGCCTCTCACTAATACGTCCATTTGCTTCCAAATGGGAGTAGATCCTGTCTCGAAGAATTCTCTCCAGTAATTTCCCTACCACTGAAGTAAGGCTCACCGGCCTGTAGTTCCCGGGATTATCCTTGCTACCCTTCTTAAACAGAGGAACAACATTGGCTATTCTCCAGTCCTCCGGGACATCCCCTGAAGACAGCGAGGATCCAAAGATTTCTGTCAAGGCCTCAGCAATTTCCTCTCCAGCCTCCTTCAGTATTCTGGGGTAGATCCCATCAGGCCCTGGGGACTTATCTACCTTAATATTTTTTAAGACACCCAACACCTCGTCTTTTTGGATCACAATGTGACCCAGGCTATCTACACCCCCTTCTCCAGACTCAACATCTACCAATTCCTTCTCTTTGGTGAATACTGATGCAAAGTATTCATTTAGTACCTCGCCCATTTCATAGAATCATAGAATTTACAGTGCAGAAGGAGGCCATTCGGCCCATCGAGTCTACACCGGCTCTTGGAAAGAGCACCCTACCCAAGGTCAACACCGTCACCCTATCCCCATAACCCAGTAATCCCATAACCCAGTAACCCCACCCAACACTAAGGGCAATTTTGGACACTAAGGGCAATTTATCATGGCCAATCCACCTAACCTGCACATCTTTGGACTGTGGGAGGAAACCGGAGCACCCGGAGGAAACCCACGCACACACGGGGAGGATGTGCAGACTCCGCACAGACAGTGACCCAAGCTGGAATCGAACCTGGGACCCTGGAGCTGTGAAGCAATTGTGCTATCCACAAGGCTACCGTGCTGCCCACACATAGGGTCCTCTGGCTCCACACATAGATTCCCTTGCCTATCCTTCAGTGGGCCAACCCTTTCCCTGGCTACCCTCTTGCTTTTTATGTACGTGTAAAAAGCCTTGGGATTTTCCTTAACCCTATTTGCCAATGACTTTTCGTGACCCCTTCTAGCCCTCCTGACTCCTTGCTTAAGTTCCTTCCTACTTTCCTTATATTCCACGCAGGCTTCGTCTGTTCCCAGCCTTTTAGCCCTGACAAATGCCTCCTTTTTGACGAGGCCTACAATATCACTCGTCATCCAAGGTTCCCGAAAATTGCCGTATTTATCTTTCTTCCTCACAGGAACATGCCGGTCCTGTATTCCTTTCAACTGCCACTTGAAAGCCTCCCACATGTCAGATGTTGATTTGCCCTCAAACATCCGCCCCCAATCTATGTTCTTCAGTTCCCGCCTAATATTGTTATAATTAGCCTTCCCCCAATTTAGCACATTCATCCTCGGACCACTCTTATCCTTGTCCACCAGTACTTTAAAACTTACTGAATTGTGGTCACTGTTACCGAAATGCTCCCCTACTGAAACATCTACCACCTGGCCGGGCTCATTCCCCAATACCAGGTCCAGTACCGCCCCTTCCCTAGTTGGACTGTCTACATATTGTTTTAAGAAGCCCTCCTGGATGCTCCTTACAAACTCCGCCCCGTCTAAGCCCCTGGCACTAAGTGAGTCCCAGTCAATATTGGGGAAGTTGAAGTCTCCCATCACCACAACCCTGTTGTTTTTACTCTTTTCCAAAATCTGTCTACCTATCTGCTCCTCTATCTCCCGCTGGCTGTTGGGAGGCCTGTAGTATACCCCCAACATTGTGACTGCACCCTTCTTATTCCTGATCTCTACCCATATAGCCTCACTGCCCTCTGAGGTGTCCTCTCGCAGTACAGCTGTGATATTCTCCTGAACAAGTAGCGCAACTCCACCTCCCCTTTTACATCCCCCTCTATCCCGCCTGAAACATCTAAATCCTGGAACGTTTAGCTGCCAATCCTGCCCTTCCTTCAACCAGCTCTCTGAAATGGCAACAACATCATAGTTCCAAGTACTAATCCAAGCTCTAAGTTCATCTGCCTTACCCGTAATGCTCCTTGCATTAAAACATATGCACTTCAGGCCACCAGACCCGCTGTGTTCAGCAACTTCTCCCCGTCTGCTCTGCCTCAGAGCCACACTGTCCCTATTCCCTAGTTCTCCCTCAATGCTCTCACCTTCTGACCTATTGCTCCCATGCCCACCCCCCTGCCATACTAGTTTAAACCCTCCCATGTGACACTAGCAAACCTCGCGGCCAGGATATTTATGCCTCTCCGGTTTAGATGCAACCCGTCCTTCTTATACAGGTCACACCTGCCCCGGAAGAGCTCCCAGTGGTCCAGATAATGGAAACCCTCCCTCCTACACCAGCTGTTTAGCCACGTGTTTATCTGCTCTATCTTCCTATTTCTAGCCTCACTGGCACGTGGCACAGGGAGTACTCCCGAGATTACAACCCTCGAGGTCCCGTCTTTTAACTTTCTGCCTAGCTCCCTGAACTCCTGCTGCAGGACCGCATGCCCCTTCCTGCCTATGTCGTTAGTACCAATATGTACAACGACCTCTGCCTGTTTGCCCTCCCCCTTCAGGATGCCCTCTACCCGTTCGGAGACATCCTGGACCCTGGCACCAGGGAGGCAACATACCATCCTGGAGTCTCTTTCACGTCCACAGAAACGCCTATCTGTGCCCCTGACTATAGAGTCCCCTATTACTATTACTCTTCTGCGCTTTGACCCTCCCTTCTGAACATCAGAGCCAGCCGTGGTGCCACTGCTCTGGCTGCTGCTGTTTTCCCCTGATAGGCTATCCCCCCCCCGACAGTATCCAAAGGGGTATATCTGTTTGAGAGGGGGACAACCACAGGGGATTCCTGCACTGACTGCCTGCCCTTTCTGGTGGTCACCCATTTCTCTGCTTGCACCTTGGGTGTGACCACATTTACATAACTGCGATCTATGACGCTTTCCGCCACCTGCATGCTCCTAAGTGCATCCAATTGCTGCTCCAGCCGAACCATGCGGTCTGTGAGGAGCTCCAGTTGGGTGCACTTTCTGCAGATGAAGTCATCCGGGACGCTGGAAGCCTCCCGGACGTGCCACATCTCACAGTCAGAGCACAGCACCCCTCTAACTGACATTGCGTCAATTAATTAAAATTAAAATTAAAATTTGTCTTTTTTTAAAAAATATTTTTTTTTAATTTCAAAGTTACTGTCAACTATCTGTTTCCTAGCACTAGATTTCTAATAGAAATGCGATAGCTAACTATAGTACTCTCCGATCTCTGGCTTAGATATCCCTCTAAATTATAATTAAGTTATTATGTTTAATTAGTTACCAAATACTCAAATTTCTTTTTAAATTTAGGGTAGAATCCCAACCAGCCACTCTGGCCACAGCTTTTCTGTGATGTCACTTCAGTTTCCCCCCGACACACACAATTTGAAAAAAGGTATAAAAGTAAAAATAAGTAAAAATCACTTACTTACCTTCTTACCTTCTGAGTGTCTTAGATGTTCTCAGGTTCTCTCGCTGACAGAGACTGCTCCTCCACCTCCGAACCTTGACCTGCACAATGCTAATAATATAATAATAATATAATATGGCACTTACCTTACACCAATGGGTCTTATTATTAGGTTAGAGGAGGAGGGCTGGTGGGAGACACTACACGTGTAGTGTCTCGGGTTTCCTCTCCACCAGAATTTATTGGTTGGGGGGGGGGGGACTTCCCAGAGGTCCGCGGGTCGAACTTCCGGTTCCCGCCTTATATAAAAACAAATAAAACAGAAAAGAAGAACAGACACGGGACCAGGTAAGGCTTTTTAAAGTAAGTACTCACCTCCCAGAAGGCCCCTGCGCACCGCTGCCGCCGAAATCCAAAGGGCTGCTCCTGTGAAGGTAAGTGGTTTTAAAGTCGCTACTCACCTCCCAGAGGGCCCCTGCGCACCGCTGCCGCCGAAATCCAAAGGGCTGCTCCTGTAAAGGTAAGTGGTTTTAAAGTCGCTACTCACCTCCCAGAGGGCCCCTGCGCACCGCTGCCGCCAAAATCCAAAGGGCTGCTCCTGTAAAGGTAAGTGGTTTTAAAGTCGCTACTCACCTCCCAGAGGGCCCCTGCGCACCGCTGCCGCCGAAATCCAAAGGGCTGCTCCTGTAAAGGTAAGTGGTTTTAAAGTCGCTACTCACCTCCCAGAGGGCCCCTGCGCACCGCTGCCGCCGAAATCCAAAGGGCTGCTCCTGTAAAGGTAAGTGGTTTTAAAGTCGCTACTCACCTCCCAGAGGGCCCCTGCGCACCGCTGCCGCCGAAATCCAAAGGGATAGCGAGACCAAAGCAAAGGAAATTCTCCCTCATCCCCATTCCTTCCATGTCAGGGGCCATATATTTCAGCAGACTTGAGAATCAGCCCACAGTGTGATGCTGATCAATGGACAATACAAGTGGAATAAATTCATGAAAATTTACACATCAATTAAGCGTTTCTTTAATACGTTGTAAGTTTTTAGTTACACCGTGTTTTACGTGAATGCTTTCACTGCAGACCTCTGACATTCTTCATAGGTCAATGA
This sequence comes from Scyliorhinus torazame, assembly GCF_047496885.1. NCBI lineage: Eukaryota > Metazoa > Chordata > Chondrichthyes > Carcharhiniformes > Scyliorhinidae > Scyliorhinus > Scyliorhinus torazame. Next base: position 158,743,182 of record NC_092709.1, on the reverse strand, counting down.
CGCTTTATGGTTGCTGAAGAGATAAGATTAACCATAGCCCAAGAACAGCATTACTCTGCATGCTTTCAAATATATTTACCCGGAGATAATCACACATAATTGGAAGCATTCCAGACTTCAGGCGGTGTGCAAGAATACTGATGAACTATTAGAATATTTAATGCGACAATGTAATTCTTTTCCTTAATTACCAGCATGGCATTTGGCAACACAAATATTATGGAACAAACATTTTGAGAATGCTGTTTAACCTTCCATGACATAATATTCTAGTCACTGAAAACCTGTTAATTTTTCTGTTGTCGCGCACTCAGGGAAAAGGCAGTCAGGCTGGATTTTCGGAGCAGTCCGTTTGAATTTTCATATGAGAAGACTTTCAGAGATTTTGTCTATTCAGGATTGCTGGAAGTTCATGCATACTCAGTTACAGGTTATCCTGAGAATGTAGGAACGCAGCTCCAGTGATCTGCATCCAATCAGATAACCAGTTGCGCTGAGCCAAATCCAGGTTAATCTGATTGGATACCTTGGATTGATAATTTTCTCCAGACACTGCACCCTACTCTGTTGGATTAAACTGTAACAGTGTCAGATTGGACTGTTCCGTTCGTGAGAATCCCCTGTGCAAACTGGGTTCTGGGATTGATTAACTTTTTCAGTCATCCTGTACTGATTTTATGCATCACTTCAGTAATCATTCCTTTGAGATTATTGATTGCAGAGAGTGGAGGGTATCCACCTACTACCGTGAGCAGATAAATTGATGTAAGGAATTAAAATCATTAATATCATGCATGGTCACAAAGCATTTTATGTGGTGCTGCATTACAGTATTGTAGAATCACAGTAGTTGCAGCACAGAAGGAGGCTATTCGGCCCATCATGTCTGTGCTGGCTCTCGAAGGACCAATGCACCTTGTGCCATTTTCCCACCTTCACCCCACAACCTCAGACATTCCTTCTTTTCAGATAATAATCCAGTTCCCTCTTGAACGTTTCAATTGAAACTGCCTCCATCACACTCCCGATTCTAACCACTTGCTGCGTGAAAATATTTTTCCTCTTCTTGTCATTGCTTCATTTGCCAATTATATTAAATCTGTGCCTTCTCGTTCTTGGTCCACCCTCTAATGGGAACAATTTCTCTCTATCCGTGCAGTCCGCCCATAATTTTGAACAACTCCATAAAATCTCCTCTCAAACCTTCTCTTCTCCAAGGAAAACAACCTCTCCAGTTCCTCACTCCTGGAACCATTCTTGTAATGGTGAGGTAAATAACGAGGAGGAAGGTTTTACAGAATGACATAGATGGGTTGGTTAGAACAGTTGCAAATGCAATTTAACCTTGAAAAGTGTGAGGTGATGCATTTTGGGAGGATTAACAAGGCAAGGGAATATACAATGAATGATAGAACAGTAGAAAGTACAGAGGATCATAGAATTTACAGTCCAGAAGGAGGCCATTTGGCCCATAGAGTCTGTACCGGCCCTTGGAAAGAGCACCCCACTTAAACCCACACTTCCACCCTAACCTCGCAACCCAGTAACCCCACCGAAAGTTTTTTTGGGACAGTAAGGGCAATTTAGCATGGTTAATCATCCTAACCTGCACATCTTTGGACTGTGGGAGGAAACTGGAGCACCCGGAGGAAACCCATGCAGACACAGGGAGAATGTGCAGACATTGACCCAAGCCGTGAATCGAACCTGGGACCCCGGAGCTGTGAAGCAACTGTGTTACTGTGCCGGATCAGTGAGAACATGGGGCGCGTGTCCAAAGATCCGTGAAGGCAGCTAGACAGGTAAATAATGTGGTTAAGAAGGCATATGAGATACTTGCTTTATTAGCTGAGCACAAAATATAGGAGCAGGGAGGTTATGCTGGAACTGTATAAAACATTGTTAGTCCACAGCTGGAGCATTTTGTGCAGTTCTGGTTACCACACTATAGGAAGGATGAGATTGCACGAGAAAGGGTGCAGCGGAGATTCACCAGGATGTTGCCTGAGCTGGAGTGTTTCAACTATGAAGAAAGGCGGATAGGCTGGGGTTGTTTTCCTTAAAGCAAAAAAAGCTGAGGGGGGACCTCATTGAGGTGTACAAAATGATGAGGGATATAAAGGGGCTTTGATTTTCCATTCCTTCATACCGGCGGGATTCTCCATTTCCGCTGTAGTGAATTGAGATTTGGCTGAGCGCCAAATTCTCTGCCCTCGCCAGCAGCGGTAGCGGGGCGGACTCACAATGGAGAATCCCACTCAGGGTAGTTCGGAAAATACGCTTCCCTTTCATGAAGTGGCCAATAACCCTTGGGTATAGGTTTAAGGTAAGGGGCAGGAGATTTAGAGTGGAGTTGAGGAATCCCTTTTCACCCAGAGGTTGCTGGGAGTCTGGTACTCACTGTCTGAAATTGTGGTGGTGGCAGGAAGCCTCAGAACATTTAAGAAGCATTTAGATGAGCACCTGAAACATCATGGAATACAAGACTATGGGCAAGAGCTGGAAAATGGGATTAGAATGGATAGGTGTTTGATAACTGGAGCAGACACAATAGGCCAAAGGGCCTATTTCTATGCTGCAAAGCTCTATGACGCTATGGGCGCGATCTTCCGGCCTCGTTACGTTCCCGCTCAAGCGAAAAGAGGCCGGTGAATAGCGGGAGAGGCCAAAAATGAGAACCACAACAGGCGCCAAACAGTTTGCAATGCAACTGGCCCACTTCCGTAGGCGAAATCGAGATCTCGCCATAGCAAGGTGAGAAACCAATTATGACCACTTAAGCCCTATGTCCATAGAATTAAGGGGAGCCACTCCATATCCAACTGCCTCCTGTCATTTTGCGGTCTCCCCAGCAAGTGGTCACGCTGGCGCCGATTAGTACTCCTTTTTTAAAATGTGAACCTGGCGGAAGGGCTTCTGTAGGGAGCCGAGGAGGTGAGTAGCCATCTTTGCTCGCAGTCAAAGAGTCCGGGAGTGCTGGGCCTGCAGCCCCTGTGCTCAGAGAGGGTGGAGGTCACTCAACTGGGGGCGGGGTCCTTCCGCAAGGATGGGCAGTCATGGGAGGGTGGGGAAGAAGATGCTGCACGGGCAACCGTTCATGGCACCACCATGCCAATCCCTAGATCATGTGTACCCATTCAGGGGAAGACCCTTTCCCCTGCCTGTCTGCCCCACCTGTGGTGATGTGCATCAATGTAAATACATGTAGACTAGCTAGACACTAGAGGGAGCACAAGAGACATCCACACACACACTCAACCAATAGATCAAGTAGATAGGACACGACCAATAGATATTCACGATACACAAAGAGGTGACACAACCACAGGGGGGCATTACACCAACCCATATATAAAGGACACCACACACATGATCTGCCTCTTTCCAGTGGAGACAGTCAGTGAGTACAGACATAGGGTTGATTCAATATTACACCCACCACGTGGATTGCAGCAACTGGTTAGTCAGTCTGGGTAGCTATAGTAGGATTAGCAGTAGTGTCGAACCCGAGTAATAGAAGTGTAACGAGTTTAATAAACGTGTTGAAGTTATCTCCACGTCAGAACCTTCCTTTGTCAAGTGCACCACAAAGAAGCCGCTTATGTTACACCTACAACATAACAAATCATGGTACCAGGACTGAACTGTTTCAATCCATATAGCCATACCTCAGTGTACAGTGCCAACCAGCAATGATACCCAGGCAAGATGTTCGAGATCCGGGTTCCGCAGCGGCTCCAGTGCCACGGCGATCTCCGTGAAAACTGCCGGGCATTCCGGCAAAGGTTTGAAATCTTCCTGGTAGCAGCCGAACTAGAAGACCTGGCCGATGCTGAAGGGACAGAGCTTCTCCTCACCATCGCCGGTGCCAGAGCAGAAGAAATCTTTTAAAAATTCAAGTTCTCCAAGGGGAAAAACAGGAGCAACTTCCAGGCAGTCCGGGACAAATTTGGCAAATACTGTGAGGAAAACACACGCCAACCAGCAAGAAAAGGTAAGAGAAGTGCCAGTGCTCACCACGAGGCCGAGACCCCGGAGCAGTGAACAGTTTTGATCGGCGGGCATCTTTCTAAATGGTCTGCACTTGCACAGTTGCGCGAGAAGCGCTCAGAACGGGAAGGTCCATTTGCGCTTGCGCAAGACGCCGCGCATGCGCAATCACGAAAACGGGCATCAGTAAAGGAACATCAATCAGCGCATGCGCAATCGCGTCCTACGCGCTACGTCACATGCGTCATGACGTTAGAGGCCCCGGACCACGCCCTTTTAAAGGGGAAACGTCCCAAATCAAAGATAAAATCTTTTAAAGCTGTAAAACAACCTTCCTTCACCTGGAATGACAGCACAATGCCTCAAATTGAACCAGGAAATGAAGTTAACTTCCGAAGAACCCTGCAACAAGCAGTTACCTACGCCCAAAACCGATGATTCTGACCTTGAATACTTCGATACCGACCTTTACATTTTCTCTGGCTCTCGCGAGGCCAATGCCAGCTCCAACACAAACAGTGATGATATGGTCCTAGAAGACGATTCAGACGAACCTTTCACCTTGGGAGGCTATCCCAGTACCAAATCCGAATTGCAACTAGACGTGTTGCACATTGGCGACCCCCGTATTGAATCCGACGCAGACGCGGATTCGTTCTTCGGATTTGAGTATCTTCAGCCCAGCAGGTATGACATCCCGACTCGGGAGTGCAGGATGATGCTGCAACCTGAAACCAAGAGACAGAGAGCGGTACAAGCCCGCAGAGTGCGGCCTGCTGCCACACAGAGCGTGGTCCATGCACCGCTCAGGGTTCCCGACTCTATGAAAGAAGACATGCAAGACTCCACACCGCAGTCCTTGCATGAACAAGAAGTGACTCCATGTCACAAGCCTCCACAGCGAGCTCGTGGACAGACTCCACAATTGCAGAAACGCAAGACTCCAGAGCGCAGTCCTTGCACGAACAAGAAGTGACTCCAGTGTCACAAGCCTCCACAGTGAGCTCATGGGCAGCCTTCGCCGCCCGACGTTCGCGGCACGCACCACGTTCATTTACCTTCAATAGGAATTTTTCACCCATCACTTCTGTTTCAAAATCTGGAACTTCCCCTATAATTTGCCAGTTCTTCCCTGTGTATAACATACATAGGCTTTGTATCCTTATTTGCATCGGCACAATTGACAAAATCATACCTCAAGAAATCATCTTTATACTGCTTTGAAATGAAATGAAAATTGCTTATTGTCACAAGTAGGCTTCAAATGAAGTTACTGTGAAAAGCCCCTAGTCGCCACATTCCGGCACCTGTTTGGGGAGGCTGTTATGGGAATTGAACCATGCTAGCTGGCCTGCCTTGGTCTGCTTTCAAAGCCAGCGATTTAGCTCTGTGCTAAACAGCCCCTTTGTTCCTGAGTTAAGTTTCTTCTTTGTAGTGTCATGTGAATGTCACTTTAAGAAAAGTGTGTTTATCAAATGGCTGCAGTGATGTCATTGTGTGGATTGGATTTGTTTATTGTCACGTGTACCAAGGTACAGTGAAAAGTATTTTTCTGCGAGCAGCTCAACAGATCATGAAGTACATGGGAAGAAAAGGGAAGAAAAGAAAATACATAACAGGGCAATACAAGGTATACAATGTAACGACATAAGCACCGACATCGGATGAAGCATACAGGGTGTAGTGGTAATGAGGTCAGTCCATAAGAGGGTCATTTAGGAGTCTGGTAACAGCGGGGAAGAAGCTGTCTTTGGGTCTGTTCGTGCGTGTTCTCAGACTTCTGTATCTCCTGCGCGATGGAAGAAGTTGGAAGAGTGAGTAAGCCGGGTGGGAGGGGTCTTTGCTTGTGCTGCCCGCTTTCCCCAGGCAGCAGGTGGTGTAGATGGAGTTAATAGATGGGAGGCAGGTTCGTGTGATGCACTGGGCGGTGTTCACGACTCTCTGAAGATTCTTGCAGTCCTGGGCCGAGCAGTTGTCATACCAGGCTGTGATGCTGCCAGGTAGGATGCTTTCTATGGTGCATCTGTAAAAGTTGGTAAGGGTTACTTTTGTTTTGTTTTGAGCTGGAAGCTGTTTTGGCTCAGTGTTTTAGTTTCATTTTCAGTTGAAAGCTGTATTCAGACTACAAGGGTGTTGGAGTTTCTCTCTGTATGTTAAAAAGGTGTTCAGATCACTTGATAATTTAAAAGTGATACCTGCTTTCTGTAGAGATTTCTAAGCTGCTGTCTATGTTAAAAAGGGTCTTTTGACTTATGGATGTTGTTTGGAAAATTATTAAGGGTTACCTATAGAGGATTGTATCTGTGGGGATTATCAGAGTTGGTAGTTGATAAACTGTTTACTGTGTGTCTATAAAATGTTATCTGGATTCATAGAATAAATATTGTTTTTGTTGAAACATACTTTAGATCTCTGTTGCATCACACTTATAAAGTGGGCCCTTGTGCTCCCCATAACCAAAATCTATTAAAAGTTGTGGGTCAGGTGAACTCCATGATATACTTTGGTGTCCTTTAAACCCTGGCCCATAATAGTAGCTTACACTACCACTGACCTGTCCTACACTGGACTCTCCTGTGCAGCTTTCTACAGCTGATTCAGATGTGAGATCCTAGCCAGTTGGTACAATTTATGTCACTAGAGGTCTCTTGTGAGAAAATGATTCATCTTCACAGTTCTCTTGCCTTGCTTGCTAGCAGCTAGAAAATGGAAGATGCTCTCCTCTGTGATTTGGTGCAAAAGCATATATATATAGGGCACATGATGTCAGGTGTACATGCAGAGTGCGTGGCCTGCTCACTGCTGCCACTTCTGGCCAGAAGAGTGCGCGCAGCCTTATGTAAAAGGTGGCAGTGGTCACCATTATCAATAAAAATGCCAGTAGCGGCCGTTGGGCACTTCTCTCGCGATGGGGACTACTGAGGGAATGCCGCGACAGATCGCTTCACGGTTCTCCCAACACCCACCCACGACTCACCCGTGGGTCACAATCTGCACCCCGCTACCATCCCAAGACATCAATCCTGGTCCTGCCCAGGTGTACCCTGTTCAGTTTGTACTGGTCCCAACTCCCCCAGAACCAGTCCTAATGCCCCAGGAATCCGAAACCCTCTCCCTCACACCATCTCTTCAGCCACGTATTCATTCGGTATATCCTGCTATTTCTACTCTGACTAGCATGTGGCACTGGTAGTGATGATCAATTCTTTTTATGCAGTGAAAGTATTTGTGTTACAGGACGTTCATGGAATTTATATACCACAGGTGAGAGGCCTCGAAAGTTAAGACCGGTTGAGATCACTTGCTCCACACTACCACTCATTTTCAAAGGTATTGCTGAATGAAGTGATAAAAGGGAAAGTAATCCGGGATGGGGTGGTTACCGACCATTCTGTCATGCCAATTATTTCAGAATAGAAATAAGCTAAGGCATGAGAACAAGATACTCATTTACTCTTGAGATGGACGGCATAGCGTAGCCTTCCAAAGCAAAGAGCGAGGTGTAGTGATCTGCATATCTGCATGTATATAATGGGTTAATATAAATACACTACAACTGAGTAATCACTCGAGGGAGCACTAGACATGTATAAATAGACAGACAGAAGCCAGGATCAGTCTCTTCACAGGAACAGTAGCTAGTGACAAGAAGTAGACAGACAGCTCAGCACCGGTATACTCCTTAATCAATCATGTCCATGTAATATCTAGTTTAAGCTCTGGAGAGAGAACAAACTTACTCAATAAAGCATTTGCTTCAACTGGAAGACTACGAGCATTATTCGGACATAAGAAATAATATACGAGGGAGCAAACTTTACGAAGTCTCAGTCCCAACAAATAGTTTCACTACTAATTCCATGCCAGTCTTCCTCTTCAGTCTGCCAAGTACTGCCTGCCCTTTGGAATTATCTACCCCAGTGGATGTTCCATGATTCAGTACATTTAAGGTTGGGATAGATAGAGTTTTGGTCTCTTGGGGAACTATAGAATATGGTGAGCGGGTATAATAATGGAGTTGAAACCCAAGATCACAGCACGGTAGCATTGTGGATAGCACAATTGCTTCACAGCTCCAGGGTCCCAGGTTCGATTCCGGCTTGGGTCACTGTCTGTGCGGAGTCTGCACATCCTCCCCGTGTGTGCGTGGGTTTCCTTCGGGTGCTCCGGTTTCCTCCCACAGTCCAAAGATGTGCAGGTTAGGTAGATTGGTCATGGTAAATTGCCCTTAGTGTCCAAAATTGCCCTTAGTGTTGGGTGGGGTTACTGGGTTATGGAGGTGGGGTGGTGGTGTGGACCTTGGGTAGGGTGCTCTTTCCAAGAGCCGGTGCAGACTCGATGGGCCGAATGGCCTCCTTCTGCACTGTAAATTCTATAAATTCTATCAGCCATGATTGTATTGAATGGTGGAGAAGCTCTATGGGACGTATGGTCAACTCTTGTTTCTATTTCTTATGTTCTTTGAATATTACCCATACAAATAATGATATAAACGTTTTAAGTCACTGCAGGTATTGGTCTTCATTACATTTTTTCAAACTCAACCAGTGGTTAATGACTTGAGTTGTTATTAATTTTGAATGTTGTAATTTTGCCTTCTTTTTAAATTTGTTTTGGCCCTCTTTCCCAAGCACTGCACTGGAACAGAAATTTGATTGCAACACGAGACATTCATCTTTCCATTCTGGATCATTTTCATGCTTTTGTCCAATTAGTTTATCTTCACACATTGACTGTATTGTTGTAATAGTCAGGTTTTTGCACCACATGCATATTGCAATCATTTTATTTCAAGTGAATCTATAGATCTCCCACAGAGTATTATTAATGTAGATCAATAAGAGTTGTTTCTGCAGAATGGGGTGGATACTCAGTCCAGCCACATTGGAATCGTGAATTGTGATCGGGATGAGAATCGGACGACAACTGAAAATCGAGGTCAGCGCTGGGCGGCGAACGGAGCGTCATGCTCCAGTGCCTCGATGGCGGCGTGAATGCGTTCCACGGCCCACGCGGCGTGGACATGCAAAATGTACAGTAGCATCCATTAACATATCAAAAACAGTTCAGGCCCGGTAGTCTCCAGCCTCCCGCGAAGCTCCGCCTCTGCCAGGCGAAAGTGATGCCGTGGGAGTTCACTTGTGGTATTTAAAAATGGGGACTGGGCAGCATAGCTGTTGAGAGAGAGCGAGGAGGTAAGAAAAGTTTCCAAAGGCGCAACAGTGGCCTGATAATCGTGCTGCTGGCTGTGGGGTGCCTGATAGGGCGGGGGGGGAGGGGGGGGAAGCGGAGGGTGGGGGGAATCAGGGGATGGGACATGGATCTGAGGTGTCCTCCCAGGACAGGGATGTCTGGGCATGGACCACCATTGTCGCAGCCTGCAAGGCAGCCATCTGGCTGCGCACATCACTGACTGCCCACTGTGTACCGTAAATGTGCAGAGCGCCACCAGCCGTATGGGTGACCCCCCCCCCTCCCACCAGGCCACCCCCCTAGGAACCCTCAGACCCCAGCCGGCCCCACCAGTGGGATGGGCGTGGCCCAGCGCAGCCAGTGGCCCATCGGGTGCTGGCCCTCCTCAGTGCACCCATCCGTGGCACTGCCCCACTGCAGTGGGAGCAGGAAAAGAGCAGAGTGTACCCCCAACAGTGGACGCATGCATCCCGGCTTTTTTTACCCACCGTGCCTGCCCCCCCACCCCGCCCCAGGGTGGATATCCTACGGGTGGCGCTATCAATTACCCTACCCTGCAGTACCACCGGCCATCATCAAGCCCCACCTGCCCACTGCACCCCTACTCCCATCCATCCTGCCCCCGGATTGGTCGGCACAACCTGTGTTTCGCAAAGAGGGCCCATGGCACACCGCAGCTACGGTCCCAATGGGTACACCCTCCCTCGCCCAGCCCCACCCTTTGGTCCAGCCTGTACACATGCCACCAAGCATGGCACTGGTTGGTGACATACAGTGCCCCCCCCCCCACCCCACCCCACAACCTGATGCCTCCCTGCAGCAGAGTAACAAACGGTTCAACCAAGGAGGACACCCTCAGTAGACCCCACAGAAGGGCGCAGGAAAGAGGCCATGGAGAGTTGCGCTGGTATGGGTTGCGCAAGCCACCAGTACCCCTTCCAGCAGGGATGGGTTATGGGGTTAGATTACCAGGCACCGCCGAGGCCAAGGCTGTGGTGCAGTAGTCGGAGTATCGGGGGGAATGGCTGGGGTGAGAGTGGGAGGGGGGACTTGCAGGGATAGGGGCTGCAGTGCAGGTAAGGGCCACCACGATGATCGTTGGATCTGGATGGGCATGGGAGTATGCGCCGTGCTAACATGTCTGCACTCTACCCCCTGCAGGCAATGGTCGGCATCTGCCTGGTCACGATGCCCCTTGTGGAAGTAATGAGACGAGCAGTAGATGCTCGGGGTGTGGGAGGGGGTGGGGGGGGGGTGTGGCCAGCAGAACAGGAGCCTGCCACAGAGGAGCAGGGGCCAGCCAGTGAGACTGGAGAGCCAGCTATCCAACAGGCCGAGGAGGAATTGCGGAAGAGATGCCGCATCAGGCCCTGTGTATATCTTCACCTGTCCTTCAAGGACCTGCTGAACCGAGTGTGTCAATGCTGACTAAGCCTGAGCAGGGAGACCATGCAACATCTGTGCCAGATGATGTCGCACCTGGATCCACAGGGGTTTGGGGGAGGCCGCTCCCTCCCGGTGGCCTTCGGGGTGACGGTCGTCCTGAACCTTTTTGCCACGGGGTCCTTCCAGGCGCTGAGTGGGGACATTTATGCGATCTCGCAGAAGTCCATACACCAGTGCATCCGCACCGTCTCGAATGCCCTAAAAGCCTGGACGGCACAATATGTCAACTTCAGTCTGGACCAGGCCTACCAATATGCCTGGCAGCGGGATTCACTGCCATCGCAGGCATGCCCCAGGTCCGGGAGTGATACATGTGACCCATGTCCCCCTACGAGCACTGGAATATGAGGGGGTGCACTTCATCAATAGGAAGGAATTACACATGATGAATGGTGTGTGACCACCAGCTGCACGTCATGCATGTCTGTGCCCGGTATCCAGGCAATGTGCACAACGCTTTCGTCCTGGCACACTCAACAGTGCCCAACACCTTTGAGGCGTGCCCTCGGGTGAGAGGTTAGCTCTTGGGCGACAGGGGCTATCCTCTGCGGTCACGGCTGATGACACCTGTCCAGAGGGCCCAGACTGATACGGAGAACCATTACAATGATGCCCATGCAGTGACCAGGAGCGTCATCAAGCGGTCCTCAAGATGCGGTTCAGGTTCCTGGACTGCTTTGTTGTGGGGCTCCAATATAGCCCGAGGATGTTGCGTCCTCTTCAACATCACTCAGCGGAGGGGAGACATGCTGCAGGAGGAGAAATGGCAGGCTTCGTCCGACGAGGATAATGTGGAGGATGGCCGGTAGGGGCAGGACATGGGGCCCAGGCAGGCACAGGAGACCTCATGATGGGTTCACCAGGGCCGGCATGCACAGGACAACCAGATTGCCTCCAGATTCACCGACTAGGGGGCCTAGCTGCCAGCAGCTCAACCGTCCCATCCCACCCCCAAATACCCATGTTCCCCACCCCCCTCGCTCTGCATCCACCCGCCCCCCCCCCCCCCACCCCCACCCCCCAGTATCAGCAGGTCTGGTCCATGGGGTAGAGGATAATGCCTACCAACAGTACAATGAGCTCTGGTGCTCTGCATCGTTTGACAGAGTCTGACTCCGACCCTGGTGTCATATTCCACTATCTACCCGGATGGTCCCTGCATGTATGCAGGCCATTCCATCACATGGATCCACAAACCTTCAATGGGGGCAGGGATAGGGATGGGGTGCTGGGGAAGGGGCAGGTGGTTACGGGGGGTAGTGAACGGTGATGGGTCACTCACTGGGTAGGCCCTACAAAATGGCAACCCCACATCACTGGTCTCCCACACACTCACCCCACCTGGCTCATCCTCTGTACCCAGCCCAGCCCATCCCTCACACCCTTTGGATAGAGGACCGAGGGAGTCGGAACATCGATGAACAGGTGTTTATTGGTGACAGTGCAATGTACAATAACTGTGCCCTAATCCCTAATACTATCCTATGTGCTGCATTTGTGCAAACTTTAATTTTTAGCTCAATATGTAGAGGGTCCAACAAGGGACAGTGCAGTGCTGGACCTAATTCTGGGGAATGAAGCCGGAAAGGTAGTTGAAGTGTTGCCGGGGGAGCATTTTAGCGATAGTGACCACAACATGGTACAATTTAAGTTTGTTATGGATAAAAAAATAGCCAAGTTGCAAAAAAAGGTTTTGGATTGATGGGAGTGCGAATTTTAGTAAAATAAAGTAGGATCTGGCCAAAGTAGACTGGAAAGAGTTACTTGTGGGGAAATCTACAGAAAAGCTGTAGGTGGGGGGGACTTAAAAAGAAAATGGGGATGGTACAGGCCCAACATGTTCCTTCTAAGGTAATAGGAAGGTGTAACAAGCCCAGAGCACCATGGATGGCCAGAGACATTCAGGATACAATGAGAAGGAAAAGAGGCTCTGACCCAAATTTCTAATTTCTCTCTGGCCATGGGGGAGGTACCAGAGGATGGAGAACAGCTAATGTACTCCCATTATATCAGAAAAGTTGTAGAGCTAAGCCAGGGAACTACAGACCAGTGAGTTTCACGTCAGTGGTAGGGAAACTATTGGAGAAAAGTCTGAAGGAGAGAATCTATCTCCACTTGGAGAGGCAAGGTTTGATCAGGAATAGTCAGCATGGCTTTGTCAGAGGGAGGGTCATGCTTAACAAATTTGATTGAATTTTATGAGCCTGTGGCCAGTGTATAGATGAGGTTAGTGCAGTTGATGTAGTTCACATGGAGTTCAGCAAAGCCTTTGACAAGGCCCCATATGGGTGACGTATAAAGAAGGCAAATGCACATGGGATCTAGAGTAACTTGATAAGGTGGATTCAAAATTAGCTTAGCGGTAGGAGACAGAGGGTAATGACAGGCGGCTGCTTTAGTGACTCGATGAGCTCAATGGGCTGAGTGTTCTCTTCTGCACTGTCTTACTCTGTGATTCGGTTTATTGGTGTCTACCTTTCTATTCTTACTTATCCTCATGCTCCGTCTACGTGGTCCCAAAGTGATGCATCAGAAGGCAGCCTGCTGCATTTTCCACCCTGTGACCTGGGTTCCCTTTGGTGTCTATCCTCTGGAGCAAGCAGGCCAGGGTGGGCCGGGCAGTCTTCCGGGTGTCGTCCTGTTCTGCCTGCTGCCCATCAGATGCACTAGGGATAGTTGGGGGGTGGGAATCAGACGCGCTGCTGTGTTCCGGCACTTCCCCTGCAGGTGTCACCGGCACGGGTTCTGTCACCTCCTTCTCCCTTGGGGTGCCCGATGATCCTTGGGCTACTCCCTGGGATGGGAGAGCGAGCTCCAGGGGCTCCATGAATCCTGGTGCTGCCAGTCCTGGAGGCCCTCTCTCATCTCGGCCAAGGTCTCACTGCTCGTGGCTATGGCGCACAGGGACTATGCCAAGTCCGTCTGTGTCTGGCTCAGGTCAGCCAACACCCGACCAATGCTCTCGACTCCCACAGCCATGGCCCGTTGTGTTTGGGCCATGCTCTGAAGTGCCGGAGCAATATCCATGTGGCCCTGATACATGACTGCCTGTGAGATGCTGCTCTGTCCTGTGCCTCAGCCATTGCCCGCACAGAGTGGCCAAGGCCTTGGACATCCTGACCCATGGCCGTGCCTTGCACCCAAGGCTTCAATCACGGAAGCTATCCGTGCGGTGTTGGTCCAGGTGGCGCGCATTGTTGGCACAGCCTCCTGCTCCGACAAACGGTTGGACAACCCAAATGCACCTACAGGTGCTGGCTGATTGCTGACACCCCCTCATGTAGTCCCTGGCTCGACGTGCGGTGGCTGCCTTGGAACATAGAACATAGAGCATACAGTGCAGAAGGAGGCCATTCGGCCCATCGAGTCTGCACCAACCCACTTAAGCCCTCACTTCCTATCCCCGTAACCCAATAACCCCCCCTTAACCGTTTTGGTCACTAAGGGCAATTTATCATGGACAATCCACCTAACCTGCACATCTTTGGACTGTGGGAGGAAACCGGAGCACCCAGTAGAAACCCACGCAGACACAGGGAGAACGTGCAGACCCCTCACAGACAGTGACCCAGCAGGGAATCGAACCTGGGACCCTGGCGCTATGAAGCCACAGTGCCAATCACTTGTGCTACCGTGCTGCCCTGAAGTGGAGTGAGTGGTCGCATATTTGGCAGCTCCTGTTCATGGTGGTCTTTTTGTGGCCTTTACCCCAGTTTGCAGCAGGAATTTTGGAGGAAGAAGGTGTAGAAGTGAGAGCAGAAGAGAGTGACCCCCTAGTTTATGGAGTAGCGGCCAAGAAGTGCCCGGAAAAAAGCAGAACAGTTGGCTGAGGCGGATGAGAAGCGGGCAACGCACGCGGAGATGGCGGATGGGCGGGGGCAGGGTCCGGCCCAGTGGTCAATGGAGCAGTTGGTGAGCTTCTTGAACGAGAAGTTCACCCAGCAGAGGAAGGAAAGTTTGGAGGACATAGCCCGGGCAGTGGACTCGATCAAGGTGGTGGTTGACCGTGTTGAGATGAGACTGGCAGCCCAGGGACAGGCGATCTAGAGGTTGGAGGAGCTGACGTGGGAGCATGAGGAGCAGTCCACCTCGATGGCAGCGGAGATGGGACTGATACGAGACCAGCAGAAGAGACTGCTGGAGAATGCAGAGAACCTGAAGAAAAGATTTTGTAGGTAGAACATTTGGATCATGGGCCTGCCGGAGGGAGCAAAAGAACTGATGCTGCTACATACGTCGGGAAGATGTTGGAGAAGCTGCTTGGGGAAGGTGCGTTTGACCGGCCGCTGGAGGTGGATCGAAGCCACAGGGCGTTGATGTGCAAGCCCCAGGGGGGTGAGCCGCCGAGGGCGATGGTGGTACGATTACATCGGTTCCTGGATAAGGAACGTATTATGAGGTGGGCCAGGCAGATGGCGAGATGCACTTGGAAAGATATCGAGATCCGGGTGTACCACGATCTGGGGACAGAGCTTGCGAAGAGGAGGGCGAGCTTTAATAAGGTCAGGTCGGCTCTGTACAAGAAGGGCATAAAGTTTGGTCTACAGTACCCGGCTCGCCTATTGGTGACCTATGGGGGCCGGGAGTTGCACTTTGGCTTGGCGGAGAAGACAGTGGAGTTCATGAAAAAGAATGAGAAGGAGGACTTTGAACTTTGATGGAGGAGAATTGGAGTGAATATACTATATTGCGAAAAAACTTTGGTTTTTGGTGTTCGGGTTTTTTTCTTTTTTCTGTTTTAAGGCTTTAGGCTGGTTTACAGTTCTTTGTTAAGGGATGAGGGGTGGGTCTCTGTGTTGGGACTTTGGGAGGGAATATTTGTTTGTTTTTGCTTCTTGCCTTTGTTCTGAATGTTTACACTAAGAGCGGGGGAAGGGAAGTCAGTGGGGGTGGGGGTGGGGGGTGGGTGTGGTAAGATGCTACGTGCTATGGGCGAGGGCTGCCAGGCTAGCTGGGCGGGCTAGTTCACTGAAGCGCAGTGGGGGTGAGCTGAAGATCTCTGGGGGGGGGGTTGGAGGAGGGGACGGATGGGGGGGGAACAGTACTGCTGACGGGGAGGGGACATTCAAAGTGGAGGAGGAGGAGGGTGGATGATGGTGATTGGCCGAGGGCGGGCCAGGGTTGGTGTGGGACATGGGCCGAAGACTGGCCTAGGAGAAGGTATGGCTGATCGGCGGGGGAGGGGGACGGGGTGCCCCCATAACCCCGTCACTGGTCATGTGGGACATTCGGGGACTGAATGGGCCAGTCAAAAGGGCCCGTGTGTTCATGCACTTGAGACAACTGAAGGCGGCACATTGGAAGGTGGGGGATCAGATTAGGTTGAGGAAGGGATGGGTCGGGCAAGTGTTCCATTCGGGGTTGGACTTCAAAACAAGGGGGGTGGCGATCTTGGTGAACAAACGGGTGGCGTTCGAGGTGGGGAATATATAGGTGGGCGCGGGGGGTAGGTATGTTATGGTTAGTGGGAGGCTGGAGGGGAAGTCTGTGGTATTGGTAAATATATATGCCCCGAACTGGGATAACATGGAGTTTGTGAGATGGGTACTGGGGAAGATTCCGGACCTAGATTCGCATCGACTGATTATGGGGAGAGATTTCAATACGGTCCTGGATCCAAGGCTGGACCGGTCGAGTTCTAGGTCTGGGAAGGTATCAGCTATGGCGAAGGAGCTCCAGGGGTTCATGGAGCACATGGAGAGTGTTGGTCCGTGCAGATTCAGGAGGCCAAAAACTGAGGAATATTCATTCTACTCCCATGTACATAAGGTGTATTCCCAGATAGACTTTTGTGTGATGGACAAAACGCTGCTGGCTGAGATGGTAGATACTGAATATTCAGCAATAGTGCTGTCAGACCATGTCCCACACTGTGTGGACTTGCAAGTTAGTAAAGGAAAGGCCCATCACCCGCAATGGAGGTTGGATGTGGGGCTGTTAGCAGAGGAGGAGGTGTGCGAGTGGGTGAGGGAGGCCATTCGGGATTACATTAAGAGTAACGATACGGGTGAGGTCTCGGTGGGGGTGGTCAGGGAGGCACTGAAGGCGGTTGTTAGGGGGGAATTCATCTCAATTCGGGCCCATAAGGAGAAGGCTGAGCTGGCGGAGTTGGACAGATTGGTAGGCGAAATTGTACTGGTGGACAGGGGGTACGTGGAGTCTCCGGATGACGAGCATTTGAAAGAGCGACAGAGACTGCAGATGGAATTTGGGCTCCTGTCCACAGGTAAGGCGATGGGACAGCTGAGGAGGGTAAAGGGGGCAGTATATGAATATGGAGATAAAGCTAGTCGGATGCTGGCGCATCAGCTGAGGAACCAGGAGGCGGCGAGAGAGACTGGTAAAGTGAGAGATACAGGGGGGAAGGTGATTCTGGACCCGGTGGAGGTGAATGATGTGTTTCGGGGGTTTTACAGTAAATTGCATAAATCGGAACCTCCAGTCGGGGAGGAGGGGATGAAATGATTTGGGGGGGGGGCTGGAGTTCCCGAGGATAGGTGAGGAGATGGTGGAGGATCTGGGGGCCTCAATTAGGCTTGGGGAAGTAACAGAGGGGTTGGGGGCAATGCAATCGGGCAAAGCCCCGGGACCAAGTGGATACCCGGTGGAGTTCTATAAGATGTTTTTCGGGCTGTGTGGGCCGCTTTTGGTAAAGGCTTTCAATGAGTCAAAGGAATTGGAAGTGCGCCCCAACGTTATCACATGCATCGATCTCCCTTATCTTGAAATGGGATAAAGATCTGGAAAGCTGTGTGTCGTATAGGCCAATCTCCCTGCTAAATGTGAATGTAAAATTGCTGGCAAAGATCTTGGCCACACGGATAGAGGACTATGTTCCTGGTGTAATAGGGAGGACCAGATGGGATTTGTTCAGGAACGACACCTGGCATCCGACATTAGATGACTTTGAAATGTAACACTTGAACGGGGGCACGGGGAGGGGGGTGCTGGCCCTTCTGAACTTTATCACCTCTTACTGGGCAGCGAACATATCGATGGTTAGGAAGTGAGGGAGGGGTCGGTGTGGGAGCGGGTAGAAGCGGCATCTTGTAAGGGCACGAGTCTGAAGGCTTTGTTAATGGCACCTATGCTGTTCTCGCCGGCTCGGTACTCCACAAGCCCGGTGGTAGTGGCAGCCCTCAGGGTGTGGGTGCAGTGGAGTTTTTTGAGCAGGTTGTTTGAAGAGGTGGAGACAGCACCTGCGATTGGAGGGGGTGTTGGTGTGGGTCTCCGATCTGTGACAACCACTGGTTCGCTCCGGGAGGGCTGGACGGGGGCTTTAGGAGGTGGCAGCGGGCAGGGATCGAGAGATTCGGAGATCTTTTTATTGAGGAGGGTTTCCCGACTTTGGAGGAGCTAGAGGAGGAGTTTGAGTTGCCGGGTGGGAATGGGGTCCGGTACTTGCAAGTGTGGGATTCTGTTCGGAGGCAGGTCCCGGGTTTCCCGCGCCTACCACTAAGGGGGCTACAGGACAAGGTGATGCCAAAAACAGGGGTTGGGGAGGGGAAGGTCTCGGAAATATATAACGAACTGATGGAACATAGAACAGAGAACATACAGTGCAGAAAGAGGCCATTCGGCCCATCGGGTCTGCACCGACCCACTTAAACCCTCACTTCCACCCTGTCCCCGTAACCCAATAACCCATCTTAACCTTTTTGGTCACTAAGGGCAATTTATCATGGCCAATCCACCTAACCTGCACGTATTTGGACTGTGGGAGGAAACCGAAGCACCCGGAGGAAACCCACGCAGACACGGGGAGAACGTGCAGTCTCCGCACAGACAGTGACCCAGTGGGGAATCGAACCTGGGACCCTGGCACTGTGAAGCCACAGTGCTATCCACTTGTGCTACCATGCTGCCCATGGAGTGGGAAGGGGTTCCAATAGGGGAGGTGAAGAGGAAGTGGGAGGAAGAGTTGAGAGGGGAGTTTAAAGTCGGGTTGGAGAGGAGGTTGAGGGCAGGTGTGGGTGGTGTGGAGGAGGTCCTGCGAGTCATGTGCATTCGTTCTTAGGTTGGAGAAAATCCAGTTCGTCTTAAGGTGTTCATTACAGGGGCTCGCTTGGAGGTGGCAGCCATTCATCGACTTCTTCAGACCGTCAGCAGGGGGGCTGGGGGGATGGGGGGCAAAAGGGGGAGACATGGAAGTGATGAATAAAGGTAGGAAAGCTAATGAAGGGAGAACCATGAAACAGAGCAGTTACGTGGACCATGATAGGGTTTATGCTTGGGGGGAGTTGCTTATGTTATTGTGGCGTTTTATGTTCATTAGATTAATGCCTGGGGTCAGGCTGCCTTCCGACTGTCCACCCCATTGGGGCTTTCTACCTCCACCTGGTGCACTGCTGCATGTGTGCCGTGCAGGGACCTCATCACTAAAGTGCCCGACTGAGGTGAGTGCCTCTGGGATGGTGGAGGGTGTTGGTGACAGCAGTGACGAGACGTCGGTGTCATCCCTGGACATGTGCTCCAGGCGTTGCGGTGGGGGGGCGGAGGAGCTGGTGACTCACTGTGGCCGCCCTGAGGAGGTCATTCGTGGTGGCACCCACGGCGCTCACGGGCTCTACCATGTCTGCCCAGGCTCAGTTGACGTCGGTGGTTCGGTTCTGGTGCTTGACCGATAGGAATCATGCACAAGTGAACATCTAGATCTTGACTAGTTAAATGTTTATTGTAAAACAATTACGTGGGTTAGATAAATATGAGAAAAATATCAAAAACTACTAACTATAATAAATTATCCAAGAGCGAATACAAATGTGACGATCCACCATGACGACTATCTCCAGACTTCCGAGGCAACAGTGTCACGTGGTTGTTCTCTACTGTCACCTGCTGGTTGGAGGTTGTATAGATAACTAGTTACATGATTGCTTATGCATATCATCACATCCCCTTTCCTTTGAAATGTATAATATTTACATGCATTATTTCAGTTTATTATACAATACACATGGGCTGGGATTCTCCAACCCTACGCTGGGTCGGAGAATCCCCGGGGCGGCGCGAGAATCATGCCACGCCGCCCCGACGCCGGCTTGCCAATTCACCGGCGCCGATTCTCGGCCACTCGCGGGATCGCTGCTGCGCCGGTCGTGGGCCGTTGAAAGCCCCCCCCCCTCGGTGATTCTCCGGGCCTCGACGGGCCAAGTGCCCGCCGAGTTCGGCCAAATCCGGCCGGCATGGATCACGTATGGTCCCACATGGCGGGACCTGGAGGTTCTATGTGCGGGGGACATCCTGGTGGGGGGATGAGGAGATCCGACTCCAGGGGGGCCTCCATGGTGGCCTGGCCCGCGATCGGGGACTACGTTCCTCTGCACCGGGCCCCTGTAGGGCTCCGCCATATTGCACGGGGGCCGGAGTGGAGACGGGAACCCATGCGCAAGCGCGAACTCGCGCCGGCCGCGGCGCACATGTGCGAACTTGTGCCGGCTGAAGCTGCGGGGACCACTCCGGCGCCGACCTAGCCCCCTAGGAAGGGGAGAATACCTGATAATCGAGAAGCGTTGACGCCGGAGTGGTTTCACGCCACTTTTCACGCCGGCGCCAGAACTTGGCCGCGGGATTGGAGAATCCCGGCCATGATGTGCATAAAACTTTTGATTCTTTACATATTTAAAGTCCATCACAACTTCAATCTGTCTGGCTTTTTTCCTGTGGCTTGTCGACCTTCTAAGCATTGGTTGAAATTGTGAGTTTGCTCGATTTTCAACTGTTGTTGAAGATGATTCCTGCTGTGTTTCTGTGTTCTGTACACTTTCAGCTTGTTATGCTTCTGTATGCTGAGGTAGCATTTGTTCAGTTATCCTTATATTGCTCTCAATATCATCCTACGATTCTAAAAAAAGGGTTGCTGAACCTTCAGCAAAGCTCTCCTGTTTCTTCTTAGAACTGTCCTGTCATCGGTAACAATGATATATGACTGAGGACCTGACGGTTGCATCACCTTTTGCTCACTTCAACCATCCGTTTTCATCAGGATCTTCTACCCTGACTGTGTCATCCTGTAGTAATGGTTGCAAACTTCTTGTGGATTTGTCATAATACTCATTCTGCCTCCTTTTTTGAAATGTGAGCTTCCTCACGAGTTTTTGATTTGTTTGTTCCAGTGGAATGTATGGCAAGGTTGTTCTGAGCTGTCAATTCATCAACAACTGTGATGGTGATAGTCCATTAATCAATGGTGCTGCTCTACAGCTTAATAACACGAGATACGGATCTTCCCAGCTACCCATAGCTTTTTTGAGTAGCTGTTTCACAATATGAATACCTTTTTCAGCCTTCTCATTGGATTGCAGATAAAGAGGGCTGGAAGTAATATATTGAAAATCATAGCTCTGTGCGATCTCTGACTATTCATGATTACTAAAACATGGGCCATTGTCGCTCATGACAATTTGGAATATTCCATGGCAAGCAAAAATCTTTGGTATGTTTGATGACACACCTAGCTGATGAGTTTGCTAGTTGTAGTACCACTGTGGAAAGTTAGAGAAATAGTCAATCACTACCAGGTATTCTTTTCCTGCTGGATACAACAGAACTATGCCCACTTTCTGCCATGGAGTTGTAATTATTTCATTTGCATTTATTCTGTTTCTACTGAAATTTCTGACAAATTGCACAGTTTTTTATCATGATTTGAATGTCTTGATTGATGCCTGGCCAGTAAGCCATTACTCTGGCTCTTCACTTACACTTTTCTATGCCTAAATGCCCCTCGTGAATTTTGTTTAGAATCATTGTAGTATGACAATCCTATTTTGCCGAAGCAAAAAAAAATACTGCACTTAGCTCTGTTCTAATGTTATAATATTTGGAACAGGATCCTTTTGGCCATCACTCATTGAGATATTTTATTATCTTCTGTAAGATTTCATCTTTGTTGGTTTCGTCTCTGATTAGTTTTGACTTCTCATCGGATACTGGAAGGAATTCTGTTACAAGATTCACGTGGACTTGCACCTCCTCATCCATATGATGTTCTTCCTTCATAGCACAAAATAGTGCATCAGCTACTACGCGATGTTTACCTGGCGTGTAGATGAGATTAAAATCGTACCTTTGTAACTTCATCATCATACACTGTATCCTCGGTGACATCTCATTTCGATTCCTTTTTACTATTGCCACAAGCGGTCTGTGGGCAGTTTCCACTAAGAATGTTGGTGGGCCATATACGTAGTCATGGAATTTGGTTAATCCATTTATTAAGCCCAAGCATTCTTTTTCTATTTGAGCATATCTACGCTCTGTGTCAGTCATCGACCTCGAAGCATTGGCAATTGGAAACCAATTTTCATCATTGTCTTGCTACAATAACACTGCTCCAAACACATTTTTCAACGCATTTGGCAATATTTTTGTCTTCCTTGTCGAGTCAAAAAATGTCAGCACTGGTGCTGTTGTCACTGATTCCTGTAACATTTGCCACTCATGCTTATGTCTGTTAGACCACTGGGAAACAGTGGGCTAGAATCTCCGCACCCCGACGCTGAAATCGCGCCCGGCGCCGGTGCAAAGAATCCAGTTCGGCAACTCTCCAGGCACCAAAAATCAGCGTCACCGGAGAGTATGCCGCACCACTGGGGCCCATTGCCAGATGCCCGCTTAGCAATCCTCCGCCCCCGATCGGCTGAGTTCCCGACGGCGTAGAGCTAACCTGCTATTGCCGGTCGGGATGCTCGCGTGACATCTGCGGACTCAATCCGCAGCCACCCTGGTTGGGGGCGGGCAGATCGGAGGCCGGAGGGGTGTCCTTAGAGGTGGCCGGGGATTTAATGTGCGGGGTTTGAAGGTCGGGCGCACTGCCGATCGGGGGTCGCCTTTGGGGTCCACCTCCATGGTCCGAGTCCACCATGGAGCACGGCGCGGCCACTGGAGACCGCCGCCGTGCACATGCGCGGCCTCTGACCTGGAAGTGCGGGGGCCTGTTTCTGCAGCAAAAGCTGCAAGATTCACTCCGGAGGTCTCTGCTAGCCCCCCGCAGGGCTAAGAATTTATTTCACTTTTTTCCAGGATTTTCAGGAGTAAAACTCCACCGTTTTGACGCTGGCGTGGCAACATAGTCTCAATAATGGAGATTCCAGCCCAGTATCTTTCTTGATGATTTCTCTCAACCATGTAGTTTTTTCTGCAAGATTAGGAATAAATCTTTCTACAAAATTTGTCATACCTGCCATCCTGAGGGCTCCTTTTCTGTCTGTAGGACGTGGCATGTTTAATACCGCCTTCATCTTTTCTTGGTCAGGTTGTATACTTCTTGCAGAACGTTTGTCTCCCAAGAATGTGATATTGTTACAAATGGCACTTGGCTTTGTTCAGCTTCAAATCATGTTTTTCGATGCTTCTCAGCACTTTGATAAGCCTTATGTGTGCTCTTGTTGAGCCCCAAATGATAATACCGTCTATGTATACTCCAACATTCGAATTCCTTCTACGGCATGTTCCATTGCCCTATGGAAAGTTTCAGATGCTGAAATAATACAAAATGGCATTCTGGTAAAACAATATTGACGAATGGACTGTTAAAGGTTCACAGCTTTATGCTCTAATTATCTAATTTGAGTTGCCAGAAACCCGGTGATGCATCTAGTTTGCTAAAGCATGTCGCTCCTGACATCTCACATGTGATTTATTCTCTTTTCGGAATAGGATTATGTTCTCTCTTGATGTTTAAATTGAGATCTTTGGGATCCATGCAGATTCTCAGGTCATTATTTCTTCACACAAACCATGGTGTTCACCCAACTCATTGGTTCTTCAATTTGTTTCCTCACCTCCAGACTAGTCGCTCTTTCCAGCTCATTTTTTAGTTGTTCCTTTATCATAGATTATCATAGAATTTACAGTGCAGAAGGAGGCCATTCGGCCCATCGAGTCTGCACCGGCTCTTGGAAAGAGCACCCTACCCAAGGTCAACACCGCCACCCTATCCCCATAACCCAGTAACCCCACCCAACACTAAGGGCAATTTTGGACACTAAGGGCAATTTATCATGGCCAATCCACCTAACCTGCACATCTTTGGACTGTGGGAGGAAACCGGAGAACCCGGAGGAAACCCACGCACACACGGGGAGGACGTGCAGGCTCCGCGCAGACAGTGACCCAATCTGGAATCGAACCTGGGACCCTGGAGCTGTGAAGCAATTGTGCTATCCACAAGGCTACCGTGCTGCCCTTTAATGGAGCTGGTACTCGCCTTGGTGCGTGTATGACTGGTTGTGCATTCTCCTTTAACTGGATTCGATAAGTGAATGGTAAAGTGCCAAATCCTTGAAATATTGCAGGAAATTCTTTCAGGATTGAATCCACTGATGTACTTTGCGTGGTTCCAGCATAGTCTGCACTGCAGACTCTTTTAATTAACTCGAGTGCTTCACATGCTTTCACTTCCAGTAATGATTCACGCTCAGCCTCTACAATGAAAAACTTCACTTTATGAATCTTATTCTTTGCACTGACCTCCAGCTTGCATATTCCCAGGGTATTAATTCTTTTGCCATTGTAATCCTGCAACACTATTGTTTCATTTAAAATGTGTGGTTTAATTATCATTTCTTGCATATCCAACAAACTTATACACTTGTCCCTCACTCCCGTGCCGAGTTTAACATTGGTTAATATTTTATTAATCATCAGAGAAATGGCCAGTTATTTCTCTGAACACCTATATTTGCATCGCTATTACTGCAAATTTGCTTGAAAGCCATTTATTCTTGCATACCGTGACAAGGCTCATCTTCACTAGAAGATGAAGGTGAAGGTGTTAGACTGGGGAAGGCTAATTACAACAGCATTAGGCAGGAACTGGAGAGTGTTGACTGGGCGAGGCTGTTTGAGGGAAAATCAACATCCGCGATGTGGGAGGCTTTCAAATGTCAGTTGATTCGAACTTAGGACCAGCATTTACCTGTGAGGATGAAAGATAAGGGTGACACGTATAGGGAACCCTGGATAATGAGGGATATTATGAACATTGTCAAAAAGAAAAGGGAAGCATTTGTAAGGTCTAAAAGGCTGAGGACAGATGAAGCCCTTGAAAGCAAGTAGGGAGGAACTTAAGGTAGGAGTTAGGAAGGCTAAAAGGGGTCATGAAATGTCATTGGCAATAGGGTTAAGGAAAATCCTAAGGCGTTTTATACATATGTAAAGAGCAAGAGGGTAGCCAGAGAAAGGGTTGGTCCATTCAAGGATATTGGAGGGAATCTATGTATGGAACCAGAGGAAATGGGAGAGATACTAAATGAATACTTTGCCTCAGTATTCACCAAAGAGAAGGACTCGTTGGATGAGGGGTATAGGGTAGAGTGTGTAGATATTATGAGTCATGTTGATATTAATAAAGAGGAGGTATTGGGCATCTTTAAAAGCATTAAAGTAGATAAGTCCCCAGGGCTTAATGGGATCTACCCCAGAATACTGAGGGAGGCAAGGGAGGAAATTGATGGGGCCTTGACAGTAATAATTGTATCGTCATTGGCTTCAGGTGAAGTTCCAGAGGACTGGAGAGTAGCCAATGTTGTTCCATTGTTGAAGAAGGGCAACAGGGATAATCCAGGAAATTATAGGCCAGTGAGCCTTACATCAGTGGTAGGGAAATTATTGGAAAAGATTCTTAGAGATAGGATTTACTCACATTTGGAAACAAATGGACCATTAGTGATGGACAGAATGGTTTTGTGAAGGGGAGGTCGTGCCTCACTAATTTGATTGAGTTTTTCGAGAAAGTGACAAAGATGATAGATGAGGGAAAGGCAGTAGATGCTGTATCCATGGACTTCAGTAAAGTCTTTGACAAGGTACCTCATGGTAGACTGGTACAAAAGGTGAAGTCAAATGGGATCAGAGGAGAGCTGGCAAGTTTGATACAGAACTGGCTTGGGCACAGAAGACAGAGGGTAGCAGTAGAAGAAGCTGTGACTCGTGGCGTTCCACAGGGATCAGTTCCGGGCCTTTGTTGTTCGTGGTGTATATAAATAATTTGGAAGAAAATGTAGCTGTTCTGATTAGTAAGTTCGCAGACGACATAAAAATTGGTGGAGTTGCAGATAGTGAAGAGGATTGTCAGAGAATACAGCAAGCTATAAACTGGTTGGAGTCTTGGGCGGAGAAATGGCAGATGGAGTTTAATCCGGACAAGTGTGAGGTAATGCACTTTGGAAGGTCCAATGCATGGAGGAATTACACAATAAATGGTAGGAGTCTTGCGAGTACTTACAGGCAGAGAGATCTGGGCGTGCATGTCCACCGATCACTGAAGGTGGCAACGCATGTGGATAAGGTGGTCAAGAAGGCATATGGCATGCTGTCCTTCATCAGTCGGGGCATTGAATATAAAAATTGGCAAGTCATGTTGCAGCTGTACAGGACCTTAGTTTGGCCTCATTTTAAATATTTCCACACCACCAGAAGGATATGAATGTTTTGCAGAGGGTACAGAGTGGTTTACTAGGATGTTGCCTGGTATGACGGGCATTAGCTATGAGGAAAGGTTAAATAAACTCGGTCTGTTCTTACTGGAATGACGGAGGTTGAGAGGCGACCTGATAGAGGTCTACAAGATTATGAGTGGCATGGAGAGAGTGGACAATCAGATACTCTTTCCTCGGGTAGGAGAGTCAAGTACTAGGGGACATAGGTTTAAAGTGTGTGGGGAAAAGTTTAGAACTGATGTGTGAGGCAAGTTTTTTACACAGAGAGTGGTAAATATATGGAACACGCTGCCTGGAGAGGTGGTGGGAGCAGGTACGAAAGTGGCATTTAAGGGGCATCTGGACAAATATATGAATAGGGCGGGAATGGAAGGATACGAACTCCGTAAGTTCGTACAGTTTTCGTTTAGGCAGGTACCCTGGTCGGCGCAGGCCTGGAGGGCCGAAGGGCCTGTTCCTGTGCTGTATTGTTGTTTGTTCTGTGTCATATCCCTGAAGAAAGAGTCTTCAAGATTTATCCCATCAATCACTTTGATTGATTTTGGTAGTTCCAATTTTTTATTTGAAAACATTGTTTAGCAAAGTGATTTTTGCCTTTGCATTTGGAACCGCTTTTTCCAAACGCTGGACATTGTCTTTGCAAATGCTTGTTGCCACATCACTTGCACAAAATGGTGGTTTCAGTCGGTCTCTTAAAATGGGCACTGCTGCTGAGACTGTGTTTTGTCTTTGTGTGTGTTACAACACTAATGGCATCTGTTACACCTCCGATCTTCACGCCAAAATTCTTTCGGTTTAGAGTGCTAATCTGCTGCGCAGATTTTAATGGCATCGTCAAGTTGGGGTTCATTTTCCCTCAACAATCTCTCCCGAACTTTGTCATTACTAATCCCAAACACGATTTGATCGCGGATCACCGACGCTTGCAAAGTCGCAAAATTACATTTCTGAACCTTCAATTGCAAGTCCTTTAAAACCCTATTGAATGATTCACCTGCCTGCTGTGTACGCGTGCAAAACACATAGCGTCGAACGTTTAATTTTGTTTCCGTGTGGAGTGTCGATTGAAATGTTTCACGTCATTATCAGCTTCATTATCGAAAATGAATGTGGTAAAGGTTTCTATCGCCAGTGGACCTGCTACAGTGAGCAGCAACGCTATTTTTCGTTCATCAGGCTGTGCCTGAAGACCAAGACGTAGAGTGTGAATTGCTGTTTAAAAGTGCGGTAATTCGGATTTAGATTACCAGTGACTTGAAGTCTTCAGACCTTCCATCCTGGACTTCGATGCCTAGTAGTGTGTTAAGTGATATTTGCCAGTACTCCACAAGGTTAGTAGAAATTCTTTTTATTCTTTCTTCTCATCAACAGGTGCCAGCCGGTGAAGATGGAGAACCGGTCACCCAGCAGGCCGAGAAGGAGGCGCCGCCTGAGGCCTTACCTGTACCGGCAATGCCTGTCATTTGAGGAATTGCTGGACCGTGCATGCCGTCGAAGACTCCGGCTGAGCAGGGAGACAATGTGACATATCTGCCGAATCATGGCACACATGGTACTGCGGGGGATTGGGGGAGAAAACCCGCTCCCGGTGGCCGTCAACCTTTACTCCACGGGGTCCTTTCAGGCACTGATGGAATCTCACAGACCTCAGTGCACAGGTGCATCCATGCAGTCACCGAGGCCCTATCCTGAAGGTGTGGTTCAGGTGCCTGGACCATTCTGGAGGGGCCCTCCAGTACAATGCTGGGAGGGTCTCCCACATTGTGGTGGCCTGCTGCGCCCTCCACAACATTGTGCAGCAGAGGAGCAATATGCTGGAGGAGGAGGAAGAACGCCAGTCCTCATCTGATGAGGAGGATGTGGAGGGAGGGGGAGGATGGACAGACATGGGGCCCAGGCAGGCACGGGAGGTTGCACAATATGTGCGCCTGGGCCAACATGCACGGATGCTCTAATCACCTCCAGGTTGACCGACTGGGGGAGGTACTGGTCAGAGCCACAGACATCGCATCCCATCTCCACATCCCTGGCTCTGAGACTGCATCTCCACAATCGATGGGACTGTCTGTCCAGAAGCCTGAAACTCGTCTGGACAGCAGATATTCCCTGGGGTTGACCAGCCCTCTGACTCTGCGTTCTCTCAGGAGTTCCTACCAATACTGTCATAATATACACCAGTATAACATGGTGCAGATACACACACTGATGGACACACAGTGGGACCAATCAACACACACAACACCGCAGCCAATCACCAGTTAGAGCACATGCACTATAAAGACAGGGGGCATCAGAGTTCCCGCTCATTCAAACTGCAGCTAGCTAATAGGACAGAGCTCACAGCCTGCAACACAGACATTCACCATGTGCTGAGTGCATCGACTGGTTAGGATAAGGCAAAGGTCTTTATTAAAGCTAGTATCGTGCTAACCCACAGTGAGAGTATGTTAAACTGTTAATGACTCAATAATATAGTGTTGCACTATTTCAAGTGTTGGTGACCTGTATGTGTTCCACGGATCCAGAGCGCCCAACACAGCATGATACCAGGAGTTGAGAGATATTAGCACTTCTTAGACCTACCTGCAAGTGATCTGCCTTCCGCCAGCATACCGTCATCCTGCAACATGGACAGCGTCTGCCCGCCGCCGCCGCTCCGCATCACCGGTAACCTAGGGGCCAACTGGAAGATATTCAAACAATGCTTCCAGCTCTTCCTTGAGGCCACAGACAAGGAGGACGCCTCAGATACCAGGAAGATTGCTCTCCTCCTATCCACGGCCGGGGACCATGCCATCCACATTTTCAATTCTCCCACCTTTGGGGATGATGAAGGTAAAACAAAGTTCAAGACGGTCCTCCTCAAATTTGACACTCACTGCAGCGTAGAGGTGAATGAAAGTTTTGAGCGCTACATGTTCCAGCAGCGTTTGCAGGGTAAGGATGAACCTTTCCAATCCTTTCTCACGCACCTCCGCATCCTTGCACAGTCTTGCAGTTACGAGCCCACCTCCGACTCCATGATACGCGACCAGATCGTTTTTGGTGTTCAGTCGGACCCCCTGTGACAGCAGCTCCTCAAGGTGGAGCAGCTCACCATAGCGACCGCCATTGAGACCTGTGTCCTACACGAAAATGCCATGAGTCGGTATTCCCACATCCAAGCGGCTGAAACGGCGTGGCAAGGTCCCCACGAGGCGGAACGGGTCCAAGCAATTGAGCAACTCCAGGGCCTCAGCCTGGATGAAAGCGGCCATTTTGCACGCTTTTCGCCGACTCCCGTGCTTGTGTGCACCAAAAGAGGGGACGACGACGTCGAAGAACGTAATGCGCAGGCGTGCACCATGCACGACTGCACTGCGCATGCATGGTGGTGCAGCGAACGTGCTGACGCTACGACGTGCGGCAACTGTGGCTCCGCCCATTTAAAACGGCAATGCCCTGCCAAATCTCGACAATGCCTAAGGTGTGGCTTCTTGGCCACTATGCTGCCTTCTGCCGAGCACCTCAGCCTGCCAATTCATATCACTTCAGCCAGCCTCGCAGGAATGTCCGTGCAATTCAACCCACGGTCACCGAGTCCGATGCAGACCTCCCACACAGCAGTGACACCGAGGACCCGAAGGCGCCTTTTCAAGTCGTTATCGTGACAAAAAACAGGCTGTCCCCGAAGCAAAGACACCAGCCGCTGTCGGTACACAGCATCGATTCAGACGATGAGTGGTGTGCCACCCTGACGGTCAACCGGTCCCAAATACGATTCCGCCTGGACACTGGTGCCTCCGCCAATCTCATTGCGCGGTCTGACTTCCAAAGCCTTCGTGTCAAACCAGCCATCCTTCCATCAACCTGCCAGCTATTGGATTACAATGCAATGCCATTGCTGCCAGCGGCTCGTGCAAACTTGAAGAGACGCACAGGTCACGCAAAGCCATCCTTCCTTTTGAAATCGTAGGCTGCTCGAAAGCCTCCCTGCTTGGCGCGCAGGCATGCAAGCTGTTGAACCTAGTTCAGAGAATTCACTCTCTCTCCTGATGACACGTATGCCTTTCAGGGCGCAACTCGGCGCCATCATCAAACAGCACCACGACATCTTCGAAGGCATGGGCACGCTCCCATTTCCCTACAAGATCTTATTGAAACAGAATGCCACGCCTGTGGTGCACGCACCTCACAGGGTCCCAGCACCCCTCAAGGACCGCCTCAAGCAGCAGCTGCAGGACCTCCAGGACGAAGGAGTGATTTCCAGAGTCACGGAACCAACCGACTGGGTCAGTTCCATTGTATGTGTGAAAAAGCCTTCCGGCGAATTGAGAATTTGCATTGATCCCAAGGATCTAAATCACAATATCATGAGGGACCATTATCCAAGTCCCTAGAGCGACATGGCTCGTGCCAAGCTCATCACCAAATTCAATGCCTCAAAAGGATTCTGGCAAACCCAGCTCGACAAATCCAGCAGGAAACTGTGTACATTCAATACCCCCTTTGGCAGATATTGCTACAACAGGATGCCGTTTAGGATCATATCTGTTTCAGAAGTGTTCCATAGGATTATGGAACAAATGATGGAAGGCATTGAAGGTGTTCGCGTCTATGTCGACGACATAATCATTTGGTCCACCACCCCGCAGGAGCATGCCAGTCGCCTCCAGCGCGTATTTAAACGCATACGTGAGCAGGGCCTATGCCTCAACAGGGCCAAATGCTCTTTTGGTCAGACGGAACTCAAGTTCCTCGGGGACCACATCTCCCAGTTGGGTGTGCGGCCGGATGCGGACAAGGTGGCTGCTATCACAGCCATGAAAACGCCAGAGGACAAGAAGTTGGTCCTCCGATTCCTGGGCATGGTCAGCTTTTTAGCGAAGTTCATCCCTAACCTCGCCTCTCATACCATGGCTCTCAGGAACCTGGTCAGGAAGACGACAGACTTCCAATGGCTCCCTGCCCACGAGCGCGAATGGAGAGAACTCAAAACCAAACTCACCACGGCCCCGGTCTTAGCTTTCTTTGATCCAGCAAAAGAGACCAAAATTTCGACCAATGCCAGCCAATCTGGCATTTGGGCAGTGCTCCTGCAATGCGATGAGGCCTCATCATGGGCCCCCGTTGCATATGCTTCACGCGCCATGACCCTACTGAACAGCGTTACGCGCAGTTAGAAAAGGAGTGCCTGGGCCTTCTGACCGGTGTGGTTGAATTTCACGATTATGTGTACAGACTTCCTCAATTCACCGTCGAGACCGACCATCACCCGCTGGTCAATATAATACAGAAAGACCTGAACGGCATGACGCCTCGCCTCCAGCATATTCTGCTCAAGCTCCGGCGATAGGCAAGCTCCGGCAAGCTTGGCAATGATCTTTTCGTCCTCACTGTCAACAGGGGTGGTACCAGGGGATTGGAGAGTGGCGAATGTCGGGCCCCTGTTCAAAAAAGGGACTAGGGATAACCCTGGGAATTACAGGCCAGTTAGTCTTACTTCGGTGGTAGGCAAAGTAATGGAAACGGTACTGAAGGATAGGATTTCTGAGCATCTGGAAAGTCACTGCTTGATTAGGGATAGTCAGCACGGATTTGTGAGGGGTAGGTCTTGCCTTACAAATCTTATTGTATTCTTTGAGGAGGTGACCAAGCATGTGGATGAAGGTAAAGCAGTGGATGTAGTGTACATGGATTTTAGTAAGGCATTTGATAAGGTTCCCCATGGTAGGCTTCTGCAGAAAGTAAGGAGGCATGGGATAGTGGGAAATTTGGCCAGTTGGATAACGAACTGGCTAACCGATAGAAGTCAGAGAGTGGTGGTGGATGGCAAATATTCAG
This sequence comes from Scyliorhinus torazame, assembly GCF_047496885.1. NCBI lineage: Eukaryota > Metazoa > Chordata > Chondrichthyes > Carcharhiniformes > Scyliorhinidae > Scyliorhinus > Scyliorhinus torazame. The sequence continues at coordinate 158,711,287 of NC_092709.1, read as the reverse complement.
CCTGGATCCCAGTTACCAGTGGCGTACCGCAGGGATCAGTTCTGGGTCCTCTGCTGTTTGTGATTTTCATTAATGACTTGGATGAGGGAGTTGAAGGGTGGGTCAGCAAATTTGCAGACGATACAAAGATTGGTGGAGTTGTGGATAATAAGGAGGGCTGTTGTCGGCTGCAAAGAGACATAGATAGGATGCAGAGCTGGGCTGAGAAGTGTCAGATGGAGTTTAACCCTGAAAAGTGTGAGGTTGTCCATTTTGGAAGGACAAATATGAATGTGGAATACAGGGTTAACGGTAGAGTTCTTGGCAATGTGGAGGAGCAGAGAGATCTTGGGGTCTATGTTCATACATCTTTGAAAGTTGCCACTCAAGTGGATAGAGCTGTGAAGAAGGCCTATGGTGTGCTAGCGTTCATTAACAGAGGGATTGAATTTAAGAGCCGTGAGGTGATGATGCAGCTGTACAAAACTTTGGTAAGCCACATTTGGAGTACTGTGTACAGTTCTGGTCACCTCATTTTAGGAAGAATGTGGAAGCTTTGGAAAAGGTGCAAAGAAGATTTACCAGGATGGTACCTGGAATGGAGAGTAGGTCTTACGAGGAAAGGTTGAGGATGCTAGGCCTTTTCTCATTAGGACGGAGAAGGATGAGGGGCGACTTGATAGAGGTTTATAAGATGATCAGGGGAATAGATAGAGTAGACAGTCAGAGACTTTTTCCCCGGGTGGAACAAACCATTACAAGGAGACATAAATTTAAGGTGAAAGGTGGAAGATATAGGAGGGATATCAGAGGTAGGTTCTTTACCCAGAGAGTAGTGGGGCCATGGAATGCACTGCCTGTGGAAGTAGTTGAGTTGGAAACATTAGGGACCTTCAAGCAGCTATTGGATAGGTACATGGATTACGGTAAAATGATATAGTGTAGATTTAGTTGTTCTTAAGGGCAGCATGGTAGCATTGTGGATAGCATAATTGCTTCACAGCTCCAGGGTCCCAGGTTCGATTCCGGCTTGGGTCACTGTCTGTGCGGAGTCTGCACGTCCTCCCCATGTGTGTGTGGGTTTCCTCCGGGTGCTCCGGTTTCCTCCCACAGTCCAAAGATGTGCAGGGTAGGTGGATTGGCCATGATAAATTGCCCTTCGTGTCCAAAATTGCCCTTGGTGTTGGGTGGAGGTGTTGAGTTTGGGTAGGGTGCTCTTTCCAAGAGCCGGTGCAGACTCAGGGGGCCGAATGGCCTCCTTCTGCACTGTAAATTCAATGATAATCTATGATTAATCTAGGACAAAGGTTCGGCACAACATCGTGGCCCGAAGGGCCTGTTCTGTGCTGTATTTTCTATGTATGTTCTATATTCTATGATATAACTTACAGCTGGTGTACACCCCAGGCAAAGACCTCATCATTGCTGACACTCTCTCCAGGGCAATAAACACTCCATGTGACCCAGTGGGATTCGTCTGCCAGGTTGACGCCCATGTGGCCTTCGTGGCCTCCAATCTACCTGCCACGGATGAACGCCTAATCCAAAAGCGCCGCGAGACGGCGGCGGACCCTTTGCTACAGCGTGTCATGCACCACCTAACGGACGGGTGGCTCAAGGGCCAATGCCCACAGTTCTATAATGAAAGAGATGATCTGGCGGTAGTAGACGGGGTTCTTCAGAAACTGGACCGCATTGTCATCCCGCATAGCATGCGCCAGCTCATCCTGGAACAGCTACACAAGGGCCACCTTGGCGTGGAAAAGTGCCGCCTACGAGGCAGTGTACTGGCCCGGCATTAATGAAGACATAGCCAACACAGTGCTCAACTGCCCCACTTGTCAGCGCTTCCAGCCGGCCCAACCACGTGAGACCCTGCATCCCCATGAGTTGGTCACGTCACCTTGGACCAAGGTGGGCATCGACCTGTTCCACGCGCTGGGTAGAGACTATGTCCTGATCGTGGACTACTTTTCAAATTACTCGGAGGTGATACGGTTGCACGATATCACATCGTCTGCAGTCATCCGTGCCTGTAAGGACACCTTTGCTCGACACGGCATCCCACTCACGGTTATGCCGGCCCCTGCTTCGTAAGCCAGGAATGGTCCAACTTTGCCAGGCGGTACAATTTTGCACATGTGACATCCATCCCCTGTACCCCCAATCCAACGGCAAAGCGGAGAAGGGCGTCCACGTAGTCAAACGGCTCCTCTGCAAGGCTGCCGATGCTGGGTCCGATTTCTACCTCGCCTTGCTGGCCTATCGCTCCGCCCCACTGTCCACTGGCCTGTCGCCAGCCCAATTGCTCATGGGTCGTACCCTGAGGACGACGGTGCCGTCCATCCATGCCCCAGAATTCGACCACGTTCCGGTCCTTCGCCGGATGCAGCTGTCTCGTGCACAGCACAAAGCGGCTCATGACCCCCATGCAGCTCATCTCCCTGCTCTGGCTCCAGACGACAACGTCTGCATCCATCTTCCAGATGGTGGCTGGTCTGCAACCGCTGTTGTCCTTCGGCAGGTGGCCCCCCGCTCGTTCCTGGTTCATCTACCGGATGGCTCCATTCTGCGCTGCAATCGATGCACCCTATGTCTCGTTCCACGCTCACTACGTGATCCCCCACTGTCGCCTTGCCCTCCTGCTGACCCTGCCACGGACTATGCAGAGATCCCGGTCACTCTGCATCCTCCTCACTCTGACGCAGTCCATCCCGCTCCTCAGCCGGCGGCTCCCGACCCTTGAGGCGGTCAACCAGAATTCGTTGCCCACCTCAGAGACTTAATTTGTGAACTTTGTAGACTTATAGACTTTCTGAATTGTTCTGTTCTTCCGTTTGATCGTTTACATGGTTTGTATATAGTGTTCATCTCGTTATTCTTGTGACATACTGTTTTTCTGCACCAGGCACCTTCCCACGTAAATAGTTTAGTTCTCATGTACATAGTCCTGTAAATATGTCTTTCGCACACACATAGTCAGGGACATTCTCACCATACACTATTTATTGCCACACATGTACATTCTTTTATAAAAGGGGGATGTCATATATACACCAGTATATCATGGTGCAGACACACACTGATGGACACACAGTGGGACCAATCAACACACACAACACCGCAGCCAATCACCAGTTAGAGTACACGCACTATAAAGACAGGGGGCATCAGAGTTCCCGCTCATTCGAGCTGCAGCTAGCTAGTAGGACAGAGCTCACAGCCTGCAACACAGACATTCACCATGTGCTGAGTGCATCGACTGGTTAGGACAAGGCAAAGGTCTTTATTAAAGCTAGTATCGTGCTAACCCACAGTGAGAGTCTGTTAACAGTTAATGATTCAATAAAATAGTGTTGCACTATTTCAAGTGTTGGTGACCTGTATGTGTTCCACGGATCCAGAGCGCCCAGCACAACATCCACCTGCTGTACCGGAGCATGTGTTTCGTGCACACCAGATAGTATCCCAGCAGCCTCTTCACTAAATTGCTCCACCGAGCTTAGAGTTTCTGGAATGGTGGAAGGTGTTGGACACAGTTGTGAGGGGAAGTCAGTGTCTTCCCCAGACTCGAGCTCCGGAATGTCTCGGGATGCGCGCTGAGGGCTCCTGTCTGTGTCGGCCACGGCTTTGTCGCTAGTCGACACATGCAGTTCTGGCTGTGACTGCAGTCTGGGGCGGGGGACACCAGAAGGCCCTGGGCCATCACCAGCAGCTCCTGCAAGACACAAGACAAGATGCATTATTGCATCGCGGGCCGGGGCGGAATGGGGGTGGTGGCGGTATGAGGGGAGGGGGTGGTGGAGCGGGGTTGCTGGGCTGGTGATGGGGTGATGTTGGGTGTGGGGGTGGTGTAGATCTGGGATTGGGGTTGGTGGTGAGGTGACACACATGCCATGGGGAACTGCAACTCAGCGGGGTCTCACTTCCTCGCCTGTGCCGACCTCCACACTGGCGGCTGCCCTTTCTTCGGATCCTCCGACCAGGTCCAGTGCCCTCTGTTCCCCTGCGGTGAGGGGCCGCTGGTCTGGCGGCCTCCCCCCTGTATTCTCCCACTCTCAGTAGTTGTGCACGGTCTTCTTGTGGGTGGAGTGGCGGTAACAGACAATGACAGTGTTAGACAGTCCGACACATGCAGCGCAGGTGGTGGGTAGCTGGTGGCTTCAGCGGCAAGGGCACCCAGCCATTGCAGTCGGTATGGGTGCTGGCTTGTGGTGCGGGTTGGGGGTTCGGCCACCCTCCAGGTATAGGGGGTGGGCGGGGTTACACATGTGTGGGGTGTGGGTTGGTGCTTGGGGCACAGTGCTCGCCGCCCTGAGGAGGTTGTGCAGTTTTTTTCTGTACTGCTGACCGGTCCGGACGGTGTTGCTCACGGCTCTGACGACCTCTGCCACCTGCATCCAGGCCTGGCGAACGGCAATGGCTGGCAGCCTCCCTCCCACCCTGGGTACAGTGTCGCCCGCCTTGCCTCCACGGCATCCAGCAACATGTCCAGTTTTGCGTCAGTAAATCACGGTGCCGTGAGTCTTGCTGCCATCTTGTTGGCTGGGATGGTATGTGTGGGGAGTGAAGTGTGTCTCTGCGACTGCAGCTTAACAGCCTCCAGAGTGTCAATCCCGGATCTGGTGAATCTGGCACCATTTCTCATTGGAATCGACTGTGTTCCACACGGCGCGGTACTAGCCCTTCAACAGTCATTGAGCTGGTCCAGGTGCGGCGCCAGTTTTACTGTCGTAGAAATCCACTAATCCTGCCCTGACGTCAACACCTAGTCTCAGGAATGGAAAATCCGGCTGCACATTTTCTAAAATCTCCAAGTAAATTACATTGAAAAAAATGACACATCGTGGTTTCGGACCGAACTACAGATGGAGAATGTTGACATGAAGGTGCTGAGTTCTTGTTGTCTTATTCATTTTCAATGTCCAAACAGGCGAGTCGATTTATGTTGCAATAATATCTATGTGTCTATTGATTATAAGACCCTTCAGGTTTCCATGGAGATAAAGTGTGGCTCAATCCTGTCGCAACAATTCTAATCAGAAATAAATTGGTTTAGAACAGGATAACCATTATGTGCTGTGCCTACGATGTAACAGGCATGAATTTTACAAGTCTTTATGTAAATCCTATCGGTCTCCCTTTTCCGTCCAAAATGCAGGCTGTTTTCTGACCCATAGACTTGCTTTCTGTGTTGCAGAATGCAGAAAAGGCAATTTTCCACGTTGAGCATTCAAGTGAAAGGAACAGGCACGTGCAGCTTCAAAATGGAAAGCAGTGGGGCGGAATTCTCCGCAATCGGCGCGATATCCTCCGACCGGCGCCAAAAACAGATCGAATCAGTCCGGCATCGCGCCACCCCAAAGGTGCCGAATCCTCCGCATCTTGAACGGCCGAGCCCTAACCTTGAGGGGCTAGGCCCGCGCCGGACTGATTTCCGCCCCGCCAGCTGGCGGGAAAGGCCTTTGGTGCCCCGCCAGCTGGCGCGAAACTGACTTTGCCGGGCGGCGCATGCGCGTGAGCGTCAGCGGCCGCTCACAACATTCCCTCGCATGCGCAGTGGAGGGAGTCTCTTTCGCCTCCGCCATGGTGGAGACCATGGCGAAGGCGGAAGGAAAAGAGTGCCCCCACGGCACAGGCCCGCCCGCGGATCGGTGGGCCCCGATCGCGGGCCAGGCCACCGTGGGGGCACCCCCAGGGGCCAGATCGCCCCGCGCCCCCCCCCCAGGACCCCGGAGCCCGCCCGCACCGCCTTGTCCCGCCGGTAAGAGAGGTGGTTTAATCCACGCCGGCGGGACAGGCATTCCAGCAGCGGGACTTCGGCCCATCCGGGCCGGAGAATCGCCGGGGGGGGGCCCGCCAACCGGCGGGGCACGATTCCCGCCCCCGCCGAATATCCGGTGCCGGAGAATTCGGCAACCGGCGGGGGCGGGATTCACGCCAACCCCCGGCGTTTCTCCGACCCGGCGGGGTGTCGGAGAATCCCGCCCGTGGTTTCTACTTCTCAAGGGTATAACTTTGTCTGTCACAATACTCATCCTGTCCTTGGGAACGCAACCTGAGTATAGGGCTGAATAATCAGTCATAAAGATAGAAGAAAACATGAAATGAGAAATGTTGTCATGTCATCAAGCCTATTTGTCCCACAAACAATGGACAGCATGAGAGCCTGTATCAGTAGCTGTAATAGTCAACTGCTCAATCATCAGTTCTTTTCATAAAAGTTTAGATTATGTAATGAAATATGGTAGAGTGACTGGATTTTAAACGGGAATCATCAACATTAAGAAGTGACTGACATATGTCTCAACTGACAGAGCTTGTGGATATATAAGCTGCTGAAGCAAACTCCAGAAATGGTCTCAAAATTGAGAAACCAAGGTGAAGGTCCGGGGCAACCAGAGCAGGGAGAAACGTAACGATTTGAAAGAGTAAAACAGGTGCAGTAATTTAGGAATTAAGGATTACATGACAACAAATTTAGGGCTGGATTCTCCCATTTTGAGGCTATGTCCAAAGCATGTGTCTCGTCTTATGACCAACAGGTCGGCGCTGCCCCCCTATCGATGCTCCGCCCGGTGGGGGGGGTTAGCAGCCGCACCATGTAAAGCCCCCGGTTGTACTTGCAGATACGGATGGAGAATTGCCGGGCCCGTGGCTGCGCATGCGATCGGCTGCGATCTGCAGCGGTCGCATCGTACAACATGGCGCCAGACACACGCGGTCCCGATCTGCCAGATAGTGCCCCCCTGTAACCGCCCTCGCCTCCCCGGTACCATCCCTCACCAGCCCCCCAGCCCCCGCCGATGTCCTCCCTGGCGAGCGGAACGGCTCGTCCCCCCAACTGTGGCGCCGCTGGACACAGTCCGCAGCCGCCTCGCGAGTTCCCGAAAACTGTGAGCACACACGCCCCACGCCGTCGGGAAGTCGGCCCGGGGGGGCGGGCGGAGCATTGGGAGAGGGCCTCAGGTGATGCTGTTTTTGAGAGGGCGGAGAATCAAAAAACAGCCCTGTCCCCGATTTTGTCGTAAAAACAGATTCTCCGGCAATCGCCGAACGCAATTTCGGCGTCAGAAATCAGAGAATCCAGCCTCTAATCTTTCAATAGCTTGAAATTGCTCTGGAATTTTCCTGGCATTCTTCTGGTACACCCACTGTGCTTTTCAGGAGAGAGTTCCAGGATTTTGACCGAGCGACAGTGAAAGAATGGTGATATATTTCCAAGTCGGCTTGGCATGTGGCTTCGAGGGTAACTTGCAGGTGACTGTTGTTCTCTCAGGTGGTAAATGTTGTGAGTTTGAAATGTACTCTTAAAAAAAAGTGAAAGTAAAAACAGGGAAAGATGTCGTGAAGGCTGTCAGTTTACTATCATTCCTTTTTACATTTTCGCACAAACTCAACATTCACCTCAATGTGCTAGAGAAGGAGCAAAGTGGTGATGCTGGATTTCACAAAGGGACATGGAGAAAAAGAAAGAGGAAGAATATTTTGAGATTAAAGGAAATTAGCTCAGTGTTGCAATGACTACCATAATATTGCTAAAATAGAGAAAAGAACAAAGAACAATACAGCAAAGGAACAGGCACTTCAGCCCTCCGAGCCTGTACCGGTCATGATACCAACGTTGGCCAAAACCTTTAGCGGTTCATTGTGCCGTATCCCTCCATACCCATCCTATCCATGTGTTTGTCACGATGTTTTTTGAACGCCGTTAATGTATCTAAAGTAAAGTTTATTCTGGTAAGAAAGATATTCCATCCCAGATGTGGTCAGCGAATGAACTTTTCCTGTTTCAGTCTAGAACCATGTGATTTGGAAGCACCACTACTTGACAATTTACAGGGAGTTAAGAACTGTTGAAAAATGTTTTTCACAAGAAGAAGGTTCAAAACAAGTCTAATCCTTCAGTGGTGCAGTGAATGGTTCAGTTGTACAGGCCGTACAAGGGGCCCAGGCAAGTGAGGGGAAAATTGATCCAGGATTCTGCTTCTGATTGCTGGAGTCCTGGAGTCTGGATCTCTGCATCCTCTCAGCATTTCTGGGCTGAGAAGAAGGAAGCACTTTCAGGGGATTACATGAGACCAGAATTGGGGCAGTGGGAGGCTAGCAAGATCTTGTCACATCACTTGTCTCGTTGAGGCCACCAACAGGCAAGCCTTGTGTTGCTTCCTCATCTAAATGGTTTCAATTTGTATTTCAGCATGTAACATAATGTTGACTGGTGCAGTCTCAATGGGGAACCTTCGACTAGTATGACTAATGTAACACACTGGGCTTCTGATAGGCTGCTTGCTCCTCTTAAAGGGGAGCTGCACTCAACATGCAGCAGCTACTGCATACTTTCTGTAAAATACTCGTTAAAAGGAAAAGAACAGAAAATAGGACTACTGACAAGTGAAAGTGTTCCAGGTTTTTGTACTGGCCCTGAAAGCATTAGTGATTGAGGTGGAAAAGAGGAATGATGCAATGTTTCTGAAGGAGGCTAGCTGGTCCTCAGGATACGCTAGGAGAAGCGAATGGAGCACATGGCCAGAGAGTCAATTCCAAGAGTCTGGTCCATCATGATGATCTGGCTGCAGTACTGGAAGAAGCTCAATGACTTCAGATGGGTGACCAAGGTCAGTGAGTGCTTCTTCAAATGACATCTCTCAGCCACCACACAACCGACCTCCCATGCTGCTTATTATATCACACCTCCATCACTCAGTCTTCAGCAGTCAGGACTCAGGCCTACTATTCAGATAGTCTACCTGACCCACACACACTTAACAATCCTGTCAGCCTCACATTTATCTCTCACTCCTTCCACATACCTCCAGCTATTTAACTGTGATTGGTACATCACCCAAACACATTACCACACACTCATCAGTATTCTTTCCTTTCTTATGGAACAAGGTCAATGACGGATTTGCCGTGAAACACACCATGCCAGGACAGGGGTTCCAAGATGCAGAAGATGTGGGAAGGTGGCGGAGCTGAGAAATGAGTGGGGTTGGTCAGCTCCATGATGCATTCTCACCTCCAGTTCCCTGACCAGTCTGGTAATCAGATTGACTGCCTGCTCCAAAAGGAGGGCAGCTAATTATGCAGATGAGGGCCTCAAGTGGGTATGTTTTGCAGAACCGCGGGACCGTTAGAAGCTCTGTTTAAGTATTTGTTTTGAGGACTCGGTACTCCTCAAAAGGTAAGGGCTACATTTATTCACTGATGGTGAGGTCTGGGCAGCAGGGCTGAAAATGGGAGCCACTGGCAGGATATGACACGGTTGGGATGTTGGAAACCCTGGCGGAACTGCTCTGAGCATCAGTGCGCAGGTTATTGCCACTTGATATCACGTGCTGCTCGATAGCACTGTCGACAACACCTTCCATTCATTTGCGGATGATTCTGAATAGGGGACTAATGCACCATATCAAAGCAAATTCTTTATTTTTCTGAGCCTGTGGACACACTTTAACCTTACATAATCTATTCAGTATTTCTACAATTCCTTTGCTATCCGATTTCAGGTTTTTAGTACAGCTTGAAATTGAATATTAAATATTTCAGTCAATTATAAATTTCAAATGAAGTTTGAGAAGATGAAGTCCAAACCAAGCAGTGAGAGGTTTGGAGCTAAGGTAAACAGGAAGGAACCATGGAGAGATCTCATCATATCGCAGGCAGCTAACATCTAGTTGCCAAGACCGCAGAGTCTCTCACTGAAACTGGCAAATACAGCCATTGCATTTTCATAGATTATTGCAATTAAATACGATTTAATTAAAATGTAATAAATTAAATTAACATAAAAAAGAGTAACTCAGGACATCCATTATTCAGTCAATCCTTACACCATCTCAAAGTGGTAATTCCTAATGTCGAAGTTTTGACGATTTTTGGCAGCGCTGCATGATATCTGATCATGTGAATATATGTGAGCGTATCTTCATAAATATGTGTGTCTACATATTTAGGTGTGTGTGCATTTGTTGTGGAAATCATCCGACTGAACAAATGTTATCTTGAACTGAGACGTGAAGTGATTGACCAAGGTACAATCATGAAAACTCTGGCTAATTATACGCTCTCAATAGATGTAAATGTTGATGTATATCGTAGTGTCAGATGGCTGAGCTATTGGAAATGAACAACCTTTTGCACGCTTTGTGAAGTATGGTGAAGCGATGGGATATTCAATCTTACGAGAGTGTTCCACGTTTTCCTAAGATCATGGTTGGATGCCTTCCAAAAGTGCAGAATAGCCTACGATTCACTTTTGAGGGTAATTACTGTCAGACTGCAGAACTCAAGGCAGGAACTCGCTAACATTCTGAAATGCTACATCTGCCTCCAGAACGCCATGTTGATCGCTTTCAGTGCCCAAAAGCGAGCAGCAAAAACCTAAAACCATCATTCTGTGTGTTTGTAGCAAGATTTACATTATCTATAACAAAAATGCAAGTGGGTTGATTTGGTGCAATGCCCTTTGTGGCCAATCGTTGGTCTGGCATGGGCAAGCCATGTTCTTCCAGGGTTTCAAATTGAAATTGGTTTTCCAAATGTCTAAGGCAGATCAGGGTGGGACAGGAAATATTGCTGGTGTCGCATTGTGTTTAATTGAAACCATGGGTGAGATTCTCCAACCCCCCGCCGGGTCGGAGAATCGCCGGGGGCTGGCGTGAATCCCGCCCCCGCCGGTTGCCGAATTCTCCGGCACCGGATATTCGGCGGGGGCGGGAATCGCGCTGGTTGGCGGGCCCCCCCCCCCGCGATTCTCCAGCCCGGATGGGCCGAAGTCCCGCTGCTAAAATGCCTGTCCTGCCGTAGATTAAACCACCTACCTTACCGGTGGGACAAGGCGGCGCGGGCGGGCTCCGGGGTCCTGGGGGGGGCACGGGGCGATCTGGCCCCGGGGGGTGCCCCCACGGTGGCCTGGCGCGCGATCGAGGCCCACCGATCCGCGGGCGGGCCTGTGCCATGGGGGCACTCTTTTCCTTCCGCCTCCGCCACGGTCTCCACCATGGCGGAGGCGGAAGAGACTCCCTCCACTGCGCATGCGCGGGAATGTCGTTAGTGGCCACTAACGCTCCCGCACATGCGCCACCCGGAGATGTCATTTCCGCGCCAGCTGGCGGGGCACCAAAGGCCTTTTCCGCCAGCTGGCGGGGCGGAAATTCGTCCGGCGCGGGCCTAGCCCCTTAAGTTGGGGCTCGGCCCCCCAAGATGCGGAGCATTCCGCACCTTTGGGGCGGCGCGATGCCCGACTGACTTGCGCCGTTTTGTGCGCCAGTCGGCGGACATCGAGTCGATACCGGAGAATTTCGCCCATTGCCAATCTCAAGAAAAGGGATATTGTGATGAAAAAATGGAACACCAAAAGATGGGATTTTAATTGAACGTTCTTTTTGGCTTATCCTTGGCCCAGAAAAATGATTGGCGCTTAAGAGCTTTAATAGGAACATTTTTATTAGTGATCAATATCTCAGAACTGAAATATGTTGCACTGAAATATAGGGCTGAAGTCGCAGCAATGCAGCCTATGCCTGAATAATAGGTGGGAGAGGAAACTACTGCTCTTCCATCCCTTAACTCTAAGAAGAACTTTCAGTGTCTAAATCCAGGGATACCACGTAAAAAGTGAGTCTGGAGTATGCCAGTGTCCACCTCTCTCCTCAGACCAGTTGGTCGGAAAGGGTCTTGCCTCAAAACAAATGGAACCTAAAAGTTAGGTTGGATGATTATTCAAAGGTACCAAACCGGTCTTTGCAATCAGCTGACTGATGGCTACATTCTCAGAGCCCTATGTCCTTGTGAAGGAGCTATACAATTTTTTGACTTTGTTGATTCCCGATAAGGGGCCCCAAAAATGAAGCTGTGCACAAGGCTCATGAACTCTAAACCCACCACTGAACAAGGTTGTCCATAAAGGGAGAGAGGAGAGCAGAACTGGACAGGAACTGTCGGGCCTTCATCACCTGAACTCTTTGGAGAAGGTGATGCTCGCTATTACTACAGCCGTTGCATCTGGCATCACTCAGAGAGTTCTAGATGTTGAGTGTTCCTGCATGGCCTTTCTCAATTTACATCTGTCCCCCTCCAGCCCCCCCCCCCCCCCCCCCCCCACCACCCCCAACGGCTGTGTGGCATGAAATGCAAGTTGAAGAATCCAAAGATATGCTGGTTAGGTGGATTGGCCATGCTAAATTGCCTGTTAGTTTTCAAACATGCGCTGGTTAGCTATGGTTACAGGGATGGGGGCGGAGAGTGGGCCGAGATGGGGTGCTCTTTTGGAGGGTCAGTGTCAACTCAATTGACCAAATGGTCTCCTTCTGCACTGTCAGGATTCTATGGATTCTATGGATGATGCAACCACCCAAACCCACCTACCACTGCCCTCCAACCTCTTCTCCTTTACACGTTTGCTTTCTGATAGCTACGAACTGTTGCCTCGCAGACAGTGCAGCCTCAGACTGAAGGACAGGAGCTACATCAAACTTAGGATGAAGAAACACCATCACTTAATCTTACAATCGCTGTTACCATCTCAGATACTGACACTGCGCTAACAGAGGGGAGTTTAGAGGCAGGATCAGAACACGGTGATTCAAGGGGCATCGTTGATCTGCAGTCAGGAAAGGGAGAAAGAGTAGTTCATGTGCCAGCTCACCAGAGGGCATGGTTATAGACAAGTTCTGCTGCAGAGGACCCAGTTAAGGATTTCATACAGGAGAACACTAATGGACATGAACACTAAAATGCTTGGTGGATTGGCAGATTTATGTGCGATATTGGAAGCGTTGCTGGACAAAGTTGTTATGGAATGGTTTTATGTTTTTTATTTCAAAATTTTAGCCAAGATGTCATCGTGATGGTGCACAACAGATAGATTGAAAGGTGGGGAATTATGAGCAATTGTTATGAGGAAGTGAGTTCTCAGGGGAACTGGAGTCGAGTATCGTCTCATGGCCAGTCCACCTGAAGTGAAGCAGGTCCTGCGTTGCCATGTCCGTTCCTCCTGTTCCCCCTTGTCCTCCTCATCCTCCTCCTTCCTCTCTACACAGTTTCCTCTTGTTGCTGCCTGTGCTTCATTTCCAAGTTCTTCTGTAGGCCAAGAAAGACTGGAACTATGAACCACTGTTACTGAAGCAGACCCTTTCCTGACAGGCCAACCTATTCCTCTGACCCCCTTGGCAAGATCTAGCATCACACCTTTGAAAATCCAAAAATTTGTCAGAACTCCTCCAATAATTCAGCTCACAATATTTCCACTCACTCACAGCACCAGAAGAAAGGCAAATGCACCTCACCAAAGTTAGAAGTTTGGCTTTTTAAACAACGCTACTGTGGGTCCTTCATGCCGCTGAGTGCATGTTGCACTATGAGTGATTAACAGAGGATATTAACAGGATCTGTTGCTACCCAATATGGCTGCTCAGATGCTAAATTGGAATGAGGGGCTGTTTCACGTCACTCTGCATGCTTTCAGTGCATTCATGGCACATGTGCACTCGTGCCCTGTCGGTCAGGATTCATTGTGTGAGCTGTGCTGGAGGTGGCGGAAGATGTTCCAGCCACCATTTTACATGTTTGTGCCTTCTGGAGCCCCAGCACTAGGGCAGCACAAAATCCCAATGGCCAACAACTGTAGCATCAGGAATACCATCTGGTAGGGTGCACCACTGTTTAGGCCATCAATTTAATATCACGTGCACTGGTCAATTACATTCCCATTTTTATTGATATTTTATATTATCTATGTCTGTGGACTACAGATTTGCAATGCTTTGCATGCTCTTTTTATTTCTCTGAATTAATAATACAGTAAGTGATTCTGAGCTCTTGTCAATAAAGAACAATATCACCTTTATTTAGTCTACCTTCAACACATCTCAATGTTATTTAATGAAAATGTCAATGCACTGTAATGCTTCAACGTCATTATTTTCTTATGTGACCAACTGGTAAAAGGTTAAGATGACATATATGTTAATTATATTAACCAGGTGCACTTTTGTTAACATTCAGAGGTTCAGAGAGAAGTGCAGGATGTCACTGAGGGTAATTTTGGTTTGGGGAGATGGTGGCCGATGTAGACCCAGTCACCCAATAAACATCTCTCCCAGTGACTTCACTGGTAGCAAAGCGCAGGTGGATGTTTAGCCGGCTGCTAAGCTGATTGTATCCATTTTACACCACCATCTGAAGTTATCGTGAATCACATTATGCACTAGTGAAATGTGGTTTGCAGTTTGTCTTTTTAAAAACTTATAATTCTGGATTAGGATGATTTTAAATTTTGTTTGGTTAAGTCAATCGATTTCCGCTAAACCTCGAGCCAAGTTAATTGTGAATTGTAGTAGCTATTTAATATATGCAGTCTCTTTTCTTAAGGATCTTATAAGGTTGTGCAAATGGACCCGAGGGCTGTGTACAAACCTGAAAAGATTGGCACGTACTTGTCAAGGCTGTCTTTCAAACTAAAGTTCAAATGAACGGAAATCCCTGCTTCAGTTAGCCCAATAATAAAGTGAGCATGTGACTTGATTACACAGTTTCATTCCGCATAGGTTGGGAGAAATGAAACCTTTCTGCTTCTCTAATGCTGACGCTCACCAATAATGGCTCACATAAGTAATATTCTTTCAGATGGTTTTATATTCTCTAGTATATTACAGGTACTTCTTAAAAACATGCAAGGGAACTGTGTCATTTTAGCAAGAAATTGAAACCTCTTTTGTCAGGAAGGTTTCATTCACGAGAGAATAGACAAATTGGAGCTGAATATCCTGACCAGTCCTCAGTCCAGATTCAGGTGTAGCACGTCCATAGTGCCAGAGCTCGGTGGACGTAACAAATGCTGCCCTGGCACAGGGCATGCCTGCCTGGCTCGCCCTTATGCTGTGCGTCAATGGCAGAAGCGAGAGCATAGTTGGGGGTCCCAGCCATTACTGAAGCCCAAGCCAAAAAGACCTACGTTGAACCAAAAATCAGTGGTTGCCTGCTGAAGGAAAATGAGCCACCAACCATCTGGCCTTGGGACCGCATCAATGAAGGCTTTCAGAAAGTCTCACAGTAGATAATAATTTGTGCGTGCAGTGTTAGTTTTGGGTGATCCAATGTCTGTCTCGGTGCATGCAGACTCAGACCAAACTCCTATAACAACACATATTAGACACGATAAGTTGAAACAATTGTGAATTGATAACATACATTTATATCAAAACAAATAGAAGGTTATGAGGTTAATGTGAGACATAGTTCTCAGACAATAAGAATCCTGTTTTATGAATGCCTCCAATCTAATCAAGATTACTTCATATCCCCTAACCAGATGTTGGTTTTATCAACTGGTTTCTCATCATTGTTTCAAAACACAAAACCTACAGGGCAAATGTTTGCTAACACATATGAAGCATTTTAAGCTAAAAAAAATAATAAACTGCTTGAACGTTTTTGAGAACTGACAACAACATTGCTGTTATTTGACTTATGTTAAAATAATGTAGGATTCAAAGCAAGGCTGGGGAGAAAATTACAACAGAATTCAAAGCTGAACTAGTCATCTGCTGCTGGGGTGAGTGGGTTGGGGAAGGGGTTTTATATCTGCCGAAGACAGCAAACATTCTTCAGTTTTGCTTGGTAACTGTTACAACCCCCTCAGGGGCCAAGCAATATGTTGAATCCGGTTCCCCTCCTACACCATGGAATATATAACTCCCCCGGTATTTGAGGGGCCGGATCCTCCTCCCTGACTGGGAGGCTTCACAGTATAAACCCTGGCTTGGATGCGGGTCGGGGAGGGTGGCCCTTCGGAGTGAGGAGTTGTGTGGTGCTTGTGGTTGTTGTGTATATTGTAAATAAACATTGTTCTTATCCAGCATACCTTGCGTTCCATGAAGTCTCTTCCTTTGGATACTACAATAACTTTTCAAATTAGAGAGCTTTTATGAAAAGATTCAATGGCAGTGTTAGGTTCGAAGAGTGAAATGCATAGTAATTGGAAGGTCACAGGGGGGGAGGGTGCGGGGGAGGTTGAGGACCTTCCCATATTACGATCGGGCTGGGGAGGAGGCCAGGGATACTTTTGTGGGCCTCGGAGATTGGGAAGCCATTTTTAAATAGGGTCCCGATCTTTTGCTACTGTGGTAGTATGTATTGGGGGTCATGTGGGACTGGAAGCCCTAATGTCATTGGCTGACAGATCCCGGGTCCTGGTTGGCCGTTGACCTCTAGCTCCGCCCTGAAGGCGGAGTATCGATGGATGAATTCTACGCCGCGCTGCTGATTTTGGGACGAGCCTGCAGCTGCCCGTCGGTGAACACAAACGAACACACGGACATGTTAATGCGCGATGCTTTTGTGGCAGGTATACAATCCTCCCAAATCCGCCAAAGACTTCTAGAAAAAGAGTCGCTGGGACTCTCAGAGGCACGGGCCCTAGCAGCCTCCCTAGACGTGGCCGCGCGTAATACCCGCGCCTACGGCCCCGACCGCGCGGCAGCCCATTGGGCCCCAAACGTACCCGTCGCGGCAAACCCCCTACCCACCCCCCCGGACACCCCACAGGCTTGCGCGGTCCAAACGCCGAGTTGCACCGGGGGCGCCCGCTGTTATTTCTGCGGCCAGGCGAAACACCCCCGACAGCGCTGCCCGGCCCGCGCAGCTATCTGCAAAAGCTGCGGGAAAAAGGGCCATTATGCGGTTGTGTGCTGGTCCCGCGAGGTCGCCGCTGTCCCGGGAGAACAGGGAGCCCTGCAAGCCGTTTACGCGCCCCAACCCCCCCAGCACGCCATGTACGACCCGCAGGCGCAGCCGCTCTGGGTCCCGACCACCACAGTCCCGGGAGAACAGGGAGCCCTGCACGCCGCTTACGCTCCCCAACCCCCCTCCCCGCAGCCCATGTATGACCCGCCGCCGGCGCTACCGCTTTGGGTCCTGGCCAACACTCTCCACGGAGAGGAGGGAGTTTTGCGCGTCCCTAATGCCCCCCTAACCCCCACCCCGCGCCCCACGCCTGACCCGCCGGCGCCACCTACTTGGGCCCCGACCACCGCTGTCCCCGGTGAGGGAGCTCCGCGCGGTCCTAGTGCTCGCGGTCCTAGCGCTCGCGGTCCTAGCGCTCGCAGTCCTAGCGCTCGCAGTCCTAGCGCTCCCCAGCCCCGCCAGCGCACCATGTGCGACCCACAGACGCCGCCATCTTGGACCGCCCCAGACCTGTACGACGCGTGGGGGCGGCCATTTTGTCCATCCCCGCCGCCATCTTGTGACCCCCCAGCCACGTGCGATGTATGGGGGCGGCCATTTTGTCCATCCCCGACGCTATCTTGGACGGCAACAACGGACCCCACTCCACTACTACAACCACGTCTCGCTTCAATTACGCTCGATCAAGCTCGGCCCCGGACACTCCAGACGACGACGACAACGGTGCTAATAAACGGCCACGAGACGCCATGCCTAGTCGACTCCGGGAGCACGGAGAGCTTTATACACCCCGACATGGTAAGACGCTGTTCCTTGACCACCTATCCCAGCGCACAAAATATTTCCCTAGCTGCAGGATCCCACTCCGTACAGATCCAGGGATTCTGCATAGTTACCCTAACGGTGCAGGGGAGGGAGTTCAAAAACTACAAACTAAACGTCCTTCCCCAACTCTGTGCCCCCACCTTGCTGGGATTAGATTTCCAATGCAATCTACAGAGCCTTACGTTCAAATTCGGCGGCCCAATACCCCCACTCACTATCTGCGGCCTCGCAACCCTCAAGGTGCAACCCCGTCCTTGTTTGCGAACCTCACCCCGGATTGCAAACCCGTCGCCACTAGGAGCAGACGGTACAGCGCCCAGGACCGGACCTTCATTCGGTCCGAAGTCCAGCGGCTACTAAAGGAGGGCATAATCCAGGCCAACAATAGTCCCTGGAGAGCGCAGGTGGTAGTAGTGAAGACAGGGGAGAAACAAAGGATGGTCATTGACTATAGCCAGACCATCAACAGGTACACACAACTAGACGCGTACCCTCTCCCCCGCATATCCGACATGGTCAACCGGATTGCCCAATATAAAGTCTTCTCCACCGTGGACCTCAAGTTCGCCTACCATCAGCTCCCCATCCGCCCAAGTGACCACAAGTACACAGCCTTCGAGGCAGACGGGCGATTATACCATTTCCTACGGGTCCCTTTTGGCGTCACAAACGGGGTCTCGGTCTTCCAACGGGAGATGGACCGAATGGTTGATCAACATGGGTTGCGGGCCACGTTCCCGTATCTCGACAATGTAACCATCTGCGGCCACGATCAGCAGGACCACGACGCCAACCTCCAAAAATTCCTCCAGACCGCCAAAGCCTTGAACCTCACGTACAACGAGGACAAGTGCGTTTTTAGCACCGATCGGCTAGCCATTCTGGGCTACGTAGTGCGCAATGGGATAATAGCCCCTGACCCCGAACGTATGCGCGCACTCATGGAATTTCCCCTCCCGCACTGCCCAAAAGCCCTGAAACGCTGCCTGGGGTTCTTTTCATACTATGCCCAGTGGGTCTCCCAGTACGCAGACAAGGCCCGCCCCCAATACAGACCACGACCTTCCCTCTGTCGGCAGAGGCTTGCCAGGCCTTCAGCCGCATCAAAGCGGATATTGCAAAGGCCACGATGCGCGCCATCGACGAGTCCCTCCCCTTCCAGGTCGAGAGCGACGCCTCCGACGTAGCTCTAGCGGCCACCCTTAACCAAGCGGGCAGACCCGTGGGCTTTTTCTCCCGGACCATCCACGCCTCATAAATCCGCCACTCTTCAGTAGAAAAGGAAGCTCAAGCCATAGTGGAAATTGTGCGACATTGGAGGCATTACCTGGCCGGCAGGAGATTCACTCTCCTCACTGACCAATGCTCGGTAGCCTTCATGTTCGATACTGCACAGCGGGGCAAAATCAAAAACGACAAGATCTTAAGGTGGAGGATCGAGCTCTCCACGTTCAACTATGAGATTTTGTATCGTCCCGGAAAGCTGAACGAGCCGTCCGATGCCCTATCCCGGGGCACATGTGCCAACGCACAAATTAACCGCCTCCAAACCCTCCACGAGGACCTCTGCCACCCGGGGGTCACTCGGTTTTACCACTTCATCAAGTCCCGCAATCTCCCATACTCTTTAGAGGAGGTCCGTACAGTCACAAGGGACTGCCACATCTGCGCGGAATGCAAGCCGCATTTTTTCAGGCCGGGTGGAGCGCACCTGATTCAGGCTTCCCGCCCCTTTGAACACCTCAGTCTCGATTTCAAAGGGCCCCTCCCCTCCACCGACCGCAACGCATATTTTCTTAATGTGGTGGACGAATACTCCCGCTTCCCTTTTGCCATTCCCTGTTCTGACATTACCGCGGCCACAGTCATTAAAGCCCTGAACAGCATCTTCACACTGTTCAGTTACCCCGCATACGTCCACAGCGACAGGGGGTCCTCTTTCATGAGTGACGAGCTGCGCCAGTTCCTGCTCAGCAAGGGCATAGCCTCAAGCAGGACGACCAGCTACAACCCCCGGGGGAACGGGCAAATAGAGAGGGAGAACGGCACAGTCTGGAAGGCCGTCCTACTGGCCCTACGGTCCAGGGACCTCCCAGTTTCACGGTGGCAGGAGGTCCTCCCGGACGCTCTCCACTCCATCCGGTCGTTATTATGTACGAGCACTAATCAAACGCCTCATGAGCGTCTCCTTGTTTTCCCTAGGAGGTCCTCCTCTGGAACGTCGCTGCCGACCTGGCTGGTGTCCCAGGACCCATCCTGCTCCGAAAGCATGTGCGGGCACATAAGGCGGACCCGTTGGTCGAAAGGGTTCACCTCCTCCACGCGAACCCCCAGTACGCCTACGTGGAGTACCCCGACGGCCGACAGGACACGGTCTCCCTGTGGGATCTGGCGCCCGCCGGCAACACGCACACCCCCCCGACACCATCAACACAACCCGCCGCACCCCGCGACCGCCCCCTCAGCACCGACCAAGAATAAAGCCCAAGCTGAAACCGTAAGGCTCCTGGAGGCGACAACACCGGTACAAGCACCACCACCACCGGGGCCGAGGCGATCGACACGGACGACCAGACCACCCGACCGACTCGTGGCGTCGATCTAAAACTAAATATGGACTTTCACAAGAACATTTTGCTTTCTTCCTATACCCTCTGTAAATAGTTGCAACAGGACAAAATTGTACAATACTGTATTGCCATGTGAATGTTTTTTTTTTCCTCCCAGGACCAGCCCTGTAAACCCTTACCACCATACGAAGCATCACCCCGCCGGGTTCATTTTTGACAAGGGGTGAATGTGGTAGTATGTATTGGGGGTCATGTGGGACTGGAAGCCCTAATGTAATTGGCTGACAGATCCCGGGTCCTGGTTGGCCGTTGACCTCTAGCTCCGCCCTGAAGGCGGAGTATAAGAAGCCGGGGTCTTCCCCCGCAGGCCAGTTTACTATCGAGCTGCGGGGGAACAGACACGCTTAATAAAGCCTCATCGACTTCACTCTATTCGTCTCACGGAGTCTTTGTGCGCTACAGCTACAAAGAGGAGTTCCAGCGAGCGGAGCTCCCCATTGTAAAAAACGGGACGATGTGGCCCTGTTCAGGCCCCTTGTTCAACGCGAGTCTGGATGAATAGCCATGTGTTTCTCGGCACTGCGAGTGCCAGGAAACACGCGGCTAAGCCTGCTCGCATGGGGACTTGGTTCCCTTTTGGGAAGATTGCGCCCTCTGTTTCTGCACCCCCAGTCTGGCCCCATCCTTGGTCCAATTTCATTTCAAGTCTTTTGTCAGCACCTGCTTTACGGCAGCTAGTGCTGTGAAAAGGGGAGGGTGTCCTCCCTCTATTACACTACGTGCTCCATTTACACCACGCTGATGCAACCGGAGATGCATTCTGCTGATCCTGTCTCATCCAGCCTACCTGAGCAAGATCCAGTGGGACAGGGCAGCACGGTAACACAGTGATTAGCACAGTTGCTTCACAGCTCCAGGTTCGATTCCAGGCGGGGTCACTGTCTGTGCGGAGTCTGCACGTTCTCCCCGTGTCTGCGTGGGTTTCCTCCGGGTGCTGCGGTTTTCTCCCACAGTCCAATGGTGTGCAGGTTAGGTGGATTGGCCATGATAAATTGCCCTCAGTGTCCAAAAACTAAAGGTTGAGCGGGGTTACGGGGATAGGGTGGAGGTGTGGGCTTGGGTAGGGTGCTCTTTCCAGGGGCCGGTGCAGACTCGATGGGCCGAGTGGCCTCCTTCAGCACTGTAAATTCTATGATTCTATGAAGCAAAGGTAAGTCCCTCTGGAATGGCAATCCACCAGATATTACCACTCCGAGAATGTTCGGGATCATTATCAGATGGTTCCCAGTGCAGGGCAATGGCCCATTGGATTATTGTACTTCCTGGGCAATTGTCATGCAATCCTTACCTGGGAATGTCCAGAGATGGGGGGATTTTTGTACTTCCTGGACAATTGTCATGCAGTCCTTACTTGGGAATGTCCAGCGATGGGGGGGAGTTCCCTGGCACATCTTTGGGGTATCCCCCAAATTAAACTGCTCTGCAGTGAGCTTTAAGTTCAATCATCAGTCTCTCGGGAACCACAGGAGGTTGTTTCCGACAATGGACCTCAATACACTTGATGACCCTTTAAAGCGTTGTGTGAGTGTGGGGAGTCAATCATTCCACTTCATCACCGCATCACCCCAGATCCAATGGAATGCCAGAACATATAGCAGCACAGTAGCACAAGTGGCTAGTATTGTGGCTTCACAGCGCCAGGGTCCCAGGTTCAATTCCCCTCTGGGTCACTGTCTGTGAGGAGTCTGCACGTTCTCCCCGTGCCTGCGCGGGTTTCCTCCGGGTGCTCCAGTTTCCTCCCACAGTCTAAAGACGTGCAGGTTAGGTGGATTGGCCATGCTAAATTGCCCTTGGTGGCCAAAAAGGTTAGGAGGGGTTATTGGGTTTCGGGGATAGGGTGGAAGTGAGGGCTGTAGTGGGTCAGACCAGACTTGATGGGCCGAATGGCCTCCGTCTGCACTGTATGTTCGATGTTCTATGTATATGGTTCAAACTAATCTTGAAGTGCCATCAATAAAATACAATCTACATGTGACATGTTGCCTCTTCGAGTGACACCGTACAGTGTGACCCTCCCCTCACCTGTGGAATTGCTATCCAGCAAACAAGTGCGGGTAATTTTCTCAAATCAGCACTGTCGATACTTCTCGTAATATGTGTTGCTTTACTCGAAAGCAGGGGAAGATGAAAGATGTCCACAACTGGCACACAGATAATCAATTATTAAATCGGAACATCAGGCTGCAAGTTCAAGTACTACAATACCTAACTAATGGCACATGGAATCCAGCAAAAATCTTCAACATATTCTCAGAACAAAGAACATATTAGGTACAAACACCAAATGCATGACAGTGCAACGGGACAGATACCAAATCAGGGCAATGACACAGTCAGCACCAGGTAATGTGATTGTAACTTGAAGGTGGTCTACAATGTAACACAAAGCATTCCCTGACCAGCGTGCTGAAAACATACAACTGCCCCGCAAAGATCGCCAGAACTAAAGATGGAACTATGTGCTTTTTTAAATTCATTCAAGGGACATGGGCATTAATGGCTTGGCCAATTTTTATTTTTCATCCTGAATTACCCTTGAGAAGGTGGTGGTGAGCTGCCTTTTTGAACAGATGTGGTGTAGGTAAACCCACAGTGCTCTTAGGGAGGGAGTTCCAGGACTGTGACCCAGCAAGAGTGAAGGCTCGATGATATATTACCAAGTCAGGATGGTGAGCCTACTTGTGACAATAATAAAGATTATTATTATTAAATCACGCAGGCCGCTTTGTCCTGGCTGATGTTCAGGTTCTTGAGTGATGTTAGAGCTGCACTCATGCAGTAAGTGGAGAGTATTCCATCACACTCCTGACTTGTAGATAGTAACAGATTTTGGGGAGTCAGGAGGTGAGTTACCTGGGGCATCATTCTCCGCCGGCGGGAGTCTCCGTTTTGCCGGCGCCCGGGGGTTTCCCGACGGCGTGGGGCTGCCCCACAATGGGAAACCCCATTGACCGGCCGGTGTTACGGAGCATCCCGCCGGCGAGTCGGGGCAGAAATGTGGCGGGGCGGGATGGAGAATTTCGCTCCTGATGTAGGGGGCGCGATTCTCCGAGGCCGCGCCGGTTGGGAGATTTGCCGGCCGCGGCATTATATCGTGCGACGCCGGTCTGACGCCGTCCCACCATTTTCCCAACCGGCGAGAATGGCCCTGTCGAGTTCTGCGCCGCGCCAGCTGGAGAAACGTCCGAGACACTCACAACGGCGATTTTCCGGTACTCCCGCTATTCTCCGGCCCGGATGGACCGAGCGGCCGCTCCGACACGGCAGGTTCCCACCGGCGCCGTCCACACCTGGTCACTGCCGGTAGGAACTGTGCGGGAACGCTGGGGGGGTGGCCCGTGGGGAGGGGGAGAGGGGTTCCTTCACCGGGGTGGGGGCCTCCGATGGGGTCTGGCCCGCGATCGGGGCCCACCGATCAGCGGGCCGACCTCTCTCAAGGAGGACCTCCTTTCCTCCGCCGCCCCGCAAGATCCATCCGCCATATTCTTGCGGGGCGTCCTCGGGGAGGACGGCAACCGCGCATGCGCGGGTGACTTCATTTACGTGACGCCGGCCACGTCATTTACGCGGCGCCAAGGCCCAGCGCGTGTAAAATACGCGACCCCGCTCCTAGCCCCCCGGGGGCGCGAGAATAGGGGGCTGGGAGCGAGCTCCGATGCCGGCGTGAAACACTCCGGTTTTCACACCGGCGTCGGGACTTTGTCTCCCTTTGGGAGAATCGCGCCGAGGGTTCCTAGCCACTGACCTGTACCTGTAGCCACAGTACTTATATGGAAGTCCAGTTCAGTGCCTGGTCAATGGTAAGCCCTAGGATTTCGATGGTGGGAGATTCAATGATGGCAATGACATTGAATGTCAATAGGCTATGGTTTGATTCTTTCTGTTGCTGAAGATGGTCACTACCTGGCACTTGTGCAGCTTATGAATGTTGCTTACGTCTGTCAGCCAAAGCCTAGATATTGTCCTGGTCTTATTACATTTGGAAATGTACTGCTTCATTATCTGAGGAGTGGAGCTTGAACAGTGTGCAATCAACAGTGAATTTCCCCCACTCTGACCTACTCATGCCCCTGCTCCCTCCCATAATCCCCCCAGTATCTCCTCTGCTTATCACATGCCCTATCACTCACCTCCAACGTATGCCATAATTCATTTCCATTTAACCTGGCACGACCCCTGCCTTGTAGCGTTGTGGATAGCACAATTGCTTCACAGCTCCAGGGTCCCAGGTTCGATTCCGGCTTGGGTCACTATCTGTGTGGAGTCTGCACATCCTCAACGTGTGTGCGTGGGTTTCCTCCGGGTGCTCCGGTTTCCTCCCACAGTCCAAAGATGTGCAGGTTAGGTGGATTGGCCATGATAAATTGCCCTTCGTGTCCAAAATTGCCTTTAGTGTTGGTTGGGGTTATTGGGTTATGGGGATAGGGTGGAGGTGTTGACCTTGGGTAGGGTGCTCTTTCCAAGAGCCGGTGCAGACTCGATGGGCTGAATGGCCTCCTTCTGCACTGTAAATTCTAAGACAATCTATGATATACACTCTCTATCTGTTTCATTGCAGAACAAACTCAAGCATAACCGGTGTGAGCGGGCATAGCCAACCGGAGTGATGCTAGAGCTCAAGACCTTCACCTCCTTTGAGCAATGAACCCTTGCCAGCAAGGAGGAGGACCACATCTGTACAGAGGGCAAGGTGGGGGCAAGAGGCACAAGTGTAAACCCTCAACATCCATCCATGATGCAAGCCTTACATGATTTACCTTTCGCCTATCAGTATTCCCCTGTCACGCACTAATGCCATCTCACTTCCCTTGCAGGTCAGTCAGCAAACAAGCCTAGACCATCCTCAGGGCCCCTGAATACCACAGACCTGAGCAGCTCCGAGGGAGATATCTCGGAGACTAACATTGAAGAGGCCTCACACCTGTCACCCGTACATCCACCAGTGCAGATGCTCACACCCTGGTGGGAATAACTAGTAGGAAGACTTCTCAATCACTCATTAGTGAGCACCTAGCATATGAATTATTCACATCAGGCAGAGGCAGAGACAAACCAGGGAACCCAACACTCGGAGGGTCTCCACACCTAGCCCTTACAGAGGCTCAGGCCAAAGACGTGCCCTGAGTTCAGTCGTCTCAGAAATGTTGGAGCTATGTTCAGTGGCGTAAGTGGCAAAACCTCAATGTTTGTAAACATGGACCACATCAAAGAGAGGTAAGTGCAGTGAAATCACATGTTTGTGTGATTGGAATGCAGTTAGTGCTTGGAATGCACTTAATGCAAAAAAAAGGGGAAATGTGGAAATGGCTGAGGTATTGAACAGGTATTTTGTGTGTCTTCACAGTGGAAGACACAAATAACATGCCAATAATTGTTGGCAAGGAGGATATGGCAGGTGAGGACCTTGAAACGATCATTATCACTAAGGAGGTAGTGTTGGGCAAACTAATAGGGCTAAAGATAGATAAGTCACCTGGCCCAGATGGAATGCATCTTAGGGTACTAAAAGAGGTGGTGGGGGCGGGGGGGTGGGGTGGGGGGGGGGGTGTTGGGGGGGGGGGGAATAGCAAATGCACTCATGGTAATTTACCAAAACTTGCTGCACTCTGGGGCAGTTCCAGCAGATTGGAAAACAACAAAAAAGGACACAGACTATAGGCCAGTTAGCTTAACTTCTGTAGTGGAGAAAATGCTTGAATCCATCAGTAGGAAGAAATAGCGAGACATCTGGATATAAATTGTCCCATTGGGCAGGCGCAGCATGGGTTCATAAAGGGAAGGTCATGTTAACTAATTCAGTGGAATTCTTCAAGGACATTATGAGTGTAGTGGACAACGGGAAACCGGTGGATGTGGTGTATCTGGATTTCCAAAAGGCATTTGACAAGGTGCCGCACAAAAGGCTGCTGCATAAAATAAAGGTGCATGTCATTGTGGGTGATGCATTAGCATGGATAAAGGATTGGTTAACTAACAGAAAGTAAAGAGTGGGGATTAATGGTGTCTTTCTGGTTGTCGATCAGTAGCTAGTGGTGTGCCTCAGGGATCAGTGTTGAGTCCGCAATTATTTACAATTTACATAGATGATCTGGAGTTGGAGACCAAGTGTAATGTGTCAAAGTTCACAGATGGCACTAAGATGAGTGGTAGAGCCAAGTGTGCAGAGGATACTGAACATCTGCAGAGGGATATAGATAGTTTAACTGAGTGGGCAAGAGTCTGGCAGATGGAGTACAATGTTGGTAAATGTGAGGTTATCCATTTTGGTAGGAATAACAGCAAAATGGACTATTATTTAAATGGTAAAACATTGCAGCATGCTGCTGTGTAGAGGGACCTGGGTGTCCTTGTGCATGAATCACGAAACGTTTGTTTGCAGGTGCAGCAAGTAATTAAGAAGGCAAATCGAATTTTGTCCTTCATTGCTCGAGGGATGGAATTTAAAAACAGGGAGGTTGCAGTTGTATATGGTGCCGGTGAGGCCGCACCTGGAGCACTGTGTTCAGTTTTGGTCTCCTTACTTGAGAAAGGATGTGCTGGCACTGGGGTGTGTGCAGAGGAGATTCACGAGGTTGATTCCGGAGTTGAGAGGATTAGTTTATGATGAGAGACAAAGTAGACTGGGACTATACTCATTGGAATTTAAAAGTATATGGGGGGGATCTGATAGAAACGTATAAAATTATGAAAGGAATAGTTCAGATAGAAGCAGGGAGGTTATTTCCACTGGCGGGTGAAACTAGAACTAGGAGGCATAGCCTCAAAATAAGGGGACGCAGATTTAGGACTGAGTTGAGGAAGAACTTCTTCACCCAAAGGGTCGTGAATCTGTGGAATTCCATGCCCAGGTAGTTGAGGCTACCTCATTAAATATTTTTAAGGCAAAGATAGATAGAGTTTTGAACAATAAAGGAATAAAAGGTTACGGTGAGCAGGCGAGGAAGTGGAGCTGAGCCACAAAAAGTTCAGCCATGATCTTATTGAATAGCGGAGCAGGCTCAAGGGGCCAGATGGCTTATTCCTGCTCCTAGTTCTTATGTTCTTATTATGTACCTCTCTTTGATATGGTCAATGTTTACAAACATTGATGTTTCACCATTTAAGCCACTGAACCATGCAGGGATATGAGTAAATCAAAGCTGCAGATGGGTTGTAGAAACTGTCAATCACAGGCCACTGCTCGAAAGTTATGAATGACTGGCAGCGAATGGATCAATGGGAACAAGATGCAGGTTACAGCTCCTCTCCTCCACGAATGGACATGTGGAGCTGCAAGGTAAGTTTTACAGCTGTAATTCCTCTCAACGCCCCGTCTGGACTACTCCCTAGCTTCCAGACATGGGTTTCTATTCTGCGGGGGGGGGTCTGTGTGTGGGGGGATCCCTTCAGGCAGGGGGACCCTATGGGGAGTCCCCCATTACAGGAGCCCCTGGGAACATCCCTCTATTACAGCGGTTCCTGGGAGGAGGGGGGGGGGGTGCTTGGTGGGGGGGGGGGGGGTCGTGGGCAGGCAGTGCACTGTTGAAGGGGTGACCCTCAAATGGACCCTACTAGCGTGACCCTGGTGTCGAGGTCCACCACGTCATGGCAACTGATAGAAACCGCAAATAATTCATGCCCACATGATTCATGACCGCGGGGACTGGAGAATCGCAGAAGGCCAGAGCATAGGGCGTCGGGCCCGCTAAATTATTGCAAATGGCTCATTAAGATCGTATCACACAGTGGCATGCATTAGAATTGCACTAGTTCTATGAGGCACTGTTGCTAGCTCATTAACAGTCCTGAATCATTCCAGGACCGGCACCACCTTTGTTAACGTATAACACTCGCAATTCAGTATTGGTGTCAGCACTTAGTCTCTCAAAGGTAGAATCCCAGCCACAGTATTTTCATTACCTGATTAGATTATTCTAATGAACAGACATCGCACATCAATCACCAGGCAGGGATTTTCCCTTCCAGTCAGGGAACACTTTAGCAGTCAAGGGCATTCAGCCTCTGATCTTCGGGTAAGTATTCTCCAAGGCGGCCTTCAAGACACGCGACAACGCAAAATCGCCAAGCAGAAACTTATAGCCAAGTTCCGCACACATGAGTACGGCCTCAACCGGGACCTTGGATTCATGTCACATTACATTCATCCCCACCATCTGGCCTGGGTTTGCGAAAGCCAGGACTGTCCTGGCTTGAGACAATTCACACCTCTTTAACCTGGGGTTACCCCTATCTCTGGATCTGTAAAGACGTAATTACCTGCAAATGCTCACATTCAAAGCTTTGTCTTGCATCTTTGACTTTGTCTATATATATGTTTCTGGAACATACCTCTTCATTCACCTGAGGAAGGAGCAGTGCTCCGAAAGCTAGTGATTTGAAACAAACCTGTTGGACTTTAACCTGGTGTTGTAAGACTTCTTGCTGTGCTCATCCCAGTCCCAGTCCGGCATCTCCACATCATAGATTATTCCTGACTATCAGTCAAAGGAATTTTTATCCCACCCTCTTTTTAGAACTAATAAAGAAAAATTTTCAAAGAATAAAGAACTGTTGTTTTAATGGCTGTATGATTTTTCTCCAGCCTGGCTGACAACATTATGCTGGAGATCAATCTTCAATTCAGTTCCTGGAGACTCCAGGGTAATCCAAAACTCACTTTATTTTCCTGAAAAGAAATTCTCTCTGCTAACACCCTGTAATTCATGTTTTTACATCGGATTATTTTACAAAAAAAATACCTCAGTGGAAAAAATACCTTTGTTTCAGTGAAGGTCTGTCAGTCGTCAAAATGTCAGATGTGGAAGGCCAGTTAAAGATGGAATGATGAAGGATTGCCCCGTGATTTCTGTTGCCGTCATGGTAATGATGCATGAAGATTAGCAAATCATTTTGAGTGTATCTGCGGTTATTTTAATAAAACAAGGCTGACAACTTTCAAACAGCTTTCAAGTAAAGCATCACCTTCACAAGAAATGAAAGCAGAAGGTGTCAGAAACACACAATCAATCTGTCACTACCCTGGTAAAAGTAAGTCCATTTGCAAGGATGATACTGTGCCAGAACTGAGCAGATATAGTTATGCAGAAAGACTGACAGGCTGGGGCTTTTCTCTAGAAAAGAGGAGGCTGAGGGGTGACTGCTGGAGCTCTTTAAAATTACAAAGGAGTTTGACGTGTCTTCACTGAACTAGAACTAGGGCAGACAAATGTTCGATAGTCACGAAGAAATCCAATAAGTGGTACAATTCGAAAGACAATTTTTACCCAGAGTGGTTAGTTGAGGTGGCAGCAACACATTTAAGGGAAAGCTAGTTAGTGCCAGGGAAGAAAGGAATCGAAGAATAAGTCTGGATGAAGAATGGTGCGGAAGTTAAACACCAGCCTGAATCAATTGGGCTGAATGGTCTGTCTCTCTCTGTCCAATCTATCCAATTCTCTGTATGTTAACATTGCGGGGAGAAGGACAAGATTTTAACTGACCTGAAACTCATCCACCTGCATGGAGTTAAAGCCGGGCCTTGTATCTCAAGAGGGTCCTCAATGAGGAAAACCAGTTGTTGCAACTTCTTACTGAGTGATCAACTCTTAAGTATTTGTTTCGAGAAAAAACGTGGACTAAAAACACAAATACAAAGAGATTTCTGTTCATGTTTTTGATTCATTCATAGACTGTGGGCAGTGCTGGGAATGTGATAATTTATGGTCCATCTTTAATTGCATTGAAAATGGTGGTGAGCTGCCTTTTCAATCCGCTGCAGTCCACGTGGTGTAGCTACCGTCACAGTGCTGTTCGGATGGAATTCCAGGACTTTGACGAAGTGACAGTGAAGGAACGGTGAGATAGTTCCAAGTCAGAACAGTGTGTATGTAATTTGGAGGGGAACTTGCACGTGGTGTGTTCCCTTCATCTGCTGCCCTTGTTCTTCAAGGTGATAGAGATTGTGTATTTAAAAGCTGCAGCCAAAGGGGGAGGGATTCTCCGACACCAGGTCGGGTCGGAGAATCGGCGGGGTTGGCGCGATTCAAGCGACGCCACTCTGACGCCGGTCCGCCGGTGACCGGAGAATCAGCGACACGGCACCAGCGCGGTCGGGGCGGTGCCGGTCGGGGGCCGCTCTACACAATTCTCCGCGCACGTTGGCCCAAGTGGCCGCCGAGATAGGCCGAGTCCCGCCGGCGCCATTCATATGTGGCCCTACCCAGCGGGACCTCGGCGTTCATCCTGCGGGGGGTGGCCTGGTGGGCGGGAGTGGGGATCCGACCCTGGGGGGGGATCTCCACTGTGGCTTGGCCCGCGATCGTGGCCTACCGATGGGCGAGCCGGCATCTCCTGGTGGGGCCCTATTTTATTCGCGCTGGCCCCTGTAGCTCTCCGCCATGTTGCGTCGGGGCCGGTGCGGAAAAGGCAACCGAGCACGTAAACGCGAGTTCATTCCAGTCATAACGCGCATGTGCGAATTCGCGCCGGCCGCAACGCGCATGGCCAGACCCCTGGAGCTCGTTTGACGCCGGTGTAGGCAGCTGGAGCTGGGTGAGTCGCTCCAGTGCCATGCTGGCCCACTGTGATGCGCATCATCGCTGATTGTGGATGGAATTAATGTTTAAAGTAGTGAATGGAATGCCAATCAAGTGGTTTGATATATTTTGGATGGTGTCAAGCTTCTCGAGTGTTTGAGCTGAAGTCATCCAGGCAAGTTGAACGTCATGGTCCTCAATTGTACCTTAGAGATAATGGACAGATTTTGGAGAGTCCAGTGATGATAGTGAGGAATCCAGTGATAGTATTGCCTTTGAATGTGAAGGAGTGATGGTTAGACTTTGTCTTAGTGGAGTTGGTCATTGCTTGATACTTGTGTGATGTGAATATTACTTGCCACTTATTAGCCTAAGCCTGCAGGTTAACCAAATCTTTCTGCGGGCGGACACAGACTGCTTCCTTACCTGAAGAGTTAGGAATGGGACTAATTATTATGCAATCATCAGGGAACATCCTCATTTCATGATGGAGGGAAGCCACTGATGAAGCAGCTGAAGATAGTTAGAACATAGAACATAGAAAATACAGCACAGAACAGGCCCTTCGGCCCACGATGTTGTGCCGAACCTTTGTCCTAGATTAATCATAGATTATCATTGAATTTACAGTGCAGAAGGAGGCCATTCGGCCCTTTGAGTCTGCACCGGCTCTTGGAAAGAGCACCCTACCCAAACTCAACACCTCCACCCAACACCAAGGGCAATTTGGACATTAAGGGCAATTTATCATTGGCCAATTCACCTAACCCGCACATCTTTGGACTGTGGAAGAAACCGGAGCACCCGGAGGAAACCCACGCAGACACGGGGAGGACGTTAGCCCCCGGACATTATCCTGAGGGACTCCTGCAGTGATGTCCTGGGCCTGAGGACTTCCAACAAACACAACCATCTTTCTTTGTTCTCAGTATGACTCCAACTAGCGGAGAGCTTTCTCCTGATTCCCACTGACTTCAATTTTGATGGGCTCCTTGGTGCCATACGTGGACAAATGCTGCTTCGATGGCCTGGGTGGTCACTTTTACCTCACCTTCTGAATTTATCTCTTTTCTCAATTTTAGACCAAAGATATAATGAGGTCTGGAGATGAATAGTCTTGGTGGAACCCAAACTGAGCATCAGTCACCAGGTTATTGCTGAGTAAGTGCTCCTTGATAGTACTGTCAATGACCACTTCCATCACATTGCTGATGATCAAGAGTAAATACATGGCTGGATTGGATTTGTCCTGCTTTTTGTGGAAAGCAGCTACCTGGGCAATTTTCCACATTGTCAGGTCATGTTGTAGATGCATTGCTACAACTTAGCTAGAGGCACAGCTCAGTTCGAGAGCACAATAATTCAGTACTTTAATCGGGATGTTGCTGGGGCTCATGGTCACAATTGTGCAGGACTTTGGGGAAGCCACACATAGGATACTGTGCATAGTCCTGGTCTCAATGGACAGAATTTTACAATCTCCTGCAAGAGGATATTCATGTGGGGGACCCATAAAATTCTCTGGGTGCCCACACCTAACTTGGCTGCAATTTAATAGATGGTGGGCAAAGTCTTAGATGGTCTGCATTCATGTAAATTGAGGCCCTTATGTGGTCAATTAATGGCCACTTCTTGCCTGATAGTGAATTTTTCACCAGCAACAGAAGATCAGCAGTGGAAAGTCAGCAAGCGTTGGGAAGACTGCTTGGGCCTTGGATGCGAAAGGGGAGTGGTGTCTCCTTCATAGGTCTTCTGTCTCAACTGAAGGTCCCTCCTTGTGGTCTTTTCCCTTCACAGGTGCCTCTTTGTCGACCTCCCACCCCCAGTCTGTGCACCTCAGCCCCTATTCCCTTGGCCCTGGGGCATCTTCGCCTGATGCCATCAAGAACAATCCAAATTACCTATCATTCAGCTCCTAACATTTTACTTGCCATCCTCTCTCCCAGTGACACTGTTGGAACCAGAGAACTGCTGGCCTATCAGATTGGCTGCCTTTGGTATGCCAGATAGTGGCGGAAGTCTCCCCTAAGAGACTTAACTCTCCTCTGAGGAGGGCATCCCACCAGGCTGGTGACTTTTCTGCAGAGGAGCAATCATACCTACCAACTGCGAAATCTTATCCTATATCTAAGGAAGGATGTGGTATGGCAGAGGCTCACTAGATTGGACCATGGGATGAAAGGGTTGTTCTATGATGAGATAGGCTGAGTAGATTGAGCCTATCATCTCTGGCGTTTAGAAGAATGAGAGGCGATCCCATTGAAAGACAAATTCTGAAGGGGATTGACAGGGTTGACACTGAGAGCTTGTCTCCCCTCATTGGGGAACCTGAAAGATGGGCCACAGCCTCAAGGAGTCAAACATTTAGGACTAAGTTGAGGGGAAATTTAACTCACCAGGTTGTGCATCTTTGGAATTCTCTACCCCAAGGGGTTGTTGACGCTCTTTCATTGAATATAGTCATGGCTGAGATGAACAGATTATTGATCTCTGAGGGAATCAATGGATATCAGGAACCATTGGAAAATGGAGTTGAGATAGAAGATGAGCCATGATCGTACAGAATGGCAGGGCAGGCTCACGGGGCCTTATGGTCTACTCTTGCTCCTATTTCCTGTTTTATGCTCTTAGCTTCACCAGGCTGGCAACACATTTTGAGATACATATGATGTTGCTTCTGGCATGCTTCAGGCAGCATGTTAGCATAGTGGTTAGCACAATTGCTTCACAACTCCAGGGTCCCAGGTTGGAGGAATGCCATTAGCAGTGTCTCTGCCACATGCTCTGCATTCAATGGGAGGGCCATTGAACAAATGTCAGTGTCCTTGAAGCCAGCTCCACAAGCATTCAGGAAAAACTCCTGAAAATTCTACTCCAATGGACTGAAAACTGTGTCCACATGGCGGAAAATCATTTCCCTGGCCAAACCATGTTAATTGAACTCTTAAATGATCAACATCCCAGGGGAGGACAAGGAAAGCACTCTGAAGTTCTCCTTGGTGTACGGTGGCATTGACCTTAATAACTGGACGAACTTAGTACCAAACGTTTAGAGTGATGACAACTTGTCCATCAAGCTGCATTATATTTTGAGTCCCAACATCTTAATGTTGACCAGGTTTGACCACAACAGGTTTTGTAGAATGAGTACACTTGCCAAATCAGTGAGTGTAACAGTTTAAGTGCTGTAAATGTAAAAGACACACACAGGCAGGTTTTCTTATACATTTTACAATGCAACCCACTACATTGGCTGGTCAAAGATCAAGGGTGTACGGCTGATGTGCAACTAGAAATTGAGGATCAGCCCCTTCAGATAATGGAAAAGTGGCTCCAACCACTTACACTCTATATAAATATTAAACTTCTCTCCTCAAATCTGCAGTTGGCCCAGGAGTCCATGAATTAATTCAACACTCCATTGTATGGGCTTGGTGTGCACAACATCCTTCATGTCCCCAATGGACAAAGGAAGGACTCCTGAATATAGAGAGCCCACCATCAGGGACCTCTGTCTCCTTTGGAGCACAAGATGGAACACTACAGCACGTCCAGATGTTCAGTAGGTGAGGAAGTCGAGAGTGTGCAACAGCAGACCATACAATCAAACTCTGCATGGATTTCTTTCAGGTGGCTCTGAGGCTCCGGGGGGAGCGGGGGGCGGGGGGAGGAGGGGGGGGGGGGCAGCATTCAGGTTGTGGCTCCGAGGCCCCTAGGAGGGAACCTCCAAACGAGGGTCAGCTTGGACGGGAGTGCTCCGCGTGCTGAAACCGCTGCAACACCACGAGTGTAAGCAGGAGTGAGCGCTATATTTTTAAGGCTCTTCCCGGCTTTGACTGGAGCTGGACACTAGCCGAAATCTCTGGGAACAACCAGCCTACTCCTCTGTTATCCTATACATTCCCAACCCTGGTCACCTTGGCAACCCTCGCCTTTGCTTCCTCCCGCCACATTAATCTTTACTGATGGAAACGTGGATTCATGAAGAGCTGCTATGGTGTGATTTAATCTTGTATCTCCTGACCATTGGTCCAGGCTTCAGGTTTGCGAGTGCACTAGCATAACAACTATCACGGAAAATATTGAAAGGAGGAGCAGCTGTAGGTTATTGGGCCCTTCGGGCCTACTCAGCCATTCAATATGATCATGGCTGATCCTCTAGCTCAGTGCCATACCTTCGTACTCTCCCCATATCCCTTGATGCCTTTAGGGTCTCGAAATCTATCTATTTCCTTCTTAAATATATTCAGTGACAGTCTCTGTGGTGGAGAATTCCACAGGTTCACCATCCTCTGAGTGAAGAAATTTCTCCTCCTCTCAATCCTAAATGGCCAACCACGTATCCTGAGACTGTGAGCCCTTGTTCTAGACTCCAGCCAGGGGAAACAACATCCGTGCATCCAGTCTGTCCGGCCCAGTAAAAATGTTATATGTTTCAATGGGATCCCCTCTCATTCTTCTGAATTCCAGACCTCGTTCATCAATCTCTCCTCATACGACAATTCTGCCATCCCAGGAAGCAGCCTGGTGAACCCTGGCTGCACTCACTCCAAGACAAATATATATTTTCTCAGATAAAAAGACGAAAATGGCACACAATACTCCAGCTGTGGTCTTACCAAGACACCGCACAGCTGCAGCAAGACATCCTTGCTCCTGTACGCAAATCCTCAGGCAATGAATGTCGACATTTGTCTTCCTAAATGCTTTCTGCACTTGTGCGCTTGCTTTCAGTGACTGGTGTACTAGGTCATCGAGGTCCTTTTGTACATGAACATTTCCCAATCTATCGCCCTTTATATAATACTCTGCCATTCTGTATTTCCTTCCGAAGTGGATAACTTCACACTTATCTACGTTGTACTGTAGCTGCCACATATTTGTCTGCTCAACTTATCTAAATCACTTTGCAGCCTCAGTGCCATGATGACATTGTTATGGTGCCCTGGTAGCACTGCCATGGTGTCAGGCTGGCAGTGCCAAGGTGCCCAGGTGCCAGACAGTGAGCCAAAATACCAACCTGCTCTGTACCTGACCAACTGGGTGTCTCCACTGGCCTGGGATCCCCCATAGGTGCCGTTGTGCTTGGTACACATTTGTGTGGATGAGCACCAAATGGTGCCCTGGTGAGGTCTCGCAGGCACGATCGTTGTGCCCCGGACACAGGGAGAATCTGGTGAACTTATATTTAATTGAGCCGTTGAATATGCTGATCTGGGACATGCTCAGTGAGGGCGAGATCCAGATCGTGATGTCTCACGAGACTACGTTGGATCTCATGAGACGTTTCAAGCATCGCAAATCTCATGAAAAGCCTCTCATGAGATTCAATGGCCTCGTCCCAACACCAAGTTGGGCGCGATGAAGCCGCTGAATCACGCCCATTACATCCTACCATGCCCTCTGACAAGAGAACAAAGTGAACCCAAGTTGAGTATTTATGACAATCTGTCATTGTCACCATTATTGAAATTGGCTTTGATTTCCTGATTTATTTAAGTGACTGTATTTCAATTCTTCTGCTGCTGTGGTGTGATTTAATTTTGTACCTCCTGATCAACAGTTCAGATCTCTCGTTTTCTAATGTGCTGCAAGTGCCGAATGGATGATCCATCTCGGTTTCCACCTGAGCTTCCCATAATCACAAATGCAAATCTTCAGCCAATTTGATTCACCCCATGTAATACCACAAATTGGCTGAAAACACTGGATACGTCAAACACTGTGGTCCCTGAGGATACTCCAGCTGACGGCTTGTGTTCCAGAACTAGCTGCTCCCCTCGCCAAGCTATTCAGTACAGCTCCTGGCTATGTGGAAAATTTCCCAGGTATGTCCCGTACACAAAAAGCAGGCCAAATCCAAACGACCAGTCAACAGCAAAGCAAAAGAAGAGGGCATTGACAATGATATCAAGTGGCATTTACCCATCAATAATCAGCGCACTGACGCATAGTGTAGGTTCCGCCAGGGCCACTCAGATTCTGACCTCACTACAGCCTTGATTCAAACATGGAAAAAAGAGCTGAACTCTAGGTCAGTAGACTCTTCTGAAGAAGAGGGTTGTGGACTAGAAACATTAACCCTGTATCCCTCTCCCCAATCTTGGCCTGCTGAATCTTTCCAGCATTTTCTGTTTTTATTTCACATTTCCAGCTTCTCCAGTATTTTGTTTTTATATCATTGAGGTGAGAGTGACTCCTTGACATCAAGGCAGCATTTGATCAAGTGTGGCATCAAGGAGCCCAAGCAAAACTGGAGTCAATGGCAATCAGGAGGAAACTTTCCTCTGGTTGGAGTCATTCCAGAACATCACTGGAGGAGTACCCAAGGGTAGAGTCCTAGACCCAACCATCTCTAAACTACTTCATCAGTGACCTTCCCTCCATCAAAAGGTCAGATGTGGGGATGTTTACTGATGAATGCACAATGTTCACCATTCATGACTCCTCAGATACTGAATAGGTCTGTGCCCAAATGCAGCAAGACCTGGACAACATTCAGCCGTGGGCTGATAAGTGGCAAGTCGGATTCATGCCCACAAGTGCCAGGCAACGATCATCTCCAACAAGGAAGAATCCAACCATCTACCCTGACATTCAATGATAATGCTTGCGGTGAATCCTCCATTTATCAACATCTTGGGGGTTACCATTGGTCAGAAACTGAACTAGACCTACCGTATAAATACTGTGACTACAAAAGCAGGTCAGAGGCTAGGAATTCTGCAGAGAGTAACTTACATCCTGACTCCCTAAAACCTGTGCACTATCTACAGGGCACTATCTACTCTTACCCTTCCGCCTCCGCCACGGCCTCCACCATGGCGGAGGCGGAAGAGACTCTCCCCACTGCGCATGCGCGGGAAACTGACAGCGGCCGCTGATGCTCCCACGCATGCGCCGCATTTCCGCGCCAGCTGGCGGGGCAACAAACGCCATTTCGGAAATCCCTCCGGCGTCGGCCTAGCCACTCAATGTTGGGGCTAGGCCGCCAAAGATGCGGAGCATTCCGCACCTTTGGGCCAGTGCGATGCCCGTCTGATTGGCGCCGTCTTTGGCACCAGTCGGCGGACATCGCGCCGTTGGGGGAGAATTTCGCCCCCGATCCCTACCACTTAGAAGGACAAGGACAGCAGATACATGGGAATACCACAAAGAACAAAAAATAGTACACAGGAACAGGCCCTTCAGCACTCCAAGCCTGCGCCAATCATGATGCCCATCTAAACTAAAACCCTCTGCACGTCTGGGGTCCGTATCCCTCTATTCCCATCCTATTCATGTATTTGTCAAGATGCCTCTTAAACCTATCTATTGTATCTGATTTCACCACCTTCTCCGGCAGCGCATTCCAAGCACTCACCACCCTCCGTATAAAAACCACCCCCTGGAAGTTCCCCTCCAAGACACACACCATCCTGAATCGGAAATATTTCGCTGTTCTTTCACTGCCACGAGGTCAGGGGCGACATTCTCCGACCCCCCGCTGGGTCGGAGAGTCGCAGGGGACTAGCGTAAATCCCGCCCCCGCCTGTTGCCGAAGTCTCCGGCACCGGAGATTCGGCGGGGGCGGAAATCGCGCTGCGCCGGTTGGCGGGCCCCCCCGCTCGATTCTCCGGCCCGGATGGGCCGAAGTCCCGCCAATAAATTGCCTGTCCCGCCGGCGTAAATTAGACCACCTACCTTCCCGGCGGGACAAGGTGGCGCGGGCGGGCTCCGGGGTCCGGGGGGGGGGCGCGGGGCGATCTGGCCCCGGGGGGTGCCCCCACGGTGGCCTGGCCCGCGATCGGGGCCCACCGATCTGCGGGCGGGCCTGTGCCGTGGGGGCACTCTTTCCAGGGCACTCTGGAGACTCCCTCCACTGCGCATGCCTGGGAAACTGTCAGCGGCCGCTGACGCTCCCACGTATGCGCCGCCCGGGGATGTAATTTCCGCGCCAGCTGGCGGGGCAACAAAGGCCGTTTCCGCCAGCTGGCGGGGTGGAAATTCCACCGGCGTCGGCCTAGCCCCTCAATGTTGGGCTCAGCCCCCAATGATGCGGAGCATTCTGCACCTTTGGGGCGGCGCGATGCCCGTCTGATTGGCGTAGTTTTGGGCGCCAGTCGGCGGACATCGCGCCGTTTCCGGAGAATTTCGCCCCAGAATCCTGTAACTCCCTCCCTAACAGCACTGTGGATGTATTTAACACCTCAGGGACCACAGCGGTTCAAGAAGACAGCCCCCCCCCAACTTCGCAAGGGCAGTGAGGGATGGGTCACCGAAATGCTGGCATAGCCATCGATGCTCACGTTCTGTGAAACCATTTTAAAACTCCCCATCCTACCATACTCTCCAACCCTGTTGATTCGTTTTGCTTTTTTGTCCTGAGGTTCATTGATTGATAAAGATTTCTGTTCATTCTGAAAGTGCTATTCATCATCTTTTGTGCCGTCACTGACAGAAAGTGTTATTAATGGAGGCGTGAATGAGGGATGTCTCAAATAGTTTTGCGATGTAATTAAATGATAAGCATATTCATTCACCAAATAAACCTATATCATGAGTAATACAAACAGAAAGTGCCGGAAACATTCAGCGGGCGGAATTTACAGATCGTAAAACTCGGTGCCGTGGCTGACGGGTTCGGTAGTGCCTTTCCTGCTGTCCATAGAGTGTGGGAAATCAAGCTAATTTTGTGCCCAGAAGCTTATTAATTATGCAAAAGCAAGTAGCTCTCGGAATCACCTGGCGGATCAGGAACTGATTTACCGCCCTGCTGTTATCTAATGGGGTTGATGGTCCAGGCAATATATTTAAAAGCCAGCAAAGCATTTTACTCTCTCCAGCCCTGCTGTTTTTCAGGAGACCTCGAGGAATTAATTAGATGAGTACACCAACACCAGGATGTGCTTTTCCTGGAGGATGACTCCAGGAAGCACACAAACCTCACCTCTCCAGCTTGGGAAGCAACAGCAAGTCAGGTCAATTTGACTGGCAACCGTCTATGCAATGCCATGCAGTGCAATGAGGATGAATAATCTCATCCATGCCACCAGGGTAAGTGAGACTTCAGCTCATTCTAAGCTTATGCTCTCAGTATGGCATCATGCTCTCTAAGGGCTACACTTGTAGCCATCTGGGATGGTCACTTACAAAGGACCCTGGGAAATATGGCCACCTGCAAAGATCCATGGGAAATATGGTCAACCCAGGACTCAGACGCTCACAGCTTATGTATACTGGCAACTCAGATACCTAGACGCTATCGAAACCCCCAGCTACTTTGCATTCTAAAGGCCCATTTCCCCAGAATAAAAGACCTGTACTCAGGTAACAGATACAGAAACAGACTCATCGGCGCCACTCCCTTTGCTCAGGGAGCCCAAAAAGCCAAGGTCAATGACCGCTCAGGACACGCCCCACCATCAAGGCACCCACCCCTTTATTGGCCAAAATCGAAGGCAGTAATCGAAGGCTGCCGAATTATTGGGTCCAAAGCTAAGTACCGCCCAAAAGAGCGCAAAACCCCAGAAGGATAAAGAGAGACACTGCCATGTGTTCAGTCTCTCTTGGCCCCGGCGCTCGGTCTCTCTTGGCCCCGACCTACGCCTAAAACCAAGTGTAGCATTACGACCAGAAGACAAGTTCAAGACCAACGATCGCTGCCAGACGGAGGAGCCCAGCAGAAACGAAGTCACTTCTCGAGACCCAGCCACGCAAAATCCGAACAAAGGCCTTGTTCCTCTGCATAAAGCCGGGTGCCTGAAGTTAAGTACAGTGTTAGGTGTAATTTAGCTTGTAGTGTTTTATGTTGCATGTCGAAGTAATTCTTGTGTGTAAATAAACTGTCATTGAACTTGAACTAACTAACTGGTTGTTTGGTCTTTGATCGATATCCGGTAAAACCTTGTGGTGGTATCATTTGATACCTGGCGACTCTGAAAAGCAATATCATCGTTAATAACTGTCATATCAGTATCCAGTTAAAAAGAGCAACATTATTGGCGTCCCCGGTCCGAATTGGCAACATTATTGGTGAGATCTGACGCGACTCGATCTAGAAGTGATTCTGTCACTCCGAGAGAACCCACAAAACTTTGCATTAGAAACCCAATTGAGAAAAGTGAAAGAAATCACAAGTGTAAGGCCCGCATCGATCATATCTCCAAGATTCGGAAGTGTGTATGAACTTGCATGCGTACTAACAGGGATATAAGGTAAACCCGTTAGATTTTGTTGAGCAACATACTATCGGGAGTATTGTGAACCGGTAAATAACCTAGGCCATATCCGCTGTTCGAATCACCGCCTTATTCCCCCTGTCCCAAATTAACGGTAGGAAAAGAGATAATAGAAGCAATGGCAGCAAAGGCAATGGAACGCCTAATGAACCTGCAGGAAACCGAGATCACAGCGACTAGTAGAACAGAGCAGTGCCCCATATGGGAAGAGGAATTGAGAAAGTATTTGAAGGGGAAAGGATGGCCCCTTTGGTCCGAGTTTTGTTCCAATGAAGAGTCAGGTCCAGGAAGCATAGGACAAACCTGGTGGGACAACCTAATCGAGGTACATAAAAATAATGCAGCGCAAGTTCGTAAGCCGATGGCAATCGTGTCCTGTTTGGCACAATTACAAGGCACAGAGGAGGTCGTGAGGACGCTCCGCAGACAGCTAGTTGAGAAAGAGGAGAAGAATGATTGAAACTTTAGTGAATGTGAGAAAATTAATGAGCAACTCCGGGAACAGTTGGCAGCTAAAGATAAAGAGATGGCGGGTGTCAAACGTGCACACCAACCTTGTATTGTTCACCTTAGCAGCTTTCAGACCCAGTACGATAAGGCCTACCAAGATACACAGCGTGCAATTTTGGTCCGAGAAGAGACGGAACAGCAGGTAGAACAGCTAAAGAAACAATGTGCGGATTTAAAGGCAGCTTTACGAGCACTCCATAGTTCCACAACGGAACAAAGACAGCGTACAGTAGATCACGCCAAATGTAGGCAACAAATAGCAAAGTTACAGTCACTGCTTTCAGTGCAAAACGGCTTCAGAGATACCTTTGGACTGAATTTAGATCAGGAGAATGGGCCCAGTTGGCAAGAACTAATTGAAACTGCCCATAGATATGTGGAGGATACAGAAAATCAGAATAGAGCCCCCCAAGCCCCGAAAAGGAAAGCACCCGCACCACCGACTGCACAAACTCCACACACCCCCATGAATCCAGTCACCACACAGCACACGTTACAGGATCGCGAGGAGCCCGATTTCGTTTCCACCACCCCACTAAGCATCACCCAATTGAGAGATGCCTGCGCCAAAATTGAACCATTTGAACCCACAGCAGACCCGCATAATTTCTTTGAGAGAGTACGACAGCAAACAGTTATGTACGGTCTGGACGAACCGGAGGAAGTTAAGCTTATAGTCATGAGCCTTGAATAGTCCGTTAGCTCAGCTTTACCAGAACCTCAGAATGTAGGAGGAGGAAGCCTCCAGGAGATGAAGGCAGCTATTTTAGACGCGATTGGATACAACAGAGGAGATCACATAGAAGGTTTGAACCGATGTGGACAAAAGAAGGGAGAGC
Organism: Scyliorhinus torazame; assembly: GCF_047496885.1. Lineage (NCBI taxonomy): Eukaryota > Metazoa > Chordata > Chondrichthyes > Carcharhiniformes > Scyliorhinidae > Scyliorhinus > Scyliorhinus torazame. The sequence continues at coordinate 158,669,081 of NC_092709.1, read as the reverse complement.
ATCTGACTGCATACGCAGGTCGCCTTTGGATCCATTTTAAAGTGGTATTTGGGGAATTGAACCGCACAAACTTAGATAACGACAACACAATTAAATGGGCTCGTACTTTAGTCTCCTACGCCACAGAAGCAGGTAAAAAAGCCTGTGTAAATTATGACCCCGCAGATGCTACACATAATGAAGTTTGGGTTTTAAAGAAACTCTCCAGAGCTTGGGAACAATCCCTACATAGAAAGGCAGATCAGGAGAAGGCAGAAGCAAATATAAACCCAGTCAGGACTACTCAGGACCCCACATGGGTAAATGGGGGCAGAAATGAAGGTCAGCACCCCAGATCACAGGCACCACGAGGATGCTATAATTGTGGACAAAAGGGACATTACGCCCGCGAATGCAATGCCCCCCCGAACCAGCAATCGAACGCCCCAACTAGGAACAATGTTAGACCCATACATAACATTAGCGCCCGATCAGATAATGCAGTGATTAATAGCACAGATTTATGGTGTTCGGACTTCCCAACTTGGGTCTGCGACACATTCTGGGACAAATCAGTCAGACCAGTAATCACAGGCACAGTCCGGAGACACCCAGTAGAGTTCCTTTGGGACACAGCAGGGTCCCGCACCACTTTAAACTCCTACACAATGTTTCAGCGCGACAAATGGCTCACCACAGACACCATCGCTCTTAGTGGATTTACAGGACATTTGCAGCAGGGTTACATTACGGCCCCCGTAGATATTAAAATCGGCAAAATAAACACCAAGCAACCCGTTGTTTTAGTGGACTTGCCCCAAACAGCAGAGCACATTTTAGGAATCGACTTCATGAGCTCACACAACCTTTCCTTTGACCCCGTGAATAAGTGTGTATGGAAAATGGCCAGAACAGCAAGAGTCCCCGCCACGCTCACAGTAGGAGACTACGAACATAGAATCTGCTCAGTAAGTGACTACTGGTTTGATCTGCAAGCCATTAGTACAGATAAGACGATTAGAGAGGTTGTAAGAAAACATAAAGCATCCTTCGCCCAGCACAAGCACGATTGTGCAAGAATTCCGGGAACAGTCACAATTATAGGTCCCGATCCCAAGCCCCAGAAGCAATACGGTTTCCCACAGCAAGCCGAGGGTGAGATTGCAAAAGTTATCAATAACTTACTAGATCAAGGAGTAATTCGGCCCGTAACCTCAACAAACAATGCCCCAATTTGGCCCGTGAAAAAACCCGACGGTTCATGGAGATTGACCATTGACTACCGAGAGCTCAACAAGATCACCCCATTAGCAGGCCCCACCGTTGCCACGAGTCCCGAAGCCATGCTGAAGCAGGGAGTACATGCTAAGTACTTTATTGTGCTGGACATTAGCAATGGCTTTTGGTCCATTCCCTTAGATAATGCCTGTCAATATAAGTTTGCGTTCACATTTCAAGGACAGCAGAATACGTGGACAAGCCTCCCGCAAGATTTCAACAACTCCCCCTCCATTTTCCACCAACAATTGGCCAATGGACTTTCCAAATTTTCCCGACCCGAATGCCTGATTCAGTATGTGGATGACTTACTCCTACAGACGGACACAAAGGAAGAGCATGTTAAGCTTCTTTCCGAATTGCGAGGTGTCTTACAATTAATTGGATGCAAAGTCAGCCCGAAAAAAGCCCAGTTCCTGAAAGAAAATGTCCTTTACTTAGGTACCATTATCACATATGGGAAAAGAGAGATCGAACAGAAGCAGATTGAATCAATAGTTAAATTGCCCCTGCCCCACAATGTCACTGCACTCCGATCATTCTTAGGATTATTTGGGTATTGTAGGAACCATGTAGATGGTTTTGCCACAAAAGCAGCCCCAATTCAGAACTCCTTAAAAAGAACGCCCCATGGGAATAGCTTCCTCAGCACACGGATGCCATTGATGAATTAAAACGCACCTTAAGCACAGCCCCCGCTTTGCAGGTACCAGACCCACACTCACCCTACGCCATAGAAGTAGCGACCACCGACCGAACCCTCTCTGCCGTGCTACTACAGGAAAGACATGACCGCTTAGGACCCGTAGCCTATGCCTCACGAGTTTTGGATCCCGTGGAGCAAGGATATTCAGCCTGCGAACGGCACTTGCTTGCAGTCTTTTGGGCAGCTCAATATTTTGCATATATCACAGGCCTCAACCGCGTAACGATTTTAACGGAGCACACCCCAAACGCAGCTACTGTTAGATGGTAGGTTAAAGGACAGTTCTGTTAGCCAGATCAGAGCAGCTCGCTGGACACTGTTATTACAAGGAAGGGACATCACAGTTAAACGGACAAAGGCCCACACATTTTTGCGGACAACCTGCAGTATGAAGGCACCCCACATGAGTGCCAGATCATTGCAGCCAAACACCACACAGGACCCTTTATTCCGAAATCACTACCCACATGAGCAGGCGTCAGAACACAGAATCCCCTGACCACGGAAAACTCTTTAAAAATTTATGTCAATGGTTCCTCCATCATTGACAATGGAAAAAGGATAACAGGATGCGGTATTTATGTGGAAGACACGCAGGGACGCGCATTACAGGAAATATCTTTAAAATTGACAGGCCACTTGGGATCACAAGCAGCCGAATTAGCAGCAATAGCATATGTAGTGCAGCACCCAGATTCTTTCCCGACCCCCACAGATATATATTGGGACAGTTTACATGTCTGCAATAGTTTGTCAGAATTCCTGCCCCTGTGGGAATCTGGAAGATTCATATCCGCTGGTGGTAAACCCCCACCCTCAGCCCCATTATTGAAGCATATTCTTGAGACAGCAAAAGATCGCACATATGGCATAATCAAAGTCAGAAGCCATCGTCGTTCCTCCCCACCCGGTAACGTAAAGGCAGACGCCTTAGCCAAGGCAGGATCACGACACGGTCACTTTTGGCAACCCCCCGAGAGTGAACCGATACGCACAGTCCAGGTTTCACAGACCAATATCGAAGATTTAGCCCAGGCCTAAAAGGCAGACGACACTCTTAAGCAAGTTTTAGACGGAAACTACCCAGCCCCCTACGACAAATTCAAGGACTCACTGACGGTACAGGACAATATAATTTTAAAGAATGGAATTTATGTGGTCCCCACCCAGGACAGAAACCAGATAATTTGCCAGTTTCATGGCAGACGCGGACATCAGGGGATAGAAACCACCATTGCCCACTTAAGACCTTTGTGCTGGTGGTCCGATTTAAAAGCAGACGTCACGCATTATGTTGAGAATTGTTTAATCTGCGCACAGAATAATCCAGAAAGGTACTCCAGGAACGGACAATTAAGAAACACCTGACCTGCTAATAGCCCATGGACGAATTTACAGCTCAATTACATTGGACCCCGCCCTCCCGCCCCTGCAGAATGGTTTTAAATATGTGTTGGTAGTAATCAACACCTTCACAAAATGGGTGGAAGCATTTCTCACCAGGACAAACACAGCAAAGGCAACAGCTAAGATCTTAACACAGCAAATATTTACACGCTGGGGACTCCCCCGCAGCATTGAATCAGACCAAGGTTTCCATTTCACCGGCAGAGTAATACAGAATGTCCTAACGATTTTTGGAATAAACCAAAAATTCCACATTGCTTATCACCCCCAATCTAGTGGTATTGTGGAACGTATGAATTGGACCCTGAAAGCGACTATTAGGAAAATGGTGCAACCCTTATGTTTAGTAGGAACACAGTATCAAGTTCCACAGGATTCACCCCCCACACCCTCATGACCGGACGACCCATGAAAGGAACTGAATATTTATTAGGACTTGATTTGGCAAGCCCTACAGTCACCGCCCTCACCCACGAAAAAGCAGACCAACAACTCACGGAAAATATTAAAGCAGCCCAGCTCGCTGCAGCTGTCCCATTAGGTGCTAGGAAAAAGCAGAGTAAGGACTGCTTTGATAAAACAGTACACCCAGTAGAGTATACAGTCAGTCAGCAAGCGATGGTTTCCCTGTATAATCCCAGTTCGTTCCTCGCCCCTAAATTTGCAGTACCCTACTCCATTTTGGATAAAGTGAGCACCCCTGTGTACAAAATAACGTACCCCAATGGAAAAACAGGTTGGTTCCATATCAACCAGTTGAAAGTTTATGGAACCCAATGTAACCACTCCCACCACGTCTCCCTAGCAATAGCAGATGATCCCACCTCGCCCATCGACAAGTTAGACCAGCGCCGCCCCCCCCACCCCCCCACCCCCGCCCACCCCCCACCCCCCACCCCCTCCCCCCACCCCCCCCCCAGCCAGGACAGCACGTCCACGCCCACAGACCCGACCTTGTCTCCGCCCACAGGTACGCCTTTCGTCCTTGACCTTGATTCGGACGACAGCAACAGCCCCTGGAACAATGACCAGGACATGTTTGGCCCCTGTACCCCCTTTCACTGCCACAGCCAGAGCCATCGCCACCTCCCGACAACGGAAATTATCCCTTTGCAGCTTCCGCCCCTCATGACAAACGAACACCCCATTGGCACCGCGACAACTCTTGTCCATTAGTAAGGAATGACGATTCGGATCGCACGACGGCCCACGCAGCCACAGCACAGGAACGACAGACACGAGTTTGGCAACAGGGAGATGGTGATGACTCAGAGTCTGATTCCCGTTACGATAACCCTTTTGCGACGCTTTTTGATATGGAACCCTGAGGTGTCCAGATGATGAGAAAAAGGAACCGCATGTGAATTACGGTGTCCTATTTCTTGAAACAACCTGCCCGCTTTCTTTGTTTCTTTCTTATTGCTACATGGTTTTAATTAATGTCGGCTCGACACAAAATTTCTTGATACAGTTTATTCTTCTGATCTCACATGGTTTTAATTAATGTCGGCCAGTTACAAAATTTCTTGATACAGTCATGGTTACTCTTCTGACGCCATTTACTGCCCAATGATCATTAAAGGAACAAATTGTTAGATCCCATATGTTACAAATTCTTTCCGCTCATTCGGTCACCCAGGTAGGAAGTACCGGCACTAATCCCCGCTCTGCCTGAGGACCCCCAATGCATCTGGTCAGCCACGCTCAGGTAGTGGAGCAATGCCACTGATCACCGCCCTACCCGGGGAATCCCACCCATTCTTGCCCTGCCGCGGCCCACACGCACCTCATGCTTCGATCACTTCAAGTAATCTGGAATGGTTCTTTACACTCCTTACTGTCCTTGGCAGGTCTTTGTTTCCCCGTATCTGCTCGTATTGTGGTTTAAAGAATGCCTTTTGCCACAGCCTGTTCACTCAACTCTTTACCTTCCGCGACTCTTTGGTCGTTACCCCAACTGCTATTTATATGTTTGACACACTTGGTTGTTACACATTTGCTGCTATACGTGAACTACCTCTGGACCCTGGACGGAGAAAGTGTCCGCCCACTCACCGCATCGGCCACAAGCTGCTGGATTCCTTGCAGAAAAATGAGGGAGTCATACGTGGTGACGATTCTCATAGGTAATTGAAATTGAAGAGAGAAAGACAAACAAAACGAGATGTTAACCAACGATAATAACAGATATTATGCTTGCACCCTCAGGAATATACAAAGAATGAAGAACAAAAAGACAAGATGAAGACAGGACTGATGACCTCCATTGTGATCATCGCAGGACTCCTGCAGCTGCATGCGTTGACAGCCTTTGTGCCCCACACCACACCGGCCCCGGACATGACCATACAATATGAGACCCCTAGCCCGGACACCACACCTCACATGAAAATAAACACTGATACCTCCACATGGTGCGAAAACATTGTAAAATGGTATTTCCTTTCCTATACAGTAGAAGCCCTTTTGGTAATAGCAATACTCTGCAGTGTTCAGGATCACAAGGACAGGATGTAGCCATCTGGGATGACCACTTACAAAGGATCCCGGGAAATATGGCCACCTGCAAAGGACCATGGGAAATATGGTCAACCCAGGACTCAGACGCTCAGAGCTTATGTATATTGGCAACTCAGATAACTAGATGCTATCGAAACCCCCAGCTACTTTGCATTCTAATGGCCCATTTCCACAGAACAAAAGACCTGTACTCAGGTAACAGATACAGAAACAGACTCATCGGCGCCACTCCCTTTGCTCAGTGAGCCCAAAAAGCCAAGGTCAATGACTGCTCAGGACACGCCCCGCCATCAAGGCACCCACCCCTTTATTGGCCAAAATCAAAGGCGGTAATTGAAGCCTGCCAAATTATTGGGTCCAAAGCTAAGGACCGCCCAAAAGAGCGCGAAACCCCAGAAGGATAAAGAGAGACACTGCCATGTGTTCAGTCTCTCTTGGCCCTGGCGCTCGGAATCTCTTGGTCCCGACCTACGCCAAAAACCAAGTGCAGCATCACGACCAGAAGACAAGTTCAAGACCAATGATCGCTACCAGATGGATGAGCCCAGCAGAAACGAAGTCACTTCTCCAGACCCAGGCACGCAAGATACGAACAAAGGCCTTGTTCCTCTGCATAAAGCCGGGTGCCTGAAGTTAAGTACAGTTTGTTGTAGTGTTAGGTGTAATTTAGCTTGTAGTGTTTTATGTTGCATGTTGAAGTAATTCTTGTGTGTAAATAAACTATCATTGAACTTGAACTAACTAACTGGTTGTTTGGTCTTTGAACGATATCCGGTAAAACCTTGTGGTGGTACCATTTGATACCTGGCGACTCTGAAAAGCAATATCATCATTAATAACTGTCATATCAGTATCCAGTTAAAAAGAGCAACATTATTGGCGTCTCCGGTGCGAATTGGCAACACACTCTTCAGGGCTAGCACACACCATTAGCAGGGAATATACATCAGCACTAATTGTCTCATGGATGCTTCCACATCACTGACATCTCATTAATCATGCTGTATAAACTCTGTCCTCAGCCCCTTCCTGGGAGAGCTCATCAGACGCAGGAAGCTTTATATTTCCCAGCCACTCCTCCATCCATTCTCATTACATTTCTCCCTTATGTACTCATGCTGTCCAAGCTTAGCCACAGCCGAAGGGAGCGATCCAAGACGGAGGATGGATGGCCAACATCATAGAGCTCACAACATTTGAGGAGGATACCGAACTGGCTGGAGAGGACAATCACTCCTCTGGGGAAGGTGTGATCAGATTCTCCCAGCAACCTAGCATGAATGAGACCTCCTTGAGTTCATCACACCCTGATATTCACAGTGAATGACATGCAATCTTGTAAATCTGCCTTCAGTCCCTTACAGCCATCAGCAGGTCCATGCAGCGGAGTAGGGCCAACATTCTGTGAGCAGCTGCCAAAACAATGCTGGAGGTGCAAAGATGAACTACGGGACATCAGGCAGAAATACAAGACTCAATCAGAAGTTGAGAGTGAAGGATGAAGGAGTCTGTCCATGTTCTGTCTGATGTCATGGCTCCAACATGCCAGTGCCTCGCGGTCACCATTGGAAGGGTGGCGACCACCTTGGAGACCTTAGTTCATGAGTTATTGCCAGATTTGCGCTTGGATCTGGACTCCATGTTGATAGTGATTGGTGGGGTCCATCAATGACTAGTCGAGGGGGACTGGGCATCTTCACTTCTCTCCAGGGGCCCCTTCTCCTCAGGGAGTCATGGAAAGACTTTTCGGCAACCACAGGGAGAATTAGCATCAGTCGGAGACCCCTCTGCCTGTGATCCCATCTGCTCCAGTTGGTCAGGCCAAGGAGAGTGCACCTTCCCCAGAGCATGAGACCCTGGGACTTACAGGCCTCAGGTCACCCGTAGACAACTGCCAAGTTCATCCCAGATAACAGGGATGGCAATCAGCAGTCACCATGAAAGTGATGAGTGGAAAATTCCAATCTGTTTTCCGTCTGGCGGGTTTCTGATTTTTGGTTTTATGCCAAATTTTCCTCACCCCTCTCTCCCACCTCCACGAACCTCACCACAGACTGGATGGATAAATTCCACCCAACAGGTCTGGCAGCAACTGTGGTGGGAGAAATACAGACTTAATGTTTTGACTCTTCTCCTGAACCCTTATCGTCTCATATGACAGATTTGACTCGAACCGCTGTTTAGAAATGGCCAAAGTAGCTATGAGGAGAGATTAGATGGTTGTGGTTATTTTCCTTGGAACAGAGAAGGATGAGGGGTGACATAATTAAGGTGTCCAAAATTATGAGGGGAAGAGATGGAGTGGACAGGATAAATTGTTTCCCTTGGTGAATAATTCTAGCACCAGGGGACATAGATTCAAGATACATGGCAGAACGTGCAGAGGAGACAAGAGGAAGAACCTTTTTACGCAGAGGGTAGTGGGAGTCTGGAATTCACTGCCTGAGTTGGTGGTGGAGGCAGAGACCCTAAACTCTTTTAAGAAGTATCTGGATCTGCACCTTAAGTGCTCGAAGCTACAGGGCTATGGACCAGGTGCAGAAAGGTGGGATTAGAAAGGGTACCTGGATGTCCTCGGTTGGCATGGACAAGATGGGCCGAATGGCCTCTTTGTGTGCTGTAACTTTTCTATGATTCTATGATTTTATGAACAGACCTGTCACGATAAAGATTGACTCCAGTGACACATGGAATACCATTGGCCATAAAGGATGAGTCCACAGTTCTTCCAGCTTGACAGTTTACTTAACAATGTACGTACAATCCATCAGAACATAGCTCTCTGTATATGCATGTCTTCATACTTTCATTGTTATGGCAAATTCTACCCCCAAACAATGTTAAAGCTCCCGAGCCTTCATTTATTTTTTTCTCTTTGCTGATTTTCATTCCTTTGGACCATTGCAAATCCTGCTCTGCCTGGAATTTCCAGGAATTGCAGGTTCAACTCTGTTACATGCATGGCCTGAGCTCTCTGGTCATTTGTTGGGATTCTCTGGTGGCTCCAGCAGCGCACACCCCAACCCGTGAAATGTCAGGTGGCATGGGATGGCTTCAATGGGAATTCCCATTGATGCCAGCGGGATCAGAAAATCTAATGCCAGCAAATGGCGCAGCCGAGAAACACGGAGCTGAAGCGGGGGCGGGGGGGGGGGGGGCAGAGTATTCCACCCATGGGTTTCTTTTTTATTTCATTTGCACACATTGTTTATTAATTATAAAAATATTGGAAATAGGACATTGAGAATTATCGCTTCTGGATTACTAAATGTTGGTTAGCTTTCCAGTTGGTGAGGGAAGGCTGTGCGCGGAATTTTCTGTTTTCTTTTCAAAGTGCTCGGGCTCTGACGAGAAAAACGGCGTGCAGCACCTCGGCTACGCTGCTGGATTTCCCGCCAAATTTTCCAAAAGAAAACGCTGGAACCGTCATGCTGGCGGGACAGGCTCTTTCAGCATCGTCGGCCTTCAAGGGATCAGAGTATCCTTTGTAAAGAGTCCCCCGATCCAACAGAACTAAAAGTAAAAACAAAGATCCCCCACAGACATGGGGGACCTTCCCCCACCACGGACATGGGGGTCACCACACCATCAGACACAGGAAAATCCCCGACAAAGGACATGGGGAAATATCTGTCGGACACAGGGAACCGCTCCCACTAAACACGGTGTATCCCTCCTCCCATGGGCAGGAAACCCATGGACCACACTAGAGGAAGCCCCACTGGCACATCCCTCTGGCACTGCCCCTAGTGACAGGGGGCAGTACTATGGTGCCAAGGTGCCGTATTGCCCAGCCATGTCCCTTTCCACCCCAGGGTCCTGCCCCAGCCGGTTCCTTTCACCTTATTCACTTTGCTCCAGACCTGTTGTAAAACTTGCTCATGTGTTCTGAATATGGGGAGGGCAATACAGTGGGGAAGTTCACTAATGATATTTAAATATATTTAAATAGTCACTGACGGGGATCGACGATGATCGCAACACGAGATCTGGTACTGTAAAATTAAACCATTTACCTTCTGGCCAACCTGCTGATGACACCCAGGCCCCAAACAAATCCCCTGAGTTGGGCAGGACTGGATGCAAGACGACCTATTTCTTGCCTTTGCCTTTTCTCATGGGTACAAACCTGTCGACCGGCAACAAAATGAGGCCGATTGTCCTATTAACGTCCTCCCTGCTGCATGGGCTTCTACACCTTTGTACCGCTACAAAATAGGAAACTCGTCATTCGTGGCAATGTAAATCAAGCAATAGTGAATCAATCTTATTGGAAAAGAAAATGAGGTCGATTGTAAAGCAGACTGACAACTTGCTATCACCCATTTTGCCACACTGCCAAAGACACCTTTCACCACTCACAAATTTAAAACGTTGGTTTCAGAAACTGGTTCCAAACAGAGATTAAAGTCTGTATCAAGTACCTAATATATGATAAATATGAAAAAAGGAACATTTTCATTCGTACGCATCTATGTCATTAGCCTGCTGTTAATGACAGGGGAACAAAGATAACCTGACACTCCCAATTTCCTTCCCGTACAGTCCGTAATCAGTGTGTTTTTTTGGGAAGGTAGATGTGTGTGCTTCTAAGCCCTCTTTAGTGTGTGGTCAAATTAAAGGACCAACAGCCTTTGTGAGTTTAAACAAGATTATTTATTCATGCATTCACTCCGAAAGTAAAATGCTACCCCACACACTTATTTGCAAGAAACTGGGGGAAATTCTCCGCCTCGTGAAGCCGTAAACACAAACCGCGACCGGGCGGAGAATCGGACGTCTAGCCAAAATCGAGGTGCGCCCCCGGCTGATCATGCTCTGGTCCCTTGCTGGTAGTGATAATGAGGTTTGCGCCCTGTGCCCATGGCGGCATGCAAAACCGGCAATGGCAGAAATTTAAATGATTAGCGGGTTGGACACAGCTCCTCTCAGGCAGAAGTCTCGCAGGTGTGAATTACTAGAAGTATTTACAAATGCAGACTGGGTGCTATGGAAGCGGAGGGGGAGTGGGAGGTGAAAATATACACCCAAAAACCATTGAAAACTATCTTGCTTGCTGGGGCGGCGGCGGGGGGAGGGGGGGCGTGCGGGGGAGTGCTGCCCGGGCCGTGGGGCAGTAGCGGGTAATAACTTGGTGCCAAGTCTATGGAATTGGGCTGTACCCCTCAGGATTATGGTGGCCTGGCTCAGAACGCCATTGCTGAAATGCACCTCTTTGGTACTACTTGAGGCTCCTGGCTGCTCACGCTGCTGAGTGCTGCCCATGTCCTTTAAATGCACAGAGGGACTCTGGTTCTCTGGGAGCCCACCCAGGCCACCTTTCTGGACACCCTCATACCCCAGCTGTCTCATAAAGAGCCAAGCTCAATGAGGAGCCCACCAGATGTTGGCACTTCTCGGAAGCGCTGCCTCATTGCAGAGGAAGCAGGGGATCAGCAGAGCTCACCCCAACCAGAGGACACTTGCCTCCTGAAACCTCCCTGGTTCCCTGCCTCTCTCAGGGCAGAGGACTCACCAGTGACCCCACACCAGATTACCAGTTGTCTCCTCCCGGTGAAGCTGGCAGTGCTGACTAGCTCTGCCACTACCTCCCAGGCAGTGTTCAGGAGGGCAGGCTTGAGTCTGGGACCCATGCTGAGGAAGAAGGCACCCCTCCACTCCTCACTGGCATGGAGTGGTGGGTCTATCTCGGACTCCAAACCTCAGTGTGCAGGTCTTCTCTGAGCCTTATTGGTGGCTGCAATGGGTGTGTGCTAAGTGGAATGGTTAAAAACAGCTCCAGTTGCCAGGCTCTTTGGAACTAACTCCGGCCCCAGTTTTTAGAATGCTCATTGGGCCAGGAATTGCTTGAAATCCATGCCAGCAGAGTGCTGATCAATTAGCACGTCCTGCATTGCTCCACAAATAGCACCCCCAACGATTATGCGGGTCACACACAATTCATTCCCAGCATCAACACAATATCCTAAATGGAGAATTTTTCCCACTGTTAAAGAAAATAATGCACTTTTACAAATGGTGAAGGAAAGATTAGTCCACAGTCCATGGGCTGGATTCTGCATTTTTGAGACCACGTCCCCACGCCATCTTCAAAACTGTGGTCTTTTACGCCAGGAAAACTGGCATCAAAAGGCCAAAAATTCACCGTCTTGCAGGGGGCTGGCAGGCAGCTGTCGTTGAGTTCGCAGCTCTAGCTTCCGATACGGCCCCCCGCACCTCCAGGTCAGAGGCCGTGCATGTGCATGGCGGCGGCGTCCAGCGGCGCGCCGTGCTCCGTGGCAGACTCAGCCCGCAGACCTGGACCGCCGAAATAGTGCCCCGCATCGTCCGCTCGCCCAAGCCGGATCGCCCGCACACATAGCCCCCAGTCCCGAATGAAGGCCCCCTGCCCTCCGATCGGCCCTCGCTTGACTGACGCAAGGTTCCCGGACGGCAGGACCATATTAGAACCACGCCGTCGGGAATTCGGCCGGTCGGAGACGGAGAATAGCGGGGCGGGCCTCGGGCAATGACCTGAGGCGGTGGGTACTCTGCGCGGCGTGCTCCATGAGTATGCCGCTTTTCAGGGGGGCGGAGAATAGCGTAACCGGCACCGGTCCTGATTTTGTGCAGGAAAATGGATTCTCCGCCGCGTCACCAAATGCGATTTTGCCGTCGGGGTGCGGAGAATCCAGCCCCATATGTCTGGCTCAATGTGGGAGAACTGTTATTGCAGGCCTGGTGAAGAAAGGATCCTTTTCCACTCTTGAGTTATAGTTTAGCTGGGTTTAAGTAGATGGAATCTGATATCAGGATCATTGTTGGATTCCCTTGAAGTGATGGTTTTTCAGTAGATCGTGAGCTTGCTTCCTTCTGGCTGCATCTCCAGGAGGTCAGGTTCTGTACCAGTGGACCTTTGAGGAAAAGGAATTAGGCTGGCAGGCTTCAAGATTTTACAGCCTCCTGTGTTTAAAGGCAAAAATGACACTGCCCTTTTCTGCAGCTGTTGTGTTTTGCTGTGTTTCTTGCAGTCTGCCCATTTGGAAGAAAAGAAACAGGCCAAAAACATGGCTGCCTCACCATGTGACTGCTTACATATCCCTTCCAAATATGGTGTTGGCCTTACTTTGATTAGGCACATCCTGGGCTACTGTTTCCAGCTCCCCACAGGATTTGAAACCATTAGTCTCTTTGTTTCTGAAAAGACCCATTTAAGCCAAGAATGCAGTTCTGGATGGTTTCAGGATCTGGATATTGACACTTCTTGGTCAGAAAAGAGATCCTTTCTCAGACAGTGTGCTTTCCACAGAGGTGTGTTGTCTGGGCATGTTGAATAAAAGGAGGCAGCTTCCAACCAAGATGATTTAAATAGGAAAGTTCTAGAAGCTTGAGATAGTTGGTTGAAATTTACCCTTGGTGGCCATCTTAACCATTCATTATTGTCCACTTTAAACAAAAGACTGTTCCAGAAATGCCTATACAAACACAGGGATCATATTTAATGTTATGAATATGACATACCTTTACTGGGAAAAACACTGCCAATAAAAAAATTCCTGAAGAAGAAATTCATTTCAAAATTGACAATGAATTGAGCATTTGTTACTGAGAATGTAAGAAATAAGGACCGTAGGAAGCCATTCGAGCCTGCTCCACCATTCGGCAAGATTAAGGCAGATCTTCTACCTCATACTCCTTCCTTAACAATCTTAATATTCCTTGATTCACTTAGTATTTAAAAATCCATCTCTCTGTCCTGAATATATGGGCCGGGATTCCCCCTACCCGGCGGGGCAGGGGATCCCGGCGGGATGGAATGGCGGGAACCACTCCGGCGTCGGGCCGCCCCAAAGGTGCGGATTTCTCCGCACCTTTAGAGGCCAAGCCCTCACCTTGAGGGGTTAGACCCGCGCCGGTGTGGTTGGCGCGTTGCCGGCCGGCGGGAAAGGCCTTTGGCACCATACCAGCTGGGGCCGAAGTGAGTCCGCGCATGCGCGGGAGTGTCAGCGGCTGCTGACGTCATCCCCGCGCATGCGCAGGGGGTGGTGACTTCCATATCGGCCATCGCGGAGGCTACGGCCGAGGCGGAAGGAAAAGAGTGCCCCACGGCACAGGACCGCCCGCGGATCGGTGGGCCCCGATCGTGGGCCAGGCCACCGTGGGGCACATCCTGGGGCCAGATCGCCCCGCGCCCCCCCAGGACCCCGGAGCCCGCCCACGCCGCCAGTCCTTCCGGTAAGAGAGGTGGTTTGATTCACGCCGGCGGGACTGGCAGGACAGCAGCGGGGCTTCGGCCCATTGCGGGCCGGAGAATCGGCGGGGGGGGGGGACCAGCCAACCGGCACGGAGCGATTCCCGCCCCCGCCAAATTTCCGGTGCCGGAGAATTTGGCGGCTGGCGGGGTCGGGATTTACGCTGCCCTCGGCGATTCTCCAACCCAGCGGAGGGTCGGAGAATCCCGCCCATGGTGAGTGTCCACAGCCCTCTGCGGTAGAGAATTCCAAATATACATAATCCTTTGAGTGAGGAAATGTATCCTCATCTTAGCCCTAATCAATCCTTCAACCTGAGATCCCTATTCTAAACTCCCCAGCCGGGGGAACAGGCTTCTCGCATCTACCCCGTCGAGTCCCTTAAGCATTTGAGATGTTTCAATCATATCACCTCTCATTCTTCTAAATTCTAAGGAATAAAATCAAAGTCATTCTGAATACCAACATTTCCCACTCTCGCGCCATTTCCAATTTTCCAACCAAATTGGATAACTTTGGTCATCCCAGAATTATATTCCATCTATCTCATCTAAATCATAGAATCATAAAATTTACAGTGCAGAAGGAGGCCACTCGGCCCATTGGATCCGCACCGGCCCTCGGAAAGAACACCCTAAGCCTGACATCATCAATATAAATTGTATTTGCTGAGGCTCAAGTACTGATCCTTTCGGTGCCCTGCTAATTACAACTTGCTAACTCATTACAATCAATGGAATTAACTATTAGGTGCTGTGTACAATGGGCGGCTGATTTAATTCCCCCTGTTTTGCGGAGGCCGAGGTGAATTCCTACCCCGCTGTTCTGTAAACTGAACAAGCTGAAGGGGTTAGCAGCCTTGTACAGCCAAGTAAATCTGTTTGTCAGCTGCAAGCAACGGAAGAAACTTGTGAAAGATGGTTGTCCCAAAACTAAGGCTGATTAAAAAGAGGCTGATGTAGGACTACAATTTGTAGTGGCACTGATCGGTAGAATTACCATGTCTTGTGAACAGCTATGAGCTGTCACTTATTTCCTCGACGGCAAGATAGAGGGATTCAGTGCAAACATTCCCCTCATACATTTCAAGGGTAAATGTAAAGCAAGTCAACATGAGCACTTTTGAGATGGCAGCGCTGACAAAATGGTCCTGGAATAACTTAACAACTGAAGTTCAAAATAGCAGGGCTCAAAATGTGAAGGATTAGTAGCATTTTTACAAACATTTCCAGGATGGCTGAAGGGGGTTATTTACACATTTACCTCACACAGAGTGTTTGTATGGTATTTACAATATTTAGCTTTATAATAACAATAACACAGGTAACCAGCTCAGAGTAATCACATTGAAAGAATTTAGCAATCAGAAGGAAAATTTAAGCAAGACCTCCCTATTAAATTGAATAGTTGGCAGTGCCGCACAAACAATAATATTACAGTAACAGTTCATTATCGGTTCAAAGTGCTACAACATGAAGTCCACAGAGGGTTCAATAAGCATGATCAGGAGTGCGCCACGTACACAAAACTGTGATCAATTTGCATTTGGCTGACTTTTGTAGACTTGGAGAAACTTAAATTTCCCTGATTCAGAATAATTTTGCATTAATTCAACAGCTGTTAATTATTTATATATAAATCAAACACTGCTGTCCACATCAATCTATATTCTGAAAGAGAGAATTGTGGTGGAAGCGCTTTGATAAGCTTACATTGTCTGAAATGAATTTTTATTTGAATTGTTTGTAATGTTTTAATCACCTCTTACAACACAAAAACAACATGGTCTGCCTTTCAACTTCCTGCCGTGCTGTATGCCAGAATCTATTCCAGTGACACGTTCCTGCATAGTTTTCTTCCCCTTCTGTTTCCCCTGTTGACTGTGGACGGCACGTTTTGAGCACTGGGGATTTATTTGGATAATTTGTGTAAAATAATAAACGATGTTCAAGTGACCACGGAGGAACCCACAAAATTATTTTACCGACGCCCTTTCCTTTCAAATTATAAAACAATTACCAAAGAGAAAGCGCCAGACAAAATCAAGATCAGCACCACTGCGAGGAGTGGGATAGATAGATAAACAAACACAATGCTTGATTTCACTTTCCCCTTCGATCTGTGTGGAGCAAAAACGTGGGCTCCTTTTGTGTGAACTCCCTGCCATCTAGTGGAAACAAATGTTTCTCTGTCGACACCTTCACTGTTTCATAAACAGAATCCACTCATATTTTCCAGAGGTTTCAAAATGAATACGGATGTGCTAAAAATGTCAACTATCCCTGGGAATATGAAATGTTTGGGCAAAACCTGGCTGAAGCATCAAAAGAATCATTTTTCCAAGAAAGAATTTTGTTTTGAAACATGGCAAATTGGTTTTGATTTTGAGATCTTGAGTCATAGAGACCTAATTGAAATTTTGAGAAGTCTTTTGGCAAATGCACACTATATCTAATGAAAAACATTTGGGTTGCAGAGGAATTCTCGTTATACATTCCAGCAACCTAATGGATGTGCAGTAAGATGATTTAAAGGATATTTCAGGCTTGAGGGCCTCGGACCTCACGTTGTATATTTTTATAAAATATTTAGATATGTGCATTGCTATTTCTAAAATTTGAAAACTGAAAAAATAACTTCGAAATGACGGACCCGATGGGCAAGGATATTCCGATCCTGCGTGTCATGGGAACCTTCGTAGGCAGGATGGGATATTTGATGCACCAGCAAAACATCCATTGACTTCAGGCGGGAATTTCTGGTCCCGCAGTGGCTGGGACCAGAAAATCCCACCCTGAGCGCGATTCTGCGTGTCCATTAGTCACGGACACAAAGTCAAAAACGAGATCAGCGCTGACGATATTTCGGAGCCCAAAGGGCCATTTCACAGGCCCTCCTGTCATGATATTCAAACACACACATCATGATAGACACACCAACAGACAAATCAGAACACACAACACCACAACCAATCACAGAAAGATATAAAAGCACAGACACGACCCCTGGTGGTCAGTATTAGCTGCAGGGGAGAACCAGGACACATCTATTGCCAAACACACTCAGGGAGACAGCACGTGCAGAGTATACAGAACGAACTGTATTATAAGAGTTGTAATAAAATAGAGTTGTACCACATACAACTGTGTTGGCTCATCTGTGCACCAGAGCACCCAACACCACATGGTACAGGAGTGGATCGATACCTGCCGGCATATCTCAGTGTACACAGACAACCAGCAGTGCCCAGGCATAATGCAAGAGCTCCCGGTTCCGCAGGCGCTCCAGTGCGACGGCGACCTCCACGAAAACTGGCGGCGATTCCGGCAAGATTTCGAATTGTTCCTGGTGGCAGCTGAACTCAAAGACCTGGATGATAAGGAAAAAATTGAATTTCTCCTCACCGTCGCCGGTGCAAGGGCAAGAGCAATGTTCAGAAGGTTCAGGTTCTTCAGGAGGCAGCAAAGGTACGATTACCAGGCAGTCCTGGGCAAATTCTCCAAGTACTGTGAAGAATACGCAATCCAATGGGCACTTAAAGGTAAGAAAAGCTGCAGTACTCACCTCGTGGCTGGGATCCCGGAGCCCGAAATCCCGGGCCTGAGAGAAGGCTGGGTCGAGGTCGGCGGCCATCTTGCTAAAGGTATAACGCTAGCACAGTTGCGCGAGAAGTGCGCAGAACCGGAAGTTTCGTTTGCGCATGCGCGAGATGCTGCGCATGCGCAGTCAAGAAAACGGCCATCGGTAAAGGAACAGCGATCTGAGCATGCGCAGTCGCTTCCTACGTGCTACATACCGAGCGTCAGGATGTCAAAGGCCCCAGACTGCACCAATTTAAAAGGGAAATGTCCCAAATCCAATTTAAAAGGGAAACGTCCCAAATCAAAAAAACAAAAATCTGTGAAAGCTGTAAAACAACCTTCCCTCACCTGGAATGACAGCACAGTGCCGCAAATTGACCCAGGAGATGAATTTGACCTCCGAAGAACCCTCCGACAAGCAGTTACCTACGCACAAGCCGATGATTCCGACCTTGAATACTTCGATGACGATTTTTACAGTGTTTCCGGACCTCGCGAGCCCAATGATAGCTCCGTGGTCCTATATGACTATGACTCGGACGAACCTTTCGTGTTGCACATTGGCGGCCCCCACATTGAATCCGACGCAGATGCGGATTCATTTTTCGGATTTGAGGATCTTCAATCCAGCAGATATGACGTTCCAACTTATCAGTACCGGATGATGCTGCAGCCTGACATTAACAGACAGGGAGCGGTGCAAGCACACGGAGAGTGCCCTGCTGCCACACAGAGCGTGGTCCACGTCCCGCTCAACGTTCCCGACTCTATGAAAGAAGACATGCAAGACTCCAGAGTGCAGTCCTCGCATGAACCAGAAGTGACTCCAGTGTCACAAGCCTCCACAGAGAGCTCGTGGACAGCCTCCACGATAGAAGCAACGCAAGACTCCAGAGCGCAGTCCTTGCACGAACAAGAAGTGACTCCAGTGTCACAAGCCTCCACAGAGAGCTCGTGGACAGCCTCCACGATGGAAGGAACGCAAGACTCCAGAGCGCAGTCCTTGCAGGAACAAGACCATGAGGGTCTAGCAACCTCTCCTGACCAACCAGCGGCAGACGATGCAAGTCTGCCATGCTCACGTGAACAGCAAGAAGGCTATAACAGCCTACCATGCTCCACTACACAGCAGCATGACCATGACGGTCTCTCATGCTACAATGAAGGGCACAGCGCTGAAGACTGTTCAAGCCCAACTGAAGACAAGCCAAAGGAATCGCCTCGTCCAAGCCCGAAGAAAAAAGGTTTATGCGCTGACCTTCAGGATCATTGTAGCCGAACAGAGATTAATAATGCTGCACGGCCACAGAAGGATGCTGAAGATTTGCTAACGAAATTAATTGAATGTTTAACTTGCAAGGAGCAGACTGAGAATTGCCAGTGTTTTAGTACGGATCGAAAAAATGGACAAGACATTGATCCTCAGGTAATGGAAATAACACAACCTGAATCATATCTACAGCAGGGACAAATGTCTCCCTTCAACACAATGCCGCAAAATCCCAACTTCGGAGACCAGCAGTTAGTCAGTAATGACTCTTCAAACCTGGAGGGGAACATTAATTGCATTGAACCTATACACACTCCACTGATTATTGAGCAGAACATTGGAGCAAGAATCCTGAGGACACCGACATCGAGTAGCCAGATAACGAATTTAAAACCCACAGCAGTTTCAAGTGAACCAAGTGTGCTTTCCACTAATGGTGAAGATGCAGATAAGGTCGACCCGATTATCCATTGTACCACACTAACCCCAGTGATTAAGCAGTTATGTATGGGGAGTATAATGTGGGCAATTGGGAACAGTAAAATAGAGACTGTGACCATGCCAGTCCCAGCAAAATCAGACCCAGAGACCATGAAGGCATGTACATTAAACAAAGTTACATATGAGGTACCTGAGAAGAACAGTGAAACGGAATGTTCTTTGGAAAATGGTACAATGTCGATAGAAACAGTGGATCCTATATTCGAGGCCATACATATGGGAGAATTTGGGGGTAATAAACAAGGTTCTGCAATGTCTGGGGGAAGATTTAAAGTTCCAAAGAAGAAAAGCCCAAATGAAGGACAATGGCAAGACAATGACAGTCCACCGACATGGTGTGCACCACCAGATGAAAACTCTGACAATTTACCCAACCCTAGTGAACAGCAAGCTGCTAATGATGATCTATCCACGGG
Source organism: Scyliorhinus torazame (assembly GCF_047496885.1). Lineage (NCBI taxonomy): Eukaryota > Metazoa > Chordata > Chondrichthyes > Carcharhiniformes > Scyliorhinidae > Scyliorhinus > Scyliorhinus torazame. The sequence continues at coordinate 158,649,192 of NC_092709.1, read as the reverse complement.
ATGTGAGACGAGTGACGACAGCATCCCACTTCCCATGCAAAAGGTGCAAGGTGACAGACCTCGCCTAGTGCGTACCGAGGCACTCGACGATCACGGTGGGACCACTGACGACTGCGGTGGCGGCGCACCGCTTCCACCCTCGATGGCTCGAGCCTCTCCGCTGGTTGGTGCATTCCTGCATGTTCCGACTCCAGAAGTGCAGCTTCAGGGAATCTCGGCTGCCTCCAGTGAACCTGTTGGGACTCCGGACGGGGGGCATCGACGGAAGGCAGACCGGACTCCAGATGGGGAGCAGCCAAGCGCCGACTCTGATTTGCGCACGCCAGACCTTGCTCCGGACGGGCGGTGTCGCGGCCTCGGTGATGGCACGCTCAGGGTGACGGCGGATGCCACGGCGACAGGGAATGGATCGCGTGGCAATCCCACTGGGTCGGCAGTGGCAACCAGCACCGGCGGTCCAAGATGGACACACCAATTCGCGCCATCGCCAGACGTTGATGCGAGCAACAATTCTCTCTCCAAGGCGACATGCTTCGACGTTTCTCTGCGGAGTCGCCCTTCCGGCACAGCAGGTGGCCGGAACCAGCGTACACGGTCTCGGCCAACTTCCACATCTGGCATAGTCATCGCCTTGCATGATATTAGTGATGGTGCTACTTCGATGGCAACGACCCATCGGCTACAAGATGCCGTCCACCACAAACATAAAAAGAAAACAGACTCCACCTTGTTCCTGGCATGCAGGGCGGATGGATTGGTGCGTAGGCGCAATCAGCGGGCTTGGTGCCGCCTTCCACGCTCGCAACTGAACCGTACGCACACGCCGGATCCTCCACTGGTTCCCAAGGATGACTTCGTGGAGATGCCACAGATCATGCCCCTTCCATCGCCACCAGAACCAAACCACAGCCAGGGCACCACTAACAAAGATGTTGAATGTTATATTTGCACGAATGAAAAAACCAAGCACTGCACGAAGTACAACAAATGGTAAAGTAGAGACTTCGGCAACAGCATCACCTCCAACAGTCCAAGGTGAACCAGTGTGACCCCAAATCTCCACAGCTGAACCGGCTTGAGGACCAGCCCATTCTTGAGGCGGTCACCCATTAGACTGGACTTATAACGCTGTTCATACGTTCAAAAAGTCAAACACTTCTGTATTATAACCTGTTGTTGTTTATTGTTCCAGATATCGTCTGACCGGACCAATGTTCAAGTTTTTTTTCTCTCGCATCCAAGTTTTGTTATGGTACAACCTTGTTAGTGTGACGCACCCGACATCGCCCCATGTAAATAGTTACGTCATAAACACACGCTGTACACAACACAAACGCACACTCTTAGATGCACTCACGACACAATTATATTTATAACCACGTAGGCACTTGTCTTTGTAAAAAGGGGGGATGTCATGATATTCAAACACACACATCATGATAGACACACCAACAGACAAATCAGAACACACAACACCACAACCAATGACAGAAAGATATAAAAGCACAGACACGACCCCTGGTGGTCAGTAATAGCTGCAGAGGAGAACCAGGACACATCTATTGCCAAACACACTCAGGGAAACAGCACGTGCAGAGTATCCAGAACGAACTGTATTATAAGAGTTATAATAAAATAGAGTTGTACCACATACAACTGTGTTGGCTCATCTGTGCACCAGAGCACCCAACACCACACCTCCCTGATGACACAATCAGGTTCACGCCCAGGAAGTGCAAGAGCCTGATTTGAATACATTTCAATATCATTAGGGAGCTCATAGTCAAATCTTCAGACCTCATTGAATTTTCCCACCCACCAGTATGATGTTACACGGGCGTAACAACTGCTTTTTAAAAATGGGAACCAGGCTCCATGACCTCTGAGAGGGATGAAGGAAGTGAGAATTCTTCTCTACCTTGTACCTTGCAGTGGGAAAGCATTCAGAGAAAATGCAGTGGCTGCCCAGGAGTCTTAAGTGCAAAGACATGACAGCAAAGAGATCTTGGGATGACACAGCCAATGTGAACGGTGCCAATTAGTGTTGCCCATCTCAGCTACAGAGAGAAATTGTGCCCTCCAACATTCGTGCGTTACGGATGCACTCTATGCTAGGATATCCGACTACATTAATTTCAGTCTAGAATCGGCTCATCAGGACAAGAGGGCTGCAGGATTTGTTTCCATGGCTGGTCTGCCACAGACGCAGGGGACCATTGATGTCCCTCATGCGGCTCTAAACACCCTGTGGTATCAGGGTGTACCCTTTATTAACATGATGTGGAGATGCCAGCGTTGGACTGGGGTGAGGACAGTAAGAAGTCTTACAACAGAGGAAGGAGCAGCGCTCCGAAAGCAAGTGACATCGAAACAAACCTGTTGGACTTTAACCTGGTGTTGTAAGACTTCTTACTGTCCTTTATTAACAGAAAGGGGTTCCACTCCCAATGAGGAAAGCCCTGATTCTCCTCAGCATTTGCTTATATCTGTCTCTTGTCAGTCTGCTGCCAGCACTGTGAGTGAGGATTGGGGTCACATTCCTTTGTCCCATTGCTCTAGAGGGTGTAGGATTCACTGAATAATGGTAGTCCTTCCAGCCTGTATATTACTTTCCATTTGAGAGGGCCTAACCATTATGCTTACATTGAGGGACTGTGAGAGAAACTGGGCGGAATTCTCCGTAAGTGGCGCGATGTCTGCTGACCGGCTCCAAAAACGGCTGAATCAGTCCGGCATCGCGCCGCCCCAAAGGTGCGGAATCCTCCGCCCCTTGAGCGGCCGAACCCTAACCTTGAGGGACAAGGCCCGCGCCGGACTGATTTCCGCCCCGCCAGCTGGCGGGAAAGGCCTTTGGTGACCCGCCAGCTGGCGCGGAAATGACTTTGCCGGGCGGCGCGTGCGCGGGAGCGTCAGCGGCCGCTCACGGCAACCCCGCGCATGCGCAGTGGAGGGGGTCTCTTCCGCCTCCACCATAGTGGAGACCATGGCGAAGGCGGAAGGAAAAGAGTGCCCCCACAGCACACCCCACCCGCGGATCGGTGGGCCCCGATCGCGGGCCAGGCCACCGTGGGGGCACCCCCCGGGGCCAGATCGCCCCGCGCCCCCCCCCCCAGGACCCCGGAGCCCCGCCCGCGCCGCCTTGTCCCGCCGGTTAGAGAGGTGGTTTAATCCACGCCGGCGGGACAGGCATTCCAGCAGCGGGACTTCGGCCCATCCGGGCCGGAGAATCGTTGGGGGGGGGGTCCGCCAACCGGCGCGATTCCCGCTCCCGCCGAATATCCGGTGCCGGAGAATTCGGCAACCGCCGGGGGCGGGATTCACGCCAGCCCCCGGCGATTCTCCGACCCGGCGGGGGTTTGGCGAATCCCGCCCTCCGTGTCCAGATGGGTGAGGAACTATCCCAGTGGGAGGACGGTCAAAGAGAGTGAGGTCTTAGGGTTGTGAACAAGAAGAGGTTTTAATAAGGTGAAAAGTGCAATTGTGACAAATACTTTTGACCCATAACAATCTGTGCCTAACTTCACCTGTGCCCACTTTGTGCCCCTAAAATTCCTTTATCTTGCAAACAGCCCACTACGTCTAAGTGTATTCGCAGGGTGTACATCAGAAGTGGAGGTGGCCTGCTGCCTTCCACACCCTGTTGTCTCAGATGCCCTTGGTGGGTGTCCTCTGGAGGGCCCCGGTGAGTTTCGGTGGCACTAATGTTGTCCATCACCCTGTTATACCCGTTGCCCCTAAGAAGTGCTGGTATCAAGGAAGGGGAATTTTAAAGGGCTGGTCACTCCCAGGCTCTGTGGGGTGGAAGGCCCCGGAATATGGTCTAGCCCTTTCTCCTCCCTCCAGTTGCTTGTGGGTTCCTGGGTTACCCAATGGGACGGCGGGGCAGCTGGAGTGAGCTCCAGAAGCCTCAACACCATCTAGCGCTGCCAGTCCTGGAGGTCCGCCAGTGTCTGCACCATAGCGTTGAAGCCCTCAGCAATGGTCTGTGTCTGTACTATGGTCTTGAAGCCCTCAGCCATGGACTTTCGGGACTGAGCCATGGTTTGGAGTTTGCCAGGCATGGCTCTGGCATCTTGCCCCAGGCATTCCATTGTGGCTGCCACTGTTGCTGTGTTGGCCTTGGTGCCATGCAATAGCGGCAACATCTTCTGGACTGAAGGCTTTGGGACTCCTCCATTCAGCTTTGCAGGCACAATAATGTTGCTGACAACCCTTCCTGGTATTCCCGGATCAGCCTTTGCATCTCAAGCAGGTGAGGGACAAATGTGTCCAGAGGCTCTGCACTTGCTGGGCACAGCTGAGACTTGGCAGACCTCTGACTGTCCGATCCCTGGGATGTCCCGATTTCCACTGAATGTACATCAGATGCTTTGTGGTGCTGACCAGATAGTGACCCAGAGGCCTGCCTACTAAGATCGCTCACCAATGTGCTTGTCTCTGTGATGGTGGATGGTGTGTGTAATAGCTCTGATGCCTCTTCTGTGTCCTCCTCGGAGAACTCCTCCTGGTTCTGTCAAGGGTGGATGAAGATGCTCTGCTTGTGGATGGACGAGGCTCATCAGTTGATGTTCTTACAAGGCAAGGGACATGGATGTAATGGATGACTTGGTCGACGGTTTGGACAACAAAAATCTCACTTGAGACTGGTCATCTGGACGAAGGTTCAGTGGCTCCTCACCTTTCTGCCACAGGCCAACCTCATTATATATATAGACCCGCTGGTGGTCCTCCCCTGCAAATCCTATGGCCCTCTCCTCGAAAAGTGTCAGGATCTTTTATTTGGAAATGCCACTGCGTTTTCTCTCTCTCTCAGCAGTTATGATCTATCATCTCCTGCAGGGATGCAAAAGGGATATTGTGAGGCCGGACACCTGGCGGGTCGGATGTCGAGGACAGCTGGTATGTGTGGGCTTTGTGACGAAGCAGGAAGAGGTTCTGATGAGCAGTAACAGAGGGATTTGAGGATGTTGCTGGGAGGTTGAGTGCTGGGAGCCTGCGAGACGGCACCATGTGAGTTGAAGGTGAAATTTCAGGGGTGACAGAAAACCCGAATGCCAAGGGTAGATGGGAGGCATTTACCCTTGCAGATCGTAGAAGTTTATTCATCCTTTTTATGCATTGAACCCCATCCTCTTTGTTACAGAGTGTTCTTATGAGCCTTTCCCCCTTCTGAGCATGTGTGGGCCTTTGGAAGGGGCTTCAGTCTGCAAGAGAGTGTCAGCAAGCAAGACCTGTGTGCTAGTTTCTCCTGTTTTCAGAATTATTACTGTGACTATTGTTCTGCTGAGTTACTGTTATTGTCAAACTTTGTTATGCATTTATACAAACAAGTTTATTCTTTTAAACAATGCATTCGACTACCTCATTTGTGGTCTCAAGTTGTCATATCATTTTGGTAAGGAGGAGAAAATGGCAAGAAAAGGAACTGAAGTTTTTTGATGTTCAGTGTGGCAACACAAGGTAGCATTCAGTGAGTAGCTAGACTTCTTTGTGCATTTTTTTGACAGAATTTCAAGTTAGCAGCAATGTTCACGGCAGTCAGTGAGTTTGATGAGAGAAGCAAGGACTGGGATGAATCCATAAGACCATAAGACATAGGAGCAGAATGAGGCCACTCGGCCATCAAGTCTGTTCCGCCATTCAATCATGGCTGATATTTTTCTCATCCCCATTCTCCTGCCTTCTCTCCATAACCCCTGATCCCCTTATTAATCAAGAACCTATCTATCTCTGTCTTAAAGACACTCAGTGATTTAGCCTTCACAGCCTTCTGCGGCAAAGCGTTCCACAGATTCACCACCCTCTGGCTGAAGAAATTCCTCCTCATCTCAGTTTTAAAGGATCGTCCCTTTAGTCTGAGATTGTGCCCTCTGGTTCTAGTTTTTCCGACAAGCGGAAACATCCTCTCCACATGCACTCAATCCATGGAGAGGTTGCAGCATTTCTTTACAGCAAATGGAATAGAAAATTCGGCTAAACAGCGCTCGATTCTTCTGAGTGTGTGTGGGGCGAAAACGTAAGTTGATGAAGAATCTGGCCACGCCACGGAAGCCAGGGAAGATTTAATTTGCAGATTTTGTTGCTCAGCTCCAGAATGACCATTAGCCGAAGCCCTCGATGATTGTTCAAAGATTCAAATTTCATAGCCAGTTTCAAAAAGCAGGCTAATCAGTTGCTAACTATGGCAGAATTACATCAGCATTCAGAACACTAGGATTTCGGAGCAGTTTTAGAAGATGTGCTTCGAGATAGGTTGGTCTGTGTCATTGATGAGGAAAGCATTCATTGTTGGTTGTTGGGTGAAGCCACAGTGAATTGTAAGAAGGCTATGGAATTTTCTCAGGGCATGGAAAAGGCTGCCAGCAATACCAGGGTTATTCAGCAGGCTAATGGCCCAGGTGGGAGCACTGCAGGCCCAGGTGGGAGCATTGAACCAAATACAGAAAGAAGCTTCCAGAAAAAACATTAAAGCAGTGGAGTGTTTTAGGTATGGTGGGCCACCCCATGCTAATCATTGCAAGTTTCTGGACGTTGTTTATCACCAATGCAGCAAGAAACGCCATTTAGAGAAGAAATGCAGAGGGAAGGACAAGGCTGGAACGACAGAGGTTGAAGGGCGACCTGATAGAGATCTACAAAATTATGAGGGGCATAGACAGAGTGGATAGTCAGAGGCTTTTCCCCAGGGTAGAGGGGTCAATTACTAGGGGGCATAGGTTTAAGGTACGAGTGGCAAGGTTTAAAGTAGATGTACGAGGCAAGTTTTTTTTACACAGAGGGTAGTGGGTGCCTGGAACTCGCTGCCGGAGGAGGTGGTGGAAGCAGGGACGATAGTGACATTTGAGGGGCATCTTGACAAATACATGAATAGGATGGGAATAGAGAGATAAGGACCCCGGGCAGCATGGTCGGCACGGGCTTGGAGGGCCGAAGGGCCTGTTCCTGTGCTGTACTTTTCTTTGTTCTTTGTTTTGTTCTGAACAAGAAAATGTAACTTTAAAGGAGCCTCAATCAGTTATAAACCACATGGAAAGCTTAGATAAGGCAGAGGAGAATACCTACAACATATTTAATGTTAATGAGGCATGAGAAAGCCTGAGCTGGATTCTCGGTTTCAGCGGAACATGTGTGGTCTTTCACGACAAAAGGTTCCGGGACCGGGGAGGGGTTAGCACCAGCGCCGGGTGAAACCCCCGGCTCCCATGCCTAAAACGGATGGGGAATGGCCAGGTACCTGGCCGCCCATGCACACAGCTGACGACCTGCAGCTGTTGCTGCTAACTTTAGCCTTAGTTTAGTTGCTCTGTTCTATCACCTTTGCTCTTGAGTCGCCAGGTATCTTTCTGATACCGGCACGTGGTTCAAGTCCGAGTAATGATCAATAATCCAACACACCGCTTAGTAAGAGTTAAATCAACGCACATTTATTATATACAGTAATCAATACTCATGCATAAATACTACTTCTAAGCTACTTCCTACAACTAACAGGCCAATACTTAACTTGGAAATAGCCCACCAGGTCAGGGAAACGAATGGCCTTTCGTTTGGGTTCTGAGCCTGCGGGATTCGAAGCTGGTACAGATCGATAGCGAGGAGCGCCTATTTGTAGCGAGCGTTGAAGTAAGACTTACTATTTGAGCGGCTGTTGCAGAAGGTAAGCAGAAGGGGTTGCAGAAGGGTGGCAGAGAGGAGAAGGGTCGATTTGAACTTGGACTCTATACCTATAGTCTCCAGGGGCTCCCCGCCTTTCTGGGCAGACCCTGTACCTGGTTCCAAGTGATTGGACTTTGTCCCAATCACTTAGTTCGATATTCTCCAATGCTGGAGCGATTCCTTGATCGATGGGCGGTCTTGGGGTGATCGTTCACCTCCCTTTGTGTAGGCTCCTGTTGGCGCTGAAAAGTCTGGGTTGGCTTTGTGTCTAAAATGTTGCACATTGTTCCCGGGGATTGCTCATTAATATTCAGATGGCTGGTGTTTTGTTGTGCTGATGGCTGCAGGTATCGATCTTGTCTGGCCTTCCTAGAGGCGAATACACAGTTTTACCTGCAGCTGCTTGTTTTAGTCCTGTTGGCTGATTTTCCCATCAGCCTTTTCCCTTCGCCATTTTAAATCAGGGTTGGCCATTCTAAATCGGGAGTTAGCCATTTTAACTGGCTACATACCCTCCTTGTGATCCTAACGCGAAGCGTGAAGGATAACATCATTATGTTACTTTCCATTCCCTGACCTGGGGGGGGGGGGGCACTTCCTTCATGGCCTCTGCACTGACCATAGCTATGCACAAAGAATTTTAACTAACAATTCTAAGGGCACTATGTCAGACAGGGACATGCATTACAAAACAATAAACTGGGAACCTCTAACTTATTCTTAATATACTACACTCACCTAAACATTCCATTATTCTACCTTCCTCAATCATACAACAAAATCATAGCATTTCATACAGTCTTTCCTGGCTTGGCAGTCAAGCTCAGGATCATACAATTTTTTGCTCATGAAAAAGTTCTTTACATCTCTTTATTTACAATAACAATAAACGCAAGTGAATGCACTTTATTACTTTATTATAGATCGTGGGGGTCGGGAGTCTGGTCGTAACCGAACATAGGGGATCTGATCCTATATACCGGGGTTCGAGCGCGGTAGGCTCTCCTTCTCCATTTCCGTAGATGCATAGTCTGCACTAAGCAGCAGAGTATCGCTAATGCTAGTAATGTTTCGATTACATAGGACAGAGAGTACCAGGTTATAAACCTGGCACACCAAGACGCTGTAGTGTCGCTGGTGACTGGGCTCTAGGTACTGCGGGACAGTGAAACATTAACGGCTTGGGGTCTTGAAGTCATGGGATTTGCGGTCACGCGCAACCAAATGTCCAAAAGCACAAGGGTGATCCACTTGAAGGAAGTCCTCATGGCTCTTCTCTTTCCTTTTCTTTCTTTGTCTTCTCCGGTCCTGGAGCTTCTGGAGTTCTGTAGAAACAAGCATAGTGTCTGTAACTATCTTTGTTTAATATCTTGTACGCTAGTGTGTCTGTCCTCTGGTGCCAATTATTCCCTTTATAATTGGTCACTATGTGTGACTCCCTCATTTTTTTTTTCAAAAAACAAATTTTAGGACACGGCACACTTCCCAATAATGAACCAGTGCTGATTTACCATCCAAATGTTCCAGGATGTAAATAGCAGACGGTCGGCAACCTAAAGGTTACCTAAAGAAAACAAAACATTTTGAACTGAAAAATGCCAAATGAGGTGCGTATGGGCCGCGATGCAGCCCGATAGGATGCTTTCTATGGGGCATCTGTAAAAATTGGTAAGACTCGATGTGGACATGCCGAATTTCCTTAGTTTTCTGAGGAAGTATAGGCGCTGTTGTTTTTTCTTCATTTTCATCTTCACCTCTGTCTCCCTCAAGGTGCTCTGGATTTCTTTGTCCCGTCTTTCCCCTTCAAGAGAATATACCGTGACATTGCCTTTTTCTTTGGAGGTGGCCGCCAAACCCACCAACAAGACAAAACAAAGTAGAATCAGTAGTCACTGTCAGCCAACTACCCCTACCCCTCACCCCCAACCCCCCAATCCTCTGCCCCCAAACAGAACCACACCCAAAACTACATACACATAGCAATGAGGCAAACCTGAACTCCCAAATCTTACGCCTACTAACACAAACCCCAAACCTAACAAAAACACTAAGCTATTACCCAAATCCAAACTAAGACAATGAGCTGCAGCTACCCCCAACACTTTGCTCTCGTTAACTAGCTAATAAATGTTTTGGAGATGGGTAGCATTGTGGATAGCACAATTGCTTCACAGCTCCAGGGTCCTAGGTTCGATTCTGGCTTGGGCCACTGTCTGTGTGGAGTCTGCACATCCTCCCCGTTAGTGCGTGGGTTTCCTCCGGGTGCTCCGGTTTCCTCCCACAGTCCAACGATGTGCAGGTTAGGTGGATTGGCCATGCTAAATTGCCCTTAGTGTCCAAAATTGCCCATAGTGTTGGGTGGGGTTGCTGGGTTATGGGGATAGGGTGGGTGTGGACCTTGGGTAGGTAGCTCTTTCCAAGAGCCGGTGCAGACTCGATGGGCCGAATGGCCTCCTTCTGCACTGTAAATTCTATGATCTATAATTCAGCTGGCAGGGCAGCCCCCACCCAGAATCAAGAAAAATATTGACAACAGCAAAAAAGTAGAACAAAACCCCTTGCAATCATGAACTCCAACAGGGAGCCATCTTTTCCCTATAACAATTATAACACAACGAACAAAAGCCTGCCATGACCTTGAGACCCTCACCCAAAACCAACCTTTGAAACCATAAACCCAATCAAGTACAAAGAAATGAAAACATACATAAACACCTCCCCCATATATTCCCCACACCCACATACCATCCCCAACATCCAAATACCTCACCTAAACTCTGATCAACTCGCACCCAACCCATGTTTTTTATAAAAGCCTCTTCATCCGCCAGCTGGAACTCACACGAACCTATACTTCATTGCTCTGTGGTCTCTGTATGGTAACATCTTCTTTTTGCTATCCCTCTCTGTTTTGTCTGAGTGTGAAGGCTACACTGTGACCCTCCCTTCATATTTTGAATGTGTGCAATAAACTGGCTCTTTAGTTCAACCTATCTCGGATTTGCTGTGGGGTTATTAATAAAAAATTGGATCACACAAAAACCGAGGAGTTAGGAATTACGGGGGCGATTCTCCGAGCCCCGCGCCGGATCGGCGCGCGATTCTCCGAGGTGCGGAGAATCGGCGCCATTTGCACCGGTGCGTTTGGCGCGGCGCCGGCTGCGGGACACTGGAATCGGTGGGGCCGCCGATTCTCTGGCCCGGATGGGCCGAGCGGCCGCGCCGATATGACAGAGTCCCGCTGGCGCCGTTCACCCCTGGTCACTGCCGGCGGGATCTCTGCACGAACGGTCAGGGTGCGGCCTGTGTGGGGGGGAGGGGGGCTCCTTCACCGGGGGGGGGGGGGGGGGGGGCCTCCGATGGGGTCTGGCCCGCGATCGGGGCCCACCAATCGGCGGGCCAGCCTCTCCCCCCTGAGCCTATTTTCTGGCGCAGCCGGCCCTTGAACACCGACTCCATGTTGGTCGGGGCCCCCGCGCATGCACAGGTTGGCGCGGCCCAAGGAGACTGGAGCAGGGTGAACCGCTCCAGCGCCATGCTGGCCCTCTGTGGGGGCCAGAATCGGTCGTACCTGGGCCAGGTTCGCGTCGTCGTGTGTCATGATGTCTCTGGTGCTCCCTCTGGTGTTTATTTAGTCCCAGTGTATTTACACTAATCCCTTGTGTATTTACAGTGATGCATATCACCACAGCGTCCACTCTGATCCACAGATATTTCCCACAGTTGTTTCTCTTCTGTTTTTACAATTTTATCTTTGGAGTTTGTCCAGGCCTCCTCTTCTTCTGCACTTATATGTATCATTTGGTGGCGTAATCTGCAGACATGGGCCCAGCTTTCACATTCATGTTGATGACACCCAGTTTTAAAACAGGTCTAATATGTATTTTTGAAATGCATTGGCTCCTTCCAAACTGTATAGAATATATACTTTGATTCCATCGAACAAGTCCCCATTCTGCTCACAATTTGCTAATACAAAACCAAAATAGTGCAGTTGTTGGAAATCCAGAATAAAACAAAGAAATGCCGAAAATACTCAGCAGATCATGCAATATCTGTGGAGGGAAACGAGAGTCAGTGCTCCATGTCAATGACCTTGTGCTAGAACTGGCCGGAGTTAGAGCTGTGGGGCGGGATTCCGTGATCCTGAGGCTAAGTGTTGACGCCGTCGTAAACACCGTCGCGTTTTATGACGGTGTCAACAGGACCCCAGGAGCAGCGATTCTGAGCCCTACAGAAGGCCAGCAGCGACCCACGCCGCTCCAGTTGCCGATACCGGCATCAAATGGGCGCCACAGGTCTGCACATGCGCGCTGCGACCGGCGCAAGTGCGCACATGCGCGGTGGCTTCCTTCTCCGAGCCGGCCTCGACGCAACATGGCGTAGGGCTACAGAAGCCGGCGTGGAGCAAAAGAGGCCCCCAGCCCGAGAGGCCAGCCCACCGATGGGTAGGCCCTGATCGCGGGCCAGGCCACAGCAGAGGCCCTCCCCGGGGTCGGACCCCCCTCCCCCCCACACCAGGCTGCCCCCGAAAGGTTGCATATCAAAGTCCTGCCGGTGGGACTTGGGAATTTGTTTGCGGCCACTCGGCCCATCCTGGGTGGAGAATCGACGGGGGGGCCCGTGTAGAGCGGCCGACGACCGGCGCCGCGCCGACCGCGCCGCTGATTCTCCGCTGGCCGGAGAATCAGAGGACAGGCGTCGCGTGATTCACGCCCGGCCGGGCGATTCTCCGGCCCGGCGTGGGCTGAGAGAATCACACCTGTGGAAGATTTTAAGCAAATGATGAGGGCAAGGGGGATGAAAAAAAAAGGGTTAATGTTACAAGGCCATAGTGATAAATGGGTCAAGTAAAGGAGCAAAAACCATGCCCAGAAAAGGTATAAATGGCAGAATATTGAATGTTCATGTTCAACATAAATGTTCTGCAGAGCAAAATATAGGAGAAAAACAAGAATCAAAAGCTAAAACAAGTTAAAAGTTAAAATCTGAAATTGTTGAACTCTACAGTATGGAAGGCTGTAATCAAAGGAGGAGATATTGTTCCTCGAGTTTAGGCTGAACTTCTGTGGAAGACTGCAGGAGGCCAAGGACAGAGAGGTCAAAGTGCGAATAATCTGGGCAATTAAAATGTTAGCTGCATTGAAGCTGCGGAGGGCATTCCCTTCATGACACCTTGGTGCACTCCTCAATCACTCCCAACATACCCTCCACCTCCCAAGGCAGACTTCTAAGAAATCCATCCTTTAGTTTTATTCTTTCATGGAATGTGGGTTGGATCAGCATTTGGTGTCCATCCCTAATTACCCCTGCAAAAGTGATGGTGAGTGTCCATCTGCTGCAGTCTGTGTGGTGTAGGAACAATTACAGTGCTGCCGGTGCCGAACAGGTGCCAGAATGTGGCGACTAGGGGATTTTCACAGTAACTTCATTGAAGCCTACTTGTGAAAAGAAGCGATTATTATTATTATTAACCTTTGAACAAAGCACAAGCATGCTACATGAAATCCCAAGCAGCAGCAGTGTGACTGACATGTTGTGTGGGTCAGTGGGTGAGTTGGAGCAGCTAGCACTAGTGAACAGTAGCAAGGAATGTTGTCAAGGACGAGCCAAATGATAACTTACTGGGTGGAAATCTTGGCTCCAAGCTCTGCTGTGGAAGACATAGATACTGACTTCAGGAACTCCACCTTAAAGAATATTCTTTTTCCATTACAGTGCAGTATACCATCAAGCATGTAGTCACCTCCATGGATACTACGGTGGTAAATCTCTGGCTGCTTTGCACCTGGCGCAAATCCCACTATATCAGGAGAATTTCAGGAGAGCCCCCGAAATGGGATTTGTGCTGGGAGCAGAACGGTTTCCAATTCTCCCTTCTCGCTTCAGCTGGCGCAATCAGGATCTCACTCAGAAATCATGGTGATCACAACTAATTTGCATTCATTTTAATCTCATTAGTGAGATTACATTCAAATGTAGTGGCCTCCTGGTATTCACCTGCCACTGGGAAGTCACCCAGAATCACTACTAGTCCTTAAAAGTGAGGACCAGGCACCATGGACTCTGAGGGGGAACACGCAGATGAATACCTCTCTCACTTACCCCCAGGGAGCATATCGGCACAACAGCCACAGGCCAGATGTTGAGGGGAATCCTTCATGGGAGCTGGAGGTTGGGGGTTCGGGCTGGGCTGGAGGGGGCCAGATCGGGAATCTCCCCGGGGTGGGGGTTGCTTTGAGTCTGTGAAGCCTTGAAGCCTGCTTTGTTTCATGTTTAACACCCCATAACAGGGAAAGCACAACTGCAGCGTGCCTGCCCTAAAATCCTCTCACAGGACAGAACCATTCTACAGCTTGTTTCTTGGAGAAGCATTTCAATCCCCTTGAAGTTTCAATAGGCTCTGTGGTTTCATTGTTGCAGCATATCTTCTTTTACCCTTCATACTTGGTTGTTTACATAGAATTACACACGCCATTGAATTTTACAAGCATCTTTATTGACAGCTGAAGGCTATCTCAAAGGAGGGATTAGCTTTGTTTGTTTTTATAGCACTTCACGGTCCAGTAACTCTGAAGTGCTTCCTCTTTTGAGTAGGTGTCACATCTGACCGCTTGTTTTCTACCGTGGATTTTTTTCTACCCTGAGATGGTTCCTAGAAAGAGTAGATGCTCTGTCTGACAGCAATTTTGTTAGACTGTGTATTTTTCAAACTCTGGTGCCTGAACTGCAAGCTTGCACTGGAGGTACCTTTCCACCATGGAAGCAGCTGGCACCACTCAGAATTAGAGTGCAAGTGTTCCTCAATGAAAACCTTTTCACAGCCACTGTTGAATTCTGTGGATAGATGTGATGAGCACAATGTGGGGCTCTGAGGTCTTTGTAGTCCACTGGTGGTCAGGGATATGGATGGACAATTCCATGGCACTGCCCCGGTACCCTTGCAGTCCCAACCTGCCAGGTTGGCATTGTCAGGCTTCCAGGGTACAGTGCAACTGTCAGGGTTCCAGGGAACAGTGCCAATTTGACACTGCCAAGGGGTGGGGCTTGCGGGGGAACGACCAGGATGCCAGCTTGGCACTGGGTCTCAAAGGAGGTACCGAGGGTGGGGGACGTTTTGTGACTCCATATCGGGATGTCGTTCACTTGGGAGGGTGATGATATTGATTGGGGGGGGGGGGAGGTCTTTGCTGGCAGGAAGGGGGCGGTCTTTGCTGGTGAAAAGTGGGGGAGCTGTTGGGTTATTCTGAGATCCGATCTCTGAGGATCCCCACTTGCTGTCATCTTCGGCTGCCAAACATCACATTTTTGGAGAAAATCACTCCTGGCTCTGAAAAAAGGACTTAGTGTGGGACGATTACGATGGGAGTCACTTCGAACAGCCGGCACAATTCACAACGGGTTTTCCCACCCAAATGACACTTACCCGCAATCTAAGTTAAACCCTCAAACCAAGAGTTTGTGTCAACAGCTGTTCCAGTCACGCGTTCACTGGGCTCCAAAACTTGCTGCACCTCGGTGAGGTGAGTGGATCTTAGGGATAACAACTATCAAGACAGATCAGTGGATAGCACGGTGGCACAATGGTTAGCACCACTGCCTCACAACACCGGGGATCCAGGTTCAATTCCGACCTTGGGTGTCTGTGTGAAGTTTGCATGTTCTCCCCATGACTGTGTGGGTTTCCTCCAGGTGCCCCGGTTTCCTCCCACAGCCCAATAATGTCCAGGTTAGCTCCTGTCCTGGAGTTGACAAGTCCCACCTGCATCTTGAATACTCCTGTAGCTCCATCTGGCTAAGAGGAGCCAGGGCTCCTGAATCTATCCAATGCGCTGCATCCATCAAAGCCAGCTGATCTGTCGTTGAGGCGGTGTCTCCTGAGGTGACACTGACTCTTGACATGTCGATTTCCCAGAAAGGTGCTGAGCCTCTGGCAGGGCTATGGAGGTCTGGGAGGATCCGGGGGGTCTCTGGACCAATTGACTTTCTGGGGGACTCTTTTTCCCCTGTTGTCTATCATAACATTTGTAACTTCCGTACATAGTTTTTGGGGTAGTTGTAATAAGGGACTTCAGGGGGGAGGGATGTGGTAGCACCGGCCCTTTAAGGGGGTGGGCTCCCTGGACCACGTGACCTTCTCAGGCCCAATCACATAGGGACATTCAAACCCCTGCCAATAGGAACTTTGTGGGGGGCCCTGGGAGCAGGACTCTGGGAGGTTTGGATCCTGGACCTGGGGCGAAATTCTCCGACCCCCCGCCGGGTCGGAGAATCGCCGGGGGCTGGCGTGAATCCCGCCCCCGCCGGTTGCCGAAGTCTCCGGCACCGGATATTGGGCGGAGGCGGGAATCGCGCCGCGCACGTTGGCGGGCCCCCCCGTGCAATTCTCCGGCCCGGATGGGCCGAAGTCCCGCCGCTAAAATGCCTATCCCGCCGGCGTAAATTAAACCACCTACCTTACCGGCGGGACAAGGCGGCGCGGGCGGGCTCCGGGGTCCTGGGAGGGGGCGCGGGGTGATCTGGCCCCGGGGATGCCCCCACGGTGGCCTGGCCCGCGATCGGGGCCCACCGACCCGCGGGCGGGCCTGTGCCATGGGGGCACTCTTTCCCTTCCGCCTCCGCCACGGTCTCCACCATGGCGGAGGCGGAAGAGACTCCCTCCACTGTGCATGCGTGGGAAGCTGTCAGCGGCCGCTGACGCTCCCGCGCATGCGCCGCCCGGAGATGTCATTTCCGCGCCAGCTGGCGGGGCACCAAAGGCATTTCCCGCCAGCTGGCAGGGCGGAAATTCGTCCGGCGCCAACCTAGCCCCTTAAGGTTGGGGCTCAGCCCCCAAAGATGCGGAGAATTCCGCACCTTTGGGGCGGCGCGATGCCCGTCTGATTTGCGCCGTTTTGGGCACCAGTCGGCGGACATCGCGCCGTTTCCGGAGAATTTCGCCCCAGAAGTGTAAAGACCTGGGGAGAAATTCTCCGGAAACGGCACGATGTCCGCCGACTGGCGCCCAAAACGGCGTCAATCAGATGGGCATTGTGCCGCCCCAAAGGTGCGGAATGCTCCGCACCTTTGGGGGCCGAGCCCCAACATTAAGGGGCTAGGCCGACGCCGGAGGAATTTCCGCCCCACCAGCTGGCGGAAACGGCCTTTGTTGCCCCGCCAGCTGGAGCGGAAATGACATCTCGGGGCGGCGCATGCGCGGGAGCGTCAGTGGCCGCTGACAGTTTCCCACGCATGCGCAGTGGAGGGAGTCTTTTCCACCTCCGCCATGGTGGAGACGGTGGCGGAGGCGGAAGGGAAAGAGTGCCCCCACGGCACAGGCCCGCCCGCGGATCGGTGGGCCCCGTGGCCAGGCCACCGTGGGGGCACCCCCCCGGGGTGAGATCGCCCCGCGCCCCCCCCAGGACCCCGGAGCCCGCCCGCGCCGCCTTGTCCCGCCAGTAAGGTAGGTGGTTCAATTTACGCCGACGGGACAGGCAATTTATCGGCGGGACTTCAGCCCATCCGGTCCGGAGAATCGAGCGGGGGTACCTGCCAACCGGCACGGTGGGATTCCCGCCCCCGCCGAATATCCGGTGCCGAAGACTTCGGCAACCGGCGGGGGCGGGATTCACGCCAGCCCCCGGCAATTCTCCGACCCAGCGGGGGGTCGGAGAATGTCGCCCCTGTTATTGTGGTCTGTGCCTGTTACTTACTGCCTTTGTCTTTCATCAATAAAGCCCTTTGTTAACTACTGGAAGCTTCTAGTGTATGTCTGGAGCCACCATGGACACAAAGAGCCTTACAACCTTGGGGAGATGTATGCTATGCATAGAAGACACAGATATCCCCCCTTCCTTTCTGTCTTTTCACCAACTGTGCTGAAAAAGATATTCCTGCTCTTGTCCAACATATTGGGGGCGATTCTCTGAGCCCCGCGCTGGGCCTGAGTATCGCCGCAACCGCCCCCTCGACGGCGGCGCGCGATTCTCTGAGGTGCGGAGAATCAGCACCATTTGCGCAGGCGCGTTTGATGCGGCGCTGCCCGCGGGCTGGTCGCTGCCAGCGTGAACTCTGCGCGAAGGGTCGGGGGGCAGCCTGTGGGGCGGGGAAAAGCGCTCCTTCACTGGGTGGGGGCCCCCGATGGGGTCTGGCCCGCGATCGGGGCCCACCGATCGGCGGGCTGGCCGCTCCCCTCCCCCGGGCCTACTTTGTTGCGCGGCCAGCCCCTGATTCCCCACACCATGTTGTGTCGGGGCCGGCGCGCTGAAGAAGTCCCCCGCACATGTGCAGGTTGGTGTGGTGCCCATTTGGCACCGGTAAGGGAGGCTGGAGCGGCGTGAACCACTCCAGCACCGTGCTGGCCCCCTTTAGGGGACAGAATCGGTCGTCCCCGTGCCCGTTTCGCGCCGTCGTGAAACGCAACGGCATTTACAGCAGCGCGAACACTTCGTCTCCATTTTGGAGAATCGCCCCCATTATAACAGTGGAGACAGATTATGGCTGTTAATTTCCCCTAACTGGGCAGTTCAACACCTCAAAAGGTGTAAGGGCAGACGGCTAAGTGAATGTATTATGAGGACAGGTTAAGGGTGGCCAGGAAAGTGGTGGGCTACCCACCTGTCACATTTTACATACCCCCCTGCTGAAAACACGCCCAATGGGTGGCTGTAAAATCAGGCCTCTGGAGTGGTGAGGTGGCAATGTCCAGGCTATGTGCGAGGAACCTTTTGTGGATTCTTTGGAAACCGACACACTAAGTTTAATTCAATTGGTTCAGTGCCAGGCAGCACTTACATTCCTAGAAGAACTATATTGTTAAATTTTCATCAGACAGGAACCAAGAAGTGATGGGTGATAAGTCCATGATGCAATTTTTACTCCACTACAGTTGGTTTTGCCAGGTTGTGAGTTAAAATTGCACCTTTAAATTCACCTTTTTCAGTCCTCCCATTCATTTGTTATTAAGAGAAGCATATTTTCTTGCCTCAAGCATTAAAATTCACATTCAAATAATGTTCATGACTGCAATTAGGAGAATAAATGTTTAAAAATTAATCAGTCTCAATATATTACAACTTCATATGCCATCAGACCAGGCATATAGCTGTTTACTATTCATTCCTTGATAATAAGCCTCTGCGGCACCAATGTGACATTTTCACTTTCTATAATTTGCATCCTTGTGGCAACCTTAAGTGAAATTAGTCTAATTAGTGCCAATTAGTGTGGAATATCAGGCAGTTTAGTTCTATGGTTTTGTCTTCACTGGGAATTAAATGAGATTGCCTAGACTCATTAAGGATCAAGTGCTTTTTCCATTTCATAATAGCTTACTTTACTTTATTACAATTTTACTCATATCTGCCTGGCAGTTATAAATGGTGCTAATACCTCCAAAAGGTTAACTTGCTAAATGGTACATTTTAGGCTGCAATCACTCTGCAGCAATACCATTAGTATGATGCAGATTAACTGAGTACTGATGCTAAAGTTGTAAGGATTGGTTTTACCTATGTCAATAAAAATGGAGAGAGCCTTGATGGATCACTGCACCATTCAGAAGAGTGCAGGAACTGCCTACGTTGTTCTGTCCAGTGGCGGCAAATGTCCCACAGGCATACAACCAAAGGGCTCAACTCCCCGGCTATAACACACTGTGGTGCACGTAACCTTGCAGCAACTTTGCTCCACAGTCTGGTTGGCCTGAATGGAAACTGCACTAGTTATTTTCCAATTACCCACTGGCAGAGGAGTGGTGTAGAATTAACCCAGCAACAGATTGGTGTCAGTGTTGCTTCTCAGTGACGCAACAATCATGACGCATCTGTAACCCTGAAGCTGATTTTTATAAATCTAACTGACAAATGTCACTATCAATACACCTTAAAGTTGCAATGACCTGGAGAGAGTTGCCATGTTGACATTTGTTTCATTTATGTGGACAATGTATGCCTGCAAATCTGCTAAAAATAGGCCCACATTCAGATGGGAGCACAGGGACATTTTCTGGCTAATGAACGTACGATAAGAAAGCTTCAGCCTAGTTAGTTACCGTTAGTTACATTAAATTTCTTCCCAGGTAGAAACAACCCCCATTGCCCAAGATACTATGATTTCATGTTCAGTTATAAAAAGGATAGTAATGTCTTAATAATCGCAGCCCTGGAATTTCAAAGCCTCTTGCCTTTCTGATGTGTTTTAATCTGGCTCACAAGCGATTGACTGTGGGGCATAACACTTGGGAATTATGACTGGTGGTTTTAAAGGCTCCATGAACAAAATGTATTTAAAAATCAATGGGAGAAAACTTGACACCTTTCCACTCTTCTGTGGATTGATTTTATTTCAGAAAACAAAGTAAACAGCCAAGCTCATTAGATAACCCCAAGGTTAAATAGAGTCAAACAGAAAATCCAAAAGCACTCATCAGCTGATGCCAAGTTTGGGTTTTAACAGAATGGAAATCTCACAAGGAAGGAAAGAAAGATAGATATTGATATATCAACACAGCAAAGATAACGTTTAGTAACTTGAGGAAGCCAGCAGCAGTGGAACAAGGATTTTTTGAACTATATACAAGATTCTGCCCATGGCAATTTCTCTCTCTCAATCCAGTCCTTGCTGGGAGAACTTGGCCCTGCTTGGGCTGACTTTTAAGTGTAGTCTTTAATGAGCTCCCACTGAGTCGCCTCCGCCCCTACCTGGAAAGCTCATACTCCATGGCGATTCTCCACTCCTGCGCCGGTTGGGAGAATCGCCTGGGCCGCCAAAATTTCCCGGGATGATGGTCCAACGCCCTCCCGTGATTTTCCCAAGCGGCGGGAACGGCCCGGTCGAGTTTCGCGGGCCGCTGGTCGGAGAATCGCCGGAGACACCCAAATGGCGATTCTCCAGCACCCCCGCTATTCTCAGGCCCGGATGGGCCGAGCGGCCAGGCCAAAACGGCGGGTTCCCCCCGGCGCCGTCCACACCTGCTCATTGCGGGGGGGGGATCCTGCACCGGGGGGTACCTTAAATGTGGGGTGGCCCGCGATCGGTGCCCACCGATCGTCGGGCCGTCCTCTCTGAAGGAGGACCTCCTTCCTTCCGCGGCCCCGCAAGATCCGTCCACCATCTTCTTGCGGGGCGGACTTAGAGAGGACGGCAACCACGCATGCGCGGGTTGGCGCTGGCCAACCCGCGCATGTGCGGATGATGCCTGTTATGCGGTGCCGGCCGCGTCATCTATGCGGCGCCGCCTTTACCTTTACGTGGGCGACAAGGCCTGGCGCATGTAGATGACGCGGCCCCGATCCTGGCCCATTGTCAGGGCCTGAATCGGTCGGGACCGGTGCTGTTTCGCGCCGTCGTGAACCTCGACGGCGCGGCCACTTCACCGTGGGAGTGGAGAATCCCGCCCCATGAATCCCATGGTAAGATCAACATTGGCTTCCCCGTGGTCCTCGTGGAGGTTATAACACATCCCAACAAAACCATTTTGGTGTTTATTCCCTAAATAAGCAATGGCCCTACTCCTATCATGAAATTGTTGGGGTCATGCTATAGAGTTCTACAGTTAAATGCAGGTAAAAATTCATCTGCAGCAAGAATCAGGCACAAAGATAATCAGGAGGCTCCACTCCAGCCAGAAATTGGGTCTTGGGCCTGCTGTAAATATTGTAGGACAAGTGTAGGCCGTGCAATTTTGATAGAGCTCTTTGTTGATACTTGCCCAAAGGTTTGTAATGTGTTGTTAGAATGCTCAGCTGAGTTTCAAAACCTACAGTCATATTAGCACTGGGTTATGAAATCATATTTTTATTGACAGCTTAAAGAGAACACAATAGGATTAGGTATATGTAACATGGCTACTGAATAGAGGTTCGTTCATTTTTAACAACATGAGGAGATTTAAAAGCTTTGAATTAATTTTATTAATGGGAGTTATTTTCACTATCAAGTGCCTTGGAGTGGAGCTGTATTAATTTCTTAGATATTTCTTTTGTTTCATCTCTATTTGACTCCAGAGGTCTGCCTGTGGTGGATATAAGGTGAATAGTCATGGAGGTAGCATGGAGGGAATAAGGGGGTTATGAGGGGTGGATAGGGTGCATGAGTTACCGTTCAGTTGGTGTAGAGGGAATAAAGGGTCTGGGGATTGGTGGGGCATGAGTTGATATTAAGTTTGCATGGAGGGTATGAGGGGCCATGGGGTCTTGATGAAAGGTGATAGCTAGAGGATCTAAAAACTTCTAAAACAATTAGAACAAATCCCAGAGAACTGAGACAGGCCTTCTAAGCTGCTTGATTCAGCATTCACCCTTCTCACTGGGCATTTATGCTCTGATTTTGGGGCCAGTAGGCTTAATTCTGTGCTGTATCCGCCCCTCCTTAAGAGTGAAAATCTCCACATTTAATGATACTTTTTAGAGTTGCAGTTCAGGCTCAAATTTCCAGACTCAAGCTGCCCCTTCATAAACAAAATCCAGCTCTCTATGCAGAGTCATCAGACACACTTGTCATTGTCTACAGTGGACATCCTGCGCCTCCTTTCCAGTAAATCAATCTGACCACCACCTCCCCACCCCCTGCTGCGCCCACCATTTAATTTTTAACAATCCGCGTCACCCAAGTTTGTTGACTAGAATTCAGAACTGGTTACGTGACTCCTTAAATTCCTCCATTTTACCCGAAGTTAAAGAGACAGTCCCAAAACATATCAATTTTATCATCTTTGATTTTATAATATGAAGAAATATGAAAGGAACAAAATGGCAGATTTTCTGCTTCTTACTCCTGGTGAACATTCTCTCCTATTAGCAATGTATTTTAGAAAATGACACAGGGCTGGATTTTACAGCTCCTCGGCATCATGTTTACAGGTGCCCTGCCCCTCCAGAATTTGAACAGCAGTGGTGGGAGATTCAGGCAGCCTGCCCACCTGTGGGCCAATTGAAGGTCTCAAGGTGCCAATTGATACCCATTTAAGAGCCTCATCCTGCTGGGGTTTAACCGTAGGCCCTCGCCAAGCATTCAGCTTGGAAGTTTTCAGTGCATAGGCTGATTCTGGGCAAAGCGAGGGGAGGGAAGGTTGGGAGGGTGTGCTGGTACCTCCTTAATGGGTCTGCTGGACTCATCAGGGGGCCTCACTATCGCAGTGGTGCACAACTCCATGCCCCAGTCAGCCTCACCATCTGGCCTGTCTACCCAAGCTATCACACCACCACCTCATACCCCCTCAACACCCCCCTCACTCGGACTTGCCAGCCTGGTCTTGACAATACTGCGATATTTACCATTCATTCCGGCTCCTTGTAGTTGGAGCCAGTTGCAGTTCAAGATTGACCAATGCTGGTGGTGCTGCTGGATCTGGAATGCTGCTGGTCATTTGATTCTCTTTAAATGTCTAAGAGTGAGCCACAAACATTTTCCCTGAGATGGCGACCCCATTGTTGTAAACTGCTTTTAAAGGACTGCAGCATTATTTCATCAGAAAGGAAGTGTGTCATGCAGCAATCCCTTAAAGGCATCATCGCTACACCCATTGTATGTTAATCTCCTGCTCATAAATGAAACCTGAGATTATCTATCTATTAAAATTAATTGATTAAAAATACTGGGCACGAATTTACGGGAAAAAACAGAGTCCCATTTTGGGTGCATTTAGTGGGGTGTTTCGTAGTGTTTGCAGCACCAAGAATAACCTTGCTATCAAACGGGACTGCTTTTTTGGACCTCGGCAAGGAACGCCCCGCAGAGGCTGCACTTACCTCAGTTCCATTTTAACTACTCCGATCTCTTGTCACCTTTGGACTCCCCACCGCAGCTTCCAGACTTCCCAACTTGGCACTTCCAGCCTAGCAGTCCACTGCCAGCCTGGCAGTGTCACTTGGGCACCCTGCCAGTACCAGGGTGACACTTCCCAGATACCCAGATGGAAGTGCCAAAGTGCCAGGCTGGCAGTGCCATGGTGCCCAGGTGGCAGCAGGAGTGCCAGGGAACCACCCTGCCCACAGCCTGGCCTCCCGAGGGCCTCCGATGACCTGTGAGACATCCAAAGGGCCGTTATACTTGGTCCATGTTTGTGTGAACCAGTGCTAAATGGTGCCCTGGTGAGTTGCCCAAGCACGGACATTCGTTCTTGGGCCTCAGGAGCCTTAGACGCCGGCGAGGGCGAAATCCAGATCGCGAAATCTTGCGAAATCTCGTTAGATCTCGTGAGGCATTCTGTGCATCACAAACCTTGCAAAAGGTCTCTTGCGAGATTTAATGGTCTCATCCGTTACCAAGTTGGGTGTGACAAGGCCGTTTGATCGCGCCATAAGAGTAGAGCTTGTGGACGGATATCAAAGTTCAGATAGAAAGCTTCAGCAGTATGGGATGGAACATTTTCAGTATCAATTTAAGGGTGTAGAAAGATGAAATTATTTTAAAACATGATATGAGAAAGGATAATGTCTGAATACATTGACTCTGTTAATGCCGAATTTTAGTGGATACATTGGTAATATACTGGAGATGGTGAATTTTTCTGTGGATCTGTACATTTATTTGATTCTGCTTTTTACATTTGGGACAGAATTTATGCCCCTCCTGGTAAGAGGTTTAGAGGAGTGTGCGGGATGGATACATCGCCACCTCCCTGACTCCACCCAATCGAGCTACAGGAGTGAATGATGGAGGATGGCCTTCCCATCTGGAGGCCAATTGAGGCGTTTAAGTTGCCATTTAAGGGCTCATTTCACCACCCTTGGAATTCTGATGGCAAGGAATTCACCATATGGAGCAACCGTCTAACAAAATCTATCAGGTTTGCCTGTGGCCTAATGGGGGAGGGGTTCCCATATACTGAGCACTCTGTGCCCAATCGAGGGATGCAGCATCGGGATGGGGGTGGTTCACAAGAAGCTACCCCTCCGCCCTCTCTATTGACACCACCCCACTCACCAGTGCCCTCTCTGTTACCCCCAATGCACTCACACTTACCTGTCTCCAGGGTCCCATTGTCATTTCCTAGTGAAGACCCCTGTTTGACATCAACAGTAACCACGCATCCCAGTGGTGTTCCTGTACTGTAGAGCTGCAGGTCTCTGATTGGCTGGCAGCTCTCACGGGTGGGAATTTTGTACCAGTACCATGCTTAATTAAACAGGAAGCTTTACGTTGTTCAGGTTAGTACCTGATTGATATAAAATTCCGTCGGGCCTCCTAAAAATGATGGATGTGGAGTTCCCACTGGTTTTCCAGTTGATGGACGGGAACCCTACCTCGAACATTAAATTCAGCCCTAGGTATTCGAACCTTCCAGATTGAACAAGATAACAATATGCTATTTGGAGTAAAGTGTCATATTCCAATTCAATTATTTTCCAGTAACGGACAATAGATTTTCACTTCATAATCTTGCTGTTGTTTCGCTATTAACATTACCGCATGTAAAAAAACACAGTGAGCACAATCTCCAAGCAGATAACCCATTGTAACAAAAGAAACAGAAATGAAATACAGCCATCTCATGAGTATCACAATACATACTGTCCTGCACTCTATTACTCTTGATTTACCAGTCCTAAGAAGCTGCTGTTGGCAATATTATTGCATGTCTACATGGTTACATTTATATCAAATTCCTTTCCCCGCTGTTTTAATAGACACAGCATCGTTACGTTGGATTGGCACCTCCATTAACCTAGCAGAGAATTACATTTGATGGGGATATATTATGACTTGCGCTTGCTCAGATACGTTTTCTCAAATTCAGTGCAGTTCCTTTACACTGACAAGCTCCACAGCAGCTTATAAAACGAAACCTATCTTTATGTAAATTGGGTCGCAAGGCCTCAGGGCAAAAAGTATTAATTTCTACAACTAATCTTTGTACCGTTGAATAGTACAGGATTTCATCGCACACTCAGTGACTGATAACACTCCAATCGACTATATATCTCAGCCAAAAGACAATGGAGCTGAAATCCAACTCATACCACAGTGACTGGCAGTAAATTGGAAATACTCCTTTTCCTCCAATCCCAACAGTGAAAAACGTTTTGCCTCTTTGTATTCATCGTCCAGTATTCCCTTTAATGACTGCTGGTTAAGACACTGCAGAACAAGAGCAACAGATAGAACTTTAAGCACCAGTTTTGCATATTCTAGGTGCCTGATGTAAATATTCTAATTCTAGTACATTTGTTACAAGAGACACCATTCCTGAGGCTCGTTCATGACCGCACGCTGAAGCTTTCATGTCTTGAAGGATTTTTTTTGGTAAGTGGAACCAAAATGTGTAACCAGAGTATATGAGTGGCAGCTGGAGCAGGGCCGTATGGCAATCCTGGGTGATGGATCAGAGCACAGGTGGCAGCCTTTGATTGGGTGAATGTTAGAATGAGGGAGAGCAGCCAGTGATTGCAGTCGACAACTGTTGTTAACAATGGTAGAATAATTCAAGTCGAAAGCTTTGACATTGATATTTTGCAGATTCCATTTGTATTAGCATAACAAAACTCAGCAACAATCGCCCCCTCCCTCCCAGGCGCCAACATATATTCCTGGGCGTGCTTAGAAGTACAAGCTGTTGCTTCATTGCAGCCTCCACTGTCACTGCCATTTCTCGCAAGAACAGGTGAACCAGCTGTGGAAACTCAAAGTTTGATCTGTTTTCAAATGCTGTCAACATAAATGGATGTCCCTTCAACATCCCATGAGTCTCGTTTCACACCTATACTAAAGTAAAAATCGCCATAGTCCCAGATGACCATAGGTTGCTTTCCCTTTTGAGGGGAGAGCTGACTGGTGGTGATTTAACCTGAGGATCACCACACCTCAGGCAAGGGGCAAGGTTGAGAAAGTGGGCCTTCATGAATAACCTCAGCCAGTACAGGAATTAAATCCGTGCTGTTGGCCTCGCTCTGCATCACAAACCAGCTGTCTAGCCAATGGACCTAACCCGCCCCTGTACTAATGTTTAGATAATGCTGTATTTATTTATTTCAATTTAGCATTACTTTCATATTTCTGATTACAGTCCACCTGGCTGATGTGTCAGTCTCATGCATCGTCCTTTTAAAATGGTCACAAAAAGTTTTCAATATTCTTCCACGAAATGTTTCAGAAATCCTTGGCGGGATTCTCTGATCCTGAGGCTAAGTGTTGACGCGAAACGCGACGGCGTCAACAGGCCCCCAGGAGTAGCTATTCCGAGCACCACAGGAGGTCAGCACGGCACTGGAGCGACCCACGCAGCTCCAGCTGCCAAAACGGGCTTCAAATGGGCGCCGTGGGTCTGCGCCGCATGCGCGCTGCGACCAGCGTGAATGTGCGCATGCGCACCGCGACCGGCGCAATTGCGTGCATGCACGGTGGCTTCCTTCTCCGCGCCACAACATGGCATAGGGCTACAGGGGCCGGCGCGGAGCAAAAGAGGCCCCCAGCCCGAGAAGCCAGCCCACCGATCAGTAGGCCCCGAATGCGGGCCAGGCCACAGCTGAGGCCCCCCCCCCCCCAACCCGGGGTCAGACCCCCCCTCCCCCCTCACCAGGCCGCCCCCGAAAGGATGCACGCCGAGGTCCCACCGGGTAAGACCACATGTGGACGGCGCCGGCGGGACTCAGCTTTGTTTTGCGGCCGCTCGGCCCATCCCAGGCAGAGAATCGCCGGGGGGGGGGGGGTGTGCCGCGTAGAGCGGCCCCCGACCTACCCTGCGCCAACCGCGGTGGCGCCAATGGCGCCGATTCTCCGCTCATCGGAGAATCGACGGACCGCCGTCAGGGCGTCGTCGTGCGATTCGCGCCCGGCCCGGCGATTCTCCAGCCCGGCATGGGCTGAGAGAATCCCGCCCCCTGTATCAGTGGATTTGTCTTCATAAACAGTATTATTAATTAGATGGGGCAATCGGAGAGGGGGAGAAGCCCCAAGTCGTGGTCCACATAGGTACCAACAACATAGGTAGGAAAAGGGATAGGGATGTAAGGCAGGAATTCAGGGAGCTAGGGTGGAAACTTAGATCTAGGACAAGCAGAGTTATTATCGCTGGGTTGTTACCCGTGCCACGTGATAGCGAGACGAGGAATAGGAAGAGAGAGGAGTTGAACACGTAGCTACAGGGATGCTGCAGGAGGGAGGGTTTCAGATTTCTGGATAATTGGGGCTCATTCTGGGGTCGGTGGGACATCTACAAACGGGATGGTCTACACCTGGACCAGAGGGGTACCAATATCCTGGGGGGGGGGGAAAGTTGCTTATGCTCTTTGGGAGGGTTTAAACTAGTTCAGCAGGGGCTTGGGAACCTGAATTGTAGCTCCAGTATACAGGAGGTTGAGAGTAGTGAGGTCATGAGTAAGGTTTCAAAGTTGCAGGAGTGTACCGGCAGGCACGAAGGTGGTTTAAAGTGTGTCTTCTTCAATGCCAGGAACATCCGGAATAAGGTGGGTGAACTTGCGGCATGGGTTGGTACCTGGGACTTCGATGTTGTTACCATTTCGGAGGCATGGATAGAGCAGGGACAGGAATGGTCGTTGCAGGTGCCGGGGTTTAGATATTTCAGTAAGCTCAGGGAAGGTGGTAAAGGAGGGGGAGGGGTGGCATTGTTAGTCAAGGACAGTATTACGGTGGCAGAAAGGACGTTTGATGAGGACTCGTCTACTGAGGTAGTATGGACTGAGGTTAGAAACAGAAAAGGAAAGGTCACCCTGTTAGGGGTTTTCTATAGGCCTCCGAAAGGTTCCAGAGATATAGAGGAAAGGGTTGCAAAGATGATTCTGGATAGGAGCGAAAGCAACAGGGTAGTTGTTATGGGGGACTTTAACTTTCCAAATATTGACTGGAAACGCTATAGTTCGAGTACTTTAGATGGGTCAGTTTTTGTCCAATGTGTGCAGGAGGATTTCCTGACACAGTATGTAGATAGGTCAATGAGAGGCGAGGCCATATTGGATTTGGTACTGGGTAATGGACCAGGACAAGTGTTAGATTTGGAGGTAGATGAGCACTTTGGTGATAGTGACCACAATTCGATTACGTTTACTTTAGTGATGGAAAGGGATAGGTATATACCGCAGGGCAAGAGTTATATCTGGGGGAAAGGCAATTATGATGCGATGAGGCATGACGTAGGATGCATCGGATGGAGAGGAAAACTGCAGGGGATGGGCACAATGGAAATGTGGAGCTTGTTCAAGGAACAGCTACTGCGTGTCCTTGATAAGTATGTACCTGTCAGGCAGGGTGGAAGTGGTCGAGCAAGGGAACCATGGCTTACTAAAGCAGTCGAAACACTTGTCAAGAGGAAGAAGGAGGCTTATGTAAAGATGAGATATGAAGGTTCAGTTAGGGCACTCGAGAGTTACAATTTAGCTCGGAAGGACCTAAAGAGAGAGCTAAGAAGAGCCAGGAGGGGACATGAGAAGTCTTTGGCAGGTAGGATCAAGGATAACCCTAAAGCTTTCTATAGATATGTCAGGAATAAACAAATGACTAGGGTAAGAGTAGGGCCAGTCAAGGACAGTAGTGGGAAGTTGTGCTTGGAGTCCGAGGAGATAGGAGAGGTGCTAAATGAATATTTTTCATCAGTATTCACACAGGAAAAAGACAATGTTGTCGAGGAGAATACTGAGATTCAGGCTACTAGACTAGAAGGGCTTGAGGTTCATAAGGAGGAGGTGTTAGCAATTCTGGAAAGTGTGAAAATAGATAAGTCCCCTGGGCCAGATGGGATTTATCCTAGGATTCTCTGGGAAGCTAGGGAGGAGATTGCTGAGCCTTTGACTTTGATCTTTAAGTCATCTTTGTCTCCAGGAATAGTGCCAGAGGACTGGAGGATAGCAAATGTTGTCCCCTTGTTCAAGAAGGGGAGTAGAGACAACTCTGGTAACTATAGACCAGTGAGCCTTACTTTTGTTGTGCGCGAAATCTTGGAAAGGTTTATATGAGATAGGATGTAAAATCATCTGGAAAGGAATAATTTGATTAGAGATAGTCAACACAGTTTTGTGAAGGGTAGGTCGTGCCTCACAACCCTTATTGAGTTCTTTGAGAAGGTGACCAAACAGGTGGATGAGGGTAAAGCAGTTGATGAGGTGTATATGGATTTCAGTAAAGCGTTTGATAAGGTTCCCCATGGTAGGCTACTGCAGAAAATACGGAGGCATGGAATTCAGGATGATTTAGCAGTTTGGATCAGAAATTGGCTAGCTGGAAGAAGACAAAGGGTGGTGGTTGATGGGAAATGTTCAGACTGGAGTCCAGTTACTAGTGGTGTACCACAAGGATCTGTTTTGGGGCCACTGCTGTTTGTCATTTTTATAAATGTCCTGGAGGAGTGCGTAGAAGGATGGGTGAGTAAATTTGCAGATGACACTAACGTTGGTGGAGTTGTGGACAGTGCGGAAGGATGTTACAAGTTACAGAGGGACATAGATAAGCTGCAGCGCTGGGCTGAGAGGTGGCAAATGGAGTTTAATACAGAAAAGTGTGAGGTGATTCATTTTGGAAGGAATAACAGGAAGAGAGTACTGGGCTAATGGTAAGATTCTTGGCAGTGTGGATGAGCAGAGAAATCTCAGTGTCCATGGACATAGGTCCCTGAAAGTTGGCACCCAGGTTGAGAGGGTTGTTAAGAAGCAGTACGGTGTGTTAGCTTTTATTGGTGAAGGGATTGGGTTTCGGAGCCATGAGGTCATGTTGGAGCTGTACAAAATTCTGGTGCGGCCGCATTTGGAGTATTGCGTGCAATTCTGGTCGCCGCATTATAGGAAGGATGTGGAAGCATTGGAAAGGGTGCAGAGGAGATTTACCAGAATATTGTCTGGTATGGAGGGAAGATCTTATGAGGAAAGGCTGAGGGACTTGAGGCTGTTTTCGTTAGAGAGAAGAAGGTTAAGAGGTGACTTAATTGAGGCATACAAGATGATCAGAGGATTGGATAGGGTGGACAGTGAGAGCCTTTTTCCTTGGATGGTGATGTCTAGCATGAGGGGACATCGCTTTAAATTGAGGGGAGATAGATATAAGACAGATGTCAGAGGTAGGTTCTTTACTCAGAGAGTAGTAAGGGCGTGGAATGCCCTGCCTGCAACAGTAGTGGATTTGCCAACACTAAGGGCATTCAAATGGTCATTGGATAGACATATGGACGATAAGGGAATAGTGTAGATGGGCTTTAGAGTGGTTTCACAGGTCGGCTCAACATCGAGGGCCGAAGGGCCTGACCTGCGCTGTAATGTTCTGTGTTCTACTAATCTGTTTGAAAAGGGGCCTTTCAACCAAGAGAATTTGAGGACCACTGTGCTGGAATAATGAATGGTTTTCAATGGGGTCCATGAACCCCTGAGGGTCCTATAAACTTTCCAATAATCTCTCTAGTGGGAGAAGGAGAGAGAAATCCCAAAAGGAAAAGAAGAGAAATTAAGATACAAATTTACTGGAACGAGTCATACCCAATTTTAGCGAGTGTTTGGCCACAGAGATATCAATCAAAGCAGAATATCTCCCAGAAATCTACCTCATTCACCATCTCCAGAAAACTGAGGTACTCGGCTGGTAAGCAGCCTTTACTGTGTAAAGTTAAAGCAATGGGCTTGCGGGTAGTGTCTTGAGATGGATAGAAAGCTGGTTAGCAGACAGGAAGCAAAGAGTTGCAATAAATGGGTCTTTTTCCGATTGGCAGGCAGTGTCCAGTGGGGTACCGCAGTGATCTGTGCTAGGAACCCAACTGTTCATATTATATATTAATGGTTTGGACAAGGGAACTAAATGTGTTATCTCCACAATTCGGTGGGAGGGTAAACTGTGAGGAGGATGCAAAGATGCTTCAGCGGGATTTGGACAGGTTGAGTGAGTGGGAATATGCATGGCAGATACAGTATAATGTGGATAAATGTGAGGTTATCCACTACCGTAGCAAAAATAGGAAGGCAGATTATTTTTCGAATGGGTGCAAATTGAGAGGTGGATGCTCAGTGAGGCCTTGGTGTCCTCGTGCATCAGTCGCTGAAAGTAAGCATGCAGGTGCAAGAGGCAGTAAAGAAGGCAAATGGTGTGTTCGCCTTCATAGCGAGAGGATTTGAATACAGGAATAGGGATGTTTTACTGCAACTGTATAGGGTATTGGTGAGAACTGTATTATGTGCAGTTTTGGTGTCCTTATCTGAGGAAGGATGTTGTTACTATGGAGGGAGCGCAGCGAAGGTTTACCAGGCTGATTCCAATGAAGGCAGGACTGTCATATGAGGAGAGACTAAGTTGGTTAGGATTAGATTCATTGGAGTTTCGAAGAGTGAGAGGGGATATGATAGAAACTTATAAAATTCTAACAGGATTAGACTGGGTAGATTCAGAAAGAATGTTCCCGATGATGCAGGGGTCCAGAACTAGGGCTCATAGTTTGAGAATAAGGTTTTAGGACTGAGGTGAGGAGAAATTTCTTCATCCAGAGAGTGATGATTCTGTGGAATTCACAACCACAAGAAGTAGTTGAGACAAAAATGTTCTTTAATTTCAAGAAGGAATTAGATTATCGCTCTTGGGGCGAAAGGGATCAAGGGATGTGGATGGGAAGGCGGGATCAGGGTATTGAACTTGTTGATTAGCCATGATCAAAATGAATGGCGGAGCAGGCTCAAAGGGCCGAATGGTCTCCTCCTGCTTCTATTTTCTATGTATATTTCTGTGTAAAACATAATAAAATAGGCATGATAAAATAGGACTGAGTCTGCACGGTTTCGTCAAGGGAAGTCATGTCTGAAAAATCTGTTAGAGTTCTTTGAGGAGGTAACAAGGAGGTTAGACAAAGGAGAATCAGTGGATGTGATATATTTCGGTTTCCAGAAGGCCTTTGACAAGGTGCTGCATAATAATAATAATATTTTTATTGTCACAAGTAGGCTTACATTAACACTGCAATGAAATTACTGTGAAAAGCCCCGTATCGCCACATTCCGGGCCTATTCTGACACAGGAGAATGTTAAATACGTTAAGAGCCCATGGTGTTGAGGGTAAGATCCTGGCATGAATAAAGGATTAACTGACTGGCAGAAGGCAGAGAGTGGGGATAAAGCGGCCTTTTTCAGGATGGCAGCTGGTGACTTGTGGTGTGCCTCAGAGGTCTGTGCTGGGACCACAACTTTTCACAATATACATTAATGATCTGGAAGAAGGAACTGAAGGCATTCTTACTAAGTTTTCAGGTGATACAAAGATCTGTAGAGGGACAGGCGGCAGTTAGGAAGACAAATGCAATGTTAGCATTCATGTCGAGAGGGCGAGAATACAAGACCAGGGATGTACTTCTGAGGCTGTATAAGGCTCTGATCAGACCCCATTTGGAGTATTGTGAGCAGTTTTGGGCCCCGTATCTAAGGAAGGATGTGTTGGTCTTGGAAAAGGTCCAGAGGAGGTTCACAAGAATCATCCCTGGAATGACGAGCTTGTCGTACAAGGAATTATTGAGGACTCTGGGTCTGTACTCGTTGGAGTTTAGAAGGATGAGGGGGGATTTTATTGAAACTTTACAGGATACTGCGAGGCCTGGATAGGGTGGACATGGTAGAGGATGTTTCCACTTGTAGGAAAAGCTAGAACCAGAGCACACAATCTAAGACTAAAAGGACGATCCTTTAAAACAGAGATCAGGAGGACTTTCTTCAGCAAGAGGGTGGTGAATCTGTGGAACTCTTTGTCGTAGAAGGCTGTGGAGGCCAAATCATTGAGTGTCTTTAAGACAGAGATAGATAGGTTCTTGATTAATAAGGGGATTAGGGGTTATGGGGAGAAGGCAGGAGAATGGGGATGAGAAAATATCAGCCATGATTGAATGACGGAGCAGACTCGATGGGCTGAGTGGCCTCATTCTGCTCCTTTGTCTTATGGTCTTATGGTAAACTTGATTCACTGTCTGTTCAGACAAAATGAAAAATGGATAATAGGTACGATTTTTAATAAGATTTTTGTAAAGTACTTTCAGATGCAATGATACAGTTTTTGTAATCAGCTCTGATCTGTTAGAGATTCAATAAACCATGACTGAAATTTATAAACCAACAGTCAATCTGTGTTGGTGGGAGGTCGTGCAGTGCAGTGGCAGCATCCTTATACCTCAGGGCCAGCAGTTCCAGGTTTAAGTCCCACGCTGCGACTTGTTGGCCACAGAAGGAGGGTTTATGATGTGGTTCAACTGGCTGATAATCAGTCTGGGAATCCTTCCACCACCTCCCACTATTTCCCAAAGGGACAAACTTGTGAGGATATGCAGAACAAAATCCGCGCTGGTTTATGTTTGTCGAAAAAAAGAGCAACAACATGATTTTTAGCTCAAATGCCTTGCTCTTTAAGAGCTTGTCTCTTGATTTATGAGATGGTTAGGTTAGCATGTCTACTAACATCTGTTTGAAGCCGGTACCTTAAACACTTAGAGCTTGCTAGATTCCAACCTGGCAGCTCATTTCCTGGTGTTGTGTGCAAGCTGAAATTCATTCCTCCAGCCTTCATTTTCGACTGAAAATTAGCAACGTAAGGTTACAGTTCTACGCCATCAGCAGGAAAATCACATTCATTCATCTGAACAAGGTTAGAATAAGCAATTGATGTCAGCTACATCAACCTTCTTCTTAGGCCAGACGTTTCCCAATGGTGTGCTGCAACCTCAGTTGGGGCGACAGAAACAGTAAGCTCCCCTCCCTCTGAGACAGGGGCTTGCACACAGGACCAGGCCAAATCCATGTCCTGCCCTGTCCGGCTCTTCGCAAGACCACTTAAAAATATCACCTATGGAGCAGTATCCACACAGCTATTCGAGTAGGGACTGTCAGAGCTACCACCACCCCTCCCATTGCCACCACAGACACGTAGAAAATAGGAGCAGGGAGGCCATTCATCCCTTTGAGCCTGTCCGCCATTCATTATGATCATGGCTGATCATCCATCTCAGTAAACTGTCCCCGCTTTCCCCCTGATGTACCATCAATTGGACACGAGGCGAAGCTGCGATCCAAACAAAAGGCTTTAATACACAAGATGTGTGCCCGACAGCAGACATACAGAAGAATGGCCGACTGCCGGGGAACACTGGTTCTTATATCTTGAGAGGCACATGACTTACCTGGGCCAATGGGCAGCGAGTCCTCTGCACTAATGGCAGCTCACCTCTGAAGGTACCGTAATACCCCCAGTCATACTACCACACACCCCATATCCTTTGATCCCTTTTGCCCCAAGAGCTATATCTAACGCCTTCTTGAAACCACACAGGGGTGGATTCGCCGTTTGGGAGACTATAGGCAAGATTCTCTGTCCAGCGACGCCGGAATCACGAAACACGATTGGGCGGAGAATTGCGTGTGAGGTGGAAATCGTGGCCGGCGCCGGGCACCCGACAGAATGCCTTGCTCCAGTACCTTAATAACCAATAACAGCATCAATGTGTTCCACACACAGCATAAACGTCGTTAACATATCATTAGTGTGCCTGACACGATATTCTCTGGTGCCTCCACAATGCTCCACCTCCGTCAGGAGGAATTACCGACAGTGAGTTGCACTTGTGGTTTTAAAACTTGGGAAACAGGCGCCGTGGCTGCTGAGGGAGAGAGAGGATAGGACATGTTCCCAGAAGCACGACTGTGGGCTGCTGGTCATGTCGCTGGGAAGGGCTGGGGGGAAGGGGGCAATGGGGGGGGGGGGAGGAGGAAGGGGAAGCATCTACCAGGGCCGGGCGATGGGGGGACAAAGGATGGGCCGTGGGCCAGGGTGACCCCACATGGTGTACTGCCATTGCTGCGGTCTGCAAGGGTAGCCTTCTTGTCGCGCACCACGGTGACCGCAAACCGTGGCCCGTGGTTGCACAGAGTGACCATATGGGTGCCCACACTCCAGCACTCCCGCACCCTCCACCCCACCAACACCCCCCCCCCCCCCGCCCCCCCAAGGCACCACCCGATGGCGGATCACCACTCGGCACAACCAAGGGCAACACCCACAGCAGCCCCTACAGGAGGACGCCTGGTAGGGTTACGAAGTGTTCTGCTGAAATGGGTAGGGCCAACAACAGGTACCCCTGCTGGCACAGGAGGCCAGGGGTGAGGGGCAGAGGGCAGAGTGCGGGGGAATGCCCGGTGGTGGGCGTGGAGTTCGGGGAGGAGGGAGAGGGACATGCAGGGGCAGGGGCTGCAGTGCAGACCTGGGCCACTATGTAACCTGTTGGACATGGTGGGGCATGGGTACACGCACCATGCTAACATATCTACTTTTCAGCCCCTGCAGACAATGGCTATCGGAATCCAACCAGGAATGGTGGCCTGCATCCTGGCCACCGCAGCATTAGGGATGCACTGAGGCTGTACGAGCAACAGCTACTCTAGGAGGACCCTGCAGCGGCGGAACCGTGGGGATTTGGAGTGGACAACCGCTCCAGGTGGTCCTCAAGGTGATGGTCGCCCTGAACCTTTACCCCACGGGATCCTTCCAGGTGCCGTGTGGTACCTGTCCGGTATCTCACACACCTGTGTGCACAAGTGTATCCACGCCATCATTGAGACCCTGTATGCCTGCTCAGCACAATGTATCAAATTCAAGGTGGACTGAGCCCACCAGGATGCCCAGGCAGTGGCGTTTGCCATCATCGTCGGGATGCTGGGTACAGAAAGTTATCAACGGGATGCATGCCGTCCTACGAGCCCCGGCCCATGACAGCCAGTCTTCACAAATCGAAAGGGGTTCCACTCGATGAACATACAGCTGGTGTGTGACCATGAGCTGTGCATCATGTACGTCTGCACCCGATAACCAGACAGTGTGCAGGACACCTTCATCCTGGCACATTCAACGGTTCCTGGCACACTCGATGGTTCCTGACACCTTTGAAGTACATCCCTGGCTGAGGGGTTGACTATTGGGCAACAGGGGTTATCTACTGCAGTCACGGCTGATGATGCCTATCCAGAGATAACAGACCGATATTGAGACTCGCTACAATGCTGCCCACACAGTGACCAGGGGCGTGATCGAGCCGTGCTCCAGCATCCTGAATATATGGTTCAGGCGCCTGGACTGCTCTGGAGTATAGCACTTGGAAAGTCTCCCACATGGTGGTGGCCTGCTGCCTCCTCTACAACATTGCGCAGCAGAGGGGCAACATGCTGGAGGGGCAGGAGGAAGGCATCGTCTGAAGAGAAGGATGCAGGAGATGGGCATGACATGGGCCACAGGCAGGCACAGGAGGGCGAACAACAGGTATGCCTTGGCCAACGCACATGTGACGTTCTAATTGCCTCCACCAACTAGGGGCCTGGCCAACAGCACGGACACAACGCTCCACCCCACAACCCCCCCCCCCCAATCCAGGCCGACCACCCATTCCCACGACCACTCTCCCTGCACCACCGCCCGTCCCCCTTTGCAACCCCATCCATCATTCCTACCTGCCTCACTACGATGTGCGGGACCAAGGTTGGCAGTAACAGCGGATTTGGTCCATGGGATGAAGGATGATGACAACCCGCTCTGCAATGAGCTCTGGTGCTCCACATCGTTTGACAACATCTGACTCCTGCCGACGGTAGCACTTTCCACCATCCACCTGGGTGATCCCTGCATGTGAGCTGGCCATTCCATTACACGGTCCTACCGAATCCTTGTGGTGGTGGAGGTTGGGATGGTGGTGGGTGAGGTACGGGGCGGTTTGGGTGCAGGGGGATGGGGGTGGGGCGGTGTGCGATGGCTGAACTGGGGTCCCTGGCCCGAGCCCGTCTCCAACATCCACTGATCTCCCCCCTGCCCTTCAGCGCCATCTCTGCAGCCAGCCCAGCCCAGTCCATCCCTCACACCCTTCTGACAGAGCAGCACGGCAGGTTAAAATGTAATGAACAGGTGTTTATTGTGAATAGGTGAACATTTTCGTACACATTTGTGCCCTTGCCTCTAACGTTATGCTCTATTGTGCACCCATGCCAACTTAACTGGTGTCTATCCTTCTGGTCTTATGGGCCTAACGTTACTTCTAGGTGGATCTCTAGGTGGTACATTGGGATGGAGGTGGCCTGCTGCGATTCTGGCACTGTGACATGGGCCCCTTTTGGCGGCCACTCTCTGGAGTGATGGGGCCTGGATGGGCCCAGCAGTCACTCAGGTGTCCCAGATGGCATGGTGCTGCCCTATTCTGCCTGCTGCCCATCAGCTGCATCAGGGATGGTGGGGAGGCGGTGTTCCGGCACCACCCTGTGGGTGTCACTGGCACAGGCCCCATCACTCATCCTCCCTTTGGGTGCCTGATGGTCCCCGGACTACTTCTTGGGATGGGGGTGTGACCGGAGCTAGTCCCTGGGCTCCCCTGCCACCTGGCGCTGCCAGTCCTGGAGGCCCACTCTCGTCTAAACCACCTTCTCAATGGTCATAGAATGGAGCACAAGGAGTGGGCCATGTCCCTCTGGGACGGTGCCACATCACCCAGTGACTCAGCCACCTCCCTCTGAGACTGGCTCAGGTCAGCCAGCACCCAGGTAATGCCACTGGCGGCCTCAGCCATGACCTTTTGTGACTAGGCCAAGCTCTGGAGCACCACTGCCATGTCCAGGTGGCTCTGGTACATATCTGTCTGTGACAGGGCAGACCTGTCCTGTGCCTCAGCCACCGCCCACACACCGTACCCCAGGTCTTGGACATCCTGACCCATGGCCGATACCTTCGCCCCCAAGGCCTCCACTGCGGACGCCCCCTTGCGGTGTTGGCCTGGGTGGCACACATGGTCGGCACCACCTCCTGCTCCTGCAGGCAGTTGGACTCTTCCAACTACACCTGCAGGTCCTGGACAGTTGCTGACAACCCTTCATGCATTTCCTGGCTCTGTGTCTGCATCTCCATGATTGATGGGACCACCCTTTCCAGAAGCCCAAGACCCGTCTGGACGGCAGCTAGTCCCTGGGATCGGGTCGCCCACTGACCATCCGCCCCCTCGGGAGTTCCTACCTCGACCTCATGTCCGTGTGTGTGCGCACTAGATAATGCCCCAGGAGTCTCTTCCAATGTGCCCAATTGAGGTGAGTGTCTCTGGGATTGTGGAGGGTGTTGGAGACAGCTGTGTCGGGAAGTAAGTGTTGACCCTGGACTGATGCTCCGGGGTGTCTCAGGCTGTGATTTGGGGGCTCTCATCGCAGTCCGTTGCCTCATAGTTGCTGGTATCCACTTGAGGTTGGGGTTGGGGACGGTAGCAGAGGACACCTGAAGGGCCCGCCTTGTTGCTCGGTGATCCTGCAAGACACAAGACATGATGCATGATTGGATCACACGTTGGGGTGATGTGGGGTGGTCAGAGCGTGGTGTGAGAGTGATGTGGGGGTGGTGAGGGGGTGGTGAGGGTCTGGTGTGGGTGTGGTGAGAGGGTGGTAAGGGGCTGGTGTGGGGGCTGTCGCCACATGTACCATTGGGAACCACAACTCAGCAGGGCTCACTTGCTCGCCCAATGCTGACCTCCGCCTCAGTGACTGCCCTCTCTCTGAGCCCATCATCCAGGTCCAATGCCCGCCGCTTCGCTGCGGTGAGTTGCTGCAGATCCACCGGTCCCCCTCCGGTCTTCTCTCTCTCCCGACGTTTATAGGACTCCTTCTCCTGGGTGGAGAAGACAGAAAGGGCAAATATTAGGTAGTCGGATGCATTCAGCACAGAGTTTGGGCAGCTGGTGGCCTTGGTTGCCAGGGCAGCCGGCCATGGCGGCTGGTATAGGTGCTGGAATATGGTGCAGGGTGAAGTGCACGAACATTGCCAGCAAGTGGGGTTCAATCGCCCTCCGAGTCGGAGGGGGTGTTACGGGTGTGTTGGATGGGATTTGGCACCAGGGGCACAATACTGCCTACTCACCCTGGCCTTCCTGAGAGGTTGTGCACCTTCCTACTGTTGTCTGGCCCTGGCACTGGGGCCCATGGAGCACACAAGCTCACGGTCTCTGCCAACTGCACTCAGGCCTAGTGTATAGAAATGAATGCCAGCCGCCTTCCCACCCAGGGGTCCAGGGTAGCCCACCTCTCCTCCACTGCGCCCAACAAGGTCTCCAGCTCGGATTCTGCAAATCGGAGTGCTGCACTCCCTGCTGCCATCTTGTTGGCTGGGATGAGTGTGTGTGGGGAGTGGAGTGCTACATGACGCTGCAGCGTGTCAGCCTCTCGAGTGGCAATCCTGACCCCGGCAAATCGAACACTGTTTTTCATTCGAATCGATTGTGTTCCATGTGGCGCCGGTGCTAGCCCATTAATAGTTCAAGAATTGATCCGGGACCAGCACCAATTTTGGTGTGGTGGAAGTCCACCAATCCAGTCTGAGTGTCAAGTGCAATCCAATCACTAAATGCATTCCAAGTGCACTCAAGCGTGTGATTGCAATACACTTATCGCTCTTTGATGTGGTCTATCTTTGATTCACCACTTACAGAGTCACTCATCCATGAAGGGAGATGAATGAGTCAAGGCTGCAGATGGTTTGTGGATGCTGGAAATCACAGCCCACTACCAGAAAGTAACAAATCACTTGCAGCTAATGGTCTGAGGGGTCTAGCCACAGGCCACAGTTGTCCATCTTCCAGGAATGGACACATGCAGCTTCCAGCTAAGTGTTACAGCTATAGTTTGTTTCATTATCCCTGTCTGGACTGCTCTCTCGCTTCCAGACAGGTGT
Source organism: Scyliorhinus torazame (assembly GCF_047496885.1). Classification (NCBI taxonomy): domain Eukaryota; kingdom Metazoa; phylum Chordata; class Chondrichthyes; order Carcharhiniformes; family Scyliorhinidae; genus Scyliorhinus; species Scyliorhinus torazame. Next base: position 158,608,925 of record NC_092709.1, on the reverse strand, counting down.
CTCTTTTCAGGGGTGATGGCTCTGTGGGAGTTCATTTAGTCAGGGGGTCCCTCTGGGGGGGGGGGGAGGGCTTTAGTTAGAAGGTCCCTGTGGAAAGTCCCTGAAGTTAAAGGATCCCTGGGGTCTCCCAATTACAGGGCTTCCTGGGGCGATCTCCCAATTACTGGGGTTCCTGGGGAGATCTCCAAATTACAGGGGACCCTGCGTGGGGTGTGTGTGTGTGTGTTGGGGGGGGCAGATACTGCTGCATTGTGGGTGGGGAGGGTGGCCCTCGGATGGACTTTGGGGACAACTCCCTAACGGAGTTGGCCACTTGGCCATCGCGAGGTCCACCACAAAAGGCTCATGAAGGCTGAGAGCATCTGTGATCCACACCCATGTGACCCCTAGCCCAGGGGACTGGAGAATCACGGAGGGCCGGAGAGGTGGGTCCCATTAAATGGGTCATTAAGACCAATTTTCAATCATTTGCATGCTCCCACTGACATGCGGTCAAGGACCTTGATTCCGGTGCCAGGATGGGGGTGTCAGAACATCACGTTCAGATCGGTGCCCACCAATGCCCAGTGCCGTTCCCAATTTCACAATTCCTGCAGTATTGTCGACCCCATACCGATGGAGAATCCATCTCACAATGTTTTGGCCTCAATTGCTTTCTGCAGTCGCAAATTCCATAGGCTCACCACTCTTGAGTGAAGAAATTTCTCCTCATCTCACTCCTAAATGGTTTACCCCATATCCTTAGACTGTGACCCCTAGTTCTAGACTCCCCCACCATCGGGAACATCCTTCCTGCATCTACCCTGTCCAGTCCTCTTCGAATTTTATAGGTTTCTACAAGCCCCCCCTCATTCTTCAAAACTCCAGTGAATATAATCCTAACTGACTCCATCTCTCCTCATACATCGGTCCCATCATCTCAGGAATCAGCCTGGTTATCTTCTGCTTTACTCCATCTGAGGAAGAACAACCTTTCTCATATTAGGAGACCAAAACTGCACACAATATTCTAGTCGTGGTCTCTCTGAGACGCTGCATAATTGCAACAAGACATCCCTACACCTGTACTCAAATCCTCTCGTTATGAAGGCCAGCATACCATTTGCCTTCTTTACCACCTGCTGTACCTGCATGCTTACTTTCAGTGACTGGTGTACAAGGAAACCCAGGTCTCGTTGTGCATTCCCCTCTTTCAATCAGTAGCCATTCAGATAATAATCTGCCTTTCTGTTTTTGCTACCAAAGTGGATAACCTCACATTTATCAACATTATACTGCATCTGTCATGCATTCACAGTGAAGCATCTCTGCATCCTCCTCACAGCTCACCCTCCCTCCCAGCTTTGTTTCACCTGCAAATTTGGAGATGTTACATTTTGTTCCCTCATCTAAATTATTTATCATAGAATGTACAGTGCAGAAGGAGGCCATTCGGCCCATCGAGTCTGCACCGGCTCTCGGAAAGAGCATCCTACCCAAGGTCAACACCTCCACCCTATCCCCATAACCCAATAACCCCACCCAACACTAAGGGCAATTTTGGACACTAAGGGCAATTTATCATGGCCAATCCACCTAACCTGCACATCTTTGGACTGTGGGAGGAAACCGGAGCACCCGGAGGAAACCCACGCACACATGGGGAGGATGTGCAGACTCCGCACAGACAGTGACACAAGCCGGAATCGCGCCTGGGACCCTGGAGCTGTGAAGCAATTGTGCTATCCACCATGCTACCGTGCTGCCTGTATGTATTTAATATATATATTGTAAAGAGCCTGGGTCCTAGAACATAGAACATAAAATGCAGAAGGAGGCCATTTGGCCCATCGAATCTGCACCAACCCACTTAAGCCCTCACTTCCACCCTATCCCCGTAACCCAATAATCTCTCCTAATCTTTTTGGACACTAAAGGCAATCGAGTTCCTCCCGGCGGCGGGCCGGACTAGGGCGTCCATTTTGCGCGCTTTCCGAGGCCTCCCGCGTTTGTGCGCGCCAAAAACGACGTCGACACAGAGGGACGTGATGCGCAGGCGCGCTTGACGCAAGACCGAATGCGCATGCGCAGTGGCGCAACGAACGCCATGACGTCACGACGTGCGGCAACTGCGGTGCCGCACATTTAAAGCGGCAATGTCTCGCCAGAAACCGACAATGCCTCCGCTGTGGCAAGGTGGGCCACTACGCTGCCTGCTGTCGAGCAGCTCAACCTGACAATGTTCCCCAATTCCGGCAACCTCGCATGGACGTGCGGACCATTCAGCCTCCTTAATACGAGTCGTGCCCAGACGATATCCAGACCAGTGACACAGACGACCGGGACGCCTTCCGTTTTGCGGTCATTGATGGGAACCGGTTGTCTCCAGCCAGGACCCACCAGACATTGCAAGTGAACACTGTCAATCCGGGTGATGAATGGTGTGCCACCCTAACGGTCAACTGATTACCGATAACATTCCGTCTGGGCACTGCCGCCACCGCCAATCTCATAGCATGGTCAGCCTTCTACGCCATGAAGGTCAGACCACCAATTCGGCCATCCCGTTGTAAGATGGTCGACTACAATGGGAACGTTATCCCGGCTATGGGATCCTGCCAGCTCCAGGTGACACACAACACACACACGGCCACACTCTCATTCGAGATAGTCGGATCATCAAAGGACTCCCTGCTAGGCGCACAGGAATGCAATGTTCTCCACCTCGTGCAACGAGTCCACGCTCTGTCTCCGGAAGGCACATCTGACTTCCCGGATGCAGAATTCAGGGCACAGCTCCAATCGCTCCTCGCCCACAACCAGGAGGCATTCGAGGGCATGGGCACACTGCCCTACACCTACAGAATTCGGCTCAAACCGGATGCCACCCCGGTCATTCACGCACCTCGCAGGGTCCCAGCGCCACTCAAAGACCGACTCAAGCAGCAGCTGCAGGATCTCCAGGACCAAGGGGTGCTATCCCGGGTCACGGGGCCCACACCATGGGTCAGCTCCATGGTGTGTGTTAAGAAGCCCTCTGGTGAGCTCCGGATCTGCATTGATCCAAAAGACCTCAACAACAACCTACTGAGGGAACACTACCCCATACCCAAACGGGAAGAGATCACGAGCGAAATGGCCCGGGCTAAAATCTTTACAAAACTGGATGCCTCGAAGGGTTTTTGGCAGATCCAACTGGATCAGTCCAGCCGAAAGCTGTGCACCTTCAACATCCCTTTCGGCATGTTCTGCTACAACAGAATGCCATTTGGCATCATCTCGGCATCCGAGGTCTTTCACAGGATCATGGAGCAGATGATGGAGGGCATCGAAGGGGTGCGCGTCTACCTGGACGACGTCATCATCTGGTCCACCACACCACAGGAGCACATCAATCGTCTCCAACGCGTCTTTGCGCGCATACGGGAAAGTGACCTGCGCCTCAACCGAGCCAAGTGTTCTTTCGGCCAAACCGAGCTGAATTTCCTGGGGGACCACATTTTCCGGTCAGGGGTCCGTCCGGATGCAGACAAGGTGAGCGCCATTACAGCCATGCCGCAGCCGGCAGACACGAAAGCAGTGCTACGCTTCCTATGCATGGTCAACTTCCTGGGGAAGTTCATTCCCAACCTTGCCTCCCACACGACGGCTCTGCGCCACCTCGTGAAGAAGTCCACGGAGTTCCAGTGGCTGCCCACACACCAGAGGGAATGGGAGGAGTTCAAAATTAAGCTCACCACAGCCCCGGTATTGGCGTTTTTCGACACATCTCGTGGCACTAAAATTTTGACTGATGCCAGCCAGTCCGGCATTGGGGCGGTACTCCTACAGCGGGATGACACTGCGTCATGGGCCCCGGTCGCCTATGCCTCACGGGGCATGACCCCCACAGAACAGCGCTACGCGCAGATCGAAAAGGAGTGCCTGGGTTTGCTGACCGGAATAGACAAGTTCCATGACTACGTGTATGGTCTCCCCCAGTTTACCGTTGAGACTGAGCATCGCCCCCTGGTCAGCATCATAAATAAGGACCTGAACGAGATGACCCCTCGCCTCCAGCACATCCTACTTAAACTCAGGAGGTATGACTTCCAACTAGTCTACACCCAGGGAAAGGACCTTACCATTGCGGATGCCCTATCCAGAGCAGTGAGCACGCCGCCCGACTCGGAGGGGTTCGTCTGTCAGGTCGAAGCGCAGGTGGCCTTCACATCGGCAAATCTGCCAGCTGACGACTCCAGTCTGGCCCGTATTCGCCGGGAAACTGCGGCTGACCCCCTTCTACAACGGGTGATGTGCCACATGACGGGTGGGTGGCTCAAAGGACAGTGCCCGCAGTTCTACAATGTCCGAGACGACTTGGCCGTCATTGATGGTGTTCTTCTAAAGCTGGACCGGATTGTGATTCCGCACAGCATGCACAAGCTGGTCCTCGACCAACTACACGAAGGCCACCTTGGGGTCGAGAAGTGCAGACTGAGGGCCCGAGAGGTGGTATACTGGCCGGGCATCAGTGATGACATTGCCAATATGGTGCTCAACTGCCCCACCTGCCAATGGTTTCAACCGGCGCAGCCTCCTGAGACGCTTCAGCCCCATGAGCTGGTGACGTCCCCCTGGGCGAAGGTGGGTGTGGACCTTTTTCATGGGCTTGGCAGGGACTATGTAATCGTCATTGATTACTTTTCCAACTATTCAGAGGTCATACGCCTGCACGATTTAACATCGTCCGCTGTCATAAGGGCCTGCAAAGACACCTTCGCTTGCCACGGCATTTCGATTACTGTCATGTCAGACAATGGGCCCTGTTTTGCCAGCCAGGAATGGTTGTCCTTTGCTGCTTCGTATGGCTTCACACATGTGACGTCCAGCCCTCTGCATCCCCAGTCCAATGGAAAGGCGGAGAAGGGCGTTCACATCGTCAAGCGGCTCCTCTGCAAGGCTGCTGCTGCCGGATCGGATTTCTGCCTAGCCCTGCTGGCCTATCGCTCGGCCCCACTAGCCACTGGCCTCTCACCAGCCCAGCTGTTGATGGGTCACGCCCTCAGGTCCACTGTGCCATCCAGTCTGGTACCCACAACCAACCATGCTCCGGTATTGCACAGGATGCAACAGCAGCGCGTTCACCAGAAGATGGCATATGACACACGGGCAACTGATCTTCCCGCCCTGGCGCCTGGAGATGACGTCCGCATCCACCTACCAGCAGGTGGCTGGTCAGCACCTGCCGAAATTCTCCGACGCTTGGCTCCCCGCTCATTCCTGGTTCACATGCCTGATGGCTCCATTCGTAGGCGTAATCGCCGGGCTCTTCGCCTACTTCTACGCTCGCTACGGGAACTTACACCGACACCGCGCTCTACTGTTGTTCCTAATATCGACTTCGTGGAGCTTCCTGCCACCATGCTCCTTCCGTCGTCGCCCGTGGCCAGGCCCATTCCTCAGCCGGTGGATCCAGACCCACCCTTGAGGCGGTCAACCCAAATTCGTCGTTCACCTACGAGACTGGACTTATGAGCCTGTTTGTACATTGAACTCATAATACCACTGTGTTAATATGTTTCTGTTCTTCCTTTTCGTTACAGGAGTTCGTTTTTGTCATTCAACATTTCCCCGTTCTTTGTTTAAGGTCCAACCTTGTTGTTATGTCGCACCCGACATCGCCCCTTGTATATAGTTTAGCCTCATGTACATGCTGTAGATATTGCACACACACATATTGCACACACACATTCAGCTGCACTCAGTACACATCTCTATTCATAACCACATCGGCACATGTTCTTGTACAAAAGGGGGGATGTCATGATATTCAGGTAAACATCATAGCACATACGTACTGATGGACAGATCAACAGACCAATCAACACACACACAACACCACAGCCAATCACAGGCAAGAGCATACACAGTACAAAACAGGGAACACGACACTTCCTGAGCTTTCCAGCAGGAGACAGCTCAGGGCATAGAGCTCATAGCAAGCCACTCAGACATCCACCGTGCGCTGAGTGCCACTAGAAGATAGTATTAGGAATAGGTCCACAGATTCTAGGGTTATGATCGAACCTCAGTAACCAGTTTACCACTGTAAATAAATGTTAGCAATAAAACTGAGTTGTACCATTCGCAACCGTGTTGGTTCGTCTGTGTAGCAGAGTGTGTGAGGGAGAGGGGCTGATTAAAGTGAGTGTGTGAGAGAGAGGAGCTGAGTACAGTGAGTGTGTGAGGGAGAGGGGCTGATTACAGTGAGTGTGTGAGGGTGAGGGGGTGATTACGGTAAGTGTGTGAGGGAGAGAGACAGATTACAGTGAGTGTGTGAGGGAGAGGGTCTGATTACAGTGAGTGTGTGCGGGGCTGATTACAGTGAGTGAGGGAGGGAGAGGGACTGGTTAAAAGCAGACACATTGGGAGTATGAATAAGTTGCTTGACTCCTCAAGCCTGCACCACCACTTTGGAATGGGACAATATTTTCTGCACTCCCCCCCCACCCCTGTCTTCCTGGCGTGTTTGTCGGTGGTAGTTGGTGGACACACGTTGGCTGGCGAACGGATCTTCTGATCCTGCCTGTCATGATATGCAAACACGCAGCTAATGTACACATAGAATAGGACACGGCCAATGAGCAGTCAGGACACTCAGGGGTGGTATCTCACTATAAAAGGGATGAGGCATTCACACCCTGCCTCTTTCCACAGAGCAACATCTACAGAGTGAGACAGGGTGTATCCTCAGCATCACACCCCAGCACGTGGCTTAGAGCAAGGCTGGTTCAGTTAGACTGAGTTACTACATTTAGATTAGCAGAGAGTCAAACTCATTGAGAATTGTCCTAACAGTTCAATAAAACACATTGAACTCACTTCAAAGTCTGGAGCATCTTTTACTCAAAACTGTATCAAGTGGCAGCTTGTGTTATTCCAAATTACATAACACAACATAACACAACATGATACCAGAAGTCTGTTCAATCTAGTTAGTTCAACTCAGCAAGATCCGTGACGACCAGCGAATGTATACCGGCACAATGGAAAAGATTCAGGCTCCTCACCAACTCAGGACCTCCGGCAATCTCAGTGCCAACTGGCGGACATTCAAGCAGAAATTTCAGCTTTGCGTTGAAGCATCAGACCTCAATAGTGCGTCTGATGCACGGAAGATAGATCTTCTCCTCACCACAGCGGGTGATCACGCCTTGGAAATATTCAACTTCTTTCACTTCACCGAAGATCAGGACAAGACAAAGTTTCAGACCATCCTGGACAAGTTTGACAGACTCTGTGAGGTGGACACCAACAAAATCTTCGAGCGCTATATATTCAAGCAGCGATTGCAAGGTAAAGACGAATCCTTCACCTCATATTTAACTAACGTTAGACTGCTAGCGCAATCCTGCAACTTCGGTGATATCACTGACTCCATGATCAGAGACCAAATCATTTTTGGAGTTCACTCTGATCCTCAGAGAGCAGTTACTGAAGATCAAGCATATGACCCTGCCAGTCGTGATTGAAACATGCACAGTGCATGAGTACGCTAAAAATCGCTATTCCCAGTACAAAACGGCAGAAAATGATAGACTAGCCTCCCACGAGGCGGAGAGTGTGCAGGCCATCTCCCGGATGCAGCGCCTCAACATTGACGAAAGCAACCATTTTGTGCACTCTTCCCGGGGCATGACGCATGCGTGATGCGAACAGGATAACAAAGCGGCCAAAACCCGCACTGCGCAGGTGCAGACGTATGAGAACCGCACTGCGCATGTGCAACGACGCACGGAGTGTCAGTACGCCGACGTCATGACGTGTTCGAACTGTGGCATCACCCATTTAAAGAAACACTGCCCTGCAAGAGGCAGACGCTGTTTAAACTGCGGGAAGCCAGGCCACTATACAGCCATGTGCAGATCTACACCACCAGTCTGGAGCCAGCGCTCCCAATTCCGACGACGCCGTATCCGGAGTGTGCAACAATGCCTACAGGATTCTGATCCGGCCGTGCAATGGATCAAGATGATGAATGCCTGGACAACGCCTACCATGTGGGTATTATTACAACGTGTGAATATGCCACATCAGACACATCGCAAATCCAATCCATCCTAACTGTGGATTCTGAGCAAGCTCCTGGATTACATCGGGAATGCCATCACGGCACTGGGATCCTGCCTTTCTGCATGTATCCAACCGACACACACAAGCACGGTTACGCTTTGAAATTGTTAAGCCGGACAGGGCGTCCCTATGAGGTGTGCACACCTGCAAGCAGCTGAACCTCATTCAAAGGGTTTACACCATGACATCCTCCCATGTGGATCTTCAGGCCGGCATCGATGACATCCTCGTCTAGTATCCAGATGTCTTCAACGAGATGGGTACGCTGCCATATCGATACAAGATTCTGCTCCGATCTGATGCCAAGCCAGTGGTCCACGGACCACAACGAGTCCCTGCTGCACTGAGCGAGCGCCAGAAGGCACAGCTCAAGGATCTTCAGCAACAAGGCATCATATCCAAGGTCACCGAACCGAACCGACTGGGTCAGCTCGATGGCGTGCGTAAAGAAGCCTTCGGGGGACCTGCTCATCTGCATTGATCCCAAGGATCTCAATAAGAATATAATGCGGGAACATTTCCCCATCCCGAAGCGGGAGGAACTCACGAATGAGGTGGAACGCGCGCTTCTTCACCAAATTGGATGCATTACAAGGATTTTGGCAAATCCAGCTGGAAGAGTCCAGCAGAAGGCTCTGCACCTTCAACACGCCTTTTGGCAGATACTGCTACAATCGCATGCCATTTGGCATCATCTCGGCATCGGAGATATTCCATCGCATCATGGAGCAGATGATGGAAGGCATTGAAGGGGTTCGTGTGTACGTGGACAACATTATCATATGGTCCACGACCCCTGAAGAACATGTGTCCCATCTCCAGAAGGTATTCAGCCGTGTACATGCCAATGGCCAAAAGTTAAACAGGTCCAAATGTTGTTTTGGCACATCGATGCTCAAGTTCCTAAGGGACCAGATCTCACAGCATGGTGTGCGCCCGGACACAGACAAAATCAAGGCCATCGAGGTGATGAAGGTCCCTGGGGACAAAAAGGCGGTGCTGAGCTGCTTGGGTATGGTCAATTTTCTGGGCACGTTCATTCCAAACATAGCCACACACACACACGGCCCTACGCAATCTGGTGAAAAAGTCAACTGCCTTTGAGTGGAAGGCGGCACACCAGACAGAGTGGCTGGAGCTGAAAGCCAAACTCGCCACTGCACCAGTCTTGGCATTCTTCAACCTGGACCGGGAGACAAAGATATCCACAGATGCGAGTCAGGATGGCATCGGTGCGGTGTTGCTTCAACGAGATGACACATCATCCTGGGCACCAGTAGCCTACGCATCAAGGGCGATGACGCCCACTGAAACCAGATATGCACAGATTGAGGAGAGCTTGGGTCTTCTCACCGGCATCCTCAAATTTCATGATTATGTCTGCGGCCTGCCGACATTCACTGTTGAAACGGATCATAGGCCTCTGGTCCACATCATCCACAAGGACCTGAACGACATGACGCTTCGGTTGCAGAAAATCCTGCTTAAACTGAGGAGGTATGACTTCAACTTGGTGTACGCACCTGGAAAGGAGCTCATCATCGTTGATGCATTGTCCCGCTCCGTCACCTCGCCCAGTGAGCCGCTGGAGATCATCCAGCACATCGAATCGCATGTGCAGCTGTGTGCTAGCACTCTCCCGGCGACAGATGAGAAGTTCTCATCCATGATGAGACAGCCAAAGACCCCCTCTTGTAGCACGTCATCCACAACCTCATCAATGGCTGGCAGAAAGGGCAGTGCCCACAATTTTACAATGTGAAGGATGACCTGACGGTGATTGATGGTGTCCTCCTCAAGCTGGACAGAATTGTCATTCCGCTCAGTCTCCAGAGCTTGGTGCTGCGCCTGATTCATGAGGGACACCTGGGCATCGAGAAGTGCAGACGCAGAGCCCGGCAAGCTGTTGACTGGCCCGCCATCAGCCAGGGCATCACAAACATGGTCCTAAACTGTGCCACCTGTCAACGGTTCCAGCCAGTGCAGAGCAAGGAGACGCTCCAACAGCATGACATAGTGACCTCTCCGTGGTCCAAGGTAGGCGTCGACCTCTTTCATGCGAATGGTCGCGACTACATACTGATCATCGACTATTTCTCAAATTACCCTGAGGTGCTGAAGCTCCCGGACCTCACCTCTCAGACCGTCATCAAAAGCCTGTAAGGAGACGTTCTCAAGGCATTGCATCCCAATCACCGTCATGAGCGACAATGGCCCGTGCTTTAGCAGTCAAGAATGGTCCACGTTTGCCAGGTCATACAATTTCCAGCATGTCACCTCCAGTCCACACTATCCGCAGTCCAATGGAAAAGGCGAGGAAGGGATGCACATTGTGAAACAGCTCATCTGCAAGGCCATGGACTCTGCTTCCGACATACACCTTGCACTGCTCGCGTACAGGGCGACTCCATTGTCCACTGGCATGTCGCCGGCTCAACTCCTGATGAACAGGGACCTGTCAAAGCGCCGTCGTCCCCTCCTCCACCTCTGCGGCGGTCGATCAGGATCAGATGTAAGCCTCAGAGACTGGGCTTGTGAATGTTTGTTTTGTTTGCTCTGTTCTGTTGTCCTCTGTCAGTCACGTTAGACAGACTCATTCACATGGAAACACATTCACATACGCCAACAAAACATAAAAAAAAGTGGAGATGTCATGATATGCAAACATGCAGCTAATGAACATATAGAATAGGACACGACCAATGAGCAGTCAGGACACTCAGGGGTGGTATCTCACTATAAAAGGGATGAGGCACTCACACCCCGCCTCTTCCCACAGACCAACATCGACAGAGTGAGACAGGGTGTATCCTCAGCATCACACACCAGCACGTGGCTTAGAGCAGGGCTGGTTCAGTTAGACTGAGTTGCTACATTTAGGTTAGCAGAGAGTCGAACTCATTGAGAACTGTGCTAATAGTTCAATAAAACACATTGAACTCACTTTAAAGTCTGGAGCATCTTTTACTCAAAACTGCATCAAGGGGCAGCTTGTGTTATTCCAAATTACATAACACAACATGATACCAGGAGTCTGTTCAATCTAGTTAGTTCAACTCAGCAAGATCCGTGACGACGAGCGAATGTATACCGGCACAATGGAAAAGATTCAGGCTCCTCACCAGCTCAGGACGTCCGGCAATCTGAGTGCCAACTGGCGGACAATGGTTCAATAAAACACATTGAACTCACTTCAAAGTCTGGAACATCTTTTACTCAAAACTGCATCAAGTGGCAGCTTGTGTTGTTCCAAATTACATAACACTCCACTGCCATTCTCAATGACATCCACCCACCGCTACTGGGAAGTGCACTGCAGTGGTTCGCTGTCGGCGATTCTGCAAGATCCTGATGGTGACAACAACCGGAAGCTCCCGCCTAGAATTCCCATTTTTAGACTCAGTGGGGTGGCAAGCTACTCCTGTTGGCCAGAATGGCGGGATCCCACTCCAGATTCCCTGCTTGGAGCATCATTAATTATTTATATACGAGTTCTCCCATGAGTTCCCTGGCTAACTGGCAGCTGTTTCATCTACCCACTATTAGCTGAGGGATTCGAAGGTCCCAGCACCATATTTAAACACCACACACATATCACTCTCTCATAGAATCATAGAATTTACAGTGCAGAAGGAGGTCGTTCGGCCCATCGAGTCTGCACCGGCCCTTGGAAAGAGCCCCCTACCCAAGCCCACATCTCCATCCTATCCCGTAACCTAGTAATCCCACCTAATCTTTTTGGACACTGAGGGCAATTTAGCGTGGTCAATCCACCTAACCTACACATCTTTGGACTCTCCTTCCCACTGTCTTCACCAGACTGTGAAGCATGGGCAGAATCCAGAGGCAAAGAGCCCATCGCTTCAGGAAATGGCAACACCAGCTCTCACCATCGGGGCTCTTGAGGGCCTCATTTGAGGAGTCTGGGCCCACCGGCATGTGCTTTACCCTAGGGATGGCTCAAAGAATCACACGACCCTCACCCCTCCGGCCTAGGATGCTGTTACCCAGCAGGTCAACATGGCTGCCACCAGCCCATGGCTGATATCCAGTGCAGAAAGCGGATTAATCCTCTCATGCACTCCGCCAGGCTAAGTCCTCTCTCAGCTCCATTCACCATCAACCTCTCAGCATGTACTCAAAGAGCTACTCCCTTCATGGATCTCACACCTCCAGTCACAGGGGGCCCACATCAACATGTATTCTCTCAACAAAGCTTTCACAACACCGCCATCCTATCTGTCTTGTTGCTAACACTCCAATCACTGTCCCTTCTGGGAAGGGCTCACCTCACACAGCGGACAAGAGTTTCACCCAAACTCTGCATCTTTCTTACAGACCAATTCATAGAATCCCAACAGTGCAGAAGGAGGCCATTCAGCCCATCGAGTCTGCATCAACCCTCTGAAAGAGCACTCCACCAAGGCCCAGTTCCCTGCCCTATCTCTGTAACCACGCATCTTGATCATGGCTGATCCAAATACCCTGCACATATTTAGACTGTGGGAGGAAACTGGAGCACCCGGAGGAAACCTACGCAGACACGGGGAGAACGTGCAAACTCCGCACAGACAGTCGCCCGAGATCAGAATCAAACCAAGTTCTCGAGCGCCGTGACGCAGCAGTGCTAACCAGTGTGCCAAGGTGCTCCCAAATATGCACACAACAAATGAGGGTGAGAGAGAGAGGATTCAGAGTTCCTCACCCTCAGTGAGTTCGAGGAGGCTGCAACAGAGCTTGCCAGTGAAGGCAGGCATCATTCCTGAGGTAATGCAGAGCTTGGCCTCCCGCAACAACCTTGCGATGATTTAGGCTCCACCACTTCACCAAATCTTGCAATTGACACTGAATGCCCTTCCACCTAAAGTGTCCCTTTACGTTTTTCATGTACCAGCAGACTGCGGCCAGCTAGTCAGCCCAGCAGCGCACTGAACCTCAAAGAACAAAGAACAAAGAAAATGACAGCACAGGAACAGGCCCTTCGGCCCTCCCAGCCTGTGCCGATCCAGATCCTTTATCTAAACCTGCCTTCTATTTTCCAAGGATCTACTTCCCTCTGTTTCTCGCCCATTCATATATCTGTCTAGGTGCATCTTAAATGATGCTATCGTGCCCGCCTCTACCATCTCCACTGGCAAAGCGTTCCAGGCACCCTCTGCGTAAAAAACGTTCCACGCACATCTCCCTTAAACTTTCCCCCCCTCACCTTGAAATCATGACCCCTTGTAATTGACACCCCCACTCTTGGAAAAAGCTTGTTGCTATCCACCCTGTCCATACCTCTCATAATTTTGTAGACCTCAATAAGGTCCCCCCTCAACCTCTGTCTTTCCAACGAAAACAATCCTAATCTACTCAACCTTTCTTCATAGCTAGCACCCTCCATACCAGGGAACATCCTGGTGAACCTCCTCTGCACCCTCTCTAAAGCATCCACATCCTTCTGGTAATGTGGCGACCAGAACTGCACGCAGTATTCCAAATGTGGCCTAACCAAAGTCCTATACAACTGTAACATGACCTGCCGACTCTTGTACTCAATACCCCGTCCGATGAAGGCAAGCGTGCTGTATGCCTTCTTGACCACTCTATTGATCTGTGTTGCCACCTTCAGGGTACAATGGACCTGAACTCCCAGATCTCTCTGGACATCAATTTTCCCCAGGATTCTTCCATTGACCGTATAGTCCGTTCTTGAATTAGCTCTTCCAAAATGCATCACCTCGCATTTGCCTGGATTGAACTCCATCTGCCATTTCTCTGCCCAACTCTCCAATCTATCTATATTTTGCTGTATTCTCTGACAGTCTTCCTCGCTATCTGCAACACCACCAATCTTAGTATCATCTGCAAACTTGCTAATCAGATCACCTATACCTTCGTCCAGATCATTTATGTATATCACAAGCAACAGTGGTCCGAGCACGGATCCCTGTGGAACACCACTAGTCACCTTTCTCCATTTTGAGACACTCCCTTCCACCACTACTCTCTGTCTCCTGTTGCCCAGCCAGTTCTTTATCCATCTAGCTAGTACACCCTGAACCCCATACGACTTCATTTTTTCCATTAACCTTCCATGGGAAACTTTATCAAACGCCTTACTGAAGTCCATGTATATGACATCTACAGTCCTTCACTCATCAATTAACTTTGTCACTTCCTCAAAGAATTCTATTAAGTTGGTAAGACATGACCTTCCCTGCACAAAATCATGCTGCCTATCATTGATAAGTCTATTTTCTTCCAAATGTGAATAGATCCTGGGCGCGATTCTCCACCCCCACGCCGAAGTGGCCGCGCCGTCGTGAACGCCGTCGAGGTTCACGATGGCGCGGAATGGCCCCGGTCCCGACCGATTCAGGCCCTGACAATGGGCCAGTATCAGGGCCGCGTCATCTACCCGCGCCAGGCCTTGTCGCCCGCGTAAAAGCGGCGCCGAATAGGTGACGCGGCCAGCGCCGCATAACGGACGTCATCCGCGCATGCGCGGGTTGGCCGGCGCCAACTCGCGCATGCGTGGTTGCCGTCCTGTCCAAATCCGCCCCGCAAGACGATGGGGGACGGATCTTGCGGGGCCGCGGAAGGAAGGAGGTCCTCCTTCAGAGAGGACGGCCCGACAATCGGTGGGCACCGATCGCGGGCCACCCCACAGTCAAGGTACCCCTCCCCGGTGCAGGATCCCCCCTCGCCCCCCCCACAGGCTGCCCCCCCAGCGTTCACGCACCGCCCACGACTGTAGCGACCAGGTGTGGACGGCGCCGGGGGGAACCCGCCGTTTTGGCCTGGCCGTTCGGCCCATCCGGGCCTCAGAATCGCGGGGGTGCCGGAGAATCGCCATTTTGGGTATCTCCGGCAATTCTCCGGCCTGCAAAACTCGACCGGCTTGTTCCCGCCGGTTGGGAGAATCGCGGGAGGGCGTCGGACCGGCGTCCCCGGAAATTTTGGCGGCCCAGGCGATTCTCCCAACCGGCGTGGGAGTGGAGAATCGCGCCCCCTATCTCTCAGTATCTTCTCCAACAGTTTGTCTACCACTGACGTCACGCTCACAGGTCTATAATTCCCTGGATTATCCCTGCTACCCTTCTTAAACAAAGGGACAACATTAGCAATTCTCCAGTCCTCCGGGACCTCACCCGTGCTCAAGGATGCTGCAAAGATATCTGTTAAGGCCCCAGCTATTTCGTCCCTCGCTTCCCTCAGTAACCTGGGATAGATCCCATCCGGACCTGGAGACTTGTCTTTTAGAATACCCAAAACTTCCCCCTTCCTTATGCCGACTTGACCTAGAGTATTTAAACATCCATCCTTAGCCTCAACATCCGTCATGTCCTTCTCCTTGGTGAATACCGATGCAAAGTACTCATTAAGAATCTCATCCATTTCCTCTGGCTCCACGCACAAATTCCCTCTTTTGTCTTTGAGTGGGCCAATCCTTTCTCTAGTTACCCTCTTGCTCCTTATATACGAATAAATGGCTTTGGGATTTTCCTTAACCCTGTTAGCCAAAGATGTTTCATGACCCCTTTTAGCCCTCTTTATTGTGCGTTTGAGATTTGTCCTACTTTCCCGATACTCCTCCAAAGCTTCATCAGTTTTAAGTCACCTAGATCTTATGTATGCTTCTTTTTCATTTTAGCTAGTCTCACAATTCCAGCCATCATCTATGGTTCCCTAATCTTGCCATTTCTATCCCTCATTTTCACAGGGGCATGTCTGTCCTGCACTCTAATCAACTTTTCCTTAAAAGACTCCCACATTTCAAATGTGGATTTACCCTTAAACAGCTGCTCCCAATCCACATTCCCTAGCTCCTGCCGAATTTTGTTATACTTGGCCTTTCCCCAATTTAGCACTCTTTCTTTAGGACCACTCTCGTCTTTGTCCATGAGTATTCTAAAACTTACGGAATTGTGATCGCTATTCCCAAAGTAATCACCGACTGAAACTTCAACCACCTGGCCGGGATCATTCCCCAATACCAGGTCCAGTATGGCCCCTTCCCGAGTTGGACTATTTACATACTGCTCTAAAAAACTTTCCTGGATGCTCCTTACAAATTCTGCTCCATCTACGCCTCCAACACTACATGAGTCCCATTCAATGTTGCGGAAGTTAAAATCTCCCATCACGACCACCCTATTGCTTCTACCTTTTTCTATAATCTATCTACATATTTGTACCTCTACTTCACGCTCGCTTTTGGGAGGCCTGTAGTAAAGTCCCAACAATGTTACTGCACCCTTCCTATTTCTCAGCTCTATCCATATTGCCTCAGTGCTCGAATTCTCCATCATGCCCTCCTTAATCACAGCTGTGCTATCATTTCTGACCAGTAATCCAACTCCTCCACCCCTTTTACCTCCCTCTATATCCCTCCTGAAGCATCTATACCCTGGGATATTTAGTTGCCAGTCTTGCCCTTCCCTCAACCAAGTCTCAGTAATACCAATAACATCATATTCCCTGGTACTAATCCAAGCCCTAAATTCATCTGCCTTACCTGCTACACTTCGCGCATTGAAACAAATGCACCTCAGACCACCTGTCCCTTTGCGTTCATCATCTGTTCGCTGTCTACTCTTCCCCTTAGTCACATTGAGTTTATTATCTAGTACCTTGCTGGCTTTAGTTGCTGCCTCTTTACTGACCTCTAACTTCCTTTTTTGGCGCCGGTCGGCGGACATCGCGCCGATTACGGAGAATTTCGCCCCCTAATCTGGTTTCCATCCCCCTGCCACATTAGTTTAAAACCTTCCCAACAGTGTTAGCAAAAGCACCCCCTAGGACATTGGTTCCAGTCCTGCCCAGGTGTAGACCATCTGATTTGTAATGGTCCCATCGCCCCCAGAACCGGTTCCAATGTCCCAAAAATCTGAACCCCTCCCTCCTGCACCATCTCTCAAGCCACGTATTCATTCTGACTATTCTTGAATTTCTACTCTGACAGTCTCGTGGCACTGGTAGCAATGCTGAGATTACTACCTTTGAGGTCCTACTTTTTAACTTATCTCCTAACTCCCTAAATTCTGATTGTAGGACCTCATCCCATTTTCTACCTATATCGTTGGTGCCTATATGCACCACGACAACTGGCTGTTCACCCTCCACTTTCAGTATGTCCTGCAGCGATCTGAGACATCCCTGACCCATGCACCCGGGAGGCAACATACCATTCGGGAGTCTCATTTTCGACCACAGAAATGCCTGTCTACTCCCCCTACGATTGAATTCCCTATGACTATAGCTCTGCCAGTCTTTTTCCCGCCCTTCTGCGCAGCAGAGCCAGCCACAGTGCCATGAGCCTGGCTACTACTACCTTCCCCTGGTGAGTCATCTCCCCCAACAGTATCCAAGACGGTATATCTGTTTTGGAGGGAGATGACCGCAGGGGACACCTGCACTGCCTTCCTGCTCTTTCTCTGCCTTTTGGTCACCCATTCCATGTCTCCCTCACCAATCCTAATCTGCGGTGTGACCAACTCACTGAATGTGCTATCCACGACTTCCTCAGCATCGCGGATGCCATAAAGTGAGTCCATCCGCAGCTCCAGAGCCATCATGCGGTCTAACAGGAGCTGCAGCTGGACACACTTCCCACACATGAAGGAGTCAGGGGCATCGGCCGCGTCCCTGAACTCCCACATTGAGCACGAGGAGCATAACATGGGTCTGGGATCTCCTGCCATTTTTACACTTTAACTTAACTGATTACAAATATAATATCAAATAATGAATAAGTGAAAGGAATAAAGATTTTACTTACCAATCACAATACTTACCAACATACGAAGAGTTAAATTTCTCCCAGCTACTGCTAATTGGAGCACTTCCCTTACCAGCCAATCAGGTCACTGCTTCGCTGTGATGTCACTCTTCAAGGTAAGTTTTTAAAGTTTTTAAAGAGGAAAACTTACCTTCCCGACAGACCCCTGGCCACTGCTCCTGCCAAAAATCTGAAGGCCGCCTCTCCGGCAGCTGTGTCCCCGCCGCTCTCCTCGCGCTCTTTTATCCTGTGTCCCCGCCGCTCTCCTCACGCTCTTTTATCCTGTGTCCCCGCCGCTCTCCTCACGCTCTTTTATCCTGTGTCCCCGCAGCTCTCCTCGCGCTCTTTTATCCTGTGTCCCCGCCACTCTCCTCGCGCTCTTTCACTGTTTCCCTGCTGCTCTCCTCGCGCTCTATTATCCTGTGTCCCCGCCGCTCTCCTCGCGCTCTTTCACTGTGTCCCTGCTGCTCTCCTCGCGCTCTGTTATCCTGTGTCCCCGCCGCTCTCCTCGCGCTCTTTCACTGAGTCTCCGCCACTCTCCTCACTCTCTTTTATTCTGTGTCCCCGCCACTCTCCTCGTGCTCTTTCACTGAGTCTCCGCCGCTCTCCTCGCGCTCTTTCACTGAGTCTCTGCTGCTCTCCTTGCGCTCTTTCACTGTGTCCCCGCCACTCTCCTCGCACTCTTTCACTGCAGGCTGTGACGTTATGGTTCAACTTCTTTTTACTTCTACCTGCCCTCGAGTCTCCCTCTTGATCCTTACTCGGCGGGATCCTTACAGTGATTGTCTTTTTTTTTGGTTAAAGGAGGAGGTAGGGAGGAAAACACTTAAGAAGTGTTTCAGGTTTAACTGTCACTTGACAACAGCTCCTCCACAAACCACCTTCAAGATACGGTGACCGCAATGCACTGATACAAATTTTCCCCGTAACAGCCAAACAACAGATCCGCTCTCCTGTCCTCTGCTGGATGCTTGCCTTGACTTGAACACCTAGGGTGTCTTGCTCAGGTACACTTTCTGGATGCAGTGACCGCAATGCACTGATGCAAAGTTTCCCTGCAACAGCCAATCAGCAGCTCCGCTCTACTGCCCTCTGCTGGATGCTTGCCTTGACTTGAACACCTAGGGTGTCTTGCTCAGGTACACTTTCTGGATGCAGTGACCGCAATGAACTGATGCAAATTTTCCCTGCAACAGCCAATCAGCAGCTCTACTCTACTGCCCTCTGCTAGATACTTGCCTTGACTTGAACACCTAGGGTATCTTGCTCAGGTACACTTTCTGGATGCAGTGACCGCAATGCACTGATGCAAATTCACCCTACAACAGCCAATCAGCATCTCCGCTCTACTGTCCTCTCCTGGATGCTTGCCTTGCTCAAAGGACGTCTGAGGATAAAGGCGCTCAGGAACAACCATCACAGTGCATACTCACCCTGTCCACCAGCGCAGAGACTCATCACCTTGGTGGGACGCGGCTCAAGGTTAGAATAGGAGTAGTTTTCTGGAGAACACCTCACAGACAGGTCCCTGTAGCACCCACCATGAAGACCTTGGTCCAACAGATCTTGCCAGATCTCAACCATGGACTCCATCCCATGTACACTGATAGGCACCATCAGGATGTAGGCCACATGGGAACAAGGTAGCTTGACCTCCCTCCAGGTGCCCCATCTCCTGTAGGAGTCAGCTGGGGCCCTCTGTCATCCATAGGCAGGATGAGCGTCAGTCGGACACCCTGGTGGCCTCCATTGAGAACACTTCAATTGTGTGTAGCTGCTCAGAGTTCCCTCAAGCTGTGCCCACACCAACTCCAGCAGCACAAGCAGCAGAGGGTGCTTCTGCCCCACAGCAGGAGATCCTTATGAGGCCAGAACTCTCCAGGGCTCTGGCCACCAGAGATTGTCCACCAAGGTCATCACAGACATTAGGATATAGCAGTCAGCAGGCTGCCTCCATCCCTGCTATTGGTGTCAGGGCTTCAGCAAGGTGTAGTGGTAGCGTTAGGAAAGTTTAAAACTTTTACTGTCACCTCAGGGTCACGGGTGCTCTATCACTGTGAATAAATTGCACCTTTTCAAAACCATTCCACGGTATCCGAATGTCATGGTCAGATGAAAGTATTTTGCTTTGCATCTTTGCAATCCTCTTATCTCGAGTTTCAGTCTTTCTCACACTCAGAGTGTCCCCTTTTAAGATTAACATTCACGTGATACCAACCTCAGTGCAATTCAATACCGGACCTTAGTGTGTTGTCAGGGAATTGTGTGTAATTCTTGATTAGGTGTGTGTGGTGGGGAGTTCTCAACCCTTAGTCTTCAAGGGATAGCAATGGCTGAGGAGGGCTTATCAGAAATGTAACTCTGTGCATCTGGATTTCCGAACTGACAGTGCCCTAAATAAAGACATGCACTTTAGGATGAGAGTCCTATGCTGCACTGCACTTTCTTCGTTACAGAGTTTGCATCTTTACATGGCATAGGAAGCATCTAACCTCAACTCATATCATTGTTCTTCCTTACTGGACTTTAAGTTGACAGAGTGAGCACATTACCAGGACACCGATGACCACAGCTAAGATTTGATTCTAGTGAATCATGAACACCTGAGGCCCAGGTGTGAATGCTGGGCCCGTGTTCTCAGCAATCGTTTGGCTATTCCCTCAGAAGTCATAAAATGACTTAGATGGCAAGAAGAGATGCCACCTAATGGTTGGACTTAGTTTTACTCCTCTTGGAACTTTGCAGTTAGGCATAGTATTACTGGCACACCCCCCACGTCTCCGTTCCTCCATGACATAATGTTGTCCCTCAGCATCCCCTTAGGCTTCCTGCACCTGCTCATTGAACCATACAAATATTAAGCATTGAAGGAGGCCATTCGGCCCATCTTGTCCATGCCAGCCTGAGGCCACTCAGGTGCTCTTTGTAATCCCACCTTCCTGCACCCGGTCCATAGCTCTGTAGCTTACAGCACTTAAGGTGCAGATCCAGATACATTTTAAAATAGTTTAGGGTCTCTGCCTCCACCCCAATTTGGGTATTGAATTTCAGACTCTCACCGCCCTCAGCATAAAAAGGTTCTTCCCCATGTCTGTCTACACCTTCTGCTACTACATCCCCTGGGGCTAGAATTATTCACCAAGGGAAACAATTTATCATGTCCACTCTATCTCTTCCCCTCATAGTTTTGTACACCTGAATTAAGTCACCCCTCAGCCTTCTTTGTTCCAAGGAAAATAACCCCAACCTAGCCAATCTCTCCTCGTAGCTACATTTTTCAAGCCCTTGCAACATTCTTGTAAACTTCTTCTGCACTCTCTCCAGAGCAATTTTTTTTGAGTCGTTAATGTCACAAGCAGGCTTACATTAACACTGCAATGAAGTTACTGTGAAAAGCCCCTAGTCTCCAGATTCCGCACCTGTTCGGGTACACAGAGAGAGAATTCAGAGTTTTCAGCTGGTACAGGAATTGATCCCGCGCTGCTGGCCTTGTTCTGCATCACAAACCAGCTGTCTACTGTTATGGGCCAGGGTTTAGAAAACCCCAAAATGTACAATTGAGTTCACCTGACCCACAACTTTTACTAGATTGTGGTATGGGGAGCACATGGCCCACTCTACAGGAGTGGTACAGCAGAAATGGAAAATAATTTTTTTAAGCAAAACAATGTTTATTCTATGAACTCAAGTTAATCTTTTTAAAACATACAGTGAACATCTTAGCAACCATTAATTCAAATACAACCCCCACAGAATACAACACTAAGTAATCCTTTAAGCTTTCCTTTTAACATCCATAAGACTTAAAGCACCTTTTACCAGAAGCACATCAGGTTAAAGGCACTACTGTTATTAGTTTTAAATCACCAGGATCGATTTACAATCTTTAGATTACAGAGAGCGACTCTAATACACCATCTGGCTGTGACTGCAGCTCTCCAGCTCTGAAAATGAAACTAAAACACACCCTGCAGCAAACAGCCTAAAACAAAAGTAAAAAGCTGACAGACTGCCCAGCTCCACCAACTCTCTGACATCACTGAAGTAATAAACACCCATTTCTTAAAGGTACTGTCACTACAGATACTTATATACACACCCATTTATAAACACATATTTCTTAAAGGTACTCTCAAATGACACCTCCCCCCAAGAAAAAAAATAAACCATCAACTTCAAGGTGGTTTCATTTTTCACCTTTTCACTATCCTTTAAGTAACGCACACAGTAAATATACATTTTCATTTCAACAAACAACACATGCAAACAGGTATAATAATATAGTCCCTTTTTTAAAAAAATTTTCTTCCTCCAACTGAAATCCTTCTCGATTGACAGTCTCTTTGAACAAGAAGGTCTCTGCACGATCCGTCCATTTCTCTACGCCTCGGCATTTCTCTTTAAAGTCAGATACTTTAGTTCAATTTGATCACAGAGTCCCTTGTAATTCTCCAACACACGAGCATTGGTTCTCACAGCCTTCAAGCAGTCAAATGCTTGTTGACACTCCGCTGTCCACTGGAATTTGTTTCGTTTCTTCAGCAAGTCCATCAGTGGAGCAATCACGCTACAAAACTTATGCACAAATGTTCGATCAAATCCACTCATGCCAAGAACTCTTTCCCTTCGTCTTGAGGGTATCGGAAACTCCCTCAATAACTGTTGGTTTCACATCCCGTGTGACCATTCGACCCTGTCCAATTGTATGGCCAAGGAAAGTGACTTGGGCTTTTCCAAATTCATTTTTGGCTAGGTTTATCACCAAACCCGCCTCCTGAAGTCGATCGAATAACTCCATCAGATGTTTTAAATGTTCTTTCCATGTCTGACTGAAAATTACCAGATCATCGATGTATACTGCACAATTGGGTAATCCTGAAAATACTTTGTTAGTTAACCGTTGAAATGTGGCTGGGGCGTTTTTCATGCCAAACCGCATAACTTTGAATTGGTATATACCATCTGGAGTCACAAAAGCTGAAATCTCCTTCCCACTTTCAGATAAAGGTACCTGCCAGTAACCTTTAAGTAAATCCAGTTTGGAAATAAAAGATGATTGTCCCACTTTCTCAATGCAATCCTTAACGTGGGATAGGATAAGAGTCTTCTTGTAACTGCATTAACCTTTCTATAGTCTACACACAACCATTGGGTACCATCTAGTTCTGGTAACATCACTATGGGTGAGCTCCATTGGCTGCAATCCACTTCAATTATGCCATTTTTAAGCATACTCTCAATCTCTGTTAATTTTAAAGGGTTAAGTCTGTATGGATGTTGTTTGATTGGAACAGCATTTCCCACATCTACATCATGTATAGCCATTTTAGGACTACCCAATTTATCTCCACAAACTTGCCCATATGATATCAATAACTCTTTCAGGTCAATTCATTTTTCCTCTGGAAGGTAATTCAACAACTTATCCCAATTTTTAAGAACATCCTCGTTTTCCAATTTAATTTGAGGTATGTCAAATTCACAGTCATCTGGATTTGGTTCGTCACGTTGAGTTAGAATCATTAAAACCTTCTCCTTTTTCTCGCCTTCCCTTTCAAAGTACCTTTTAAGCATATTCACATGACACACATGGTGAGTTTTCCTTCTATCTGGTGTTTTTACCACAAAATTCACCTCACTGAATTTCCTTTCAATCTGATAAGGTCCACAAAACCTTGCTTTTAAAGGATCACCTACCACTGGTAAAAACACTAAAACTTTATCTCCACTGGCAAAACTACGAACTTTGGATTTCTTGTCCGCTACCCGTTTCATCACATTTTGTGCAACTTTTAAATGTTGTCTGGCCAATTCACCTGCCCTATTTAATCTTTGCCTAAAATTTGACACGTAATCCAATAATGTAATTTCCGATTTCTCACTCACCAATTTTTCCTTAATCAACTTAAGTGGTCCTCTTACCTCATGACCAAGAATTAGTTCAAAAGGACTGAATTTGGCTGACACATTTGATGCATCCCTAATTGCAAACAGTACGAATGGAATTCCTTTATCCCAATCCTCTGGATAATATTGACAATAAGCCCTCAACATTGTCTTTAATGTCTGATGCCACCTTTCTAACGCTCCCTGTGATTCTGGATGGTACGCAGTTGATTTAAATTGCTTTATTCCTAAGCTATCCATAATTTCTTTGAATACCCTCGAGGTAAAATTTGATCCTTGATCAGATTTTATTTCTGTGGGTAGTCCATAGCTGGAAAAAATTTAAGTAACTCCTCCACAATCTTTTTAGTTGTAATATTACCTACTGGAATGGTCTCTGGAAACCTAGTAGACACATCCATTCTAGTCAAAAGATATTGATTCCCACTTTTTGTTTTAGGAAGCGGTCCTACGCAATCAATTAGGACCCTTGTAAAAAGTTCCTCAAATGCTGGAATGGGTACGAAGGGCACTGGTTTTATCACTGCTTGGGGTTTCCCTATCACTTGGCATGTGTGACATGATTTACAAAATTTAACTACATCTTTATGTAGTCCAGCCAATAAAAATGTTTTTGGATTTTAGCTTGAGTTTTCCTTATTCCCAAATGACCGCCCACTGGAACCTCATGTGCAATTCGCAACACCTCCTTTCTATACCCTACCGGCAATACTACTTGATGAACTTCTGCCCACTTTTCATCTGCCTGCATATGTAAAGGTCTCCATTTTCTCATCAAGACATCACTTTTACGGTAATAACACTCTGGTATACACTCAGATTCCTCTTCCGTGTATGCTTTCTGATATATCCATTTTATTTCTATATCTTTCTGTTGTAACTCGGCCAGCTTTCCTGAACTAAAAATATCCGCCTCATCCTCCACCTGTTCTTGTTCTTTTTCAACCATCTGATCAAAAATTGTTTCTGATAATTGCACTTCAACTTCATCTTCACTCTTTGATTTCTCCTCTTGTTTTAACCTGTGACTTTGCGACCTTGTCACTCCACAATCTGGAAAAATCCCAGGATATTCGTCCTTCAACCCACTTCAGTTGTCTGATTTTCCACTGGCTTATCAACCACAGTAGGCATCACTCCCACCTGCGATCCAGCTATATCATTACCCAAGATAAACTGTATTCCTGAACAATATAGTTTCTCTATTACTCCTATTACCACTTCACCACACTTCTCTGGACTTTCCAACCTTACCTTATATAATTGAACACTACTCCTCTCACCCTGAATTCCACATATTACCACCTTTTCTGCCAATATTCTTCCCAGACTACATAACTCCACATCTCTTACCATTAACGATTAACTAGCTCCCGTATCTCTTAAAATTGTGACTTATTTACCTCCTCGTCCTGATACACATGAGTAAACTTTACCCACACAAGTACATTTTTTTAAGAGATCTGGCACCTTCTTATCAATCACCTCTTGATCAGGCTGTACAATCTTTTGCACCTCCTTCGCTTCACTTGGGCTTTCCTTTACCACTTTAACAAATCCCACTGTCGTATCCTGTTTTACCTCATCAGCCTTCCCAGTGCTTTTCTTCAACCACCAACACTGTGACTTTACATGGCCTAGTTTATTACAGTGAAAACATTTGAAACGTTTCATTTCTTTTCCACCCTCCTGAATTTATTTTTTAATCTGAGGTACACTCTCCTTATTATCTCCCATCAGATCACCTTTACCTTTACCACTTGAATATTTCTCATGTCCCCAGTTTCGATCCCTCACAGGCAGAAACTGATGTCGGAAACCAAGCTTTGATTTATGAACTAATTCATAATCATCTGCCATTTCTGCTGCTAATCTCGCAATTTAACCCTCTGCTCTTCCACATGAGTTCTCACAACATCTGGAATTGAACTTTTAAACTCCTCCAAAAGTATAATTTCTCTGAGAGCTTCATACGTTTGGTCTATTTTCAAAGCCCTTATCCACTGTGGTAGTATGCATTAGGGGTCATGTGGGACTGTGAAGCCGTGATGTCATTGGCTGACAGATCCTGGGTCCTGGTTGGCCGTTGACCTCTAGCTCCGCCCTGAAGGCGGAGTATATGTACCAGGAGTCCTCCCCCGCAGGCAGTCTACTACTGAACTGCGGGGGAACAGTCACGCTTAATAAAGCCTCATCGACTTCACTCTATTCGTCTCTCGGAGTCCTTGTGCGCTACATCCACCTATCAAAATTACTCTGTTTGAGCCTTTCAAACTCCATGTATGTTTGACCAAATTTTTTCCTTAAATTTCTAAACTTTTGTCTGTAGGCTTCAGGCACTAGTTCATATGCACCTGAGATGGATTTTTTCACCTCCCCATACGTCTCAGATACCTCCTCTGGTAATGATGCAAACACTTCACTAGCCCTACATATCAGCTTTGTTTGAATCAGTAATGTCCACGTGTCCTATTCATCATAGAATTTACAGTGCAGAAGGAGGCCATTCGGCCCATCGAGTCTGCACCGGCTCTTGGAAAGAGCACCCTACCCAAGGTCAACACCTCCACCCTATCCCCATAACCCAGTAACCCCACCCAATACTAAGGACAATTTTGGACACTAAGGGCAATTTATCATGGCCAATCCACCTAACCTGCACATCTTTGGACTGTGGGAGGAACCGGAGCACCCAGAGGAAACCCACGCACACACGGGGAGGATGTGCAGACTCCGCACAGACAGTGACCCAAGCCGGAATCGAACCTGGGACCCTGCAGCTGTGAAGCAATTGTGCTATCCACAATGCTACCATGCTGCTCCTTTCATTTAAATATGAAATATGTGGCCATTTCATTTGTTTAGCTACCTTCTCAAATGAAATGAAAAAGTCTTCTACCTCCTTCTTGTCAAATCTTGGCAATGCTTGGACATATTTAAATAGATTCCCACCGAGCCTTCGACTATGATGCTCTTTCTCACTATCCTCATCACTATCCACCAATGTACGTTTCCTTTTACGTCTGCCAATTTTAACTGACTGTCATGTTTCATGGCCATTTTCTGAAGTTCAAACTGTCTCTCTTTATCTTTTTCCCTGATCTGTATCTCCCTTTCTCTTTCTTTTTGTTCTCCATGGGCTATTCTTTCTGTTTTTCTTTCTTCTCTCTCTTTTTCCTCTCTTTCTCTTTCTCTTTCTTTTTCCTCTCTCTCTCTCTTTCGTATTCAAGCTGCTTTAATTCTTTCTCATGTTCCAGTTGTTTAATTTGTAACTGAATTTTTGCCATTTCCAATGAGTCAAACTGTATCTCAGGCAACTTTAAATGCTTAGCCACCTCCATAATGACCTCATCTTTTCGCATTTTGTCAGGTAATGTTAACTGCAATGTTTTTGCCAAATCTAACAGTTTACTTTTAGTCTTTGTCCGTAAGGTACTGCGTGTGACCGTCTCCACCCCCAAAAACTTCAGAGCCTCTGAAAGAGCCATTGTTCACAACACACGTCCCACTTAAACTAGAATACCACACCTGATAAGCAACCACAATATGCTCACCCCTCACTGTCTTTAAGTTCACTAAGCCAATCCAATAGATCGACGTTTATCCTGGACGAGCCCCCAATTTGTTATGGGCCAGGGTTTAGAGAACGCCAAAGTGTATCATGGAGTTCACCTGACCCACAACTTTTACTAGATTGTAGTATGGGGAGCACACGGCCCACTCTACAGGTGTGGTACAGCAGAAATGGAAAAGTATTTTTTAAAGCAAAACAATTTTTATTCTACCAACTCAAGTTAACCTTTTTAAAACATACAGTGAACATCTTAGCAACCATTAATTCAAATACAACCCCCACAGAATACAACACTAAGTAATCCTTTAAGCTTTCCTTTTAACATCCATAAGACTTAAAGCACCTTTTACCAGAAGCACATCAGGTTAAAGTCACTACTGTTATGAGTTTTAAATCACCAGGATCGAATTACAGTCTTTAGATTACAGAGAGAGACTCTAATACACCTTCTGGCTGTGACTGCAGCTCTCCAGCTCTGAAAACGAAACTAAAACACACCCTGCAGCAAACAATCAAAAACGAAAGTAAAAAGCTGACAGACTGCCCAGCTCCACCAGCTCTCTGACATCACTGCAGTAATAAACACCCATTTCTTAAAGGTACTGTCACTACAGATACTTATATACACACCCATTTATAAACACCCATTTATTAAAGGTACTCTCACTGGCCCACTGAGCTAAACAATAACGTTGTTCCTGCAATGTGGCCGTCTTCATCTCCTGAGCAGGGGTCCTCCTCCAATTCACCCTCTGGTTAGACTTCCCCTCTCTGCTCAGCCAGGTTGTGAAGGTCTCAGCAAACTGCAGTCAAGCGGCAAACCCTGTCCATTATATAGTGCAGCATCACCTGAGTAGTCCAGGCTTCGGAGTCACCTCCTCAGCAATCCTATAGACTGCTCTATGAGGGAGCATGTGCTTGTGTGAGAAAAGTTGTACCTTTCCTCTACTGGATTCGGAGTGTAACGTACCGAAGTCAAAAGCCATTGTTTAACTGCGTAGTCCTTATCCCCAACAACCATCCCTGCAGACATTCTAGCCCCTCAAAAATCCCAAGTACCTGGGAGTGACTGAGGGCATAAGAGTCATGATAACTCCCAGGGAACTGTGTACACACGTGCTGGATATGCTTTTGATGGTCACATACTAACTGCATGCTGACAGAATGGAGGCCTATTCAGTTGTTGAACATCAGGAGCTGTTGCCAAGAAGCCCGTATAGCTACATGGGTGCAGCTTATTGTTCCCTGCACTCTTGGAAACCTGAGATAGCTGCAAAGCCAATCAATCTCTGAGTCTGGCTATTCTCATCCAGACAATGTTTACATGCTGATGGGCCCTCTTGGAAAGGGCATTGGTCACCTCCTGAATGCATTAATATGCTGCCACTAAGAATGCCTCAGTGGGCCCAGTTGGTCCCTGGAAAGACCCAGAGGCAAATAAATTGAGTGCTGCCATCACCTTCTGCTAACAGGCAGAGGTTAGCCTCCAAACCCTTACGGGGGTCAGGTTTTCTTGGAGTATTTGATAGATCTCCAGACAATCGTAGCCTTGCCCTGCATTGTCTCTCACTCATTTGAAGGAAGGACACTCGTGGATGATAGACCCTCAGATTTGTCAATCAGCTCCACTGTCTGGGTCTCTGGTCCTCAGCCTCCTGTTGATGCTCCTGTTCCCCCTGGCCTTGAACCTCAATGCAGAGCCTCCTATTGGAGCTGTGTGTGCAAATATCTTTCCTTCCTTCACTTCTTGCCTCAAATGAGGATTTGTAGAAAAGCTCCCTGGACCATTGGATCCATTCTCACTTTTACCTCTTCTATAAAAAAATATATCAAAGATCTGGGGCGGGATTCGCCGACCCCCAGCCGGGTGGGAGAAACGCCGGGGGCCGGCGAGAATCCCGCCCCCGCCGTCCTCCTAATTCTCCGGCCCCCAAAATTGCGCCGGCGTGAGTCGGCCGCCCACCTCGGAGCATGGCGGGGTACGGTGCGTCTCAATGGGCCCCGGGGCTGACCGAATTCTCCGGCCCGCGATGGGCCGAAGTTCCGCCCGTTCTTCGCCAGTCCCGCCGGCGTAAATTAGAGTTGGTCCCTTACCGGCGGGACCTTCTGGCGCGGGCGGGCTCCGGGGTTCTTGGGGGGTCGCGGGAGATCTGGCCCCGGGAGGTGCCACCACGGTGGCCTGGCCCGCAATCGGGGCCCACCGGTCCGCGGGTGGGCCTGTGCCGTGGGTGCACTCTATTGTTCCACACCGGAGGCTGTGGTCCTCCGCCATTCCCGGTGCAGAAGCGAATCCCTCTGCGCATGCACGGGGATGCGCTCCTGCACATGCGCCGGCAGGCGGAGGCCTTTCGGCGTCAGTTGGCGTGGCGCCAAGCCCCTTTCCCGCCAGCTGACGCGGCGCCAACCACTCCGGAGTGGGCCTAGCCCCTGAAGGTGCGGAAGATTCCGCACCTTTGGGGCGGCCCGATGCCTGAGTTGTTCACGCCACTCCGTCCCGCCGGGACTCCCCGCCCCGCTGGGTTGGGGTGAATCCCACCCCAGAATGGTTAAATGGTGCTTAAAACAAAGGTGTCCTCTGGAAGAAGTGGGGCTGCTAATCTTTGGCACAGAAGATTGCATTGTTCCTCCTGCTAACTTAACCCTAGGACTCTAGCAGATACCTCGCGGTTAGCAGCATTCCACAGATATGACATCTTAAGCCCTGTGGAGGGTTGAGAACTGTGAGTTACCTCATTGAACCAATGTGGCTCTGAATTCCACTCATTGACTTGGCGTAACTGTGAGGTTTCATTTGCTTCTGGTGAAAGAATGGAATCCATTTGGCCACTGATAAATGGGTTTAATTGTTAACCCATGACTTCCCTTCACTGACGGAATGGAGAATTGATGCAGCTGTTCCTCCTTCACCCTTCACTATAGCCAGCACTCTCCAAGGCTGCATTCCTGTCTTCCACTGTGTAGCCTTTCCAAATTTGACGTGAGGTTATTGCATTGTGCCGATACCTTACAAAGTGCAAGTTTAGAAATCTGGCTTGCTGAGCAATAGGTTCGGGGTCCTGTTTAATTCACCTGGACCCTGTCCACTGTAGTGACACCAACAAGGGAGTATAAATCCCAGGAAGGAGCCCAGTTTCCAGCTTAGCAATCCGCCCCAACTTCATTATACTCTTCCCAGCCATAACTGATCTTATTGGATTTTGGAAGACGCGTTTTACCTGAGTGTTGAGATGTTTGTGCAGCACCTCTATTACAGGATGGAGTCGACCCTCCCCTCAATCAATGACTACGTGCCTCCGATTTACCTGGAGCCCTCACGGTGTGCAGGTAGTGATGTCGCTTGTTATCCTCCAACCCCCCCCCCCCCCACTGATACTGATACTGAATTCTGTAGTTGTGGTGGTGGACATTGACACAACTCCCCCCCACCTAAGCCCCACCCAAGCCCATGCCTCACATGGACCTGTATCCACCTCATCTGGAGGCCACGTGAACTGTACCTCACAGAGGTCTCCCCACTTCCATGAAAGCTTCACATACCATTCCCCCCCACCCCCACCCCTGCACCACCACCATATAAAATGTTCCCTATCCACAGGCTGCAGATGCCCCCTGTGGCCATCATCATTCCCTCTGCAGCCAAGTACAAAGCCAGCCATGCCCAGGCACCTCGACTGTAGGAAAGCCTTGCACACCAAGCTGTGTATTTTTCCTGTGAAGTGCATAGCCCTTACCCCTCTCTGCAGCCCTTACCCCTCTCTCAGAATGATTTATTCAGCTACATGCCCACTGTTCTTCTGCACTGTCTCCTATTTCTGACTTCAGACTGTGAGATCTACATAGCCTCTGGATGGCCTGTCACCTGTGGCTCCTTTCCACTTCACAGCAGGACTGTCTGCACTCTCTGATTCCTGTCTGCCAGCCCCTGAACTTGAACAGGAACCTTGACATATTCCCCGTTTTCGAAGAGGAACTATGGGCAACAGTGATCTTCACAAAGTACTTCAGCCCTGACTGGTTTAGTGTTTGTGTGAACCATGCCTAATGTCTCACGCTAACAGGCCCCCACCCCCTACTCTGCAGTCTGTGTCCACCCCCTTCTAGCAATACATGTGCTATCCCTTAGACTCCCTTGTTTGTCTGCATTTCATGCTGTTTTGTTAGGATCCGACTTCCCTCTCCTTGGTCTACTCTCTGCCTTCCATTGTTCATACTCTTTATCCACATCCTTGCCCCTTCGCTTGCCATCATGGCCCCCCCCCCCCCCCCCCCCCCCCCCCACCACGACCCTTGCACAGCGCTAGTTCCACATTACCCCCTTGTCTTTATCAGGTCAAACTGCTCACCCTCCTGCCCCACCAGCCTCACCTGCACCCAACCGAGGTCAGAGGTTGCACCTTGGACCTTTGTTTCAGTGGCTACATGAGTCCTGCTGCGCAGAGTTGTCCAGATAGACACTGGTGTGCCAGGATGTAAACGTGTCGGAAGAGGTTCAGAGAAGGTTTATCAGACTAATATATGGAATGGGCGGGTTGTCTTATGAGGAAAAACTGGACAGGCTAAGCTTGTGCTGTTACGACAGCCAAGGCTAGTGAGCGATCAATTCCAGCCCCACTTGACCTGAAGTCACAACACAGGTGAATTAACCAATAATTCTTAGAAAAATACCTGAGGTCTTTGGTCCCTGATCTGTTGCCTTTTTTACCTGCTATGAATATGGCAATCAAAGAGGTTGCCCTTCTTTCTTTGCATATCGATATTATATTGCTCAGAGTCGCCAGGTATCAAATGAAACCACCACAAGGTTCAACCGGATATCAATCAAAGAGCCAAACACCAGTTAGTTAATTCAAGATCAAGGGCACTTTATTTACACACAAGATTAATCATGCAACATAAACACTACTAGTTAAACTATACCTATCAACTATGACAACCTGTACTTATCTTCAGGCACCCGGCTTCGGTCAGAGGAACAGTGGCTTTTGTTCGATTCTGGATCTACTGGGTCTGGAGAAGTAACTGCTGCTCAGCTGGGCTAATCCGTCTGGTAGCGGGCGTTGAACTTGAACTTGCTTCTGGTGGTGCTGCACTTGGAGGTGGACGTTGCCGGAGCGCCAGGTCCAAGAGAGTTTGAACGCATGGCGGTTTCTCTCTTTATCCTTGGGGAGTTTTGCGCTCTTTTGGGCGGTCCTTCGATTTGGACCCCATTAATTGTGCAATTCTTGATCACTGTATTCGATCTGAGCCAATAAAGGGGCGGGTGCCTTGACGGCCGGGCGTGTCCTAAGCGGTCATTGACCTTGCTGTTTATGCTTCCTGAGTACAGGGAGTGGCGCCGAAATGTCTGGGATTGTATCGGTTACTCAAGTATCAGTCCTTTGTCTTACGGAGATGGGCCATCAAAATGCTAATCGGTTGGGGGTTTCGATGCTGTCTGGATTCTTTGCTCACAAATATACATTCAGGCTCTGAGCCTGCCTGAATATTACATTGTCCATATTTCCCGTTCGGCTTTGCGACTGTCGATGTTTCTTATTGTAAGTGCCAATCCCAGATGGCTACAGACCATCCAATAATTAGCCATCAGGTTTGTAAATATATACACAATTACTTTTCATTAATAACAAGAACTGGAATGAAAAATGTCGCAAATATAACTGGTTATATATTATCTAATTCCTAATTCCTCACTTTAACTTCCCCCCACCCTCTACACAAACACACACACACACACACGCACACACACAGAGGGGAAGAGAGGGTGAAAATCATAAGTAACAGGGGGAAAAAAAGAGTCTTTGGGCTGGATTTTCTGATTCAGCGCCGCCCCTGCACCGATTCTCCGCCCGGTGGGGAGCTAGCAGCCATGCCACATAAAGCCCCCGGCTTTATCTGCCGATACTGACGCAGAATAGCCGGGTCCATGGCCGCGCAAGTTTGGGTACACAGAGGGAGAATTCAGAATTCTCAGCTGGTATGGGAATTGAGCCCGCGCTGCTGGCCTTGTTCTGCATCACAAACCAGCTGTCTAGCCCACTGAGCTAAACCAGCCGATCGCTGAATGCATCGGCAATCGTAGAATCCCGCCCTTTGTTTTAGATGGTGGTTTTTAGCACCTTAGTCTTCTTCAAACTCTACTTTCCGTCTGAGGCTTGACTGTAGACTCATTCAGGCCTCTGTAGTTTCAGAAATACAGTAATCAGACTTTCTGGATAGAGAGAGCAAGTCCTGGTCTTTGTCTGCAGACTGCAATGGTTTTTCTGTTGATTCATTCATTCATTCATTCAGGTTCACTGCAGTTCCAGAAATACAGCACTCAGCTTTCTGGAGAAAACATGGAGGCAAGAGAGAGAGAAAGTCCTTGTCCCTCTGCTTCCAGGAACTGAGCTCCTTGAAACTCTGAAAATCATTCCAATGGGACAGGGTTTAATCACCATTTGCTACCGGTCAGAGTACGGCCTTTTGGGCCAATTCATTGGCCCCCAGCTAATCAATCAAACTGAGTCCCACCCAATCTCTTCCTCTCTGGTGTCTAAAAATCTGAAGCTTCTGTTCAAACTCGCAGAGTGTTCTCTCCTGTACCTTCTGAATTCCTCATTCTCTCTACTGCTTAATGTAAAGGCACAAGTCCATTAATCACCCATGGATCAAAAATGATAATGGCAAAATAAAAGAAAGGAGAAATCAGGGAATAAACAGGAAGATCCCTCACAGTACCTGCTGGCGTTTAGAAGAGTAAGAGGTAACCTCTTTGAAATATATAAGATTCTGAGGAGTATTGACAAGATGGATATTCCCCATTGTGGGAGAATCTAGAACCAAGGGTAAGGAGACTCCTGCACTTCCCAATCCCAGGTATGATACAGTGCTGTTCCTGAAGATCAACCCAGCATGGAGAAGGAGGGCATGGACCGGTTTGCTCTAGTAGAGTGGCATATAGCGCATCAGGAGCAGTGCAATACTATGGCAGGTAAGCTTGGTTGCATTCATCTCAAAGTCTCTTGTGAACTGAGGACCACTTTCTGAGGAAGAAAGTTCCAAAGACTCACGACCATATGAGAGAAAAAATATTCTCCTCATATTTGCCCTAAATGAGCAACACTTTATTTTTAAACAATGAACCCTAGTTCTAGATTTTCCCACATTGGCCACAATTCTCCCGATCCATGACTAAGTGTCACTACCAGTGGGAAAAGCAGAGCGATTCCCATTGGTGCTAGGAGTATCCCCAACATGCCATTCGATGGCACCTGAAAAACTTTTCAACTGAATCAGGGGCAGGGGAAGTTGAATTCCATTCACACAGTCAATTTCATTTCCCATTGCTCTGGGGCATTCCCTGATCTTTCCAAGGAAGTACTTGAGACGAAAGAGGCTGCCTCATACAAAAACTCTGGTTAGGAAAACCCCTGCTCCCCTGAGTTAATGGATCCCTGCAGAGCTATATAAATAAACAATTAAAAGATAGCACTATGGCGCAGTGGGTTAGCACTGCAGCCTCACGGTGCCGAGGTCCCAGGTTCAATCCCGGCTCTGGGTCACTGTCCGTGTGGAGTTTGCACATTCTCCCCGTGTTGATGTGGGTTTTGCCCCCACAACCGAAAGATATGCAGGCTAGGTGGATTGGCCACGCTAAATTGGCCCTTAATTGGAAAAAATAAATTGGGTACTCTAAAATTTTTTTTTTTTTTAAATAAACAATTCAAATCTCCCCTTCGAAACTGTCTCGGCATGTCAATCACAAAGCTGTTTGCAGTTAACGGGGCATGAAAATTAATGTCAAGTATGCAGTTCAAAGCTTTCAACCTTCTAGGCATACCAACAGTCTTCTATGATTTAACGGGCAATGCAATTGACTGTGTGAAAACCACTTCAAAGGGTTCCACCGTTTTGAAAGGATTTCTTTTATGTTCATCTCACAGACCTTTTAACTTGGCATACTGGCAGGCTTTTTAAAGGATTTGGCAAACAGGTGGGATCACTTTGACTTTATTATGAGAGATGTGTATTTCTGAGACACTGACTGACTGTTTAAAGGGTTTAAAGGTTGCAGATGGGCAGAATAGTCAAACTAGCCCCATCCCAGGAAGAACCCCTGACCTGAGCCCTCCAGTCCAGCATAAACCCCCCAAACTTACCTCCCATGAAGGACCCCCTTCGGAACACTGGAGGCAATTGTTGGGAGGGTACGTACTGTCTTGCCACTCCTCGGACTGTAAGACAACAGGTCCACATTCCTCAAGAACTGCACCAAATCATGTCAGCGGGGCCGGGGAGGGGGGTGCGGAGAAACCCAGTTGGCAAGTGAATCCATAAGACATAGGAGCAGAATTAGGCCACTCGGCCCATCAAGTCTGCTCCGCCATTCAATCATGGCTGATATCGGGCATCCTACCCGTCAATTCGATGTAAAACAGCTGTTTGCATGTTCCCACAGGGTCAGGGCGGGGGCTCGGCTGGGATGTTGGGAAACCACTTATGGCCAGAGGGCAGGTAGACTCACAACCAATTTTGGCCTGTCGCGGGATTCAGCAGGCTATTCCCTGTATAACTGAAGCAAATATCTCTACTTTTGTATTCAATTCCCCTCACTTTTCTTCTTATGTACTTAATGATCTGTTGAGCTGCTCGCAGAAAAATACTTTTCACTGTACCTCGGTACACGTGACAATAAACAAATCCAATCCAATCCAACAGCTTTCCTAATTATTTGCTGTACCGGGATACTAACCTTATATGATTCATGCCCCAGGATACCTCTGCATCTCAGATCTCTGAAAATACACACCGTTTAGATAAGATGCTTCTTTTTTTATTCTTTCTGGAAATTTCACAGTTCTCACATTGTACTCCATTTTGACAGATCTTTGCCCACTCATTTAACCTCTCTAGACCCCCTTTTGGCCTCTTTATGTCCTCTTCTCAATTTACTTTCCTATCTATATTTGTATAATCAGCAAATTTAGCAACCATGCCTTTAATCCCTTCACCCAAATCATTGACATAAATTGTAGGAAGTTGATGCACACCACTTGTTACAACCCGCTAAACAGAAAATTATTCATTGATGCCTACCCTCTGTTTCCCGTTAGCCAGCCAATCTTCAATCCATGACAATATGTTACCCCCTACACCATGGGCTTTTATTTTCCACAATAGCCTTTGATGTGGCACCTGTGACATTGCCACTGCTCTCTGTGGTGCTGACAGCAATGGGCAGCTGTCAGCCTCTAATTGACCTGCAACTCCCAAGGTGAGGTTGATGGGGGCAGGTGGAGTGTAAGATTTCCACCACCAGGGTCCTTAATCCCAAGTGAGGCCCAATGCTGGCCATTTAAAGGGCACTTAATTCCAGCAGACCTTCTTCAAGAAGACGAGGCAGGGCTCCTGCTGGCTGGAGACACCATCACAAAGTTTAAAATGCACCCTGAATTTGGAGTGGCTTCAGTTTTGGAATGTAGGTGACAAAGATTGAATGAATTCCTGCCTATCCTACAAATTATCTGCAAGGAGCTTGCTGGAGTTGAGCAATAGAGATATGGCAAGAAAGATGGAGATGTGGGTGGTTGCAATGACACATTGTTTCGCCCCCGTCTTCACTGAAATAGGGTCTGTGGTGGCCAGTTAGTGAGGATCACGGCTTGCATGGTAGGTGGAGGTTACAAACTTCTGAATGCAGTCAAATTTGAGGAGGACCCTCACACTTGACGGAGTTGAAAACGTTTGTGAGGTACAGTGGTTGGCGCTGCGCTCTGCATTTTCCTGTATTTGCTGCAGAATGCTGATCATTTCTGAAGTGTAATGCACATGATGCTGTCTGACATTCAAAAAATCAAAGTCCACCATCCTTCAGTAGTCCGCTGCAGCAATTTAAACAGCTTGCATTGTTAATTAAATATTTTTTACATGAGGTGGTAATTTATGAAATATTTTGTTAACTTGCCCTCATATGCAGGTGCGGCACAGTGGTTAGCACTGCTGCCTCCAAGAGCCAGGGACCCGGGTTTGACTCTGATCTTGGGTCACTGTTTGTGTGGAGTTTGCATGTTCTCCCAGTGTCTGCATGGGTTTTGTCCGGGTGCTCCGGTTTCCTCCCACAGTCCAAAGAGGTGTAGGTTAGGTGAGTTGGACATGCTAATATTGCCCAAAGGTTAGGTGGGGATACTGGGATAGAGGCGGGGGAGTGGGCCTAGGTAGGATGCTCTATCGGTGCAGGGACCAGCACACACTCGATGGGCCGAATGCCCTCTTTCTGCACTGTTGGGATTGTATGATTTCTATGATATTAGCAGTACAATGAGAAGAAAACGGAGAAGCAAACACTATCATCCTGAATTATAGCCTTCTCTTTCTTTTTAATGTCACACTGCCACAAAAGATGATCAAATGCACATCCTTGGCAATCTAGTGAGGATTCTGATGAACAAGCAATTCGCACACCTTCGGAAAAAAACAGAGCTGCTAGGCTGGTAAACAGAACTTTTTGTTCATACAAACATCTCAGTCAGCTCATTTTTGAAAGCATATTAACATAATAAGTTTAAGTTTGAGATGATTCATCATAGTCCACTTATTAATTTTCATCATTTTCATCACTTTGTGGCCTGAGTTTTCTCTTACTTGTTAAAGGTGAGGGCAACAGAGATTTCTTTCCACATAGCTGGTCTCACACATAATTAAGGATGTAATTATGGATATCGAAACAAAGCAGTCACAATAATTAATAGGAAATCCAGGTCCAAATCATGTGGACTTTTCACTTAAGACAGGATGGTTCCATCAACCAGTGGAAAGTTTTGAGTGAGTTCAATACTGTCAAATTTACAAACCCCTAAATAAGATAGATATGGATAGAAAGAAAGAGGATTCAATAAGGATTCATACAAACTATATCACGTTCAGTAAATTCTTCCTTGAGATTTTGTTAATAGGGAGTTAGTAGGGTTAATACGGAGAAATTGATCTTCATTGTGTTGATTTTTTGGTTCTAA
This sequence comes from Scyliorhinus torazame, assembly GCF_047496885.1. Lineage (NCBI taxonomy): Eukaryota > Metazoa > Chordata > Chondrichthyes > Carcharhiniformes > Scyliorhinidae > Scyliorhinus > Scyliorhinus torazame. The sequence continues at coordinate 158,570,593 of NC_092709.1, read as the reverse complement.
AAAAGGGGCAATGAGGACCAATTTCAGAGCAAAATGTTTGATTGCTTCTACGGTGTCCCTGGTATTCACCGAAAACTGGCATCAGACTTTTTGGGACATGAGGAGCAGGTGGGAAAGTGAAGTTGCAGCCCAAGATCAGGCATGATTGTATTGACTGTCAAATTAAGCTTGATGTGCCATTGTCCACTCTTGCTTCAACATGTGTTCTTGTATCAGAATATGGAAATCAGGAACCTTAATACCTGTTTATTCTCTCTCCTGGAATTTGGTTAAAAACTAGACAGAGCCTGCATGTTCATGTTCAGACAAGCCTTTTTAATTCTCCTGCCACCTAACCAGTAGTACGTAGATGAAGCCAAAGGAAAGGTAATAAAAACATCTTTACTGTTACTGACCATTTGAAAAAATAACAGACTAAGAAGAGAATAAAATTGTTCCCTTCCCTTGAACTGTATGTTCATTGTAAATGTCATGAATATGCTTGAGTGATTTGAGATATTTCAGGTTTTCTTAAGCTTCTGATCTCTACTATATACTATGCAAACAATCCCTCTCTCAGTTTATAATGTCTTCTGATTCCGTTAATTAAATTATTTACCTGCAATTACTCCCAGTTGTTCACTTTTTCGGAATTAATTGGTAATTAAAATCATGAGGGGTGTGAACAGTTTTCACATTCCTGCCCAGTGAAGCCTCCTTTTAGGCAACATATGAAACAGTGACAGGCCTGATCGACACATTAACACATCTGTAACTAGGATAAGGAGTAGAAGTGAGCTGGAGCAAATCTAATATAAATTACAATGTACAATAGGCGGGATTCTCCGTTTGCCGATGCCGAAATCAGGAAAGGCGATTGGGCGGAGAATAGGTTTCGACGCCAAAATCGTGGCAGGCGCCGATTTGACGCCAAATTGCAATTCTTCATCACCGCGACAGCACCGTCAATGCATTTTGGAACACACGTACAGTAGACCCCGTTTGCATATCCCGACCCGGTATTCTCTGGGGCCTCTGCAATGCTCCGCCTCCGATGGGCCGGGTTCACGATGGCGCAGTTCACTTGTGCTTTTATGAAGCGTGAAACCGGCGTAGTGGCTGCTGAGGGAGAGAGAGGGGGTACGGAACATGTCCAACATCGCCATAGTTTGCTGACAGTTGTGCAGCTGGCTGGGGGGCCTCTTCCAGGGCTGGGGGGAGTAGCGCGAGGGGGGGGTGGGCAGGAGATGGGCTGTGGGGCCAGGGTGGACGGGCATGGAACACCATTGCTGCAGCTGGCAAGGTAGCCATGCAGCTTTACACGGCGCTAACAGCCCACTGGGTTATATGGGTGTTCCACTAGTGTTCCACTGGGGCACCCCCCCAGGTGCCGTCTGGCCCCCTGCCAACCCATCAGCTGTATGGGCAAGCTCCAGCACAACCAGTGCCATCTTGTTGGCTGAGATAAGTGTGTGCTGGGAGTGTAATGTGTATCTGCGGCTGCAACTTGTCAGCCTCCCGAGTGTCAATCACGGACCCGAATCGATTGTGTTCCATGTGGCACCGGTGCTAGCCCCTTAATAGCAGCGGAATTGGTCCAGGTGTGGCGCCAGTTTTCCATCGTGAAAGTCCACAAATTCTGCGTTGGCGTCAACACTCTCAGAAATGGAGAATGCCATCCAATGTGTCTTCCATTCAAGGAAAAATTAAATAAAACTTGCCTTTAATTAAAATTATTTAATGATGGTGTTTCGGAGTAAAACGTAATATTTCCAACATAGAACAGACAAGAGTTTAAACTCCATCAGAACTCCATCAATTACACATACAAACACTCGAATAAGTTGTGCATGCAATCTTTTTATAAAAGGTATAAATCTACTTTTGAAAATTTCATATCTGAATTTCACTCGGTAGGAATAGTTTGAGCCTTATGGACTGGAAACCTCCAAAATTCAATCCATAATCTTTGCTGGTCGGGACTAAAGTAGAGGCAGGGTCATTATGGTAATTGACCTCAGGCAAGGGAGAATGAGGCATGGTCCTATTCCCATAGAAGCACTTTGCATTGCCAAAATGGGAAACCTCCAAGGCAGGTGGCTCATAAAATGTGGCATCATAACATTGAGTCAAGCCACCAGCACCCTGATGCCAGATTATGATAATACGGAGGGCGGATGTCATAAGGGTCACAGAGCGATCTGTGGTGGCGTTCCTGCGGTGGTCCCCATCACGGGAGAAGCACCCAATGGCCGCTACCGGCATTTTTATTGAGAATTAAAACCAAAATGAGGCTGTGTGTAGTCTTCTGGCCATAAGCAGCAGCAGTGAGAAGGTCATGTGCCCTGCATGTCCACTTGACGTCAAGCATCCTGTACGTACGTGCTTTTGGCGGCCAAACACGGAGGAGAGCTTCTTCCATTTTCCAGATGCTAGCAAACAAGACAAGAAGGCTGTGAGGATGAATCATTTTTGTACAAGAAAGAGACGGCCAGAGACACAAACAGGCAGTGTACCTACTGGCCAGGATTTCACATCTGAATCTGTTGGAGAGAGCAGCTTAGAAGAAGCCAGGTCAGGACAGAGCAGTGCTAGTGCTACCTCTGTGCTGACTTCCAGGGCCTGCGGTTAACAGCCTACAAAGAAGAAACTAACTCAGGAACAAAAAATAAATTAAAATAAATAACTCTTATTGTCACAAGTAGGCTTCAATGAAGTTGCTGTGAAAAGCCCCTATTCATGAAATACTGTGAAAAGCCCCTATTCCGGCGCCTGTTCAGGGAGGCTGTTACGGGACTTGAACCCGTGCTGCTGGCCTTGTCTGCATTACAAGCCAGTGGTTTAGCCCACTGTGCTAAACCAACCCCAAAAGCAGTATAAAGATAATTTCTTGAGATATGTCTTTGCCAATTGTGCCACTGCAAATAAGAATGCATGTGTGTTCTGTGCAGTGAAGTACTGGCAAATGAAAGGAGAAGTTTCAGAATTTGAAAGAGAGATAGTGGGTAAAGAAATTCCTTTCAGGTTTGAGACCCCCAGAGTCAATTAATAACTTACGAAAAGACGACACTGCTGTACCTTACCTAGCACATTAAAAATACACCAAAAGCCCATGCGGCTGTCAGCATTCTGAAGTAATTTCTCCCAGCAGTATCCATTGCTGAGTAAAACAAGGATTTTGTTGCTATTGCCCTTCATGATGACCTACATGTGCGAGATTGGATTTTCCGTTCACACAAAGATGAAGACAGCCCAAAGGAACTGATTGAAGTCTGCACCTGATATGCGCATTCCCCTCTCCTCCTGTGAACCTGATTGGAGTGAGTTTGTCAGGACAAAGCAGGCTCCCCTTTCACATTAAAGGTAAGCGAATGTGGCTTTTGTCGCAATGGGCAGCCGGCGTGGGTCGTGAAGATTGGCTGGCGTGTGTCACGCAGATCAGCTTGCGTGGGTCCTGAAGGATTGCCGGTCAGCAAAAGTGGATCCCGAGAAAAATAGTTTGACAAACACTAAACCAGATCATGGCTGATCACCTACCTCAATGAGATTTTCCTGTGCTCACATCACATATCCCTTGATGTCTTTAATATCTAGAAATCTATCGATATCCGTCTTCAACATACTCAATGACGGAGCCTCTGCAGCACTCAGGGGCAGAGAGTTCCAAAGATTCACAACCCTCGGAATGAAGAGATCCCTCCTCACCTCAGTCCTAAATGGCCTGATCCTTATTCTGAAACTGTTTCACCTGATTCTAGACCCCCAGGTCAGGGGAATCATTTGTTCTGCATCCATCCTGTTGAACAGGAGGTTTGGGCAGCACGGTAGCATTGTGGATAGCACAATTGCTTCACAGCTCCAGGGTCCCAGGTTCGATTCCGGCTTGGGTCACTGTCTGTGCGGAGTCTGCACGTTCTCCCCATGTGTGCGTGGATTTCCTCCGGGTGCTCCGGTTTCCTCCCACAGTCCAAAGATGTGCAGGTTAGGTGGATTGGCCATGCTAAATTGCCCTTAGTGTCCAAAATTGCCCTTAGTGTTGGGTGGGGTTACTGGGTTATGGGGATAGGGTGGAGGTGTTGACCTTGGGTAGAGTGCTCTTTCTAAGAGCCGGTGCAGACTCGATGGGCTGAATGGCCTCCTTCTGCACTGTAAATTCTATGACTAACCCTGTTAAGAATGTTCTATGCTTCAATGAGATAAGCTCTCATTGTTCTAAACTCTCAGATATACAGGCCCAGTCTCCTCAATCTCTCCTCGTAGGACAATCTAGCCATCCGAGGAAACAGGCTGGTGAACCTTCATTGCACTCCCTCTATAGCAAGAACATCCTTCCTTAAGGAGACCAAAACTGCACACAATACTCAAGATGTGGTCCACCAAGGCTCTTTACTGCAAAACCTCTTTACGCCTTTACTCAAATCCTCTTGCAATAAAGGGCAACATACCATTTGCCTTCCTAAATGCCCACTGCACCTATATGTTAGCTTTCAGAGCCTTATGAACAAGAACGTCCAGGTTCCTTTGATCATCAACACGTCCCAATCTCTCACCATTAAGAAATATCTCTGCATTTAATTCTCCTGACAAAATGGGTAACCTTACATTTTTCCACATTATATTCCATTCACTTAGCTTGTCTAAGTCCCCTTGATGCTATGGGCATTATATACTGAGGTGGAGGCTCCTTCAGTGAGGAGGAGAACCGAGAAGGAAAGAGAGGTGGGTAGGTGGCAAGCACAGCAGCGCCTGGTGCTTTTGAAGGGTCAGATAGCCACTGAATTCCATGGACACAAGGGACAAGGCTACCAGCAGGAAGGGTCTATCAGCAGCAGTGAAACTACCGACAGATGTCAGAGCGCTCATGTCTACGGCAGCTGCACCTGGCCCGAGAAACACTGATGGACCTCTGCAAGATAATGGCAGCGGAAGTCAGTTCTAATTGCGTGTGTGGGCATCCAATGCCCATGTCCCTGAACATTTATGCTTTTGTCTCATTCGAGGGAACTAGTGGCCAGCTGTGTTACGAGTGTAACTGATGCCCTATTCTGGAGAGTCAATAGTTACATCAAATTTACAACAGATGTGGACAGACAAGCCATTGCTATTTACTGTAGGTTTTTTATTCATTTATGTGTTATGGGTTCGCTGTTTAGGCCTGCATTCATTGCCCTTCCTGATTGCCCTTGAGAAGGGGTGGTGAGCTGACTTCTTGAACTGCTGCAGTCCTTGATATGTAGGTACAGACATAGTATTGTTAGGGAGAGAATTCCAGGATTTTGACCCAGCAACAGTGGACGTTCAGCGATAAGTTTCAAAGCCAGGATGGTGAGTGACTGGGGGTGCTGCCTAAGGAACCTTGATGAGTTCCTGCAGTACATCTTGTAGATGGTACACATAGCTGCCCCTGTACGTCAGTGGTGGAGTGGGTGAATGGTTGTGGAAGGGATGCCAATCAAGCAGGTTGCTTTGACCTGGATATTGTCGAGATTCTTGAGTGTTGTTGGAGCGGCACTCATTCTTGCAAGGGGACAGTAATTATATGGCTAATCCAGTTTAGTTTCTGGTCAATGGTAACCTCCAGGATGTTGATTCAGTGATGGTAATGCCATTGAATGTCAAGGGGTAATGGATAGATTCTCTCTTGTAGGAGATGGTCATTGCCTGGCACTTGTTTAGTGCCAATGTAACTTGCCACTTATCAGCCTAAGCCTAGCTATTGTCCAGGTCTTGCTGCATTTGGACATGGACTGCATCAGTATCTCAGGAGTCACAGTGGTGTTGAATATTGTGAAATTATCAGCAAATATTCCCACTTCTGACCTTATGGAAGGAAGGTTATTGATGAAACATCTGGAAATAGTTGGGCCTGAACACTCTGCTAAGGAACCCCCGCAGTGATGTCCTGGAGCTGAGATGACTGACATCCAACAACCACAACCATCTTCCTTTGTGCCAGGTATGACTCCAACTAGTGGAGAGCTTTCCTCGATTCACATTACTCCAGTTTTACTGGGGCTCCTTGATGCCATACTTTGTCAAATGTGGCCTTGATATCATTCTTATCTCACCTCTGGAATACAGCTCTTTTGTCCATGTTTGAACCAAGACTGTAATGAGGTCAGAAGTTGAATTACCTTGGCGGAATCTAAACTGAGCGTCAGTGAGCAAGTTACTGCAAAGCAAGTGCCGCTTGATATCACTTTTGATGGCCCTTTCCATCACTTTGCTGTTTATCAAGAGTGTCAGGAGTGATTGACTGAGCCCACGTCGGAATTAGGGCTCCCACTGGCCATTAACCACAGGGGACTCCAGTTCAATGTTCAATTGGTCTGACAGGACTGTTATCCTGGGAATAGCAACATTGTCTACATCCCCAGGCACTCCCAGATTCCAGCAATTTTCACACCCCTCAAGTGGCTTAAAGGATAATAGAATCATAAAATTTACAGTGCAGAAGGAGGCCATTCGGTCCATCAAGTCTGCTCCAGCTCTTGAAATGAGCACCCTACTTAAGCCCACACCTCCACCTACCCCGTAACCCAGCAACCCCACCGAACCTAAGGGCAATTTACCATGGCCAACCCACCTAACCCACTCACCTTTGGACTGTGGGAGGAAACCCACACAGACATGGGAAGAATGTGCAAACTCCGCACAGTCAGTGACCCAAGCCGGGAATCGAACCTGGGACCCTGGAGCTGTGAAGCAACTGTGCCAACCACTGTGCCGCCCTGCTTCTGATGGATTCAGATGGATACTTCTGGATGGATACAGGCTGATGAGATTGCTTGGCCTTGGTGGCCATCCTCTGGTAACCTCACTTGAACTATTCCAGTTTATCGCCTCTGCACCCTCTCCAAGGTCCTGATGGAATCCTATGGAACCCTGAATGTACTGGCACTCTTTATCACTGGACACGGTGCTAAGTAACCAGTAGACTAAGAAAGGAGGGCCTGTATAACAATGAGTATGTTTGAAATTCTGAATTGCTGTACACAATGAGCAAGTAGAGCATCAGGATCTTCCAACCTTCGCCTAAGCTATTTAAATTAAAACTCAGAAGGAATGAATTTCCTCAGTGGTTTTCCAGATTAGCTACAGAAGTGCCGCAGAAACCTAAGAAAGCAGGACGTCCACATAAATTCACCCGTAGTCCTGAATGTATACTGGGATATTAGCATTTAATCCATCTGATATTCCAAGAGTATTTCAACTGTGGCAATTAAAAGGCAGAGCAATGTCATCTCCAGTGAAATTAGTATAAATCTGGAGCTGAAAATTATCCTGAACTCATTCATATTTTAATGGACAATGTAACAAGACAGTTTTATACTTTCATTTTGGCGTGCGAATATTATAACTTGCTTATAATAAATCTCACTGATGCAAATAAAATTCACCGAACACCATTATCCATTCAGTGCTCCAGTAAAGCAGGGTTGTTGAGTGGGGGTGTGGTGCAGGTGTTAATTTGGCAGAGAAACTTCTACATTAGAGAGTGGAATATGCTGCATTTATGCAGTTTTCCACAGGCTTATAGCAACATTTCATGCTGAGGTTACAGTTGAACGAATGTGAGAACGTCTGAAAAAAACTCACCCATTCTCTTTAATTTGTTACTGCTTCTGAAACAAGTGCTAAGGTGGGAGGGAACTCTTCATTATTAGATGGCTGGGTGAATTTAGGAAATCAGAGAGATGTCCAATGTGAGATACTGAAGGATTAGGCAATGGGATTAATAAATTTCAGCGAGACCGGAGAGTATAATGTTAAAAAAAACCAGCTATAATAATTAAGCCATTTGTCATCATTAAGTACATTTTTTGGAGATTAAGTTCATGCATTAGATCACTTGATGCATTGTATGTTTTATGCATGTGGTCATAAACTGCATACGCCTGTATTAGTTTAAATGTATCAATTTTGTGCTAAAAATAGCTTAATTCAAATTATTTGGTAATTCAATTTTCTTTACCAGTAAATTACTACTTCACTGTATTTTTTAAGGTGATTAATTCAAATTATTGGATATTTTATATTGTAAAACCAGCTTGATTATTAGGCTATTTATTTTCATTATTTCTTTCCTTGCTTTTCACATTCAGTCTAGTCCATAAAATGATTTGATCACATACTTGTTGTATATTGCTTCTTTTATAATTATGTGTTTACTGATGTCCTGCATCATCAGACAGGTTTCCACAGAAAGTTAGTACAACTCAGGACAGTCACATCATTGCATTTCCCTGGTGTCTTATTGATCAATGGCTCAGTTAACTTACATGTGGCAACACAGAGAGCTTAATTAGCATGGTGCAACCAGCTACAATAGTCCTCTGTGACCTTCATAAAAATTCTCCAAAGACCACTCTAAGAATTTTTTAATGGAGTCTCTGAATATGCATGGCATCTAGTCACTGCGGCATTTTTAGTAGCATTTTATGTGCTTTTTAAAATTATAGTGGAAATCATTAAGCTCTTCCCACCGCTATATATTACAAAGAATGTGAAAATATTTGATTTGTTTTACTGGTTTTGACACAGAGCCTGTACAGACTATCGAAACAACACCGTCTAGTTAGTTGAAATATATGCACAAGTGCCTTTCTCAACATCTGCTCAGCAAGGATATTTTTTTATTGCCATGTGTACAACATCTGTTCCCATCACATTTAATCACACCAGCAGCTTGCAAGCAAACTAATTTTTAGTAATAGGCAATTGTTATGGTCGCTTTATCATTTTTTAAAAACTAGGTTGTTAATTATCCTGTTTTGTATGGACAGCAGAGAGCTGTCCATCCAAAAAGCAAATGCAGCAGCCACAAACAGGCCCAAATGGCAAATAGGCTCACCGACTGAGGAGGAAATTTTTATCCTATCGTCACAAAATATACCTTGACATTGGTCCAAGGTTCACAACATTTTAAAACAGAAGCTACTTTAAATCATGTTCTTTATTCTTATAATAAAAAGCAGAATATCTAGAATTTATTTTCATGATTTTTTAAAAGTACAAATTTGGTTATTTGAGCGTTAGCACCAGGCAACAGATTTGGTCTGGGTCTTCTTTGCTGAGTGGAGGCATAAACAGCACAGGAGTGAGAAGTCACGATGGAGGTGCACTCTGGAAGCTTAAAATGTAATTTGTCATTTAGGAAATAATGGAGTTGATATGATTGAGCCTACATTCCGCAGAAATAACCATGGCGTGAGCTGAATGTTCCGAGTATGCCAATTGTCATTTTTTTGCCAGTATTGGGTGGAGCATGTGCAGTCCATCCAGTGTCAGCTGGCAGCCCAGCCAAAGAGGAATCCAGCAGTTACTTTGTTTTAAAAATGTGTTTCCTTCTGCCAGGAGAGGAGGTATGCCCCCTCAGACTCCGCAATAACATCCTAGGATGCTGCCATACCTGGCCCATCCCGCTCTTGTGGTGTAAGGGAGGAGTAGTACCTTTCTCACCCCGCTCTTCGAACTGGCTCATTGTGTATCGGTCCTCACCTTCAACCAGCTCTTACCTGTGGCAGCTTTTAGTTGTTAGCATGTAATAGGTGGCATACCCCAGCAAATAGCCTCGATTGGTGACCAAACCCATTACCACTGAGGGATTTGTCTACCCTGGCATGTGAAGACTGATTCCAGTGGACTGGGCAGATGAGACCAATCTAAGGTCCAATGGCCTTAAAGGTGGGACGGCACTGTGTTGTGGAATATGTAGAGCTCGACCTGACACAGGAAGTGTCCTGACCATGCACTACATCTGGACCTATATCCAGCCATTTCCACTTGTCTTAGAAATGGGCCAAGATAGATCAGAATGAGAGACTGAGGCTGATGTTAAGCAACTTGCCCTCACTATAATCCAATTATAGGGGCTGGTTTAGCACAGGGCTAAATAGCTGGCTTTTAAAGCAGACCAAGGCAGGCCAGCAGCGCGGGTTAAATTCCTGTACCAGCCTCCCCGAACAGACGCCGGAATGTGGCAACTAGGGGCTTTTCACAGTAACTTCATTTGAAGCCTACTTGTGACAATAACGATTTTCATTTCAATTCATTTGCTAGTCATTTTCATCACCTTTCTACCATCTGTCATTCATTATCAATGTATCACAGGTCTCATGCCGGTGGGCGAGGGACTTAATAGCAGTTATGGATTCACTGGCAGCTGTAAACCTGTACACAGACATCTCAGGCCATTGGGTTTTCTTTTACTGGAAGGAAGCAGAAGTGGAACTCGGCAGCCCCCTCGGTGACAAAGCAACCTTTTACAGGATCACACTGCCCACCTCCATAGTATGAGGAAGGGGCTAAAAAAGCTGCCTGCATTGGCTGCAGAAAGCTGGCTGGGTACAATGTCAGATTGCTGCAGTCAGAGAGACTCATCATCCTGAGGAGGGTCACTTCAATAAAAATCAGTGCAAGTTACACATACTTTTGATGTGGCTATGGGAAAGAAGAACCGCAGGAAGCTGGCGTCAGCTCTACTGCTATGAACCATCTTGTCAATATGCTGGCTTGTCGTCTCAAGGGCGTGAATGAGCATCTGATGGTGCTTAAACTCAGCCATGATTGAATGGCGGAGCAGACTCGATGGGACAAATGACCTAATTCTGCTCCTATTGTGTTAATTAATTTGGAATAACACAAGCTGCCACTTGATGCAGTTTTGAGTAAAAGATGCTCCAGACTTTGAAGTGAGTTCAATGTGTTTTATTGAACTATTAGCACAGTTCTCAATGAGTTTGACTCTCTGCTAACCTAAATGTAGTAACTCAGTCTAACTGAACCAGCCTTGCTCTAAGCCACGAGTTGGGGTGTGATGCTGAGGATACACCCTGTCTCACTCTGTAGATGTTGGTCTGTGGAAAGAGGCAGAGTGTGAGTGCCTCGTCCCTTTTATAGTGAGATACCATCCCTGAGTGTCCTGACTGCTCATTGGTCGTGTCCTATTCTATGTGTTCATTAGCTGTTTGCAACCATGACATCTCCCCTTTTTAAAAATGTTTTGTTGGCGCATGTGAATGTATTTACATGTGAATGAGTCTGTCTAACGTGACTGACAGAGGACAACAGAATAGAGCAAACAAAACAAACGTTCCCAAGTCCAGTCTCTGAGGCTTGAGTCTGATCCTGGTCGACCGCCGGAGGGGACGACGGCACCTTGACAGGCGGGATAGAAGCCTGACTGGTGGCCTCGTGGTGCAAGGTATCAGGAGGTGGCAATTCAACATATGGAAATGGAGGAAAAAGTGGTTGCGGGCAGGCAACTTTTCGCAGTGCTCGTCGATTCCTTCGCACGATGGAGCCATCAGCCATATGTACAATATAAGAGCGGGGCGCGGACAATGACAGCCGGGGCAGACTACCCACCATCCGGTATCTTGATCCTGACAGTATCTACTGGGGATAGCACAGCCAGATTGATGGCATAGGCATCATAGCCCTGCTTTTGACGGTCTCTGAGCTGCTGCATCTTCGGCAGCACCGGGAGGTGATCCAGGTTGGGTAGGTGAATGGCTGGAAGCGTCGTCCGCGGGTCCCTGTTCATCAGGAGTTGAGCTGGCGACATGCCAGTGGATAATGGAGTCGCCCTGTACGCGACAGTGCAAGGTATATGTCGGAAGCAGAGTCCGTGGCCTTGCAGATGAGCTATTTCACAATGTACACTCCTTTCTTAACTTTTCAATTCGACTGCGGATAGTGCGGACTGGAAGTGACATGCTGGAAATTGTATGACCTGGCAAACGTGGACCATTCTCGACTGTTAAAGCACGGGCCATTGTCGCTCATGACGGCGATTGGGATGCAATGCCTTGAGAACGTCTCCTTACAGGCTTTATGACGGTCCGAGAGACGAGGTCCGGGAGCTTCAGCACCTCAGGGTATTCGAGAAATAGTCGATGATCAATACGTAGTCGCCACCATTCGCATGAAAGGGGTCGATGCCAACCTTGGACCACGCAGAGGTCACTATGTCATGCTGTTGGAGCGTCTCCTTGTTCTGCGCTGGCTGGAACCGCTGACAGATAGCACAGTTCAGGACCATATTCGTGATGTCCTGGCTGATGCTGGGCCAGTAGACAGCTTGCCGGGCTCTGCGTCTGCACTTCTCGACGCCCAGGTGTCCCTCATGAAATTGGCGCAGCACCAAGCTCTGGAGACTGAGCGGAATGACAATCCTGTCCAGCTTGAGGAGGATACCATCAATCACCATCAGGTCATCCTTCACATTATAAAATTGTGGGCACTGCCCTTTCTGCCAGCCATTGGTAAGGTTGTGGATGACGCGCTGCAAGAGAGGGTCTTTGGCTGTCTCATCACGGATGAGAACTACCTTCTCATCTGTCGCCGGAGAGTGCTAGCACACAGCTGCACCTGCGATTCGATGTGCTGGATGATCTCCAGCGGCTCTCTGGGCGAGGTGACGGAGGACACTGCATCAGCGATGATGAGCTCCTTGCCAGGTGTGTACACAAAGTTGAAGTCATATCTCCTAAGTTTAAGCAGGATTCTCTGCAACCGAGGCGTTATGTCGTTCAGGTCCTTGTGAATGATGTGGACCAGAGGCCTATGATCCGTCTCGACAGTGAATGTCGGCAGGCCGTAGACATGATCATGAAATTTGAGGATGCCGGTGAGAAGACCCAAGCTCTCCTCAATCTGTGCATATCTGGTTTCAGTGGGCGTCATCGCCCTTGATGCGTAGGCTACTGGTGCCCAGGATGATGTGTCATCTCGCTGAAGCAACACCGCACCAATGCCATCCTGACTCGCATCTGTGGATATTGTTATCTCCCGGTCCGGGTCGAAGAATGCCAGGACTGGTGCAGTGGTGAGCTTGGCTTTCAGCTCCAGCCACTCTGTCTGGTGTGCCGCCTTCCACTCAAAGGCAGTTGACTTTTTCACCAGGTTGCGTAGGGCCATGGTGTGTGTGGCCATGTTTGGAATGAACATGCCCAGAAAATTGACCATACCCAAGAAGCGCAGCACCGCCTTTTTGTCCTCAGAGACCTTCATCGCCTCGATGACCTTGATTTTGTCTGTGTCCGGGCGCACACCATGCTGTGAGATCTGGTCGCCTCGGAACTTGAGCGTCAATGTGCCAAAACAACATTTGGACCTGTTTAACTTTAAGCCGTTGGCATGTACACGGCGGAATACATTCTGGAGACAGGTCACATGTTCTTCAGGGGTCGTGGACCATATGATGATGTCGTCCATGTACACACAAACCCCTTCAATGCCTTCCATCATCTGCTCCATGATGCGATGGAATATCTCCAATGCCAAGATGATGCAAAATGGCATGCGATTGTAGCAGTATCTGCCAAAAGGCGTGTTGAAGGTGCAGATCCTTCTGCTGGACTCTTGCAGCTGGATTTGCCTAAATCCCTGTGCTGCATCTAATTTGGTGAAGAAGCGTGCGTTTGCCATCTCACTCGTGAGTTCCTCCCATTTCGGGATGGGGTAGTGTTCCCGCATGATATTCTTATTGAGATCCTTGGGATCAATGCAGATGCGCAGGTCCCACGAAGGCTTCTTGATGCACACCATCGAGCTGACCCAGTCAGTCGATTCGGTGACCTTGGATTTGATGCCTTTTTGCTGAAGATCCTTGAGCTATGCCTTCAGGCGCTCTCTCAGTGGAGCAGGGACTCGTCGTGGTGCGTGGACCACTGGCTTGGCATCAGGTCGGAGCAGAATCTTATATCGATACGGCAGTTTGCCAATCCCATTGAACACATCTGGATACTGGGCGAGGATGGCGTCGATGCCGGCCTGAAGATCCACATGGGAGAATGTCGTGGTGTAAACCCTTTGAATGAGGTTCAGCTGCTTGCAGGTGTGCGCACCTAGTAGGGATGCCCTGTCCGGCTTAACAATTTCAAAGCGTAACTGTGCTTGTGTGTGTCGGTTGGATACGTGTAGATGGCAGGATCCCAGTGCCGTGATGGCATTCCCATTGTAATCCAGGAGCTTGCAGGCAGCTGGAAGGCCCAATGGAGGCTTCTTAATGTGTCTGAAGTCTGCCTGTGAGAGGAGGTTGGCAGAGGCACCTGTGTCCAGCTTGAACTGGATGGGACAGTGGTTGACCTTCATCACTGTTCACCATTCGTCCTCGGAATACACAGCTACAATCGATTGGACTTACGATGTGTCTGATGTGGCATATTCACACGTTGTAATAATGCCCACACGGTAGGCGTTGTCCAGTCATTCATCATCTGGATCCGTAGCACTGCCGGGATCAGAATCCTGTAGGTGTTGTTGCACACTCCGGATGCGCCAGCGTCGGAATTGGGAGCGCTGGCACCTGACTGGTGGTGCAGATCTGCAGAGGGCTGCATAGTGGCCTGGCGTCCCGCAGTATAAACAGCGTCTGCCTCTTGCAGGGCAGTGTTTCTTTCAATGGGCGGTGCCACAGTTTGAACATGTCATGACGTCGGCGTCCTGATGCTCCGTGCGTCGTTGCACGTGCGGAGTGCGGTTCTCAGATGTCTGCACCTGTGCAGTGTGTGTTTCGGTTGCTTCGTTATCCCATTCACATCACGCATGTGTCGGGCCCCGGGAAGAGCGCGCAAAAAGACCGCTTTCGTCAATGTTGAGGCGCTGCATCCGGGAGATGGCCTGCACACCTTCTGCCTCGTGTGAGGCTAGTTTATCATTTTCTGCCATTTTCTACTGGGAATAGTGATTTTCAGGGTGCTCATGCACTGTGCATGTTTCAATCGTGACTGGCAGGGTCATATGCTTAATCTTCAGTAACTGCTCTCTGAGGATCAGAGTGAACTCCAAAAACGATTTGGTCTCTGACCATGGAGTCACTGATATCACCGAAGTTGCAGGATTGCGCTAGCAGTCTAAGGTTAGTTAAATATGAGCTGAAGGATTTGTCTTTACCTTGCAATCGTTGCTGGAATATGTAGCGCTCGAAGATTTCATTGGTGTCCACCTCACAGTGGCTGTCAACCTTGTCCAGGATGGTCTGAAACTTTGTCTTGTCCTGGTCTTCGGCGAAGTGAAAAAAGTTGGATATTTCCAAGGCGTGATCACCCGCTGTGGTGAGGAAAAGAGCTATCTTCCGTGCATCAGACGCACCATTGAGGTCTGATGCTTCGACGTAAAGCTGAAATTTCTGCTTGAATGTCTGCCAGTTGGCACTGAGATTGCCGGAGGTCCTGAGCTGGTGAGGAGCCGGAATCTTTTCCATTGTGCCGGTATACATTCGCTAGTCGTCACGGATCTTGCTGAGTTGAACCAACTAGATTGAACACACTCCTGGTATCATGTTGTGTTATGTAATTTAGAATAACACAAGCTGCCACTTGATGCAGTTTTGAGTAAAAGATGCTCCAGACTTTGAAGTGAGTTCAATGTGTTTTATTGAACTATTAGCACAGTTCTCAATGAGTTCGACTCTCTGCTAACCTAAATGTAGTAACTCAGTCTAACTGAACCAGCCCTGCTCTAAGCCACGTGCTGGGTGTGATGCTGAGGATACACCCTGTCTCACTCTGTAGATGTTGGTCTGTGGAAAGAGGCAGGGTGTGAGTGCCTCATCCCTTTTATAGTGAGATACCACCCCTGAGTGTCCTGACTGCTCATTGGTCGTGTCCTATTCTATGTGTTCATTAGCTGCATGTTTGCATATCATGACACCTATGTCTTAAACTGCCCTTACAAATCGTATCAAGCAAGCAACTCTGATCACTGTGTACGCCCCTACCTGGCCAATCCTGAAGACAAGGATAAATTCGATGTTGACCTCCATTCCTCAATTAGCATGTCTGCTTTTGGAAAAGCAGGAATCATTCTTGCCGACCTCAACACAAGAGTTGGTGAATTCACAAGGCGTCACCGGAGAAATTATTATTGGTTGTTGAAGCAGCAATGGTCTCCTCTTGCTGAAGATATGTGCCGACCTTGAGCTCTTAATTGTCATGATATGCACTCATGCACATAATGAGATACAGACAGACAATGACAGACATCTAGTACAGCTAATCAACATACAGGACTGAACACAACCAATCACCAGGCAGAACACTTGAGTGGGGTTTCCCACTATAAAACACACAAGACATCAGCACTCTGCCTCTTTCCACTAGTGACAACTGTAGTGACAGTCAGGGTGTATGTATCAGTTAGCACCATCTACACGTGGCTCAGAGCTAGTCTGGTCTAGTTAGTTATAGTTCGTACACTTAGATTAGTAGAGTGTCAACCCACAGCAAGCTTTGTGTACTGCTCCAGAAGTTCAATAAAACGTATTGAACCAACATTTAAGTTTGGAGTCTACTTTACAGTACAACTGCATCCAGTTGCAGTCCGTGTTACCCCAGGGTGAATAACATGACATGGTACCAGTAGTCTACTTTATCTAAGTGGTTTACCTCAAGTGATTCCGTGACGACCAGCAAGAGCCTTCCAGCGGCATGGAGAAGATCCAGGCCCCTCCACAGCTACGGATCTCCGGCAATCTCGGCGGCAACTGGCGGGTCTTCAAGCAGAGGTTCCTTCTCTACAGTGAGGCCTCGGGCCTCGAGGATGCGTCCGATGCCAGAAAAATCGAGCTACTCCTATCAACTGCGGGGGACCAAGCCATCCAGATTTTCAATTTGCTCACTTTTGCTGACGGCGAGGACAAGACCAAATTCAAGACCATTTTAGCTAAATTCGACAGTCACTGTGAAGTCGAAACGAACGAGAGTTTTGAGCACCATACCTTCCAGCAACGCCTTCAGGGTAAGGATGAACCTTTCCAATCCTTTATAACTCATCTCCGTATATTAGCGCAGTCCTGCAACTATGGTGACACCGCTGATTCCATCATCAGAGATCAAATCGTGTTTGGGGTCCACTCCGACTCTTTGCGGGAGCAGCTCCTCAAAATTACAAACCTGACCCTGCCAGTCACAATCGAGACGTGTAAAGTGCATGAACAGGCGAGAAATCGGCACTCCAGTTTCAAATCGGCAGAACAGAAACAATTTGACTCCCACAAGGCAGAGAGTGTACAGGTCATCACCCGGATGCGACGCCTCAGTATCGATGAAGGCGGCCATTTCGCTAGCTTTCCCCGGGGTCCCACGCATGCACACCACGAACGGGAGAACGAAGCGGCCGAAGACCAAACTGCGCAAGTGTGAACGTCAGCTGACCGCACTGCGCATGTGCGACAACGCACGGAGCGTAGCGACGTCAACATCATGACGTGCCCGAACTGCGGCACCGCCCACTTAAAGCGGCAATGCCCTGCAAAAGGCAGGCGATGTTTAAATTGTGGGAAGCCTGGACATTATGCAGCCTTGTGCAGGTCTGCACCACCGGTCAAGGGCCAGCGATCCTATTTCCAAGGTAAATGCGTTTGATTTGTATAGCAAAGCCTACTGGAATCTGATCCTGGTCGCACTACAGGTCCAGAGGATGACTGCCTGGAGTCACCATATCGTGTGGGCATCATCACTACATGTGAATATGCCTCCTCAAATTCAACAAGGTGCCTATCTATCCTCAATGTGGATTCTGCGGACTCTGCTTCTGACTTCAACCTCGCGCTGTTGGGGTACAGGGCAACCCCTCTGTCCACCGGCATATCTCCGGCACAATAGAGACATGTGGACAACTGTTCCGGACATACACTTACCAGACCTGGATCACCTCCCAGTGCTGCAAAAGGTGCAGCAATTCAGGAACCGGCAAAAGCTGATGTCCGATGCTCATGCTCCCGATTTGCCTGTGCTATCTCCGGAAGATGCTGTTCGGATCCAGCTACCTGATGGAGGCTGGTCAGCTCCAGCTGTTGTTGTTCGACAGGCTGCTCCCAGATCGTTTGTGGTTCGTATGGCTGGTGGCTCCATTGTTAGGCGCAACAGAAGGGCACTGCGCAAACTTGCCTACCTACCACCAGATCCTACTTTTCCATATGTTGTCGTGCCTCCTCCAGACACCTCGCTCCACGAGGCCACCAATCTGGCGGCAATCCCACCTTTCAAGGCACCGTCGTCCCCACCTCCACCTCTCAGGCGGTCGACAAGGATCCAACGCCAGCCCCAACGATTGGACTTATAGACATTTATCTTGTAAATATTGTTCTGTATCTGCACGCTAGACACCTTTCATGCACATATTCATTCACTCGCCATTTAATGTAAATAGTTATACATGTACATATCGTTGCATATGCTCTAAGCAACCGACAAATTTTTTTTTAAAAGGGGGGATGTCATGATATACACTCATGCACATAATGAGATACAGACAGGCAGTGACAGACACCCAGTACAGCCAATCAACACACAGGACAGAACACAACCAGTCACCAGGCAGAACACGAGAGGGGGGGTTTCCCACTATAAAACACACGAGGCATCAGCACTCTGCCTCTTTCCACTGGTGACAACTGTACTAACAGTCAGGGTGTGTATATCAGTCAGCACCTTCTACACGTGGCTCAGAGCTAGTCTGGTCTAGTTAGTTATAGTTCGCACACTTAGATTAGTAGAGTGTCAACCCACAGCAGGCTGTGTGCACTGCTCCAGAAGTTCAATAAAACTTCTTGTACTAACGTCTATGTTTGGTGTCGACTTTACAGTACAACTGCATCCAGTTGCAGTCCGTGTTACCCCAAGGTGAATAACACAACATTAATCACCAACACAATTTTCCCACTCCTGAACCACAACAATTGAATTTGGTTGCACTCATGTTCTATGCATTCGCATCTAATCAACAATGTCATCGTGAAGCAGAGAGACAGGTAAGGTTTATGTATAATGAAAACCATACGCAGCGCTGACTGCTGAGCTGACCTCTTATTATTTCAAGAGTAAATAACAAGATCTATCCCTTGAGATATCCACAGAGCACGAAGGTCCAGAAATTCTCAATGTCTCAAGATTCAAACAGGCAAACATCAAGGAATCTTTCTCAACAAAAAATTGAGTGGCCTGTACACCATAAAAATGGACATTCAATACACTAAGGATGACTGGAGACCTTCAGGAATATAGGGCACTATCTAACGGACAAGTTTCTCAAAGCATTTCAGGCAGGTTTGGCTGGGTGTTTGTCCCCAGCTCTGTAGACAGGTTCCCCGGCGTGATCTAACCACACTTATTCACTTTTTCGGGTCCTGGGGAGTTTCTCTCCGGGCGAGCCCACATTTCCCTCACTGGGTAACTGAACTCACTGGCCAGACCGGCTCCTCAGAGACCGGGCCACCATTTTGAAAGGCTGCCTCAATCTCTAAGTGAGCTTGTGGGTCCCCACACACCCCACCCACAGGCAATGCCACCCCCCACACAAATGGGCACTACCCCACACCTCTCAAAGTAAGGACGGCCCGCTGTGAACTGAGTGGACTGAGGTACAGACTGATTTTGTTGCTGTGATGCCTTTTTCGGATCCTCTGCGAGATGGAAGGTGAGCACTGGGCCGAGATTTTTTTTAAAACTTGGAGTGCCCAATTCATTTTTTTCCAATTAAGGGGCAATTTAGCGTGGCCAATCCACCTACCCTGTACATCTTTGGATTGTGGGGGCGAAACCCACACAAACACAGGGAAAATGTGCAAACTCCACACGGACAGTGACCCAGAGCCGGGATCGAACCTGGGACCTCGGTGGCGTGAGACAGCAGTGCTAACCACTGCGCCACCGTGCTGCCTCAGGCCGAGTTTCTGATATCGACTTGTGGAGCACGCATGCTGCGTATGTTCCAGGGTCCGATGTATCCAGCAGCACCGGAAGTGGCACCGTCGGACGTGACATCTGGTGAAGGTCGCGGAATGTTTGCGTTCAACTCCATCTGCCGTCATTTTTCCTGCTAGCTTGTTGAGGGTGTTGGTCCACCGGGGAGCCCGTTCATGACTTTGCCCTCACTTCCTTCAACTGTCGTCCTGGTTGTGAGTGCAGCATTGGTTTCAAGAATACCGTGACTGCTGAGAAAGCGGGCTGTGTGATAGCGATGTTCGACATTGGTGCTGACGGTTGCTGCACAGTTACAGATTTTTAACCTCGAGACTCTGTTGAGTTGATATACATGTGACTGACTGTTTAAGTTGAGTTAACTGGTCGTTCTGGGTGTGAATGCTGGTCTTGTGGTATTCTGCATGGGGCTCTGTTTTATTTATGTTATGCTTAAACTACATTGATACTGTGCAAAGATTTGAAGCGACAGCTCCATGAGCATTTTGGTGGGAGGGTAACTACCCCACTTTGGTAAGCTGATGCTGTGGCAGGCATTAGGGGGGTACGTGGTGCAGAGCTGGGCGTTGTCTGTCCACCCCCCCCCCCCCACCGCCCCCCAACCCGGTCCCTCTGTGGCTGGAAATTACGCTGCGTCGGTAAGACCTTGAGTCGATGGATCAGACGCCAAGATGCGCACCATCCACAGGTTCAGCCGTTAGCGACTTCGCCCTTTGTGTGTGCCCAGTTTAGGTGCAAACCCAGACGTAATGTTCGGCGAGGCGTACACTGGTCCGTTCTGCTCCCCCCACCCCATTCAGTGACATCTCCTGCAGCCTGAAACCCTTTTATCTTTTTGTTGTCGTTTGGCCATTGCGGGTGTCGCACCAGTTTTGTCCTCTAACTTTTAGATTGGTCCTCTTCTTCTCTGGGGCCGCCTTTCAATTGGTTTTCAGACATTGGGGGGAGTGGGGGAGGTGTGTAAAAACCTGCATGTGACATGCATGAGGTTCATCCAATGGGGGATGGTTGTTCCCTTGTCCTCATTGGACCGGGAATTAACCAGTATTTGTATAATAGGTTGGCTTCTGTAGCAGCCGACAGAAAGGAGTAAGAACCGGGAGTGTATAACCAAGCCCTACATATGTGCTGCTGTAAAGCAAAATAAATGTCTCCCTGTGAACTCGCCGGACTCCCCTTGTCATTACTATACGCCCAGAATGGGCTTCCTTTGGTTAGATTACACCCCCAATGTATGTTCCACTCAATTGTATCAGATAGTGACTGGCCTATACACAGAAATCCTTAAAGGAACTGTTGGTGGTTGCACATAGAAAGGACCAAAGACATGTGACTTTTATTTTTGTTGGGACGTGGTTGGATTATCGGTTCCCCGAGGCCTGATCTCCCAGATGAATCTGCATGGAAGGAAGTCGACTTCCCACTCTCCCATTTTGACAAACTTCAATCGGATATCTCAGATCACCAATTTCATTTAGATGAGACTAAAACATCTAATATGGCTCCCTGGGTGAGTTACAAAGGGTACCTAATCTCAATCACGACCCATATTCCTAGGTGGCATGTTATCCCATCCGTCAGACAATTTGGAGTAGAATTATCACTCACTCTCTTCATTCCAAGTTCCACCATAGAGACTGTTGCAGCACACTATAGTCTTTTGACCTAATTTGTAAGCCTTAACATTCAATTAGCATGCTTTGGGAAAGTAGGCTTGGTTGTCATTCTTTTATAATTAAACTTACTGAATTCATCGTAGAATCATAGAATATACAGTGCAGAAAGAGACCATTCAGCCCATCGAGTCTGCACTGGCCCTTGGAAAGAGCCCGACTTAAGCCCACGCCTGCACCCCATCACCCAGTAACCCCACCTAACATTTTGGACACTAAGTGGCAATTTAGCATAGCCAAGTTATCTAACCCGCATATCTTTGGATTGTGGGAGGAAACCGGAGCACCCAGAGGAAACCCACGCAGACAATGGGAAAAAGTGCAAACTCCACACAGACAGTCACCCGAGGCTGGAATTGAACCCAGGACCCTGGAGTTGTGAGGCAGCAGTGCTAACCACTGTGCCGCCATGCCGCCCTTGCTAAGCCCAGAGACAAAAATAAATGATATTGAGAGAAACAGCAGATTGTATAGGCCAGTGAGGGACATTAGTGCTTTAATATATGAAGGCGAAGCGTTGGATTGAGACAAGGTGAAGTACAGTGTTCCAACAATATTCAAACATTTTTGGGGGGAAAATTGAGTTGAAGGGTCTTCAATCATGAAAGTCACTGAAGAAAGCAAAGAAAAAAGATGGATACATTTCTGGGCAGATTCAAATCATGATTTGACCAAGGCTGCAGAATATAATTGACTGCTGTGCTTTCAAGAAGAACCTTCGGAGGATAATGTGGACTGTCACTAGTGTCAACTAACCCCATCCCCTGAAAAAGGGCATGAAAGGTTGAACAGATTGGAAATCTTTCCTGCAGGGGCAAGAGACCAGCCCTGCAGTTGAGGCCAGGAGAAAATCCAACCAAACTTGGATTGGAGCAATCTGACTGAGCATGGGAAGTAGAATCTGCAATCAATGGAAATGGCCACCTCAGATTGTTGTACAACCAGTTGGTAACACATTTGAGTGTTCTCATGCAGCGTATTGTTGAACCATTTACGCACTGGGAGTAGAGTAACATGTTTGAAACATTCATTTGCTGGCAGTACAGTAACAAAGCAGCTGTTATGTTATTATTATTCTTTGTTCTCCTCAACCTTTTGAATCTGTAATCATTTTCTGTCCCAGTGCCTGCTTTAAATCTGTAACCGTGGATACAAATAAATTAATCCCATTAAGCATAACAAGCTTCTGTGTGAGTCGTCAATTTATTCTCTTGAAATCTGCGGGTCAAAACAAATAATAAGTAGAGCGACTGTTTTATAAAAGATAAAGACCGGGAATCCAGATCAGGCAGAGAATCCCGTGTCGACCCTAAAACGGGATCGGCTCCGAGTGGCAGGCACGTTCCCAGTCTCTGGTCCTGCCCCTCCGACCAGAGCGGGATTCCCGCTCCGCGCCGGCAGGAACATGCATACAGCTCCTTTGCATTCATTTAAATTTGATTTACTGACTAGCGGCCTGAATCCCCACCCTTCCATTATGCTCCACCCCTCCCAGCTGGGAGTCACCTGATTTGGTGCAAGTATTTACAAATTGAGTCCAGGCACCATGGCCTTTGAGGGGGAGCAAGGAGGTAAGTACCTTTTTCATTGTCTTCAAACATACTGGTGTCAAAGTCAATATTTTCCTGCTTCTGTAGTAGAAAGATTCAATACACTCGTTAAGACAGAATAACAAGCTTTATTTTCGAAAACAACTGCATGCAGTAATGGCTGAAACTTGAAGTCAGAGAGCAGTCAACAAAACTGCTGAGTCTTTCACAAGTTCAGCTCTTTCACGGAGAATTAGCTCAATATTTATACATTATCATTATCAAGATTATGTGACAACAGTATGGTCAGGAGTTTGATCGGAAATACAAACGGAAGCATAGACCAGACCATGTTTGGTCATATCACTCATACCATTATTTAGTCCTCGGAAGGAACATTGAAAGGTCGGAATAGACTTGTTTCTTCCTGAACTTATCTTGTTCTAAATTCCTACGGCCCTGGGTTATGACGAGTTAGTTTTAACAGGAGTTGCAGAGGACCGGTGTTTTGGAATGGCTCGATCTTCGCTGATCTTTTCAGACTTCAAGTTATGCAGAGTTGGCCTACGGCCATACAGCTCTGAAAATGGTTAGGGCAGCATTCTTTACCTGGGCCTGGTGAGCTGGAATGAGTAGTTTCAGCCTTTCTTATATCAAACCTTTTGACCAGTCTCCCCATTGACCAGTTTTCCCATCATGCCATTACTTAATTTGTACCATATCACACTGGGTGGAGGGTGTATGCCTCGAGATCTGGGACTAATGGGGACCGACATGGGGTGTCCCCCTCTGGATCAGGGTGCTGTGGCAGAACCTCCCATTGCTACTGTAAAAGTACAGCAACTCACCCCTTAGGTATTACTTACAGGCTCAATGCTCTTTAAACTGTTGACTGCTGCCGGTATCCTGGAAATGTAGGAGGACTCCTGATCATATAGGTATTCATCTACTCCACCCATGCCTCAGCAGTCTAATCAAAGGGATGGACGTGACCATGCTCAGTCACTGGACCACCAGGTATTGGGACTCCTCATTCCACTCCTTAGATGCACAGCTCCACAGCAGAGGAAACGGGCGATTAACACAGCTAACACTACACAAACGACAGATGTCCCTGGAACCCTCCCTGGCACATGGACCCTCTCAGAGCAATGGCCTCACTGGTGGCACCATCAGCCAACCCACTCCTAAAGATCAGGCGATTACTCCAGGCCCTTCAGGTCATTGGTATCACACGGCATGGAATATGGATACCGGATCCGTGCAGGAAACCTGAACCATGTCAAAATCTCTGTGTTACATTCAGGCTCCACATCACCCTGCCACCAAGCTCCCAGCAAAGGTACACATTGCGCAGTGGCCCCCAGTTGTAGGATGGGCCCGCACACCAACCTTGTAGCATAGAGGTGTATGCCTGCACAGTGCACAGTGGTTAGCACTGTTGTTTCCCAGCACCTTATCGCAGGTTCGATTCCCTCTTGGGTCGCTTTCTGTGCGGAGTCTGCACGTTCTCCCCATGTCTGCGTGGGCTTCCTCCGGGTGCTCCGGTTTCCTCCCACAAGTACCGAAAGATGTGCTTGCTGGTGAATTGGACATTCTGAATTCTCCCTCTGTGTAACCTATCAGGCGCCGGAGTGTGGCGACTAGGGGCTTTTCACAGTAACTTCATTGCAGGGCTATTATAAGCCCATTTGTGACAATGATAAAGATTATCATTATTATTATTCTGAAAATTTCCACCACACAACCACCTGCCACCACTCTGGTGGGAAGGTACAAGACTCACTCAATGAGGACACACACAGTAGACCCCACTGGGACCACACTGCCCACCACTAATACCTGTGGTGGCAACCATCGGTACCCCATTTGGCAGGATTGGTGGCGAGGTTAGAGGATTCCCACACAAAGGTCAGGGGCTGGATTTCCCGCAGCCTCGCACCAAAATCGTGTTCGGCGCGGGAGCAGAGAATGGCCGTTTAATAGGAAATCGGGACCAGCGCCGATGAAGGGATTCGCCGGTCCCCGGAGAATCGCTCAGGAATCGCTCGCGCGTGATCTACGCAGCGCAGCTAGGGGGCCATTGACAGGGACCCCCCCCCCGCGATTCTCCGCACAAAACTGACCGAGGTCGCGATGGCGTGGTTCTATCGGCCGTCAGGAACCTCGGGTGGTGGCTGCGGACTCAGTCCGCGGCCACCCTGTTGGGGGGATCGTTCACCGGGGGGGCCTCATGGACGACCAGGGAAGTGATCGGGTGGCACGGATCCACGGGCGCGCGCGATCTCGGGAGGGCCTACATTTTAGATGACGGTCTGAGTCCACCATCGCGCACGGCGCGGCCGCTGTAGGCTGCCGCCATGCGCAGGCGCGGACTCCTGACCAGAATTGCGGGTCCCTGTATCTGCAGCCAGAGCTGCAAGGAGAACCCCAGGACCCTGCAAGCCCCCTGCAGGTAGGAGAAGTGCTGTTTCTATCCCCCATACTTATACCCCTAGATGAATCTAGATTTAAACAGGACTTGCAGTTACACAGTATTTGCAGTTACCAATACTTTCAGTTAAATATTTAGATTTTTAGAAAGTTCTTTAAGTTTCCAAACTCTCACACTCTGTTGAGGTCGCACTCCAGGAAGTGATGCAAAGGTTACCTAAATGAGGAGTTTATTGAATATTTTCAGGGTTGTTTCTTCAGAACAGCACATTCTGAAGGCAACCAAAGAGCAGGCTTTACTAGAATTGGTATTGTGCAATGAGATAAGATTAATTAATGACCTCATAGTGAAGGCGTCCCTAAGTAGCAGCGTTCATAATATGATTGAATTTTACATCAGTTTGAAGAGAAAAGAATGGGTCAATGACAAGTATTTTAAACTTGATTAAGAGCAAAAATGAGGGCATGAAAGTAGAACTATTTGAAGTAAACTGGCAAATTAGGTTAAGGGATAGGTCAATAGTGGCAGACAGATAAGGGGATATTTCAGGATATCACATGATAGATTCCAATGAGAAAGGAAAATTCCCAAATTTCCTAGATTCAGAGAAGGTTCTGTTGTGTTCTGTGATCCAATCGTAATGGTGTACACAGAATATCTAGTTGTTCAACTGGAAAGATGGTTTATTAATAAACACGTGGAAAGATAACGAACAGATTACTATACAGACAATGCCTACTAAATTAATTCAGTGAATTCTCCTGGAACTAACTCTAAGTGCGGCTATCCTCTCGTACGTCCTACCACCGACTGGCGGGTGTCTCCAGTCACGTGATGGATGTCTGACGCCACCTGCTGGTTGAAGGTCATACCATTACTATGTGCACTGCTATACAACTATATACATTTACGTGTACATGCATCTCACCACAAGTTCCATTGGATTAGGAGGTCTTGTGGCACAGCGGGTAGCATTCCTGCCTCTGAGACAGAAGCTCCAGGTTCGAGTCCCACCCCAGGACCTGGTGACCAAGGTGTTGCTCTTTCTAGCTTTAGTCTATTTGCTCTGTTTAGGTCACCTTTGCTCATGAGTCGACAGGTATCTTTATGATACCGCCACGTGGTTCAAGTTTAGGTTATGATTAATAACACAGCACACGGCTTAGTAAGGATTAAAACAACGGTCATTTATTATGTACAACAAGCAATATTAATACCCTAATACTACTTTCTATATAACAAACCTATCACTACTGGCCAATACTTAACTTAGAAAGAGCCCACCAGGTCAGGGAAACGAATGGCTTGTCCAATCAAATCTGGCCTGCGGGATTCAAAAGGGCTGCTACAGGTCGGTGGCTAGGTGTCTCTACCGGATAGCGATTGTTGGATTCAAACTTACAGTTGCCGGTGGCTGGTCTTCCGAAGGTCTCGAGCAGGCGAAGATGAGAGAGAGAGCGATCTGAACTTGGACCTTTACTTTTATAGGGCCCAGGGGCTCCCCGCCTCCCGGGGCGGCCCTTGACCCTGAGTCCCAAGTGATTGGATTCTGTCCCCAATCTCTGGGGTCGATGTGTCCAATGGTGAGGCGGTTCCTTGATCGGGGGTTGGTCGCTCACCTGTCTTTGTTTCGGCCACTGCAGGCGCCGACAGGTCTGGCCCGGTATTCAATTGCTAATATGTTGCAATTGTTCCCGGGGATAGCCGATTTAACTGTGGATGTCTGAGTTGATTAGGTGTAAACAGTCCTGAATGAAACTGCGGATACCTGGGTTGAAGGGCTGTTGATAGCCCTGAGTATCGATCTGGGCTACGTTCCCAGAGCTGAATATGCGAACCTGTCTGCAGCTGCCTGCTTGTGTCTTCTTGGCTGCTTTTCCCAGCAGTCTTTCGGGTTAGCCATTTTAAACTGGGTTTTGGCCAGATTTATCGGAACGCATCCATTTTACATGGCTACAAAGGAAGTTCCATTGATAATGCAGCCAACAAGTTGAGTATGTCAACCTGTAAATCCTTCCAACACGCCATTGGCTGGTGGGATGCAGCAGCAGAGACTCCTGGTCAGCCATGCTTGAGGTGGAGCAGACCCCTAAAGCTATAAGCCCCGACAACAGACTAAGTGACCTGTTCCAGGAACTAATAGCTGTGGAAAATGAGGAAACTCTGCTTTGTGGACTACTAGGTGAGGAAAGAGAATTGGAATTGGAATCCGATTAGAGTGGAAAATAGCAAATATTCGAAAAGGAAGGCAGACAGAAAGCAAGAAACTGCAGACCAGTTAGCTTGACTTCTGTCACAGGGAACAATTTAGAGGTTATTTGTCCCTTGTGGACTGTGTCTAATTACGGACGGAAAGATACCAGGACAGGTCGGTAAAGTGGTCAAAAAGACATAAAGAATATTAACTGAGGCCGAGACTATAAGAGCAGAAAGGTTGTGCTAGAACATTAAAACAACTGCTCATTAGACTGCATCGACATTCTTTGTACAATTCAAGCCAAAGCATTGCAGGAAGAATGTGACCATATTAGAGAGGGTACAAAGAGCTGCTCGGAATGGAAAGTTTAGCTGTGGGGCTTGGATTGTTTTCTTTGGAGCAGAGGAGGATATTTATTTGAGACGTATAAAATTATGAGGGGCCCAGATAGAATGGATAGGAAGGATTTAATTCCATTAACATAGATGTCAATAAATAAAGGGAGTAGATTTAAAGTAATTGCCAGAAGGATTAAAGAAACATTGAGGACGTTTTTTTTCTCCAAGGACAGTGTGGGTCTGAACCTCAGTGCCTGCAAAAATGGTAAAGGCAGAAACATGTTTCAAGTAAAGAAAACACTTTGATGTTCACTTTAGGTGTTGTAACCTTCAGGGTTACCGGCTAAGGGTGGAATCATGTACCCTCCTCCCGTGGCAGGTTTGGAGGCGCAGAGACATTTAATCAGGTGGCAGGAAGGTGGATGGGGATCTCGCCACATTCCTGCTTCCACCCTGATTATGTTCATGACAAGAAGACCTGTGTCGGCCTGCCCACCCTGTGAATTGAGGCACTTAAGTGCGTATTGATGCCGACTTAAGGGCCTTATTCCACCATTGCTGGCATTAACCCAGCGGCAGGTGCGGACTCAATATGTGGGCAGTATGACAAACAAACCCTTGCAGGATAGATTGTGGGTTCCTGAGGGGCATCCCTCAATCAAAGGCACTCAATGCCTAATAGAGAGGCTGTAAGGGATGAGTTAATTCTGCTTGCTGTGAGGATACTTGGCAGCCTGCCTGGGCCATGATATTTACTGGAACATGAGGCACCAGCAGATGTCCAAACTCAGGCATTCTCATGCATCTTGCTGACTTTCGCAACTGCTTATCTATTGGACTTATTTACTTCACTGTATAAATATCAGGCCCGTTTGCTCATTCGTTGGACTTCACCTCGGACCAGGGTCACGACTGATACCAGAAACCAAATCTCGAAGCCGCTGTCAACCCGACAGTCCCCGACGAGCAGATGGCCTTCAGATCCTTGTTTTATATTCTTTTTATATTATATTCTTATTCTATTGTTCTTTGCTAATAAAGTAGAGTCGACAAACGTCTGTCATTGTTCTCTTTATTACATTGTGTCCGAATCACAGAGAACCCTTGGAGTAATCCAAGACAGAGGCTTAGCACTGGGAAAGGGGTGAGCCTGTTGAGAACCACACCACTGGCTTGCTGGCCTCCCCTCATCCACCAATGCCACAATCCCAATCCCACAATCCCAATATCACTCACTTCTAACCTGGATCCAGTAACTGTGCAAGGCCTCAAGTGGGTGTTGTATCAGCAGCAGGGATCTCCACTCCAGAAGTACCTGCACCCCAGGCAAAGGATGCCACTGGCCTGTCAAGTGCCTGAGTAGACCAAGATAATCATAACCTTTATCATTGTCCCAAGTGGGCTTACATTAACACTGCAATGAAGTTACTGTGAAAAGTCCCTAGTCGCCACACTCCGGCACCTGTTCGGGTACACAGAGGGAGAATTCGGAATATCCAATTCATCGAACAAGCCGGTCATTCAGGACTTTGGGAGGAAACCGGAGCACCCGGAGGAAACCCACGTAGACACGGGGAGAACGTGTAGACTCTGCAAAGACAGTGACCCAGGCGGGAATCAAACCTGGGACCCTGGCGCTCTGAAGCAACTAACCACTGTGCTACTGTGCCGCCCGATATGCAGTGGCCCTTCTGAACAAAAGGTGATGCAAGGCTCCTGCCAACTCTCCAGCCAGCAGACATGACCCCCATGGCCTGCACAAGAGTGGCTCTAAGTGCTGGAAGGTGGGATTAGACTGCGTAACTCATTCTGACCATCAAGGGCATGATGGGGCAAATAGTTTCTTCTGTGCTGTGAATCTTTCTATGTTTCATGTGACAAGAGGGTGACAACAGAACAAATTTGTAAAAGTGAAGGGCTATTTTGTGTTGCAGGGACAGTGCAGAATTAACAGCTCGAAAAAGTGAAACAACTATGACCTGCATCACACAATTGTGCATTTGAGGCTGGGAGCTGTAATAATGTGACTTCCTTTGAAAATTATAATCACAATTGGATATTTCTGTTGACATGCTCAGGTAAGATTACTCAGGTGTCTGAACAGCAGTGGTGATATAAGACCTGATCCAATCCATAAGGTGCTGATATACTGAACTCCTCTAACACACTTTCTCCTTCAAGGAAGAATGATGGCTAGAGGGATTCCCACAGCTCTAGCACCCTCTTGAATGGAGAAATAGGCACAAGTGGCAGATAAGGGACGTCATTCTCCGACCCCCCGCCGGGTCGGAGAATGGCCGTTGGCCGCCGTGAATCCCGCCCCCGTCCCCGCCGAAGTCTCCGGTACCGGAGATTGGGCGGGGGCGGGAATCGGGCCGCGCCGGTTGGCGGGACCCCCCGCTCAATTCTCCGGCCTGGATGGGCCGAAGTCCCGCCCAGAAATTGCCTGTCCCGCCGGCATAAATCAAACCTGGTATTTACCGGCGGGACCAGGCGGCGTGGGCGGGCTCCGGGGTCCTGGGGGGGCGCGGGGCGATCTGACCCCGGGGGGTGCCCCCACGGTGGCCTGGCCCGCGATCGGGGCCCACCGATCCGCGGGCGGGCCTGTGCCGTGGGGGCACTCTTTCCCTTCCGCCTCCGCAACGGCCTCCACCATGGCGGAGGCGGAAGAGACTCTCCCCACTGCGCATGCGCGGGAAACTGTCGGCGGCCGCTGACGCTCCCGCGCATGCGCCGCATTTCCGCGCCAGCTGGCGGGGCAACAAACGCCATTTCCGCCAGCTGGCGGGGCGGAAATCCCTCCGGCGCCGGCCTAGCCCCTCAATGTTGGGGCTCGGCCCCCAAAGATGAGGAGCATTCCGCACCTTTGGGCCGGCGCGATGCCCGTCTGATTGGCGCCGTTTTTGGCGCCAGTCGGCGGACATCACGCCGTTGGGGGAGAATTTCGCCCACGGTCTGGCTTTCAGAAGTTTGGAATAATTCCAGTTTTGCAAACACAGCAAGACATGGAATAAGCTACACAGTTAATGGAAACGAGCCGAATGAATGCTCACAGCAAGTTGAAAAACAAATGAGTCCATTTTAAGAGAAAGGATCCCACAATAGCAACCGTGCCTCCCATGAGGCGGCCATGTTATTTGAACAACGAGTGCCTGGAGTGCTGTTCTGCCACTTTGACCACATTATGGAGCTTTGACCTCATTAGTGTTTTTCTCCAGTCCTTAATGATCTCAGAACACAGCAGGTGCACAGTGCTCTGAGCCACATGCACTTCTGCTTTATAATATGAAGCACAGTGCACAACAAACATTAAGTAGGCTTCTTGACCTGGTAACCAGCACACCATGCACCGTGTTATTAGCTGTCTCCCTTTAAATGGACAGTTTTTGTCAATGCAGTCATAGTACATCCCATCAATTATTAACCTGCAAAACAGATTAATAGCATTTTAGTTCTCAAACTTTAAGAAGAATCTATCAATATTCATAAGTGCAGTGGCAGAGACAATTTTTGGCAATGTTTTATTTTGAACACTTGTATTAAATTAATTAACAAGTGAAATAGAGGATGTCTTCTTTAAATAAGACAGGTAGCAACTGTGGGAAATTTAACTTTGCACTAATTAAATATTTTCCATACATTTGTCAATGTCAGAATGTAGCTGATCTCACTGTAGGGAAAAATGTTAAAGACTTCAAGAATTTCTTTAATACAATTCTGAAAGAATGTTTTCCACTGACTGGCTGCACATTTTTATATTCTGTGACTAATTCAGCTGTCTCTTACTGAATATTTTCCCACACAATGTCATTAAAGACCTGTCATTCAGAACTAATAAAAATGAAGTTCATGATTTTATGGTCCTTGTTTGGGGACTTTTAAGGTTCCTAGCCTTAATTTTACATTCTGAGTTTGGGCATGCGCCCGACCCAACCGCACGTACAATTGCGCAAAATGACACCAAGCATGTGTCCCAATGCCATCATGCATTTGTGCAATATTTAGGTCGGTGGGCGCATGTGGGAGTGAGAGCTGTGTCCGCCAACAATTGAAGAGCCTATTAATACAGATTTTAAGTTGCTCTTGCAATCTTGCTTATTGCACAGGCAAAAAGGGCAGGCAGTGTTTACATTGTTATCAATTTGTCATCCAAGGGATAAAAGGCCCCCAGAGCACAGCACTTTCATTTTATTCATGATTTTGCTGCTGTTATATCTCTGAGTTTTTTCGAAGCTAGTTCATCAACAAATCTGTTGCAAAATTCTATCAAAATAAATCAGTCTGTACAAACCATGAGGAACATTGATGTTTACAAAAGCAATTAACCTTGAAAATGCACGGCCATTTGGCATATTCCCATTATATGGGGAGGGGGTATGCCGGTTGAGCTGAGGTTGGGGGCTCTTTGAACAGCAGGCTCCCCATGACTCAGGCCTTCATTATGACCCAGCGTACAGATACTGCAGGTTTGTCACCAGAGGTGTCCAGATTGACACGACAGTACACGTAGAATATGACCAGTTTTCTGCACCATTAAAAACAGGTTCTTAGAAAGAACTGCCCTACAAAGGGAACAACCACACTCACATTTGCAACCCTCAGCACCCCCTCCTCAATTCGCCCCTCCCACCATGGCCACTAGCGTTAGCTGCGCCACCTCAGCCAGGTAGTCCAGAGCTGCTATAATAGCAGGTAAACCAGATGTGCCTTTGAAGGCAAGGGTGTCCATCACATTGGAGCATCTGGAGTTCAGTAGGTTATAGGTTCAAGTCCCACACCTGAGTGTTGGGGTTTACAGTCCCAGCGCAGATGTGACAAAGTGCAGCCTGCTGTGGCTCCTTTGTTTGCTCACGATGCAGACATATCCTGTTCTCAAAAACTCCCTATTCACAAACCGCCCATAGTGGTCACCCCACCCCACGTCACCGCCCCATCCCCGACACTGCTCACCCCCCCACTGCTCATCCCCTCACAACACCCCCCACTGCTCATCCCCTCACAACACCCCCACCCTGCTCGCCCCCCCACTGCTCATCCCCTCACACACACACCCCCCCACACTACTCACCCCCCCCCACTGCTCATCCCCTCACAACACCCCCACCCTGCTCACCCCCCCACTGCTCATCCCCTCACAACACCCCCCACTGCTCATCCCCTCACAACACCCCCACCCTGCTCACCCCCCCACTGCTCATCCCCTCACACACACACCCACCTTGCTCACCCCCCCACTGCTCATCCCCTCACAACACCCCCACCCTGCTCGCCCCCCCCACTGCTCATCCCCTCACACACACACCCCCCCACACTACTCACCCCCCCCCCACTGCTCATCCCCTCACAACACCCCCACCCTGCTCACCCCCCCACTGCTCATCCCCTCACACACACCCCCCCCCACACTGCTCACCCCCCCCACTGCTCATCCCCTCACACACACATCCCCCCACACTGCTCACCCCCCCCCCACTGCTCATCCCCTCACAACATCCCCTCACTGCTCATCCTCACACTGCTCACCCCCCACTGCTCATCCCCTCACTGCTCATCCTCACACTGCTCACCCCCCCCCCCACTGCTCATCCCCTCACAACATCCCCTCACTGCTCATCCTCACACTGCTCACCCCCCACTGCTCATCCCCTCACTGCTCATCCTCACACTGCTCACCCCCCACTGCTCATCCCCTCACACACACACCCACACTGCTCACCCCCCCACTGCTCATCCCCTCACTGCTCACCCCCCACTGTTCATCCCCCACTGCTCATCCTCACACTGCTCACCCCCCACTGCTCATCCCCTCACACACACACCCACACTGCTCACCCCCCACTGTTCATCCCCCACTGCTCATCCCCTCACACACACCCACACTGCTCACCCCCCAATGCTCACCCCCCACTGCTCACCCCCCACTGCTCATCCCCTCACACCCCCACACTGCTCACCCCCCACTGCTCATCCCCTCACACCCCCCCACACTGCTCACCCCCCGCTGCTCATCCCCACACACACACCCCCACACTGTTCACTACCACACTGTTCACCCCCACACTGCTCACCCCACACTGCTCACCCCACACTGCTCACCCCCCACTGCTCACCCCTGTAGCGCACAAAGACTCCATGAGACGAATATAGTGAAGTCGATGAGGCTTTATTAAGCGTGTCTGTTCCCCAGCAGCTCGATAGTAAACTGGCCTGCGGGGGAAGACACCGGCTTCTTATACTCCGCCTTCAGGGCGGAGCTTGAGGTCAACGGCCAACCAGGACCCGGGATCTGTCAGCCAATGACATTAGGGCTTCCAGTCCCACATGACCCCCAATACATACTACCACAACCCCCCACTGCTCATCCCCTCACAACCCCCCCACACTGCTCATCCCCCACTGCTCATCCCCTCACACACATCCCCACATTGTTCACCTCCACACTGCTCACCCCCCACTGCTCACCCCCACACTGTTCATCCCCACACTGCTCACCCCCCACTGCTCACCCCCCACTGCTCATCCCCACACACACCCCCACACTGCTCACCCCCCACTGCTCATCCCCTCACACACACCCACACTGCTCACCCCCCACTGCTCATCCCCACCACCCCCCATACTGCTCAACCCCCCACACAATCCCCCACTGCTCATCCCCTAGACACACACCCACACTGCTAACCGCGCCTCCCACACAACTCAACCCCCCCCTCACACACTGCCGCACTGCTCACCCCCCCCACTCACCCCCACAGCACTCAACAGCCCCCACACACTCCCACACTATTCTCCCACCCACACACCCCCACACTGCTCACCCCCCTCCCACACACCCCACACCACTCAACCCTCCCCACACACTCCCACACTGCTCAACCCCCCACTCACCCCCACACAACTCCAGCCCCCCCCACACACTCCCACGTTGCTCACCGAGCCTCCCACACAACTCAACCCCCCCCACACACTGCCGCACTGATCACCCCCCCCCCACTCACCCCCACACCACTCAACTCTCCCCACACACTCCCACATTGCTCACCCCCCTCCCACACACCCCCCCACACCACTCGACCCTCCCCCACACAGCTCAGCTCCCCTCCCACACAACCCCACAATGCTCACCCCCCCTCCGACACACCCCACACTGCTCAGCCCCCTCCCACATACCGCCAAACTGCTCACAGCCCTCCCACACCCACCCCTACACCACTCAACCCCCACACACACCTGCACACTGCTCTTCCCCCCCCCCCCCTGCAAACTGCTCACTCCCCTCCCACATCGAGGTTCCCTGACTGGGAGGGAAGGGTTGGAGAGTGGGGGTGGGTGTGATGCTGGCCAGGGACAGGGACACCACATCCCAGACCGACAGTCCCTCACTTCCCATATCGGCAAACCTCCCATTTGCACACCCTCCATTATGCAAACCTGCGCCCCTACGAGCTGGGGGCCCTGGGTCGGCAGTGACAGCAGGTCTGGTCCATGGGATGGAGGATGATGACAACCCGCTCTGCGATGAGCTCCGGTGCTCAATATCGCTTGACAATGTCTAACTCATGTCAGCAGCACCTTCCACCTTGGTGATCCCTGCATGTGAACTGGCCAGGCCACCACACGGCTCCGTCGAATCCCTGGGCTGGGGGTGCACAGGGGCTGGAGGAGGGTGGGGAACACTGTCCTCCCACAGAGCCTGCACTGGTCCCCTGCCAATACCCCCCCCCCCCCCCCCGGCCAGCCCAGACCCATCAGACAGAGCACCGAGGCAAGATTTAACGTTGTTAACAGGTGTTTATTGTGAAGAAATACATACACTCTGTGCCCTAACCGCTGTGACTGAACTGTGCCCTGCACCCGTGTCTACCTTTCTGGCCTCATGGACTTAACACTAAGCCTAGGTGGTTCCCCAGACAGTACAGCAGGAGTGGAGGCGGCCTGTTGTGTCTCCTGCCCTGCTGCAAGGGTCCCAATTAGCGCACTTCTCCTGGCGCGACCCAGCCTAGATGAGGGGGGAGTCCGAGGTGCTGTGGTGTTTCGGCACCTCCCCTGCGGGAGTCACTAGCAAGGGCCCCATCACCTCCCCCACTGTTAGGATGCCCGATGGCCCCTGGGCTACTCCATTGGATGGTGGTGTGAGAGGAGCCGTCCCCTGAGGCACCCCGGCCACTTAGAGCTGCCAGTCCTGGAGGCCTGCTCTGGTGTCGACCAGGGTCTGCACGCTTGCGGCCATGGAGCACAGGGAGTTGACCACTTTCGTCTGGGACTGTGCCACATCAGCCAGTGGCTGGGCCACCTCGCTCTGGGTCTGGGCCGCACTGCCCGGTGTCTGCGCCATGCTGGCAATGCCGCCAATGTTCTCAGCCATGGCCTGCTGTGAGTGGGTCACGCTGAGGAGCGCCGTTATAATATCCAGGTGGCTCTGGTACATGGCTGCCTGTGAGAGGGCAGCCCTGCCCTGGGCCTCGGCCCCCGCCTGCACTGAATTTCCCATGCCTTGGACACACTGATCCATAGCTGAAAGCGTCGCCCCCAATACCTCCACCGCGGACGCCACCCACGTGGTGTTGGCCTGGGTGGCACACATGACCGGCACCACCCCCTGCTCCTTCACGCGGATGGACACCTCCACCTGCGCCCGCAGATGCTGGACGGCAGCCGTCACCCCTTCCCGCAGTCCATGGCTCTCTGAGTGCACCTGCACTGTGGCTGGGACTGGATGTTCCAGGGGCCAGACCCGTCTGGATGGCAGCTGGTTCCTGGGGCCAGCCTGCCCTCCGACCGTCCGGCCCCTCGGCTGCTCCTATCTCCACCTACTGTACCAGACCGACTGTGTGGTGCACACCAGATAGTGTCCCAGAAGCCTCTTCACTAATGTGCCCAACCGAGGTGATAGTCTCTGAGATGGTGGAGGATGTTGGAGACAGCAGTGACGGAAAGTCCGTGTCCTCATCCGACCCGAACTCTGGGGTGTCCTGGGTCTCAAGGCGGGGAGCTAGTGTTCAGGCTGCTCTCCCCGTCAGTGCTCGGCTGTGCGGGGGGGCGGGGGACCCCGGATGGACCGGCCCCATCTCCGGCAGGTCCTGTAAGACACAAGATGCCATGTATGATGAGACAGCGGGCGGGGTTGAGGGAGGGGTGGAGGGGGGGGGAGGGGGGCACACATGTGCCATGGGGATTCACTAAAGTGCAAGTGAACCACACGTCAGGAACCCATCGGAGGCGGAGAACCGCAGAGGCTCTGGAGAGTGCCGGATCGGGCTGCTAATGATATGCAATCATGCCTGCTGTATGTGCGGAGTAAAACGCATAGACGTAAAGTTTTCGAGGTGACGGAGAACAGAGATTTGGCATCAAATGCTGTGATTTTGCCATCGGAAGCTCTTCTCCACCCAATCGCATTTTCTCGATTTTGGGATCAGCTAATGGGGAATCCCACCCAAGAGGTTTGATAGCATCCATCACAAAGCAGCCCACTTAATTAGCACCCCATGCACAAACTTTCACTCCCCCCACCACCGACGTACAGTGACAGCAGTGTGTACAGTGTACAAGATGCACTGCAGGAATTCACCAAGGCTCCTTAAACAACAGCTTTCAACCCATGGGAACATCACCACCTGCAAGTTCCCCCCCAAGCCACACACCATCCTGAAATGGAAACATATCATCCGCCGTTCCTTCACTGTCACTGATCAAAATCCTGAAACTCTTGATAGCACCATTTGTGTACTTAAACACAGGTGACATAATATACACCAGTATATCATGGTGCAGATACACACACACTGATGGACACACAGCGGGACCAATCAACACACACAACACTGCAGCCAATCACCAGTTAGAGCGCACGCACTATAAAGACAGGGGGCATCAGAGTTCCCGCTCATTCGAGCTGCAGCCTCCTAGTAGGACAGAGCTCACAGCCTGCAGCACAGATCTTCACCATGTGCTGAGTGCATAGACTGGTTAGGACAAGGCATAGGTCTTTAGTTCAATCTAATATCGTGTTAACCCACAGTGAAAGTATGTTCAACAGTTTCTAACTTAATAAAATAGTGTTGCACTATTTGAAGTGTTGGTGACCTGTATGTGTTTCACGGCTCCAGAGCTCCCAACACATCATGAGTCCAGGAGTTGAGGGATATTAGAACTTCTTAGACCTACCTGCAAGTGATCTGCCTTCCACCAGCATACCGTCATCCTGCAAAATGGACAGCGTCTGCCCGCCGCCGCCGCTCCGCATCACCGGTAACCTAGGGGCCAACTGGAAGACATTCAAACAACGCTTCCAACTCTACCTTGAAGCCACAGACCAGGAGGATGCCTCAGACAACAGGAAGATCGCTCTCTTCCTATCCACGGCCGGGGACCATACCATCCACATTTTCTATTCTCTCACCTTTGCGGATGATGAAGATAAAACAAAGTTCAAGACGGTCCTCCTCAGGTTTGACACTCACTGCAGCGTAGAGGTGAATGAAAGTTTCGAGCGCTATGTATTGCAACAGCGTTTGCAGGGTAAGGATGAACCTTTCCAGTCCTTTCTCACCCACCTCCGCATCCTTGCGCAGTCCTGTAGCTACGGGCACACCTCCGACTCCATGATACGCGACCAGATCATTTTCGGTGTTCAGTCGGACCCCGTACGCCAGCAGCTCCTCAAGGTGAAGCAGCTCACCCTAGCGACCGCCATCGAGACCTGCGTGCTACACAAAAATGCCACGAGTCGGTATTCCCACATCCAAACGGCTGAAACGGCGTGGCAATGTCCCCATGAGGCGGAATGGGTCCAAGCAATCGAGCAACTCCAGGATTGAGGGCGGCCATTTTGTGCGCTTTTCACGGACTCCCGTGCTTGTGCGCACCAAACGAGGGGCGGCGACGTAGACGAACGTAATGCGGAGGCGCGCGCCACGTACAACCGCACCGCACATGCGTGGTGACGCAGCGAATGTACTGGCGCTCCGACGTGCGGCAACTGTGGCTCTGCCCATTTAAAGCGGCAATGCCCCGTCAAATCCCGACAATGCCTGAGATGTGGCAAACTTGGACACTATGCTGCCTTATGCAGAGCAGCTCAGCCTGCCAACTCACATCGCTTCAGCCAGCCTCGCAGGAATGTCCGGGCCATTCAACCCACGGTCACCGAGTCTGATGCAGACCTACTACCCGATATTGACACCGAGGACCCGAAGGCGCCTTTTCGAGTCGGTATCGTTACAAAAACAGGGTGTCCCCGAATCAAAGAATCCAGCCTTTATCGGTACACAGCATCGATCCAGACGATGAGTGGTGTGCCACCCTGACGGTCAACCGGTCCCAAATACGATTCCGCCTGGACACTGGTGCCTCCACCAATCTCATCGCGCGGTCTGACCTCCAAAGCCTTCGAGTCAAACCAGCCATCCTTCCATCAGCCTGCCAGCTATTGGATTACAATGGCAATGCCATTGATGCCAGTGGCTCATGCCAACTGGAGGTGATGCACAGGTCACGCAAAGCCATCCTTCCCTTTGAAATCGTGGGCTCCTCGAAAGCCTCCCTGCTTGGCGCGCAAGTTCAGAGAGTTCATTCTCTCTCTCCTGCTGATGTGTCTGCCTTTCAGGACACCGACTTCAGGGCGCAACTCGACGCCATTATCAATCAGCACCACAACGTCTTCGAGGGCATGGGCACGCTCCCGTACACCTACAAGATCTTATTAAAACAGAATGCCACGCCTGTGGTGCATGCACCTCGCAGCCAAGCACCCCTTAAGGACCGCCTCAAGCAGCAGCTGCAGGACCTCCAGAACCAAGGAGTGATTTCCAAAGTCACGGAACCAACCAACTAGGTCAGTTCCATGGTATGTGTAAAAGAGCCTTCCGGTGAATTGAGAATTTGCATTGATCCCAAGGATCTGAATCACAATATCGTGAGGGAGCATTATCCAATTCCCAAGCGCGAAGAGCTCACATGTGAGATGGCTCGCGCCAAGCTCTTCACCAAACTCAACGCCTCAAAAGGATTCTGGCAAATCCAGCTCGACAAATCCAGCAGGAAACTTTACACATTTAATACCCCCTTTGGCAGATATTGTTACAACAGGATGCCGTTTGGGATCATATCTGCTTCAGAAGTGTTCCATAGGATTATGGAACAAATGATGGAAGGCTTTGAAGGTGTTCGCGTCTATGTCGACGACATAATCATTTGGTCCACCACCCCGCAGGAGCATGTTAGTCGCCTCCAGCGCGTATTCAAACGTATACGTGAGCATGGCCAACAGGGCCAAATGCTCGTTTGGTCAGACGGAACTCAAGTTCCTTGGGGACCACATCTCCCAGTTGGGTGTGCGGCCAGATGCGGACAAGGTGGCTGCTATCACAGCCATGAAAACACCAGAGGACAAGAAGGCGGTCCTCCAATTTCTGGGCATGGTCAATTTTTTAGGGAAGTTCATCCCTAACCTCGCCTCTCATGCCACGGCTCTCAGGAACCTGGTCAGGAAGACGACAGACTTCCAATGGCTCCCTGCCCACGAGCGCGAATGGAGAGAACCCGAAACAAAACTCACCACGGCCCCGGTCTTACCTTTCTTTATTCCAGCAAAAGAGACCAAAATTTCGACCAATGCCAGCCAATCCGGCATTGGGGCAGTGCTCCTTCAACGTGATGAGGCCTCATCATGGGCCCCCGTTGCATATGCGTCATGCGCCATGACCCCCATGGAGCAGCGCTACGTGCAGATAGAAAAGGAGTGCCTGGGCCTTCTGACAGGTGTGGTTATGTTTCACGATTATGTCTACGGACTTCCTCAATTCACAGTCAAGACCGACCATCGCCCTCTGGTCAATATAATACAGAAAGACTTGAACGACATGACGCCTCGCCTCCAGCGTATTCTTCTCAATCTCCGGCGATATGACTTCCAGCTGGTATACACCCCAGGGAAAGACCTCATCATTGCTGATGCTCTCTCCAGGGCAGTCAACACTCCATGTGACCCAGCGGGATTTGTCTGCCAGGTTGATGCCCATGTGGTATTCGCGGCCTCCAGTCTACCTGCCACGGATGAACGCCTCGTCCAAATTCGCCACGAGACGGCGGCTGACCCTTTGCTACAACGTGTCATGCGCCACCGAACAGACGGGTAACTCAAGGGCCAATGCCCTCAGTTCTATAATGTCAGAGATGATCTGGCGGTAGTCGACGGGGTTCTTCTAAAACTGGACCGCATTGTCATCCCGCATAGCATGCGCCAGCTCGTCCTGGAACAACTACACGAGGGCCACCTTGGTGTGGAAAAGTGCCGCCGACGGGCCCGAGAGGCAGTGTACTGGCCCGGCATCAATGAGGACACCGCCAACACAGTGCTCAACTGCCCCACTTGTCAGCGCTTCCAGCCGGCCCAACCGCATGAGACCCTGCAGCCCCATGAGTTGGTCACGTCACCATGGACCAAGGTGGGCATCGACCTATTCCACGCGCTGGGCAGAGACTATGTCCTGATCGTGGATTACTTTTTGAATTACCCGGAGGTGATACGGTTCTACGACATCACCTCATCTGCAGTCATTCGTGCCTGTAAGGAAACCTTTGCTCGACACGGCAACCCGCTCACAGTTATGTTGGACAATGGCCCCTGCTTCGCCAGCCAGGAATGGTCCAACTTTGCCAGGCGGTACAATTTTGCCCGTGTGACATCCAGTCCCCTGTACCCCCAATCCAACGGCAAAGCAGAGAAGGGAGTACATATAGTCAAAAGGCGCCTCTGCAAGGCTGCCGATGCTGGGTCCGATTTCTACCTCGCCTTGCTGGCCTATCGCTCCGCCCCACTGCCCACTGGCCTGTCGTCAGCCCAGTTGCTCATGGGTCGCACCCTGAGGATGACGGTGCAGTCCATCCATGCCCCAGACCTCGACCACGTTCCGGTCCTTCGCCGGATGCAGCTGTCTCATGCACAGCATAAGGCGACTCATGACTCCCGTGCAGCTAATCTCCCTGCTCTGGCTCCAGATGACAACGTCCGCATCCATCTTCCGGATGGTGGCTGGTCTGCGACCGCTGTTGTCCTTCAGCAGGTGGCCACCCGCTCGTTCCTGGTTCGTCTACCGGATGGCTCCATTCTGCGCCGCATTCGACGCACCCTACATCTCGTTCCACGCTTGCTACGTGATCCTCCTCTGTCGCCTCGCCCTCCTGCTGACCCTCCCACAGACTACGCAGAAATCCCTGTCACTCTGCATCCCCCTGACTCTGATGCAGTCCAGCCCGCTCCTGAACTGGCGGCTCTCAACCCACCCTTGAGGCGGTCAACCAGAATTCGTCGCCCATCTCATGAGACTTAATTTATGAACTTTGCGGACTTACAGACTTTCTGAATTGTTTAGTTGCTTTGTTTGATTGTTTACCTGGTTTGTATATAGTGTTGATCTCGTTATTCTTGTTGCATACTGCTCCTCTACACCAGCCACCTTCCCATGTAAATAGCTTAGTTCTCATGTACGTAGTCCTGTAATTATGTCTTCGCACCCCACACGTAGTTAGGAACATTCTCACCACACACTATTTATTGCCACATATATACATTTTTTAATAAAAGGGGGATGCCATAATGTACACCAGTATATCATGGTGCAGACACACACACACTGATGGACACATAGCGGGACCAATCAACACACACAACACTGCAGCCAATCATATAGAGCACACGCACTATAAAGACAGGGGGCACCAGAGTTCCCGCTCATTCGAGCTGCAGCCTCCTAGTAGGACAGAGCTCACAGCCTGCAGCACAGATCTTCACCATGTGCTGAGTGCATAGACTGGTTAGGACACGGCATAGGTCTTTAGTTCAATCTAATATCGTGTTAACCCACAGTGAAAGTATGTTCAACAGTTTCTAACTTAATAAAATAGTGCTGCACTATTTGAAGTGTTGGTGGCCTGTATGTGTTCCATGGATCCAGAGCACCCAACACATCATGATACCAGGAGTTGAGAGATATTAGAACTTAGATATTAGAACAGGGACTGTAATGGTTCAAGACGGCAACTCACCACCACCTTCTTTAGCGCAATTAGGGATGTGCAATAAATGCTGGCATTGCTAGTGATGCCCTAATGTCATGGGCGGGATACTCCGACCCCCCACCGGGTTGGAGAATCCCCGGGGCACGGCGCAGTTTTTTGGGCGGGGGCAGGATTCACGCCATGCCAGTTGGGGACGTTGGCAGCGGCCCCCCCAGCAATTCTCCGGGCCCTGATGGGCCGAGCAGCCGTCCGTTTTAGCCAGTCCTGCTGGAGTGGGTTACACATGGTCCCACACGGCGGGACCTGGCGGGGGTGGTCCTCGGGGGGGGGGGGGGGGGGGGGGCGTGGGCCGACCCCGTGGGGGGGCCCCATGGTGGCCTGGCCCACGATCGGGGCCCACCGATCTGCAGGCGGGCCTGTTCCATGGGGGCACTTCTTCCTTCTGCGCAGGCCCTGTAGGGCTCCGCCATGGCCGGGATGGAGAAAATAC
Source organism: Scyliorhinus torazame (assembly GCF_047496885.1). Lineage (NCBI taxonomy): Eukaryota > Metazoa > Chordata > Chondrichthyes > Carcharhiniformes > Scyliorhinidae > Scyliorhinus > Scyliorhinus torazame. The sequence goes on along the minus strand of NC_092709.1, from coordinate 158,527,223 downwards.
GCCGGCCGGTTTGCGCATGCGCGGAACCACATTAGCGATTCCGCGCATGCGCGAGATCACGCCGGCCCTTCGGTGCATGCGTGAACTTGCGCAGTTCCTTTGGCGCCGGCTAGAGCGGGCCAACCCCACCGGCGTCCACCTAGCCCCCGGCATGGGGACTTTGTCCCCAGAAGGGAGAATCCCGCTGTGTGTTACTTTTTAAAATAAGGGAAAATTCAATACTCATACGTTCACAGCAATGATTCATGCTTATAGTGATAAAGGAATACTGATAGATTTTAATCCTACCTCTAATGTGCAGTGTGAGATCACTGCATGTACTCCACAAAGTAACAACCCAACATGGAGCATAAATACTATTGTAACACTAGCAGAAAGTATCACTCACTGGAATAATCTGCAGCAATTCTGGCTAGTATGTTGACATTCCTCTTTTAAAGTGAATCTCATGTAGTACCTCCACAGGGCTGAGCTCTGAAATGTAATTTCAAAGGAAAAGGATCATGGCTTACTCAAGAGATACTCTGCAAAATACCAATAAAAGGCTCGATGAAATGGAGGAAAGGATACTGAACAATGGAAATGTTGCATCCTCAGCCAAAGCTCACATTAAATCCTTGGAAGAACAGTTACGTGTTGCGGGATTCTCCGTCGGCGGGATACGCCGCTTCGGCGGCAGCCCACCCACGCCCATGGGTTTCCCGACAGCTTGGCGGTGGCCACAATGGGAAACCCCATTGGCCGGCTGCAGGAACGGAGAATCCAACCCATGGTATATCAGAAATCCTGGAGGATCTAGAGAACTGAGGCTAGAGGAAGAATGTTCGCGTCGTCAGTCTGCCAGAAGGAGGAGGGTCAGATCCCTTTTTAAGCTTTGTTAAAATAAATTAAGAGCACCCAATTCATTTTTTCCAATTAAGGGGCAATTTAGTGTGGTCAATCCACCTAGCCTGCACATTTTTGGGTTGTGAGGGCGAAACCCACACAAACACGGGGAGAATGTGCAAACTCCACACGGACAGTGACCCAGAACCGGGATCGAACCTGGGACCTCAGTGCCGTGAGGCAGCAGTGCTACTCACTGCACCACCGTGCAGCCCCTTTTAAGTTTTTGAGAACTGGCTACCATGTTTCCTTAAGCTGGGTGTGATATGCATCACTGTACATACACAAGGGGTTAAGGTAAATACACTACAACTAAGTAGCCACTAGAGGGAGCACCAGAGATGTATATATGCGTATACAAACAGGAAGTAGCTTCTCTCTTCACAGGAACGGCAGCTGATGAGCAGGACACAGACAGGCAGCTCAGATGTAACATGGTATAAGCGCTGGAGAGAGAACAAATTCATAGAAATAAAGCATCTACTTCAACTGTAAGACTACAAGCTTTATTCAGAAACAAGGAATAATACATGGTACCAGGTGACTTCAGAACGCTTACTAGAAAAGTTACACAAGATGCTGACAAAGCGCGATCGAAAACAGAAGAAAACCCGGACGTGGGGAGACTTCGCCGAGTTGATGCAACTCATTGGAACTCCACCGCAGCTGAAAACAACCGATAATTTAAGTCATAGATGGAAAATCTTTAAACAAACGTTCGAACTATATATCATAGCTAATGAGTTGAGCGCGGCCTCAGAAGAAATGAAAATAGCACTTCTCCTAGCAGGACATGAAGCTAGAGAAATCTATGACTGCTTTAATTACTTGACAGGTGAAGACAACACCAAATTAGAAGTAATGCTTTAAAAAATTGAAGATTACTGTAACACCTGCAACAATTAAGACATTCAATGCTCAGAGACCAAATTGCACAGAGAATGAGTGCTGCGAAACTCAAACAATCATCAGAACAGAAAGGTTTAATGCTGGAAATCGCGATTGACAAGTGCAGATCGCAAGAAAAAAATAACTTAAAGTTTTTAACAAGAAAAAACGTCAAAAAGGTTCTTTTCCATAGGTCTGAAGAAGTGAAAATGGCATCTAAGCACATTTTACACTGCCCAGGGAACAAAAGACGCAAATCTGGATCTGCGCATGCGCAGTTGAACAGAAAGAGCGCACAGTTCGAAGATGGATCTGCGCATGCGCAAGCCACGCATGCGTAGTTTACGAAAAAGCGCACAGTAAAGGAAAATTGATTTGCGCTTGCGCAATCGATTCCTACACTTTACGTTACAAGCGTCATGGCGTCAGAGGCCCCGGACCATGCCCACTTATAGGAGAAATGTCCGAAAAAATTTTTGAAGAGTTTTAAAGCTACAAAACACAATTTTTTCACCTCGAAAGACAGAACAATGCCTGAACTTCTACCAGCAGTTGAAAATAACCTCCGCAGCACCCTGGAACAAGCAGTTTGCACCACCCAAAGTGAAGAACACAATGAAAAATCTGAAACCAAAGAAGATGAATTGTTCATTGAACATGAAGTGCACGATGGCAAATCCGGAACAAAAGAAGATGATTTGTCTATCGAAGAATACTACTCAGACATGGCTGAGTTATTCAGATATGCTGATCATAAAAGCATCAGCGCCGCGGTTGAAAAGTTCAACATGACTCTACTCATGGTAGATTAATCTAACACCATGATGCAATGGCAGATCGTTGATACATTGGATGACAGCATCCTGTCAAATACCCAAGAAGAAAACGATGCCACACAGCAAATACTGAACGACTCCGTTGAGAGAGCACAGATCGACTCCACAGAGAGACCACTGCACGGCTTCACACAGAAAGTGATGAAAGACTCCACAGAGAGAGCGGTGAAAGCCTCCACTGAGAGCTCGTTGACAGACTCCAAAATGGAAGCAACTCAAGACTCCATAGCGAAGTCCATGCATGAACAAGACCATGAAGGTCTATCAACCTTATCTGAGCAACCAGCAGCAGGCTATGAAAGTCTACCAAGCTCACGTGAACAACAAAAAGACTATGAAAGTCTGCCCAACTCATTTAACCAACAAGAAGACACTTAATGTCTACCCATTGTATGTGAGACAAGTGACGAAGAAATCCCATGCAAGATGTGCAGGATCACAGCGAGACTGACAGATTTCAACTCGTATGTACAGAAGCACTCAACAATCAAAGTGAAACTACTCTTGAGTCCAGTCAGACCACGTCAATTAAAACCTCATCTACTCTTAACTACCCACAAGAAAATGAAATCTTGAAGATTTTGACTCCAGAAGAGGAGCACCAAGAAACCAAAGATGATTCAAGTGAACCTGAAATGACTCCAAAAGAGGAGCACCAAGAAATTAAAGAGGAATCACATCAACCGCAAAGGAGTGATGTCACCAAGATCAATGCAACATCAAGTCATTCTCACAATCCTCAAGAAGAAATGCTCAATGAAACATCAGATACCACAAAGGACACAGACACAAATAACTTTGAGACTGACTCGAATTATCCATACGGAACAGTCATTGAGCGCAACAATAACAACAAAAACCACACTAAGCACAACAGAAACAAGAATGACAACAGCAACAACAAAAACAACAAGCAGCGCAACAAGAACAACAACAAAAACTACAAGCAGAACAACAAAGTCTACAAGAACAGTAACAAAAACAACAACGAGAAACATAACAAAGACAACAACAGCAACAACAAACACGACAACAACAACAAGAACGACAAAAACAACAACAAGTATGACAACAAAAACAACAAAGACAGAAACGACAAAAACAACAACAATGAAACAGCAACTTGTACGACATGATACAACTCTGCACATGAAGGACATTGTAACAGCACAGCTCAAAACAATGGCAAGAGTACAAACATTCCATGGCATGACAACGAATCTCACAAATTCACATTTGCTCCACTACAAACAAGCAAACCAGCTTTCAAGGCAGACGACATACAGAATCAATACTGCAAACATAGAAAAAAAAGTTTAAATCAGACAACAAAGTGATTCGACCATTCGAACACCTCATGATGACTTCTTGGTTACTTAGCACAAGAACACTGATGACGTTCACAAAGAAATGACAACATCAACATCACCACTTCAACAACAGAAGAAGAAAGCAACTCAACCATACAAATTCATAAAGTTTGGACTCATATAAATTTTTTAAAATTAAGATTGGACTCATAGCTATTAATTGGCTTTGTATAATCATCAATATCATCACAACTTGTACATATCATTTATCTACCTGTGTTGTACAATTTTCTTCAACAAAGTACAGAAAATATGTAAAAAGAAAAAAGGGGGATGTAGTGATATGCATCACTGTATATACATAAGGGGTTAAGGTAAATACACTACAACTAATTAACCAGTAGAGGGAGCACCAGATATGTATATATACATAGACAAACAGGAAGTAGCTTCTCTCTTCCCAGGAATGGCAGCTGGTGAGCAGGACACAGACAGACAGCTAAGATGTAACATAGTATAAGCGCTGGAGAGAGAACTGACTCATAGAAATAAAGCATTTACTTCAACTATAAGACTACGAGCTTTATTCAGTCACAAGGAATAATACAAAGTCTGGGTATTTCAAGCTGGAAAGGGAACGTCATAACATGTCTTTGAGGCCTAGAGGCAATCAATGTCCCAGGCCTATAATCATTCATTGTCACAACTTCAAAGATGATCAGAAGGTCTTGGAGGCAACAAGGTGTGGTGGGACCTGGCTCCATGGGAGGATTTCACCTTTCCAGGACTTCTCTGTTGTGGCTCAGCAGGAGTGGAGAGGCTTTGATGAAGTACGAAAACAGCTCAAGGCAGCTGGAGTGAATTATGCCCTGCTTTATCCTGTGACCCCAAGGGTGATATGCAACAATTTCTTCAGTCTTTCGATAATCCGGCTAGTGACTTTGCCTTCGTAGAGCAAGGATTTGGACGGACAGTCTGCAGCTCGCTGAAACAGTTGGATTTTCTCCCTGTTATAATTCCCTTTGATCTTAAATTGTGTGTATAAGATATGTTGGCGGGGTATGGTTGTTGGTTGGGGTGTGTTACATACTGAATTATGTTTACATTTGTATTTGTATCTTTTGTTATTATAAGACCATAAATGCCTTAATCAAATGTTTGTTGAAAAAAAGAATCTCAGGTTCTGAGGACTTCCAGTGAGTGGTCGCACATTTGGCAGCTCCCACTTGTGGGAGGTGTGGGAGGTGTGGGGGGGGGGGTGGGGAGGGGGGTGGGTGGGTGGGTGGAGGGGGGTGGGTGGGGGGGGTGGGGAGGGGGGTGGGTGGGGGGGGGGGTGGGTGGGGGGGGGTGGGGAGGGGGGTGGGTGGGGGGGGTGGGTGGGTGGGGGGGTGGGGGTGGTGGGGGTGGGTGGGGGGGTGGGGGGGTGGGGGTGGGGGTGGCTGGGGGGGGGTGGGGGTGGGTGGGTGGGGGGAGTGGGGGGTGGGATGGGGGCGGGGGGGTGGGGGGGGTGGGGTGGGGGCGGGGGGTGGGGGGGTGGGGGGGTGGTGGGGGGGTGGGGGGGAGGGTGTGGGGGGTGGGGGGTGGGGGTGGGGTGGGGGGGGGTGGGGGGGGTGGGTGCGGGGGGTGGGGGGGGGTGGGGGTGGGGGGGTGGGGGGGTGGGGGTGGGGGTGGGTGGGGGGGGTGGGTGGGGTGGGGGGGGTGGGGGGGGTGGGGGGGTGGTGGGGGGTGGGTGGGGGTGGGTGGGTGGGGGGGTGGGGGGTGGGGTGGGGGCGGGGGGGTGGGGGGGGGTGGGGGGGTGGGGGGGGGTGGGGGGGTGGGGTGGGGGGGGTGGGGGGTGGGGTGGGGGGGGATTTCGTTCCCCGGTTGCCAGGTGGATGTTTCAGAAAAGAAAGGTGCAGAGGTGGTGGAGGAAAGGTATACTCCACTGGTGAGGTGGTGGATGGATTCGCGGACCCGAAGTGGATTTAGTGAAAGGAGCTGCAAGAGCAAGAAACTCTTTGTGCAACACAGGGGAAGATGGCGGAGATCAAGACGTCGGCCCTGCCAGTCCAATGGTCGACGGGGCAGTTGCTGGACTTCTTGAATGAAAAGTTCAGTCAGCAGAGGAGGGAGACTCTGGAGAACCTGGCGAAGATAGTAGAGCCGCTGAAAGCGGGGATCGGCCGGGTGGAACTGAGGCTGGAGACCCAGGCCCAGGTGATCCAGAAGGTGGAGGGGGTGGTGGGGGAGCGCGAGGAGCAGCTCGTTTCGTTGGCAGCCAAAATTGAGACGTTGAGGGATACCCATAAGCGGCTGAAGGAGGAAATGGAGGATAGCGAAGGGCATCGAGGAAGCGGACGCCGGCTCTTGTGGACAAGGTGTTGGAGCAGCTAATGGGGGAGGGGGCCCCAAATTGGAATGATGTCGAATTCATGAGGTGGGTGTTGGGGAAGATACCGGACCTGGACTCACTCCGATTGATTATGGGTGGGGGAGGGGGGTTTAATATGGTCATTGAGCCGAGATTGGATAGGTCGAGTCCACGATTGAGGAGGGTGTTGGCGGTGGCAAAGGAGCTGAAGGGATTCATGGAGTGCATAGGGGGATGGGGTGGATCGTGGAGGTTTGGGAGGCCGAGTGTGAAGGAATTTTCGTACTTCTCCCATGTGCACAGGGTGTACTCGGGGATCGATTATTTTGTGGTGGACAAGACCCTGCTGGTGGGGGTGGTTGACTCGGGGTACTCGGTGATTGTGGTCTCTGACCACACGCCGCACTGGGTGGACTTGCAAGTGAAGTGGAGGAAAGCTCAGCAGCCACATTGGAGATTAGACGTGGGGTTGCTAGCAGATGAGGAGGTGTGCGAGCGGGTGAGGGCTGGCATTTGGGGGTATGTGAATGACACGGGTGAGGTTTCGGCTGCCACATTATTGGAGGTGCTTAAGGCAGTGGTGAGGGGGAGTTTATATTGATCAAGGCGCATAGGGAGAGGACGGAGCGGGCAGAGATGGCTAAGATGCTGGAAGACATCCTGTGGGTAGATAGGAGATACTCGGAGGCCCCGGAGGCAGGCTTATTGAAGGAGCGGCAGAAACTCCAGATGGAGTTCAGGTTGGTGTCCCTGGGGAAGGCAGTAGGGCAGCTACGGAGGGTCAGAGGGGGCAGTGTATAAGTATGGGGAGAAGGCGAGCGGAATGCTGGCTCACCAACTCAGGAAGCAGGAGGCAGCGGGGGAGAATGGAAAGGTGAAGGATGGGAGGGGAAGGGCGCTCTTTGACCCGGTGGGAGTGAATGGGACGTTTGAAGAGTTCTATAAGAGGCTATATGAATTGGAGTCCCCAGCGGGGGGAGAGGAAATGCAGAGATCTCTGGACGAATTGGACATCCCCAAAGTGGAGGAGGATCTGGTAGAAGGGCTAGGGGCATCCATTGGACTGGTTGAGGTGACGGAGGCAATGCCGGCAGGGAAGGCCCCGGGCCCGGATGGGTTCCTGGTGGAATTTTATAAAACGTTTTCAGAGGATCTGGTGCCCCTGTTAGTAAGAGCATACAAGAGCTTCCCCCTATGTTATCGCAGACTTTGATATCCTTAATCCTGAAGAAGGACAAGGACCCGGAGCAGTGTGGGTCCTACCACCTGATATTGCTGCTAAATGTGGATACCAAACTGTTGGCAAAGATCTTGGCCTCGCGGATTGAGGACTGTGTGCCAGGGGTGATAGGGTTTGTAAAGGGGAGGCATCTGTCGGCGAACTTTAGATGCTTGTTGAATGTGATTATGATGTCCCCGGTGGGACAGGGGGTGGAGGTCGTTATGGATGTGGAGAAGGCCACAGAGGCTGGTTTAGCACAGTGGGTTAAATAGCTGGCTTGTAAAGAAGACCAAGACCAGCAGTGCGGGTTCAATTCCCGTACCAGCCTCCACGAACAGGCACCGGAGTGTGGCGACTAGGGGCTTTTCACAGTAACTTCATTTGAAGCCTACTTGTGACAATAAGGGATTTTCATTTCATTTCATTCATTTTTTTCATCGGGTAGAATGAGAATATCAGTGGTAAGTACTGGGACTGTTTGGGTTCGGGCAGGGGTTTGTGGATTGGTTGCTATATAGGGCGTCGCTAGCGAGTGTTAGGATGAATCGGATGAGTTTGGGTATTTTGGATTGCATCGTGGGACAAGGCAGGGATGCCCACTTTCCCCGTTGCCTTTTGACTTGGCTATAGAGCCATTGGCAATGGTGCTTGTGATGATATGCCTGTAAGCAATATTGTAGATAGTTGGTGGTGTGATCTCCAACCAGAAGGTGGCAGTACAGCTCCACCATGAAGTCTCGAGACAGTGGGTATATGACAAGGCACTCAGATATAAGTGCGGGCAGATCCGATGATCCTCAGATGGTTATAAGATGTACAGGAGGACAGTCGCGCATTGGGGTAGTTCCAGGAGAGTATAAAGAAACTCATGCCCTGTATCAGATTGTTACCTTACCACTTGTGCTTTAATAAAGATCCTGGTTTGGATAAATCACAAGCAGTTCTGTGCATTCCTTGCTAGACATCAAACATTGACAACAAAAGCGCTTCGAGTGTCAAGGAGTTGGAAAGGGTTGGTGCGGCCGGGGTGGAGCATAGAGTTTCGCTATACGTGTACAATCTGTTGCTTTATATTTCGGACCCATTGGGGGGCATCGGGGAGGGGATCATGAGCATTTTCGAGGAATTCGGCCAGTTTTCTGGGTATAAGTTAAAATTGGGGACAAGCAAAGAGACAGGAGGGGAGGCTGGGCGAGCTACCGTTTAAAGTGGGGATGAACTTTAGATACTTGGGCATTCAGGTGACACGGGGATGGGAACAATTACACAAATTGAATCTGGCGCGGTTGATAGAGCAGATTAAGGGGGATTTTAAGAGCTGGGACATGCTCCTTCTGTCGCTGGCAGGACGGGTGAAGTCCGAGGAAATGATGGTGCTTCCGAGGTTTTCATTTGTTTTTCAGATCCATCAGATTTTTATCCCAAGGAAAGTTAATTCCCTGATTTTAGTGTTTGTGTGGGCGGGGAAAGCCCTCCAGGTGAAGAAGGTGCTGCTGGAACAAGGACATGGAGAGGCGAGCTGCCCTTGCCAAATTGAATGACTTATTACTGGGCAGCTAACATAACCATTGTTAGGAAGTGGGGAGGGGGGGGAGGGGTTGGTGTGTGAGCAGATGGAAGCAATCTCTTGTAAGGACATTAGTTTAGGGGCACTGTTGATGGCGCTTCTGCTGTTCTCACCAGCCAGGTACCCCACAAGCCCGGCCCTGAGGGTGTGGGGGCAGTGGCCTTGGTGGGTGCCTCGCTCTGGGACCCATTTGTGGGAATGGTTGGGGGTGGGGTTTGGACACGTGGTTCTGGGGGTGGCGGTGGACGAGTATCGAATCGTTTGGGGACCTATTGTGAGGGCAGCGTCTTGGACCTAGAGCAATTGGAGGAGGAGTATGAGCTGCCCAGTGCGAATTAGTTCTGGTACTCACAAGTACGGGATTATATAAGGAAGCCGGTGCTGTCCTTTCCCAACTTGCCGCCCCCGGGGCTACAGGACAAAGTGGTGTTGAAAACAAGAGTTGGTGAGGGGAGTGTCAGATATTTATAAGGAATGAATGGATTGGGAGGGAGCCCCGATAGGAGAAGTTAAATGGAAGTAGGAGGAAGAGGCTGGGTTATGGGGGTAGCCTCTGAGGAGAGTGAACGCATCCTCTTTGTGTGCTAGGCTTAGTATTATTCAATTCAAAGTGGTTCACAGGGCGCATATGCCGGTGCCCAGAATGAGCAGGTTCTTCGAGGGGGTGGAGGATCGGTGTGGGTGGTGCACGGGGGCCCCACGAATCATGTCCACGTGCTTTGGGATTGTTCGAAGCTGGAGGGATTCTGGCAGGGGTTTGCTGACGTGATGTCCAAGGTACTGAAGGTGAAAGTTGCCCCGAGTCCAGAAGTGGCGATTTTCGGAGTATCGGAAGACCCGGGAATCCAGGCGGCGAGAGAGGGTGACGTGTCTTGGTCTTTGCCTCCCTAGTAGCCCGGAGATGGATTTTGCTAAAGTGAAGGGACTCGGGGTCACCGTAGCCGGGGGTGTGGGTGAGAGGTCTCGCAAAATTCCTTAGGCTGGGAAGAATTAAGTTTGTCTTGTGAGGGGCTGTGGGGGTGGGGGTGCCCGGAGGTGGAAATCCTTTTATTGACTTCTTCAAGGATAGTTAAGATATCAGCAGATAAATGCCTTAATAAAAATATTTTTTTTTAAAGAATCTCAGGGACCATCCTTTATGGTAGCTGTGCTGTGTGTTAGTTATCTGTCATTTTCTCTTCTTATCGTATCTTCATGACAATCATGTTGTCTTTTTTGTGTCCGTTCTTTAATCATAATATAATCCTGTGGCGCCATTGCTGGGAGGTGGGTGAAAGGTTTAAGTCTTCATGGGTGAGTCCAAAATGCGGGAAGAACATTTAGTTCCCATTCTCTTTTTTGGCTTATCTGTTCTCCTTTTTGAGAACTATGTCTCCTGATGGGAATGATGGCATAGCCGTAGGGTTAACCTTATGGGTTCTCACTTGTGTTCTTGTGTTGAGTAACGTGTCCTTAGAACTATTGTGGTCGTGGTTCTTTTGTATTTTTCTTGTGTTGGGGTTTGTAAGATGTTGAATGGATGCTGTAATGGTACAGACGGGTCTCTTCTCCGGGAAAAGAATGCTATAAGGACTACATTTGGTATCCTCCTGCTCTGTAGGTAACTTTGTGGACTCTGACCATGCTCCTGTCTTCCTTGAGGTTTTATTCGAAGGCATTTCACCCGCCCCCGCACCTTGGTCATGGTGTTTCGATGCGTTCGAGCTGAGGGATGAATCTTTTTTGTAGACTTTAAGAAGGAATTTGAACTTATTTGCTCAGTCAATTCCCTTTCTGATGTGATCCCCTCTATTTTGTGGGAGACTTGCAAGGCTTATGTCAGAGGGTTGGTTATTTCCAATATGGTCAACAAAAGGTGTATAATGTTGGAATGTTAGCACCGTTTGGATGTTAGATTGGCTGAAGTATAAAAGGAATATGGGAAGAACCCCAACCGACAGTTGTTGGAGGACATCAATGAGGTTTGAGTGGGGCTTGATTCCTTGCTGACCCAATGGGCTGAGAAGAGTTTAAAGTCTGTGAAGCACGAATTGTACGAATTTGGGAATAAGCCGAGTAAAGACTTGGCTTTCTTGACTAGCAAGAGGGCCGATTCTATGGCTATCCTCTCTACATGATTCCAAGTGTAAAAGATGAATTAAAACTGTAGACATTATTGAAACATTTAGGGAATTTTATGCTGAGTTGCACACGGTGGACCAGATGGAGATGTACTGACACGTATGGAGTATTCCCCCCCCCCCCCCCCCACCCCGAGCTTCCTACAGCACCAGGGGATCACCAGCTGGTCCTAAATGAATTTTCCAGGGAATTTAAGGATTTGCTGATAGATCAATTAAAAGCTATGTACTGTCATTCATTTGAGGCAGGTCTGCTACAGCCAACACTCAGAGAAGCGAATATTTCTTTGATTTTGAAGACAGACAACAACCCAAGAGGAGTGTGCTTCCTTGAGGTCAAACTCGCTGCTGAATGTTGATTTGAAATTGTTTTAAGTGTTGGTGTGGCATTTAGAAGGAATTCTCCCGTTGATCATCCAAGGGGGTCAGACTGGGTTCCTAAAGGGTTGGAAATCTTGCAATAATGTCAGAAGGTTACTGTGTAAAAATGGCCAAAGGCCTGAATCTTAGGCCCGACACAGAATTGAACACTTTAAACTCAGAATTGCACATTTTAAATGAAACCACAGTCAGAACCACAGACAGGCCTGATGGGAATTTAAACATCCACATTTGAATACAGTGGTCAGAGACAGACAAGCCAGGGCAAGTCTGGACTTGTCCTGTAAACAGGAGATAGGAGATAATTGACCCTAATCAGATAAAGTGATACAACACCTAAAGTGCTTCACCTGAGAAAGGAACAGTGCTCCAAAAGCTAGTGATTTGAAACAAACCTGTTGGACTTTAACCTGGTGTTGTAAGACATCATACTGTGCTCACTCCAGTCCAACGCCGGCATCTCCACATCGTGGATAAAGTGATTGCAGTGGATGCCCAATGCAGCCAGACGTTCTCGCATCTCGATTTCCTGCCGTTAGCTTATATTTTTTTAAATTCATTTACGGGAAGTGGCCGTCGCTGGTTAGGTCAGCATTTATTGCCCATCCCTAGTTACGTGTGTACAATGCATCTGAGGATGATCTCCTGAGGTGAGTTCTTGGTGTCCTGCAGAGTTAGAATGGGAGACTCCATTAGGTGTTGCGACCCCCGCTTAGTGACCTCATTGACTGAGGGCCAGAGAAACATCAGGTAAGGCGCAAAGAGGGGGATACGAAGGGACACCCAGCGAAGACCCGACACGTAAACCACAGAGAAGACAAAAGCAGACCAGAGAATGGATGGAAGAGGTGTGCAAGAACCACCTTCGCAGGCGAGGATCCTGAGATGCCTGAGATTTAGAGGATTGGACTCGCAGCGGCTCAATCAAATTTATCGGCACGGGTAGTATTCGGATCTTAGGCAGATAATATTGGGGAATATTTGGGAGAGTAACTATTTTACTGTGTGTGTCAATAAATTTGGGTTGAATCATGAACCTGTGTTTGTCCTTTGTTCATCTTGCAAATAAGGGCACTTGGGTAAAACATTTTAGCAATAAACTGATCAAAGTGTCTGATCATTTACAGACAACATGACTGAATGTCATCCCAGCCTTTCAAAAGCAGACTTCAGATGGGTTAGTGATTTACTTGGACTCGACAAAAGCTTTTGGCCAGGTAGAATGGAACTACTTGGTTTATATTTTGCAGAGATTGGTATTTGAAGAGGAATATATTAAGTGGAGGCAGGTGCTATATCATAGGCCCTTGGCAACAGTGCTTATGAATGGTTATGGATCTGAGAACTTTGGCCTTCAGGGAGGGACCAGGCAGAATGCCCCTTATCCCCTTTGCTGTTTGTTTTGGCTATAGAGCCTTTAGTGGAGGCTATTAGACAAAAGCCTTTGGATTGGGAGGAAGCAGCATAAGATTTTGCTTTATGCTGGCAATGTGCTGCTATCTGTAACAAGCCAGACATTACGGGTCTGGCTATTATTGATGTGGTAGATAGATTTAGCATTTTCTCCGGTTACAAGATTAATTTTACAAAGTCTGAGGCTAAGCCGGTGGAATGGTTGAGAGGTAGACCGCCCCTCTTGCTAACTTCCCATTCAAGTGGCCCCCTTTGGGGTTTACTTATCTGGGTGTTGTAATCACCCCTTTCGTTAAGCAACTGTACGGGGCCAATTTCCCTTTGTTGATTGCGCCTATTAGGTGGGACTTGACTCGCTTGTGTCCTCCCTCTTAATATCATGGTTGGGTAGGATTGCATTGATGACGATGAATCAGTTGCCAAGATTGGCAGTGTCCTTTATAGATGTTGCCAATCGTATTGTCAGCCAAGGTCTTAAACGTGACCAATGGAGTGATCAGCTCGTTCATATGGAATAAAAAGAAGCATTGTTTGAAGTTAGCCAAGTTACGGCTCCCAGGTTCTAAGGGTGCCATTTATTAGAATGTACCAATTAGCCTCTCATCTTACATTCATAAGGGACTGGGTTAAAAAGGGCCCCATGTTCATTTTGCTCGATGTTGAAGCAGGCCAGTTGTGTATCCTTTACAGCTCTTGTTGTTTTATGGGGACTTTAAATCGGGTTCTGCTCGTTGTGAGAATCCAATAATTATTAACACTCTTAGAGCATGGAGGATAGTCCCGCAATTAGAACAAACAAAGAATAAAGAAAAGCATAGCACAGGAACAGGCCCTTCGGCCTTCCAATCCTGCACCGACCATGCTGCCCGTCCAAACTAAAATCTTCTACATTTCCGGGGTCCATATACCTCTATTCCCATCCTATTCATGTATTTGTCAAGATGCCCCTTAAACATCACTATTACCCCTGCTTCCACCATCTCCTCTGGCAGCGGGTTCCAGGCACCCACTACCCTCTGTGCAAAAAACTTGCCTCGTACATATCCTCTAAACCTTGCCCCTTGCACACTAAACCTTCGCCCCCCTAGTAATTGACCCCTCTACCCTGGGAAAAAGTCTCTGACTATCCACTCTGTCTATGCCCCTCATAATTTTGTAGCCCTCTATCAGGTCACCCCTCAACCTACTTCATTCCAGTGAGAACAAACCAAGTTTATTCAACCTCTCCTCATAGTTGATGCCCTCCATACCAGGCAACATCTTGGTAAATCTCTTCTGCACCCTCTCTAAAGCCTCCACATCTTTCTGGTAGTGCAGCGACCAGAATTGAACACTATACTCCAAGTGTGGCCGAACTAAGGTTCTATACAGCTGCAACATGACTTGCCAATTTTTATACTCAATGCCCCGGCCAATGAAGGCAAGCATGCCATCTGCCTTCTTGACTACCTTCTCCACCTGTGTTGCCCCTTTCAGTGACCTGTGGACCTGTACACCTAGATCTCTCTGACTGTCAATACTCTTGAGGGTTCTACCATTCACTGTATATTCCCGACCTGTTTAGACCTTCCAAAATGCATTACCTCACATTTGTCCGGATTCAACTCCATCTGCCATCTCTCCGCCCAAGTCTCCAAACAATCTAAATCCTGCTGTATCCTCTGACAGTCCTCATCGCTATCCGCAATTCCACCAATCTTTGTGTCGTCCTCAAACTTACTAATCAGACCAGTTACATTTTCCTCCAAATCATTTATATATACTACGAACAGCAAAGGTCCCAGCACTGATGTGGTAAACCACTGTATTGTATTGTATTGTACTGTTGTATTGTTACATGCCTGGGCTTGTCCCTGCTGGCTCCGCCTGTGGCTCCTCCCCTCGGGCTCATATAGAAAGGTGGCCAACCACCAGCCCTGCCCTCATTCTGGGACCGGCTGCCAGCAGGTGCCTTTAAGCTGATTAAAGCCACAATTGTTCTCCCGACACCTCGTCTGTCGTCAATTGATGGTACGTCAATTTAATCAGCTTAAAATTTTCAGATGGATCCATCGCTAAAACCTGATTGCCCGGAGCTGGACCGCCAAGCAGCCGACGCCACTATTACGTTTGAACACTGGCTACGCTGCTTCAAATCGTACATCGGGTCCTCCACGATGGCCGTCGCTGAGACCCACAAGCTGCGAATCCTCAATCCCTGGGTGAGCCCGCAAGTATTCCTTATCATCAGGGATGCTGACTCATACGAGGATGCGATAACGCTGTTGAAAGGACAGTATTTTAAGGGAGTCAACGAAGTGTATGGTCGGCATCTCGTTGCCACAAGGCGACAGCGCCCCGGAGAATCGCAAGCCGAATTTCTGGGCGCATTGCAGGTACTCGGCCAGAACTGCAGTTGTAAGGCGGTATCGGCTGCCGAGCACACAGAGTTGCTGATCCGGGATGCCTATGTCACAGGCATAAAATCGAATTACATCCGCCAGCGCCTACTAGAAGGGAGTACACTCAACCTCCAAGAAACAGTGCGGATTTCGGACTCATTAGAAGTGGCCTTCCGCAACTTTGATGCCTACACCTCCGACCACGCGGCACTCTCGTGGACATCATGGGCACCACCATCACCCGACCCGGCGGCGCTGCAAGCCTGTGCCACGCAGCAACCTGCCAATCCCGGAGGTCCAAAATGCTACTTCTGTGGCCAGGGTAAGCACCCCAGGCAACACTGCCCTCAAGGAGCGTGATCTCAAAGGGTGCAGTAAGAAGGGCCAATTCTCTAAAGCCTGCCAGGCCCAACCTGTTTGTAAGCCCAGCAGCGCTGCGTGTAACTTGTAGGGGCCACCTTCTTCAACACCACCCGCCATGTGCGACCCGTGGGGCCGCCATCTTTGCCACCATCTTTGACGCCACCCGCCACGTGCGACCCGTAGGGGCCGCCATCCTGGCCGCCATCTTCGACACCACCTGCCACGTGCGACCCGTGGGGGCTGTCATCTTTGATTCACCCCGCCGCCTCTTGGAACCCATGCTCATCTGGTCGGCCCGCTCACCTTCCGAAGATCGCCTCCATCACCCTCGACCAGTCTCGACCTCATCACCTCGCCAAATCCATGATAGCAGTCCGGATCAACGGTCACGGGACGACCTGCCTGTTCGACTCCAGGAGCACAGAGAGTTCTATTCACCCAGATACGGTACGGCGCTGCTCCCTCCCAATCTTACCCGTGACCCAGAAAACCTCCCTGGCTTCCAAATCTCAGTCCGTGGAAGTCCGTGGGTACTGTGTTGCAACCCTTACAGTACGGGGCATTGAGTTCAAAGGGTTCAAACTCTACGTCCTCCCACAACTCTGCGCGGCTGTGCTACTAGGTCTTGACTTCCAGTGTCACCTCAAAAGTCTTACCCTGGAGTTCGAAGGACCCCTGCCCCCCCTCACCGTATGTAGTCTCTCGACCCTTAAAGTTGCCCCACCCCCGCTCTTCGCTAACCTCACCCCGGACTGTAAGCCCGCCGCCACTAGGAGCAGACGATACAGTGCTCGGGACAAGGCCTTTATCAAGTCAGAGGTCCAGCGACTCCTGCGGGAACGGATCATAGAGGCCAGTACTAGCCCCTGGAGAGCCCAAGTGGTGGTCAGCAAAACTGGGGAGAAGCACCGGATGGCCATCGACTACAGTCAGACGATCAACCGATACACGCAGCTCGGTGCGTACTCTCTCCCCCGCATATCTGATATGGTCAATCAGATTGCGCAGTATCGAGTCTTCTCCACCATCGATTTGAAGTCAGCTCCCTATCTGCCCGGAGGACCGCCAATACACTGCCTTCGAGGCAGATGGTAGCCTCTACCACTTCCTCAGGGTCCCCTTCGGTGTCACCAATGCGGTCTCGGTCTTCCAACGGGAGATGGACCGAATGGTTGACCAGCACGGGCTGCGGGCCACGTTCCCGTATCTGGATAATGTCCCCATCTGCAGCCATGACCAGCAGGACCATGACGCCAACCTCCAAAAATTCCTCCACACCGCCAAGCTCCTTAATCTCACATACAATAAGGAGAAATGCGTTTTCCGCACAGCCCTCCTAACCATCCTTGGAAAACGGAGTCCTAGGGCCCGACCCCGACCGCATGCGCCCCCTTCTGGAACTTCCCCTCCCCCACTGCATCAAGGCCCTGAAGAGATGACTGGGGTTCTTCTCCTACTCTGCCCAGTGGGTCCCCAATTATGCGGACAAGGCCCGCCCACTCATTAAATCCACCCTTTTTCCCCTGACGGCTGAGGCCCGCCTGGCCTTCAACCGCATCAAAGCAGATATTGCTAAAGCCGCGATGCAAGCAGTAGACGAGTCCATCCCGTTCCAGGTGGAGAGCAATGCGTCCGACTTTGCCCTGGCCGCTACCCTCAACCAGGCGGGCAGGCCCGTGGCTTTCTTCTCCCGTACCCTCCAGGGCTCCAAAACTCGACACTCCTCCGTTGAAAAGGAAGCCCAAGCCATTGTGGACTCTGTGCGACATTAGAGGCATTACCTGGCCGGCAGGTGATTCAGTCTTCTCACTGACCAATGGTCGGTTGCCTTCATGTTCAATAACACACAGCGGGGCAAGATCAAGAATGACAAGATCCTGAGGTGGAGGATCGAACTCTCCATCTATAATTATGATATCTTGTATCGACCTGGGAAGCTCAATGAGCCCCCAGATGCCCTATCCCGCGGTACATGGGCCAGCGCACAAATAGACCGACTTCGGGCCCTCCACAATGACCTCTGTCACACAAGGGTCACCCGGTTCTTCCACTTCATAAAGGCCCGCAACCTGCCCTACTCCATCAAGGAGGTCAGGACCATGACCAGGGACTGCCAGGTCTGCGCATAGTGCAAACCGCACTTCTATCGGACAGACAGAGCACACCAGGTAAAGGCCTCGCGCCCCTTCGAGCACCTCAGCGTCGATTTCAAAGGGCCCCTCCCCTCCACTGACCATAACGTGTACTTCCTCAACATTATTGATGAGTACTCACGTTTCCCTTTCACCATACCATGCCCTGACATGACCTCTGCCACAGTCATCAAGGCCCTGCATGGCCTCTTCACCTTGTTTGGTTTCCCCATCTGTATCCATAGTGATCGGGTTTCCTTTTTCATGAGTGATGAGCTGCGTCAGTTCCTGCTTAGCAAGGGCATCGCCTCAAGCAGAACTACCAGCTACAACCCCCGGGGCAACGGACAGGTGGAGAGGGAGAACGCGACGGTCTGGAAGTCCGTCCTTCTTGCCCTACGGTCTAGAAGTCTCCCTGTCTCCCGCTGGCAGGAGTACCTTCCTGATGCTCTCCACTTAATCCGGTCGCTCCTGTGTACTGCCACCAATGTGACCCCTCATGAGAGAATGTTTGTTTTCCCCAGGAATTCTACCTCAGGAGTCTTGCTCCCGCCCTGGCTGACAGTCCCATGGCCCGGCCTCCTCCGGAAGCATGCGAGGAGCCGTAAGTCGGATCCACTCGTCCAAAAGATCCTTCTCCTCCATGCTGACCCCCAATATGCTTACGTGGAACACCATGACGGGCGGGAGGACACAGTCTCCCTTCGGGATTTGGCACCCGCAGGTTCCCCAGTGACCATCACCACTACCCCCGACCCTACACCATCTCCCCCCATTGCTACTCATCTACTATGAGACGCAGAAGATGACACGCTCCTGGACACGCAGGCCTCAACACCACATCCGATACCAATATCCACACCACAGCCGGGACTGAGGCGGTCACAGCAGAAAGTCAAAGCCCCCGACAGACTCGATCTATAACTCAACCTGTCCACTTCACCACTGCCGGACTCTTTTTTTAACAGGGGTGAATGTGGTAAACGACTGTATTGTATTGTATTGTATTGTACTGTTGTATTGTTACATGCCTGGGCTTGTCCCTGCTGGCTCCGCCTGTGGCTCCTCCCCTCGGGCTCATGTAGAAAGGTGGCCAACCTCCAGCACTGCCCTCATCCTGGGACCGGCTGCCAGCAGGTGTCTTTAAGCTGATAGCCTTTTGTTTTGAATTTCGGGCCTTTTTTTTTTAATTTCGCGGGAGCGGTGCACAGGGGCCTTCTGGGAGGTGAGTAGTGACTTTAAAAACCCTTACTTTTGCAGGAGCAGCCCTTTGAATTTCGGCGGGAGCGGTGCGCAGGGGCCTTCTGGGAGGTGAGTTGTGACTTTAAAAACCCTTACCTGGTCCCGTGTCTGTTCTTCTTTTCTGTTTTATTTTTTTTTATATAAGGCGGGAACCGGAAGTTCGATCCGCGGACTTCTGGGAAGGCCCCCCCCCAACCAATGAATTCTGGTGGAGAGGAACTATACTTACCTTTCTATATTTAGCTTTCGCATTTCAATTAGAAATCTAGTGCTAGGAAACAGATAGTTAACAGTAACTTTGAAATTTAAAAAAAATTTTTAATTTTAATTTTAATTAATTGACGCAATGTCAGTTAGAGGGGTGCTGTGCTCTGACTGTGAGATGTGGCAGGTCCGGGAGGCTTCCAGCGTCCCGGATGGCTTCATCTGCAGAAAGTGCACCCAACTGGAGCTCCTGACAGACCGCATGGTTCGGTTGGAGCAGCAATTGGATGCACTTAGGAGCATGCAGGTGGCGGAAAGCGTCATAGATCGCAGTTATGTAAATGTGGTCACACCCAAGGTGCAGGCAGAGAAATGGGTGACCACCAGAAAGGGCAGGCAGTCAGTGCAGGAATCCCCTGTGGTTGTCCCCCTCTCGAACAGATATACCCCTTTGGATACTGTCGGGGGGGATAGCCTATCAGGGGAAAACAGCAGCAGCCAGAGCAGTGGCACCACGGCTGGCTCTGATGTTCAGAAGGGAGGTTCAAAGCGCAGAAGAGTAATAGTAAAAGGGACTCTATAGTCAGGAGCACAGATAGGCGCTTCTGTGGACGTGAAAGAGACTCCAGGATGGTATGTTGCCTCCCTGGTGCCAGGGTCCAGGATGTCTCCGAACGGGTAGAGGGCATCCTGAAGGGGGAGGGCAAACAGGCAGAGGTCGTTGTACATATTGGTACTAACGACATAGGCAGGAATGGGCATGAGGTCCTGCAGCAGGAGTTCAGGGAGCTAGGCAGAAAGTTAAAAGACAGGACCTCGAGGGTTGTAATCTCGGGATTACTCCCTGTGCCACGTGCCAGTGAGGCTAGAAATAGGAAGATAGAGCAGCTAAACACGTGGCTAAACAGCTGGTGTAGGAGGGAGGGTTTCCATTACCTGGACCACTGGGAGCTCTTCCGGGGCAGGTGTGACCTGTATAAGAAGGACGGGTTGCATCTAAACCAGAGAGGCATAAATATCCTGGCCGCGAGGTTTGCTAGTGTCACACTGGAGGGTTTAAACTAGTATGGCAGGGGGGTGGGCACGGGAGCAATAGGTCAGAAGGTGAGAGCATTGAGGGAGAACTAGGGAATAGGGACAGTGTGGCTCTGAGGCAGAGCAGACAGGGAGAAGTTGCTGAACACAGCGGGTCTGGTGGACTGAAGTGCATATGTTTTAATGCAAGAAGTATTACGGGTAAGGCAGATGAACTTAGAGCTTGGATTAGTACTTGGAACTATGATGTTGTTGCCATTACAGAGACCTGGTTGAGGGAAGGGCAGGATTGGCAGCTAAACGTTCCAGGATTTAGATGTTTCAGGCGGGATAGAGGGGGATGTAAAAGGGGAGGCGGAGTTGCGCTACTGGTTTGGGAGAATATCACAGCTGTACTGCGAGAGGACACCTCAGAGGGCAGTGAGGCTATATGGGTAGAGATCATGAATAAGAAGGGTGCAGTCACAATGTTGGGGGTATACTACAGGCCTCCAAACAGCCAGCGGGAGATAGAGGAGCAGATAGGTAGACAGATTTTGGAAAAGAGTAAAAACAACAGGGTTGTGGTGATGGGAGACTTCAACTTCCCCAATATTGACTGGGACTCACTTAGTGCCAGGGGCTTAGACGGGGCGGAGATTGTAAGGAGCATCCAGGAGGGCTTCTTAAAACAATATGTAGACAGTCCAACTAGGGAAGGGGCGGTACTGGACCTGGTATTGGGGAATGAGCCCGGCCAGGTGGCAGATGTTTCAGTAGGGGAGCATTTCGGTAACAGTGACTACAATTCAATACGTTTTAAAGTACTGGTGGACAAGGATAAGAGTGGTCCTAGGATGAATGTGCTAAATTGGGGGAAGGCTAATTAAAACAATATTAGGCGGGAACTGAAGAACATAGATTGGGGCGGATGTTTGAGGGCAAATCAACATCTGACATGTGGGAGGCTTTCAAGTGGCAGTTGAAAGGAATACAGGACCAGCATGTTCCTGTGAGGAAGAAGGATAAATACGGCAATTTTCGGGAACCTTGGATGACGAGTGATATTGTAGGCCTCGTCAAAAAGAAAAAGGAGGCATTTGTCAGGGCTAAAAGGCTGGGAACAGACGAAGCCTGCGTGGAATATAAGGAAAGTAGGAAGGAACTTAAGCAAGGAGTCAGGAGGGCTAGAAGGGGTCACGAAAAGTCATTGGCAAATAGGGTTAAGGAAAATCCCAAGGCTTTTTACACGTACATAAAAAGCAAGAGGGTAGCTAGGGAAAGGGTTGGCCCACTGAAGGATAGGCAAGGGAATCTATGTGTGGAGCCAGAGGAAATGGGCGAGGTACTAAATGAATACTTTGCATCAGTATTCACCAAAGAGAAGGAATTGGTAGATGTTGAGTCTGGAGAAGGGGGTGTAGATAGCCTGGGTCACATTGTGATCCAAAAAGACGAGGTGTTGGGTGTCTTGAAAAATATTAAGGTAGATAAGTCCTGATGGGATCTACCCCAGAATACTGAAGGAGGCTGGAGAGGAAATTGCTGGGGCCTTGACAGAAATCTTTGGATCCTCGCTGTCCTCAGGGGATGTCCCGGAGGACTGGAGAATAGCCAATGTTGTTCCTCTGTTTAAGAAGGGTAGCAAGAATAATCCCAGGAACTACAGGCCGGTGAGCCTTACTTCAGTGGTAGGGAAATTACTGGAGAGAATTCTTCGAGACAGGATCTACTCCCATTTGGAAGCAAATGGACGTATTAGTGAGAGGCAGCATGGTTTTGTGAAGGGGAGGTCGTGTCTCACTAATTTGATAGAGTTTTTCGAGGAGGTCACTAAGATGATTGATGCAGGTAGGGCAGTGGATGTTGTCTATATGGACTTCAGTAAGGCCTTTGACAAGGTCCCTCATGGTAGACTAGTACAAAAGGTGAAGTCACACGGGATCAGGGGTGAGCTGGCAAGGTGGATACAGAACTGGCTAGGCCATAGAAGGCAGAGAGTAGCAATGGAAGGATGCTTTTCTCATTGGAGGGCTGTGACCAGTGGTGTTCCACAGGGATCAGTGCTGGGACCTTTACTCTTTGTAGTATATATAAATGATTTGGAGGAAAATGTAACTGGTCTAATTAGTAAGTTTGCAGACGACACAAAGGTTGGTGGAATTGCGGATAGCGATGAGGACTGTCGGAGGATACAGCAGGATTTAGATTGTCTGGAGACTTGGGCGGAGAGATGGCAGATGGAGTTTAATCCGGACAAATGTGAGGTAATGCATTTAGGAAGGTCTAATGCAGGTAGGGAATATACAGTGAATGGTAGAACCCTCAAGAGTATTGAAAGTCAAAGAGATCTAGGAGTACAGGTCCACAGGTCATTGAAAGGGGCAACACAGGTGGAGAAGGTAGTCAAGAAGGCATACGGCATGCTTGCCTTCATTGGCCGGGGCATTGAGTATAAGAATTGGCAAGTCATGTTGCAGCTGTATAGAACCTTAGTTAGGCCACACTTGGAGTATGGTGTTCAATTCTGGTCGCCACACTACCAGAAGGATGTGGAGGCTTTAGAGAGGGTGCAGAAGAGATTTACCAGAATGTTGCCTGGTATGGAGGGCATTAGCTATGAGGAGCGGTTGAATAAACTCGGTTTGTTCTCACTGGAACGAAGGAGGTTGAGGGGAGACCTGATAGAGGTATACAAAATTATGAGGGGCATAGACAGAGTGGATAGTCAGAGGCTTTTCCCCAGGGTAGAGGGGTCAATTACTAGGGGGCATAGGTTTAAGGTGAGAGGGGCAAGGTTTAGAGTAGATGTACGAGGCACGTTTTTTACGCAGAGGGTAGTGGGTGCCTGGAACTCACTACCGGAGGAGGTGGTGGAAGCAGGGACGGTAGTGACATTTAAGGGGCATCTTGACAAATACATGAATAGGATGGGAATAGAAGGATACGGACCCAGGAAGTGTAGAAGATTGTAGTTTAGTCGGGCAGCATGGTCGGCACGGGCTTGGAAGGCCGAAGGGCCTGTTCCTGTGCTGTACATTTCTTTGTTCTTTGTTCTTTGTAAAGTCACAGTTTTTCTCCCGACTCCTCGTCTGTCGTCAATTGATGGTACTAGTCACAGCCCTCCAATCAGAAAAGCACCCTTCCATTGCTACTCTCTCCTTCTATGACCTAGCCAGTTCTGTATCCATCTTGCCAGCTCACCTCTGATCCCATATGACTTCACCTTTTGTACCAGGCTACCATGAGGGACCTTGTCAAAGGCCTTCCTGAAGTCCATATAGACAACATCCACTGCCCTACCTGCATCAATCATCTTTGTGACCTCCTCGAAAAACTCTATCAAGTTAGTGAGACACCCCTTCACAAAACCGTGCTGCCTCTTGCTAATACGTCCATTTGCTTCCAAATGGGAGTAGGAAACAGATCTAAACTGACTACTGCTCTCTTTCCCATTCAGGATAGCCCAGACTTCCAACCAGGTCTAATGGACCCTGGATTCAATATTTGGAGAGATAGAGGAAATTTTATGCTGGGCGATATGTTCAGTGATGCCTCCTTATCATCCTTTGAGCAGCAATGTGATCAATTTGGTATTCCGAGACATTCGTTTTTGAAAATATCTACAACTCAAAAACTTTATCCTTAATGAGACAATTGTGTGCCGTGACACTTTTATTTCCCTGGTGGAAATAATCCTGACTTCTGCGAAACCTTAACAGTTAATTAACAAGTTTTATGATACCTTATGTCCTCGATTCTGTGGAGTATAGAAACATAGAAAATAGGTGCAGGAGTAGGCCATTCGGCCCTTCGAGCTGATCATGCAAATTCAGTATCCCACTCCCGCTTTGTTCCCTTCAGCTGCAAGGGCCATGTCCAGCTCACTCTTGAATATATCCAACGAATTGGCCCCAACAGCTTTCTGTGGTAGAGAATTCCACAAGTTCACAACTCTGAGAGATGTTCTTCCTCATCTCGGTCCTGAATGGCTTACCCCTTATTCTTAGCCTGCGACCCCTAGTTCTGGAAGTCCCCGACCTCAGGAACATTCTTCTCTCATCTAGCCTGTCCAGTCCCATCAGGATTTTATATGTTTCGATGAGATCCCCTCTCATTCTTCTCAACTCCAGTAAGTACAATCCCAGTCAATCCAGCCTTACTTCATATGTCAGCTCTGTCATCCCAGGAATTAGTGTGGTGAACCTTCGCTGGACACCCTCAATAGCGAGAATGTCCTTCCTCAAACTAGGAGACCAAAACTGCACACAATACTCAAGGTATGGTCTCACCAAGGTCCTGTATAACTGCAGCAAGACAGCCTTACTGCTATACTCAAATGCTCTTGCTATGAAGGCCAGCATGCCATTAGCTTTCCTCACTGCCTGCTGTACCTGCATGCCAACCTTCAGCGACAGTTCCACCATGGCACCCTGGTCTCGTTATACTTTCCCTTTTCCTAAACTGCCACCATTCAGATAATAATCTGCCTTCCTGTTTTTGCCACCAAAGTGGATTATCACACATTTACCCACATTATATTGCATTGGCCAAATTTTTGCCCACTCAGCTAGCCTGGCCTAGTTACCCTGCAGCCTCTTTGCATCCTCCTCACAGCACAGACTGCCACCCAGCTTAGTGTTGTTTGCAAATTTGGAGATATTGGGTACCTTGTAGTTTTGGGAAAGTGGCTTGGCAACCAACATTTATGCGGCGACATGGGGTAGTATATGGATTATGCCAAACAAATGTCAGTATGTAACAGAATTAAGGAGACTCAATTCAAGATACTGCATCGTTTGCACATTACACCAAGTTTGAGACACAGAGTTGATGCTACTATTTCCCTGATGTGCCTAAAGTGCCTGATTGGCGAGGGTGTTTACAGACACTGTGTATAGTCCAATGTTAAGATTAAATTCTATTGGTCTGATGTAGTGAAGGAACTTAAGAGGATAGTTGGCAAGGCCTTTGAATGTTGATCCTTTATTCCTAATTCTGGGTCTTCCAGATAGGAGGATTATTGATGCAAATGAAAAAGGTTGTATAACATTCAAACTTTTCCAGCTTGAAAATATCCTCTACTCCTGGATTAGCGATAAGTATTCTTTCATTCAAAATTGGCGTAAAACACTTATGGATTGAATTCTTATGGAATTCTTGACTTCTGAACTCATTCTAAGTCAGATATATTCTGTTAAGTATGGAACTCCTATCTCACATTCACAAGTTTTGCTCTGTCTGACCTGCTCCTGCCAGGTTTTCCATGAGCCAGGTTGCAAGTCTTAATTTCACTTTACATAAAGATGTGCATCTTGTTATGTCTCTCTACTGTGTTTATGTGTATTTATCCTCTTCACCCCCTCCCCAACTCCATGCTCTGATTAGTCAGTGTAAATAGAGACACTAGTACTGAAGGACCATAATTAGAAATTAATCCTGTCTTTCTCTGTTCTTCTGTTTGCAGGAATAATTGTTCTGTACTGTACCAGTTTGTGTTTTGAAAGTTTGTTGCGTTATCTGTAAAAGTTATAACACTATAATAAAAATATATATTAAAAAGGAAAATGATCAGATAAAGGTGTTTCATTCAAATAACACATCATGGCCTATCCGACCGACAAGAACTTGTATTTATATAACACCTTCAACATAATAAAGCATGCCAAGGTGCACCAGAGGAAGATTATCAGACAAAAATTAACCGAAAATAGTTGAGTTTTATTGTTTCATTCTATTGATAAACATTGAAATGGGACATACTAATGGAATCGCTGCAAAGTAGGAAAAATTAAACAAGTCTCTATTATGATTTTTTTTAACCACATTCAGCTTTTGTGGCATTTAAATCAAACTACCAGTTTTTAATGAGAGACTCATATTGAAGAGTGCAAAATTTTGTAATGATGTCTATTCTGAAGTGTAAATGGATCATGATAAACATATAGTGCAGAATTTTCCATTCCCTCCCCACCTGCTATGGAGGGATTTAGTAGTAAGCAGGTTCCTACCAGTGACAGGGCAAGTAGGTCACATTTCCAACTAATGAGATGCATGCAGGTGAAGGCTCAACCAAAATCACACACCCATGACCGATCGTCTGCCTTGCGAGGAGGAAATCACGCTGGTCCCGAACATGTCTGAACCATCACAGCACGTAAAGTCAGCACTTACCTTACCTGCTGTAGCTCCCAGTGATGAGGAGGAGATGGAGACCTCCAGCAAGCACGTGCAGCACTGAACATCACGTGCAGCACTGGGTGGATGGAGCATCAACCATGCGGATCTTCTCTTGTCCAAAGGAATGCCAAGGGAGGCATCCCTTAATTTGGGCACCGTAGCTCCATGTCCTTATCGGACTATTTCCTACCTTAATGTTGTGTAGGTTGCTGTCCAGCATCTTTTAAATATCTTTCCTTGAACTTTCCATGCCTCCTTTAGCATCATTATTGGTCACAGAGCCTTCAGGTTCCTCAGCCTGGCTCTCTACAGTTCACTCGCTGAACACGTCTTTCTCTCGATCTCTCCGCTCACTTTAATAGCTTTCTCAGAACTAAGTTTCAAGAGACTATGAGAGTCACCTCTTTTAACTCTTCCGTAATGAAGAATTTCAACACTTCCACCCCCTCCCAATCAACCTTAAACACAGTCCACTGGTTTCGGGCCTTCCATGCTCGGTGGACACCGCAGGGGTTTGGATTGCTTTATCGACCTTATTTGCACATTTTGATTTGATGTTTTTAAGTTTCCATTTCTCTTTTGTTATTATTGAGCTGCGCTCCAAATAGGAGAGGCCCCTTTTAATTTATCCCTTGTTGATTTCTGTTAATTTATTCAGTTGTGCTACAATAATATATTCCACTGGTGTCAGCCAAAAAATAAAAGAAAGCTTGTTTTTATCTCAAAATGTCTCAAAGAGCTTTACAACAAATTAATTTTGAAGATTACTGAACTACTGGCCCAGAGAGATGTGGTCTTAACCCACCATGGCAGCTTTACATTCAGTTAATTCATTGAATAGTTCTGGAAGAAAAGCTCGTATTAACAATGATGACCATGAAGCTCCCTTATCCAAATGCAACTGCAAACTCATAACCATGTGACTGACCCCTCTGAAATGGCCTAACCATTCAGTCGCATTCCTGTGATGTGTTGATCCTCAGGTTAAATCACCATCAGTCAGCTCTCCCCCTCAAAGGGGAAAGCAGCTTATGGTTATCTGGGACTATGGCGACTTTACTTTATTCAAAGAGGTGACTCATCAATATCTTTTCAAGGCCAATTAGGGATGGGCGACAAATGCTGGGCTTGTCAGCAATGCTCACACTCAATGAGTGAATGACAATGAAGTCACTGTTGTAATGTAGGCAGACAGTATCTACATAGCACGATCCCACAAATAGCAATGTGATGATGAGAAGATTTCTTTTATATAGTGATGTTAGTTGAGGAATACATATTGGTCAGGACTTCTTGCTCTGCTTTGAAGTAGTACCATGGAATCTTTTATTTGCACCTGAAAGAGCAATGTGGGGTCCTCTGACAGGGTCAACACTGAAACTCACATCAACAAGATACAAACTCACCTACTTCCAGTTTTGGTGGCATCTGAGTCCCACCTTCGGAGAATGGGGCATGTGATTACATTATATCCATTCCCAAAATAAATGTAACTGATGGACTCAGGAAATTTTGCCCATGTGGGATGATTTTTCAGAGAACCAAGGAAGGACAGTTGAGTTCTGGATGCTCGGAGGAAAGAACCTGTTCTCTTTTTCTCTCTCTTTCTCCAGAAAAGCTGCATAGTTGTACAGCGGCCGGAACAGTGATGATCATTATATATTGAAAGCAAAAATCTCGAACTGACAGCCTACTAGACTACCATCTGAAACAAAGACTCTTAGACTTTTATTTATTATTTTTACACCCTTTTTCCCCTCTGTGTTTGTCTGTCTTATGTGTATAGAGGGTGGGGCTAGTTTAAGTGGGGGGGTCGTTAGGAATTAGATAATAGATAACTTCTTGTATTTGTTGCGTATTTAATGATGGCTCTTGTTATTAATAAAATTAATGATGTTTAAATTTACAAACCTGGTGACTGTAGCTATTGGACAGCGAAGGACCAAAGACTTTAGGTGTTTTTCTAAGAATTATTTATCAATTCCAATTATGTTACGACTCCGGGTCAAGTGCGGCTGGAATTGACAGCACACTATCCTAGGGGGTCGTAACAGTGCTGTAAAGTCACATCTTCATTTTCAATCTTTCTCACCTTGATTTCTTTCACAAAACCTGAGACATGGTCGACATGGATTGAAAATAAGGATTTGTTAGAATGGAACACAACAGCCTTCTGAAAAGGTTTTATCGACTGACCTACCTCCTGAGAATAGACGGTTGCCTCCCCCTTGCCCTTCCATGATTAAAAAACAGGAAATGGACAGGTTGGGTTCCAGTTACAGATTTTTAATTTTTGAAGTTCCCACCCAACCCTAACTTCCCCTACATGACTACCCCCCCCCCCCCACCCCCATCCCACCCCCCCCCACACACACACATTTTGGGGGGGCTAAAATTATTTCCATAGAGCCTAATTCTCCTTTGTTCCAGAAAGCATCTTGGGATATTTCATTACAATATATAAATGTGAGTCATTATTTTTAGTGCTATCATACCTACAAGTTGGAGACGCAAATTACTGCCTGACAAACACATCCTAAAATGGAAGAAACAGACATTGTTTAAAATAATATAACTTTGATTTTTTTATTTAAAGTTATGCAGCAGATCTCCAACAGAAATGAAATACAAAATGGAAAAGCACACTTAAAATGATAGGCCAGGATTTTCCATGTCCGATCACAGAGGGCATGTCCAGTGGTTCAATTGGAAAATATCACAGAAGGCCCAAGGCATGTTTCTCAGCAGTGTAAATCCAGGACACAAGCGTCTCCTCACCACGTCAATGGTGGGTCGCGTTTCCCATCATCAAACTTCGGGAATGTAATTATGATGAATTTGCATCTCATCATGGTGGCCATATGCCAGAATCATTCCCCCACGTCAAATTTATATTCCATACCTGCTGGCTTTTAGAATGGTATGATTCACAACAGCCTTTGAATGGCTTGCACCTGGTGGCCAAAACTTCGATGGGTATTTGGAGGTGAGTACACGGAACTAAGTGGAGCGCTCGGTGGATCCCAATGCAAGGAAGCAGCTCTGCAGATTCAGGATAAAAGCAAATTACTGCGGATGCTGGAATCTGAAATAAAAGAGAAAATGCTTTGACAAAGAGTCATTGGACTCGAAACGTCAGCTTTTTTCTCTCCCTACAGATGCTGCCAGACCTGCTGAGATTTTCCAGCATTTTCTCTTTCTGCAGATTTAGGGTATCATACCTCAAGAAATCATCTTTATACTGCTTTGAAATGAAATGAAATGAAAATCGCTTATTGTCACAAGTAGGCTTCAATTAAGTTACTGTGAAAGGCCCCTAGTCGCCACATTCCAGCGCCTGCTCGGGGAGGCTGGTACGGGAATTGAACCGTGCTGCTGGCCTGCTTGGTCTGCTGTAAAAGCCAGTGATTTAGCCCAGTGTGCTAAGATCAGAGGCAACTCACCACAGCAGCTTCTTATGGTTGGCTTGTGGTTCCAGGGCAAGGGCAACTGTCATGATATTCAAACACACACATCATGATGGACACACTAACAGGCAAATCAGAGTACACAACACCACAACCAATCACAGACAAGAACACCAACCACATAAAAAGCACGAGCACGACACCTGGAGGTCAGTAGGTCTGGGGAGAAGGAAACAAGAAAGAGCTGTTGAAACACCACAAGCAGGGAGCCCCCCACGTGCAGAGTGCAAAGACCAAGTTGTAAATAGTGAGTTTAAATAAAGAAGCGTTGTACCACATGCAACTGTGTTGGCTCTTCTGTGTGTCAGAACACCCAACACCACATGGTACAGGAGTGGATCGATACCTGCCTACTAACCTGCCATTCTGGACATGGACCACACCGGCAAACCGCAGCCGATGCAAGTCACGGGGAACCTAGGCACCAACTGGAAGCTCTACAGGCAGCGATTTGACCTGTACATCCGTGCCACCGAAAAACAGAATGCCTCGGATGATTCGAAGATTGCAATGCTCCTCTTCTACGCAGGCCCCCACCCAAACGATGTCTTTAATTCACTGGTGTTCGAGGAAGGCGAAAACCAGGCCAAATATGACACGGTCATCCTCAAAATGGACCAGCACTTTCAAACTGAAGTAAACGAAACTTTCGAAAGATACATCTTTCAGCAATGCCTGCAAGGTAAGGAGGAGCTTTTTCAACCCTTTTTGACGCACCTCCGGATTCTAGCCCAGTCCTGCGGTTACGGCACCACTACAGAGTCCATGATCAGGGACCAGATTGTTTTTGGCGTTGCCTCTAGTGGCCTACGCCAGCAGCTTCTTAAAATAAAGAGCCTCACCTTAGCGTCTGCTGTGGAAGCCTGTGTCCTCCATGAAAATGCTACCTGCCGTTTTGCCCGATTTCAGGCGTCCGAGTTGGCACGGAGGGGGTCCCCAGCCGTCGAATCGGCAAGCCAGGCCGCCCACGACGTTGAACGCATCCAGGCCGTCGATTTCTTCCCGCCCCACGGCCCGGACGACAGCGGCCGCCTCCCGCGCTTTTCACGGTCTCCCGCGCAGGTGCGCGCCAAAAATAACGGCCACAACGAGGGACGCACTGCGCAGGCGCGCCCACCGCAAGATCGCACTGCGCATGCGCAGTGGCGCAACGAACGTCGTGACGTCATGACGTGCAGCAATTGTGGAGGTCTACACTTAAAAGGGCAATGTCCTGCAAAATACCGACAGTGCAACAGATGTGCCATGATAGGCCACTACGCAGCCCGCTGTCGTGCGGCTCAACCCATGGATCCGGCGCATCCTCGACAACCTCGCACACGAGTCAGGACCGTCCAGCCCACGCATCACGACTTCCAGTTAAGTAATGCAGATGACCAGGATGACTTCCGAGTTGCCGTCATTGATGTCAACAAGGTCAATGCCATCAATCCAGACGATGAGTGGTGTGCCACCCTGACGGTCAACCGATCGCGCGTCGCCTTCCGTCTGGACACCGGCGCATCCGCCAACCTGATTGCTTACTCTGCAGTCCAGGCCATGAAGGTCAAACCACCCATCACACCATCCCGGCTTAAGATGGTTGACTATAACGGGAACGTTATCCCGTCCGTAGGATCTTGCCAGCTACAGGTGACTCACAAGAGGTACACGGCCACACTCCCCTTCGAAGTTGTGGGCTCATCAAAGGACTCGTTACTGGGCGCACAAGCGTGTAAGGTCCTTCACCTGGTACAGCGCATCATGTCTCTCTCTCCAGATGAGATATCCGACTTCCCGGATGCTGAGTTCCACGCGAATCTCCATTCCCTCCTCGCTCACAACCAGGAGGTTTTTGAAGGCATGGGGACATTGCCACACACGTACAAGATTCGACTCAGACCGGACGCCATCCCTGTCGTTCACGCACCTCGCAGGGTTCCTGCGCCTCTCAAAGACCGCCTCAAGGCACAACTGCAGATTCTTCAGGACCAAGGGGTCCTATCCAAGGTCACGGAGCCCACGCCATGGGTCAGCTCCATGGTCTGTGTAAAGAAGCCCTCTGGCGAGCTCCGTATATGTATAGATCCAAAAGATCTGAACAACAACATCATGCGGGAACACTATCCCATCCCGAAACGAGAAGACCTCACCAGCGAGATGGCGCGAGCCAACATATTCACTAAATTGGATGCGTCCAAAGGATTCTGGCAGATCAAACTGGACCCGGCCAGCCGAAGACTATGCACATTCAACACCCCTTTTGGCAGATTCTGCTACAACCGGATGCCATTCGGCATCATTTCGGCATCTGAAGTATTCCACCGCATTATGGAGCAGATGATGGAAGGCATCGAAGGGGTACGTGTATATGTGGACGATATCATCATTTGGTCCACCACTCCGCAGGAACACATGCATCGTCTTCGACGTGTCTTCACCCGCATACGGCAAAATGGCCTGCGTCTCAACCGTGCGAAGTGTGCTTTCGGCCAGACGGAGCTGAAATTCCTCGGGGACCACATCTCAAGGTCCGGGGTCCGTCCCGATGCAGACAAGGTTAGCGCCATCACAGCCATGCCACGACCGGCTGACAAGAAGGCTGTCTTAAGATTCCTGGGCATGGTCAACTTCCTTGGGAAGTTCATTCCCAACCTGGCTTCTCATACAACAAACATGCGCCATCTCGTAAAAAAATCGACGGAATTCAACTGGCACCAGTCGCATCAGCGGGAATGGGAGGAGCTCAAGCACAAACTGGTCACGGCACCAGTGCTGGCCTTCTTTGACGCGACTCGCCCTACAAAGATCTCAACAGACGCCAGCCAATCTGGTATTGGAGCGGTACTCCTGCAAAAAGACAGCACGTCATCATGGGCCCCGGTTGCGTATGCCTCACGAGCCATGACCCCTACCGAACAGCGCTACGCGCAAATCGAAAAAGAATGCCTGGGCTTGTTAACTGGACTGGACAAGTTCCACGACTATGTGTATGGCCTGCCACGATTCACGGTCGAAACTGACCACCGCCCCCTGGTCAACATCATTAACAAAGACCTGAACGACATGACTCCTCGCCTCCAGCGCATCTTACTTAAACTCAGGAGGTACGATTTTGAACTGATCTACACTCCGGGGAAGGAACTCATAGTGGCGGACACTCTTTCCCGAGCAGTGAGCACACCACCAGATGCGGAGGGGTTCGTGCGTCAAATTGAGGCACACGTGACTCTGACAGCAGCAAATATGCCAGCTGATGATCCTTGTCTGGCCCACATACGCGCAGAGACGGCGACTGACCCTCTGCTGCAGCGAGTGATGCGCCACATGACGGAAGGGTGGCTAAAAGGGCAGTGCCCCCAGTTTTATAATGTGCGAGATGATCTCACCAATATAGACGGGGTCCTTATGAAATCGCATAGGATCGTCATTCCACACAGTGTGCGCCAGATGATTCTTCGTCAACTACACGAAGGCCACTTGGGCGTCGAAAAATGCAGACGAAGGGCCCGGGCGGCGGTATATTGGCCGGGTATTAATGAAGACATAGCCAACATGGTGCTCAACTGCACAACCTGTCAGAGGTTTCAGCCAGCGCAACCTCCGGAAACACTTCTACCACACGAGATGGTGACGTCCCCCTGGGCGAAGGTGGGTGTTGACCTATTTCACGCGCTCGGCAGAGATTACATTGTTATTATAGACTACTTCTCAAACTACCCGGAAGTCATGCCTCTCCATGATCTGACGTCGTCCGCAGTCATTGGGGCCTGCAAGGAAACGTTTGCTCGCCATGGCATTCCAAGGACTGTCATGTCAGACAATGGACCTTGTTTTGCCAGCCGTGAATGGTCGTCCTTTGCCGCAGCATATGGTTTCACTCATGTGACATCCAGCCCTCTGCATCCACAATCGAACGGGAAGGCTGAAAAGGGTGTCCACATCGCAAAGCGGCTCCTGTGCAAGGCGGCTGATGCCGGATCGGACTTTAACCTTGCCTTGCTGGCCTATCGATCGGCCCCGTTATCCACGGGCCTCTCGCCAGCGCAGCTACTAATGGGTCGCTCCCTCAGGACGACGGTACCTTCCGTCCTGGCACCGACAACAGACCATGAGGCGGTTCTTCGGAACATGCAACTGCAGCGTGATCGCCAGAAAGGTCGGTACGACACACGAGCGACGGACCTGCCCCCCCTGTCCTCCGGAGACAAAGTACGCGTCCATCAACCGTATGGTGGCTGGTCAGCACCGGCCGAAGTCCTCCGACAAGTGGCTCCCCGCTCGTTCCTGGTTCGCATGCCGGATGGTTCCGTGCGTCGCCGCAATCGGCGCGCCCTTCGCCGACTTCCACGCTCACAGCCACACAACACGCCAGATCCTCAACAGGCTTCCGAGGGTGACTTTGTGGAGCTGCCGCACATCACGCCCTTTCCATCGCCACCCATGGCCATGCCTGCACAGCAGCCGGTGGTTCTTGATCCACCCTTAAGGCGGTCAACCCGAATTCGTCGCAAACCCATTAGAATGGACTTATAATACAGTTCATATGTTTAATAAGTTGGACAATTTTACATGATAACCTGTTGTTGTTTATCGTTCCAGATGTCGTCTGACTGGACAACTGTTCAAAATTTTTTTTCTTCTTCTCTCGTTCGCATTTCTGTTATGTTATGGTACAACTGGATTCATGTGACGCACTCGACATCGCCCCATGTACATAGTTCCGTCATAGACACATGCTGCACACGACACACACACACTCTTAGATGCACTCACGTCACGATCATATTTATTACCACGTAGGCACATATCTTTGTAAAAAGGGGGGATGTCATGATATTCAAACACACACATCATGATGGACACACTAACAGGCAAATCAGAGTACACAACACCACAACCAATCACAGACAAGAACACCAACCACATAAAAAGCACGAGCACGACACCTGGAGGTCAGTAGGTCTGGGGAGAAGGAAACAAGAAAGAGCTGTTGAAACACCACAAGCAGGGAGCCCCCCACGTGCAGAGTGCAAAGACCAAGTTGTAAATAGTGAGTTTAAATAAAGAAGCGTTGTACCACATGCAACTGTGTTGGCTCTTCTGTGTGTCAGAACACCCAACACCACATGCTGTAAAAGCCAGTGATTTAGCCCAGTGTGCTAAGATCAGAGGCAACTCACCACAGCAGCTTCTTATGGTTGGCTTGTGGTTCCAGGGCAAGGGCAACAGTGCGAAGGGAGGGGATGGGGGGTGCATTGGGCCATCCAATTGGCAAAACATTTCAAGATTGAGCATTCTTCCGCAGCTGAGACAATTCAATATCAGCTCCATCGCCACGGTTGAAGTTTGGCTTCTGAAACATTTATGCCCACTCAAGCAACAGTAATTCCTGAGAGTGCTGATGATTGCTCCTGTAATATTAAACCCTCATATGCAGACTTCAAAGTCAACCGAGTGTTATGGGGCTGCAGAACCATTGGGCAACTGGGCAAGTTTGAGAATCGTCTTGCACAGATGGGCATGGATCACTCACTGAGGGTGGCATTTTCAACACCCAGCATTATAGTTATACAGTCATGGAACATTAACCCTCAGGGTCCAAGCAAATAGCGCAGCCTTGGAGTGCAGGTCAGGCTAATGCCAGCGCTTGTGCTGAGAGCACAAGGTGCAATTGAGCAGCCGGAGCTGCCGCCACTCTGTCATGTGGTGTGGGGTAGATGTGAATGGATTTCTGGTTAGGCGTCAAACAAACTGAAGACTGGGGAACCATTTGGTGGTCAGTACTCTCTTATCCCTTGAAGATGCTAGCTCTGTGCAGGGCACCCTTCAAGTATAGCTCCTCGATTACTGAAGTTCCAACGTCAAGGTGGCTGGATATAAAACCCAGGCTTCTGCAACATCTCTCACAATATGGTGGAAAAGTCCAACATTGATGCCAGTGGGTCGAACATCACTTTATGCCCGAAGATGTGTTGGTTCTAATGAGAAAACAGGTGAGAGTCTCGCTTACGGCCGAATATTCAGTCTCATTAACAAATATCTTATTCCCAACATAATTCACTTTGCGTTCATGGTGGCTTGCCTCTTATTCACTCACCCTGAAATCAGTGAGGCGCTCCTTTCAAACACTTCCCCAGCACTCCTCAGCATTTGTCCCAAGTCCAGTCGAGAGATGGCTGCCAGGAAAGCAGGACCAAGAATTTCAGAGGGGACCCTCACCAACCTCTTGAGTGATGAGGAGCAGAGCCGTGACATCCTCTACCCGCATTCCCGCAGACATCCATCAACCAAGGTCACTACCCCCGTCTAGGAGACAGAGGCCGCAGCTCACTGAATCAGAGGAAGGGGCAACAGTGCCGGACGAAGATGAATGACCATCTCCCTACAGCCCAGGGGAAGCCTGCCTCCTGATGTATATCGCTGCACCTCTTCACACCCCCTTTATAACCTCCATGGTGATCTCTCATCCAGAGCCTCACGGATTCCCAAAACTTCTCATGGCGCCTTCCCACCCCCACTCACCATATCCCCCCAGTAGATAAACCTGCTCCTCACATCTCTGCTCCCACTTACGTACCACGTATGCCAGACTCCATCACCATCTGACCTGCAGGACACCCAACTATACACTCCCCATCTCTCTCATTGCAGGGCAAACTCGAGCATAACTGGCATGAGTGGTTACACCCTGCCGGAGTACTGCTCAAGATGAGATGCCTAGCGTCCTGTGTGTGTGTGTGTAGATAGTCTGGGTCACATTGAGATCCAAAAAGACGAGGTGTTGGGTGTCTTAAAAAATATTAAGGTAGATAAGTCCCCAGGGCCTGATGGGATCTACCCCAGAATACTGAAGGAGGCTGGAGAGGAAATAGCTGAGGCCTTGACAGAAATCTTTGGATCCTCACTGTCTTCAGGGGATGTCCCGGAGGACTGGAGAATATCCAATGTTGTTCCTCTGTTTAAGAAGGGTAGCAAGGATAATCCAGGGAACTACATGCCGGTGAACCTTACTTCAGTGGTAGGGAAATTACTGGAGAGAATTCTTTGAGACAGGATCTACTCCCATTTGGAAGCAAATGGACGTATTAGTGAGAGGCAGCATGGTTTTGTGAAGGGGAGGTCGTGTCTCACTAACTTGATAGAGTTTTTCGAGGAGGTCACTAAGATGATTGATGCAGGTAGGGCAGTGGATGTTGTCTATATGGACTTCAGTAAGGCCTTTGACAAGGTCCCTCATGGTAGACTAGTACAAAAGGTGAAGTCACACGGGATCAGGGGTGAGCTGGCAAGGTGGATACAGAACTGGCTAGGTCATAGAAGGCAGAGAGTAGCAATGGAAGGATGCTTTTCTCATTGGAGGGCTGTGACCAGTGGTGTTCCACAGGGATCAGTGCTGGGACCTTTGCTCTTTGTAGTATATATAAATGATTTGGAGGAAAATGTAACTGGTCTGATTAGTAAGTTTGCAGACGACACAAAGGTTGGTGGAATTGCGGATAGCGATGAATGTCAGAGGATACAGCAGGATTTAGATTGTTTGGAGACTTGGGCGGAGAGATGGCAGATGGAGTTTAATCCGGACAAATGTGAGGTAATGCATTTTGGAAGGTCTAATGCAGGTAGGGAATATACAGTGAATGGTAGAACCCTCAAGAGTATTGAAAGTCAAAGAGATCTAGGAGTACAGGTCCACAGGTCATTGAAAGGGGCAACACAGGTGGAGAAGGTAGTCAAGAAGGCATACGGCATGCTTGCCTTCATTGGCCGGGGCATTGAGTACAAGAATTGGCAAGTCATGTTGCAGCTGTATAGAACCTTAGTTAGGCCACACTTGGAGTATGGTGTTCAATTCTGGTCGCCACACTACCAGAAGGATGTGGAGGCTTTAGAGAGGGTGCAGAAGAGATTTACCAGAATGTTGCCTGGTATGGAGGGCATTAGCTATGAGGAGCGGTTGAATAAACTCGGTTTGTTCTCACTGGAACGAAGGAGGTTGAGGGGCGACCTGATAGAGGTCTACAAAATTATGATGGGCATAGACAGAGTGGATAGTCAGAGGCTTTTCCCCAGGGTAGAGGGGTCAATTACTAGGGGGCATAGGTTTAAGGTGAGAGGGGCAAGGTTTAGAGTAGATGTACGAGGCAAGTTTTTTATGCAGAGGGTAGTGGGTGCCTGGAACTCGCTACCGGAGGAGGTGGTGGAAGCAGGGACGATAGTGACATTTAAGGGGCATCTTGACAAATACATGAATAGGATGGGAATAGAGGGATACGGACCCAGGAAGTGTAGAAGATCGTAGTTTAGTCGGGCAGCATGGTCGGTACGGGCTTGGAGGGCCGAAGGGCCTGTTCCTGTGCTGTACATTTCTTTGTTCTTGTTCTTTGTTTGTCCTTTGAGAAGAGAGCCCTTGAGCTGGCAAGTGATGAGCAGGATTGTAGCTGTGCAGAGTATTATGGGCCAGGGTTTAGAGAACACCAAAGTGTATCATGCAGTTCACCTGACCCACAACTTTTAATAGATTTCAGTTATGGGGAGCACAAGGGCCCACTCTACAGGTGTGATGCAACAGAGATCTAAAGTACAATGTTTATTCTATTAATCCAGTTAACATTTTATAAACACACATCTTAGCAACCATCAACTCAAATACTCCCCCCAAAGAACACAGTATTCTATAAGTAACCCTTAATCATTCCCATAAGACAAATACCCTCTTTAAAAAAGATAACAGGTTTTAAATTCTCCAATGAGAGCAGTTATCACTTTTAAATTAGCAAGTGATCTGAAGACTTTCTTTACATGCAGAGAGATCAAAATTATACCTTCTTTGGCTAGATGCAGCTCCAACTCTGAAAACTAAACTAAACACACACTGCAGCTGTCAGTTCAAAAACGAGAGTAAAGCAGACAGACAACCCAACTCCACCCACAGCTATTTGATAAACACCCATTTCTTAAAGGTACTCTCACATGACACCTCCCCTCAAGAAAAAAAACCCCATCAACTTCCAGATGATTTCATTTTTCACCTTTTCACTTTCCTTTCAGAAATATTGACAGTAAATATACATTTTTTAAAAACAAAATAAAACACGCAAACAGGTATAATAACATAGTCTATTTTAGTTCTTCTTCCTTCAACTCCAATCCCTCTTGACAGACAGTCTCTTTGGACAAGAAGGTCTCTGCACGATCCATCCATTTCTCTCTGCCTCGGCATTTCTCTTTAAAGTCAGATACTTTCGTTCAGTCCAATCACAGAGCCCCTTGTAATTCTCCAACACAGGAGCATTGGTTAACACAGCCTTCAGGCAGTCAAATGCCTTTTGACACTCCGCTGTCCACTTAAATTTGCCATGCTTCTTCAGCAAGTCCGTCAGTGGAGCAACCACACTGCTAGAATTTGGCACAAATATTCGGTAGAATCCACTCATGCCAAGAAATCGCATTATTTCCCTTTGTGTCGAGGGTATTGGAAACTCCTCAATAACTTTTGTTTTCACATCCCGTTGGACCATTCAACCCTGTCCGATTGTATGGCCCAGGAAAGTGACTTGGGCTTTTCCAAATTCACTTTTGGCTAGGTTTACCACCAAACCCGCCTCCTGAAGTCGATCAAATAACTCCATCAGATGCTTTAAATGTTCTTTCCATGTCTGACTGAAAATTACCAGATCGTCGATGTATACCACACAATTGGGTAATCCTGAAATTACTTTGTTAGTTAACCGTTGAAATGTGGCTGGGGCGTTTTTCATGCCAAATGGCATAACTTTGAATTGGTATATGCCACCTGGAGTCACAAAAGCTAAAATCTCCTTCGCCCTTTCGGATAAAGGTACCTGCCAGTAACCTTTAAGAAAATCCAGTTTGGAAATAAAAGCTGATTGTCTCACTTTCTCAATGCAATCCTCCAAGCGTGGGATAGGATAAGAGTCCATTCTCATAACTGCATTAACCTTTCTATAGTCCACACACAACCGTTGTGTACCATCTGGTTTAGGTACCGTCACTATGGGTGAGCTCCATTGGCTGCAACCCACTTCAATTATGCCATTTTTACGCATACTTTCAATTCCTTTGTTCACCTGTGCCAACTTTAAAGGGTTAAGTCTATATGGATGTTGTTTCATTGGAACAGCATTTCCCACATCTACATCATGTATGACCATTTTAGTGCTTCCCAACTTATCTCCACAATCTTGCCCATGTGATTTCAATAACTCTTTCAGGTCAGTTTGGTTTTCATCTGGAAGGTAATTCAACAATTTATCCCAATCTTTAAGAATATCCTCGTTATCCAATTCTTTGGGGCAATGCTTCCAACTATTTTGACTAACAAAAATAACCAAGTAAACTAAATCAAGTAAACAGAGGGACAAATTAAAGGGACAGTCCCTTACAGAGAAACTACCTTCAACAAAAAGCAAATCACAAATGGGACTTAAAACTTTATCCCAAAAGGTGATTGGAGGGGTCAATAAGGCTCCCGGACCCAACGGTGCCCATCAGGCAAGAAAGGCCTCGATAGTGCCTGTGGACACTACAAGCACCCTCTCCAGGGACACCCGGCTGAGAACCTAAGCATGGTAGAGGAGCAGACAGTTGGGTCAGACGACCCCCTTGATTGGCCACTGCCTGGACATGTAGATGGTAAATTTTTCCAGGTCCAGGAGCAGGTTCATGAGGAGGTCCTCCTTCTCCCTACCCCTCTACGCACTGGCTGCCGTGGATCAGAGAGGTGTGGGCTGAAGTGCAAACTAAACTGCAACAAATGGTATTTTAAATAACTTAAAAGAGGTGTAGTCTGAAACAATCTATGTAAGCATGGTCCACGGATTCCACAAGGGCAGGCATCTTGCAAGCTCTT
This sequence comes from Scyliorhinus torazame, assembly GCF_047496885.1. NCBI lineage: Eukaryota > Metazoa > Chordata > Chondrichthyes > Carcharhiniformes > Scyliorhinidae > Scyliorhinus > Scyliorhinus torazame. The sequence goes on along the minus strand of NC_092709.1, from coordinate 158,486,416 downwards.
GAACTGATGAATCCTTATGATGTATGGGACTTGCTGCATGCAACACCCTCCACCCCAGGTCCACTACCAGTGCTATGAGCTAGCCAGAGTAGGAATGTCAGGATAGATAGGATGAATACGCGGCTTGAGAAATGGTGCAAGAGGGAGGGATTCAAATTCCTGGGGCATTGGAACTGGTTCTGGGGGAGGTGGGACCAGTGCGAACTGGACGGTCTGCACCTGGGCAGGACTGGAACCAATGTCCTAGGGGGTGGGGTGGGGGGGGGGGTTTGCTAGTGCTGTTGGGGAGGGATTAAACTAATGTGGCAGGGGGATGGGAACCGATGCAGGAAGTCGGAGGGAAGTAAAATGGGGACAGAAACAAAAGGCAGTAAGGGGGAAAGTGTAAGGCAGAGAAGCCATAGTCAAAAATCAAAAATGGCCACAGTACAAGGAACAATGACTGAGGAAAGCTCAGTGAATAGGCCCAGTAATACTAAAAGGAATAAAACGGGAAGTAAAAATATAAATGGAAAGTGACGCAACAGGTTGTTACATGAAGATATGGTTTAACGATAAGGAAAATTAGAAGAAAAGTTAAAAGAAAAAATAACTTCAGAGAGGTTACTGATAGAGGTATTAAGATTCAAAATGGAGCTATAAACACCAACATAAGGGTACTTTACCTGAATGCTCGTAGTATTCGGAATAAGGTAAATGGGTTGATGGCGCAAATCATCCTGAATGACTATGATTTAGTGGCTATTACTGAAACATGGTTAAAGGATGATCATGACTGTGAGTTAAATATCCAAGGGTATCAAACTATTTGGAAGGACAGTTTGGATGGCACGTGAGGTGGTGTAGCTCTGTTATTTAAGGACGACATCCAGGCAGTAGTGAGGGATGACATCGATACTATGGAGGATAAGATTGAATCTATTTGGGTGGAAATCAGGAATAGTAAGGCGAAAAAGTCACTGATAGGAGTAGTCTATAGGCTACCAAATAGTAACATTACAGTGGGCCGGGCAATAAACAAAGAAATAACTGATGCATGTAGAAATGGTACATCAGTTATCATGGGGATTTTAATCTACATGTCGATTGGTTTAACCAGGTCGGTCAAGGCAGCCTTGAGGAGGAGTTTCCAGAATGTATCCACGGTAGTTTCCTAGAACAGTATGTAATGGAACCTACGAGGGAACAAGCAATCCTAGATCTGGTCCTCTGTCATGAGACAGGATTGATTAATGATCTCATAGTTAGGGATCCTCGCGGAAGGAGTGATCACAATATGGTGGAATTTAAAATACAGATGGAGGGTGAGAAGGTCAAATCAAACACTAGTGTTTTGTGCTTAAACTAAAGAGATTACAATGGGATGAGAGAAGAGCTGGCTAAAGTAGACTGGGAGCAAAGACTTTATGGTGAAACAGTTGAGGAACAGTGGAGAACCTTCCAAGCGATCTTTCACAGCGCTCAGCAAATGTTTATACCAACAAAAAGGTAGGACGCTAGAAAGAGGGAAAATCGATCCTGGATATCTAAGGAAATAAGGGAGCGTATCAAATTGAAGGAAAAAGCATACAAAGTGGCAAAGATTAGTGGGAGACTAGAGGATTGGGAAAACTTTAGGGGGCAACAGAAAGCTACTAAAAAAGCTATAAAGAGGAGTAAGATAGATTATGAGAGCAAACTTGCTCAGAATACAAAAACAGATAGTAAACGTTTCTACAAATATATAAAACGAAAAAGAGTGGCGAAGGTAAATATTGGTCCTTTGGAGGATGAGAAGGGAGATTTAATAATGGGAGATGAGGAATAGGCTAGGGAACTGAACAGGTTTTTTGCGTTGGTCTTCACAGTGGAAGACACAAATACCATGCCAGTGACTGTTGGAAATGAGGCTATGACAGGTGAGGACCTTGAGACGATTGTTATCACTAAGGAGGTAGTGATGGGCAAGCTAATGGGGCTAAAGGTAGACAAGTCTCCTGGCCCTGATGGAATTCTTCCCAGAGTACTAAAAGAGATGGCTAGGGAAATTGCAAATGCACTAGTTATAATTTACCACAATTCACTAGACTCTGGGGTGGTCCCGGCGAATTGGATATTAGCAAATGTTGACACCACTGTTTAAAAAAGGAGGTAGGCAGTGCAGCATGGTGGCGCAGTGGGTTAGCCCTGCAGCCTCATGGCGCCAAGGTCCCAGGTTCGATCCTGGCTCTGGGTCACTGTCCGTGTGGAGTTTGCACATTCTCCCCGTGTTTGCGTGGGTTTCGCCCCCACAACCCAAAGATGTGCAGGGTAGGTAGATTGGCCATGCTACATTGCTCCTTAATTGGAAAAAATGAATTGGGTACTCTAAATTTTTAAAAAATTATTTTAAAAGCATATAGGCAAAAAGCGGGTAATTATCAGCCAGTTGGCTTAACTTCAGTAGTAGGGAAGATGCTGGAATCTATCATCTAGGAAGAAATAGTGAGGCATCTAGATGGAAATTGTCCCATTGGACTGATGCAGCATGGATTCATAAAGGGCAGGTCGTGCCTAACTAATTTAGTGGATTTTTTTGAGGACATTACCAGTGCAGTAGACAACGGGGAGCCAATGGTTGTGGTATATTTGCATTTCCAGAAAGCTTTTGACAAGGTGCCACACAAAAGGTTGCTGCATAAGATAAAGTTGCATGGCATTAACGGTAAAGTAGTAGCATGGATAGAGGATTGGTTAATTAATAGAAAGCAAAGAGTAGGGATTAATGGATGTTTCTCTGGTTGGCAATCAGTAGCTAGTGGTGTCCCTCAGGGATCAGTGTTGGGCCTACAATTGTTCACAATTTACACAGATGATTTGGAGTTGGAGACCAAGTGCAATGTGTCCAAGTTTTCAGACGACATTAAGATGAGTAGGAAAGCAAAAGGTGCAGAGGATACTAGGAAGTCTGCAGAGGGATTTGGATAGTTTAAGTGAATGGGCTAGGGTCTGGCAGATGGATTACAATGTTGACAAATGTGAGGTTATCCATTTTGGTAGGAATAACAGCAAAAGGTATTATTATTTAAATGTTAAACTATTAAACATGCTGCTGTGCAGAGGGATCTGGGTGTCCTAGTGGATGAGTTGCAAAAGGTTGGTTTACAGGTGCAACAGCTGATTAAGAAGGCGAATGTAGTTTTGTCCTTCATTGCAAGAGGGATGAAGTTTAAGACTAGGGAGGTTATGCTGCAGCTGTTTAAGGTGTTAGTGAGGCCATACCTGGAGTACTGTGTTCAGTTCTGATCTCCTCACCTGAGAAAGGATGTACTGGCATTGAAGGGTGTGCAGAGGAGATTCACTGGGTTAATCCCAGAGTTGAGGGGGTTGGATCACGAGGAGAGGTTGAGTAGACTGGGACTGTATTCGTTGGAATTTAGAAGGATGTGGAGGATCTTATAGAAACCTATAAAGTTATGAAAGGAATAGATAGGATAGATGCGGGCAGGTTGTTTCCACTGGTGGGTGAAAGCAGAACTAGGGGGCATAGCTTTAAAATAAGGGGAAGTAAATTTAGGACTGAGTTTAGGAGGAACCTCTTCACCCAAAGGGTTGTGAATCTATGGAATTCCCTGCCCAGTGAAGCAGTTGAGGCTCCTTCATTAAATGTTTTCAAGATAAAGAAAGATAGTTATTTGGAGAATAAAGGAATAAAGGGTTACGGTGTTCGGGCGGGAAAATCGAGCTGAGTCCACAAAAAATCAGCCATGACTCATTGAATGGCGGAGCAGGCTCGAAGGGCCAGATGGCCTACTCCTGCTTCTAGTTCTTATGTTCTTATGTCCCCAATGTTACGTGGCAGGAATCTCGATAGGGGACCTCCACTGGGGACCTTGTTGCCGGATGAACAAGACGTTCCAAAGCGTATCCAGGTGAGGCAAGGAAGTGAAGGGTGTGCAACTGCAGCCCATACAGGAAACTCCCCGCACTATCCGAAAGGGCAGCGAGGGCATTTCCACTAGGCAGCTCAGTCTTTGAGGCTCTGGTGGCTCCAGAGGAGTGGGGGGAGAGGGGTGGGATTTGGGGGGGTTCAAGCTTGGGGTCAATGTGAAATTCCATCTGAGGAGGGATATGCTCAAAAAAGGATTACAAATTGGATACCAATCAGTGGCATCTCGTGCATTGCAATGTTGACTTTATTGGCACACTTGACACATCAAGGAAGGGTCAGAGAGCTGATCAGGCAACTTGCTTCCCTTTGAGGAAAGCGAGGTACACCTGCTTCATGTGAAGACTGCAATTAGCATGTCAACTTCATCCTTAGATGCCACCCTCATTCCTGCAGCTCACATGGGCTGCGGATTAAATAAACCTTCCAGCTGGAACAGGCAGCCACCCTAATCCCTAACAGCCTGTCTTCCATAACCAGTCCGACCTTGAACTTCCAGACAGCTCACGCCCTCAGGCTTCACGGTGCTGCCTGAGTGTGGGGTTCATTCTCACTTCAGTCGTCCGCCCCACTGTGTGAGGCTTCATGAGACTGGATAAACACCCTTTGTCAGAATCCCTCACTCAGCCCATGCAACCTGGCATCTCATGAGACCCCACCCATGAACCTTACTGTGCCCCCAGTGCTGACCGATGGATTCACTTACTTCCACCCACTCCAGCTGCCACTCTGCAAGGGCAATTCCTCAGCGGTGATATCGCGACAGGTCCTTCAAGGAGGACACGGGAAGCATTGCCTGTAAACCAGCCACCAGACCGCTTTAAACCTAGGGGCTCACAGCCATGAAGTGTCATTAAGGCCTGCGAATGGCCCCAAAGAGTCAAAGAGTCATCCAGGTACGAAATGTTCGCTCCCTTCGCACTCCGCAGGTGCTGTCAGACCTGCTGAGATTGTATTTTTGTTTTTGTTTTAGTCCAGCCTGGCAGCCTTCATCCCGAAGTCCAGAGGCAGCCTCAGGCATTGTTCAGGTAAATCCCAATTCCTGCATGCCACATCTTTCCAGACTGAGTTTAGGAGGAACCTCTTCACCCAAAGGGTTGTGAATTTATGGAATACCCTGCCCCCAGTGAAGCAGTAGAGGCTCCTTCATTAAATGTTTTCCAGATAAAGATAGATAGTTTTTTGGAGAATAAAGGAACAAAGGGTGACGGTGTTCCCTGGGTCCGTGATGCTGGGAGCTTTTTTAATATGGCACCTAGATTTGATGGTGGTGTGGTGATCTTTGTGAGGGGTTTCCAGGATGGAAGGCATGGTGATCACAAAGATACACAAAGCTCTTTTGAAGGTTGAAACTAATTTTATTAACACTACTAAATTTGAGTTCTACACATATTCTGAATAGCAAACATACATGTAAGAATTACACTCACTAACACTGGGCGAAATTCTCCGTTATCGGCGCAAAGTCCGCCAATCGGCGCAAAAAACGGCGCAAAACCGACTTGCATCACGTCGGAAAAATGGGTCGAAAGTCTCCGGCCCGAAATGGGCTAGCAGCGACGTAACGGGATCTGCACTTGCGTACGTGGTTCACGCTGTGCAGCGTCATACGCGCCGCACGGCGTGACGGCTCATAAGGCCGCGCTGCTCCCCCCCCACCCGACCGGAACACCCGACCGGAACACCCGACTGGATGGCTGGCCGCCGCTCAGCCCCGAGGTTCGAGTCACGGGATGTGGAGGCGCTCCTGGACGCGGTGGAGCAGAGGAGGGACGCCCTGTATCCCGGGCACGGCCGCAGAGTTGCCCCACGCCACATCCGGCGTCTGTGGAGGGAAGTGGCAGAGGCCGTCACCGCTGTGGCCCTGACACCACGGACAGGCACCCAGTGCCACAAGAAGGTGAACGACCTCGTCAGAGCAGGCAGGGTGAGCCTCCCCATATCCCCCCTCCCCCACATCCCCCCTCCCCCATATCCCCCTCTCCCATATCCCCCCTCCCCCATATCCCCATATCCCCCTCCCCATATCCCCCCTCCCCATATCCCCCCTCCCCCATATCCCCCTCCCCATATCCCCCCTCCCCCATATCCCCCTCCCCATAGCCCCCCTCCCCCATATCCCCCCTCCCCGATATCCCCCTCCCCCATATCCTCCATCCCCCATATCACCCCTCCCCCATATCCCCCCTCCCCCATATCCCCCATATCCCCACTCCCCCATATCCCCCTCCCCCATATCCCCCCTCCCCCATATCCCCCTCACCCATATCCCCTCCCCATATCCCCCTTCCCCCATATCCCCCCTCCCCCATATCCCCCCTCCCCCATATCCCCCCTCTCCCATATCCCCCCTCCCCATATCCCCCTCCCCATATCCCCCCTCCCCCATATCCCCACTCCCCCATATACCCCTCCCCCATATCCCCCCTCCCCATATCCCCCTCCCCCATATCCCCCTCCCCATATCCCCCCTCCCCATATCCCCATATCCCCGCCTCCCCCATATCCCCCTCCCCCATATCCCCCCTCCCCCATATCCCCCCTCCCCCATATCCCCCTCCCCATATCCCCCCTCCCCCATATCCCCATATCCCCCCTCCCCATATCCCCCCTCCCCCATATCCCCCCACCCCCATATCCCCCTCCCCATATCCCCCTTATCCCCCTCCCCATATCCCCCCTCCCCATATCCCCCCTCCCCCATATACTCCCTCCCCCATATTCCCCCTCCCCCATATCCCCCCTCCCCCATATCCCCCTCCCCATATCCCCCTTCCCACATATCCCCCCTCCCCATATACCCCCTCCCCATATCCCCCCTCCCCCATATCCCCCATATCCCCCCTCCCCCATATCCCACTCCCCCATATTCCCCCTCCCCATATCCCCCCTCCCCCATATCCCCCCTCCCCATATCCCCCCTCCCCCTTATCCCCCCTCCCCATATCCTCCCTCCCCCATATCCCCCCTCCCCCATATCCCCCCCTCCCCCATATCCCCATATCCCCCCTCCCCATATCCCCCCTCCCCCATATCCCCCCTCCCCCATATCGCCCCTCCCCCATATCCCCCATATCCCCAAGTGAATCCAGCCCTAACCTTAACATCTGCAATGCACGCGCAACCTATGGCGTGCATTCATATACCTGCCTAACAGTGTTGTCTTTTACCCCTGCCACCACCCCCACCCCCCCCCCCCACAGGAGAGGCGCGCACACAACAATAGGGAGCATGTGAGGACTGGAGGAGGCCCCGCTGATGAGAGGCCACTGACCGAACACGAGGAAAGGGCCCTGGAACTGGCTGGCGGACCTGACGACCGGGAGGTTGCTGATGCAGAGGTCGGGGCCCCACGAGCAAGTGAGCCACCAACAGCCCGTCCCCATATCCCCCCTCCCCCATATCACCTGATCACTGCCTGCGTGTCTAACCATGCATGCTTCATTGTGTATCGCAGGACCAAACGTCCAGGCACCCATCCCCGCAGGTGCAGACCGCCTGCAGGATGCCCCTCGGAGGCCACGGGAGACAGAGAGACCCGGACCCTCCAGCGCGCGACGCCCGCAGGATGCCCCTCGGAGGCCACGGGAGACAGAGAGACCCGGACCCTCCAGCATGCGACGCCCGCAGGATGCCCCTCGGAGGCCACGGGAGACAGAGAGATGCGGACCCTCCAGCATGCGACGCCCGCAGGATGCCCCTCGCACACCACGGGAGACGGAGAGACCTTGAGCAACAGGGAGACGACACCCCCGTCACGTGGGGGAGCGACCACCCAGCGACGAGGGGGGCAGCCACAGGCCCCCGTTACATCCGAGCCAGGACACCACTACCCAGGACACCACTACCCAGGACACCACTACCCAGGACACCTCTACCCAGGACACCACTACCCAGGACACCACTACCCGGGACAGCACTGCCCAGGACACCCCTACCCGGGGCAGCATTACCCAGGAAGACAAAATACCGCACAGCACGACACAACGCCACTGCTGTCACCAACACCCTCCACCATCGCAGAAACACTCACCTCGGTTGGGCAATTTAGTGATGAGGCGTCTGGTACACTCACTGGTGCGCACAACACAGCCGTCCCGGTACGGCAGGTGGAGGTAGGAGCAGCAGAGGGGCCGGGCAGTCGGAGGGCAGCCCAGCCCAAGCGAACATCTGCCGCCCAGATGGATCCCGGGTTCCTGGAGTTTCCACACCCACACATAGATCCGATGCAACCACCGACACGGAGACGAGCGAAGAGGGTGACGGGTGGCTTGCGGCGGCTGCAGTCGCAGGTGGAGGAGTCCACCTGCGTCCAGGAGCTGGGAGTGGTCCCGGTCATGCGTGCCACCCAGGCCGACACCGCACGGGTGGCATCCGTGGTGGAGGCATTGGGTGCAACGGTGTCAGACATGGGGAACGGTTTGCGAGGCCTGGGGCTTTCCGTGCGGCGGCGTCTGTGGCCCAGGACATGGCTGCTCTCTCACAAGAGGCCATGAGCCAGTGCCAGCGCCAGATGGCAGAGGCGCTCAACACCATAGCCCAGTCTCAGCAGGCCATGGCCCAGTCTCTGCAGGCCATGGCCCAGTCTCTGCAGGCCATCGCTGACGGCATCGGCGCCAGTGGCCACGTGCGAGCCGGCGTCGCACTGTCACAGACAGGGTTTGCCAACCCCCTGGGCTCCATGGCTGCAAACCTGCAGACCCGTGTCGATACCAGCACGGGCCTCCAGGACTGGCAGTGCCAGATGTGAGGGGGGGCGTCGGATGGCCAGTCCGTTCGCATCCCCCACCCATGCAGAGGCCTGGGGGCCATCGGGCACCCCGAGGAAGGAGGAGGTGGTGTGGTCCGTCCCGGCTCCCCCTGTAGGGGAGGTCCCGGAACACCGCGACACCTCGGACTCCCTCCCTTCCGTCCCAGGTGCATCGGGTGGGCAACGGGCAGGACAGGCTGGCAGCTCGCCATCCCAGTCGCCCGGGCCGCAGCCTGGCCCATCTAGGCCAGGACGCCCCAGGAAACGGCCGCCAAAGGGATCCAGTGTCAGAGGGCAGGAATCACAGGAGTCCACCTCCAGTTCTGCTGTACCGTCTGGGGAACCACGTAGACGTAGTCAAAGGGCCCGTAAGGCCAAACAATTAGACACTGAGTAAGTTGGCATGGGTGCAGGGCACAGATGAGTTTTAGGGGCTAGGGCACGTGCATGAACTCCTTTGGTTATTAAAGTCAATGTTACACCTACAGAAGCTGCCTTTGTGCTCTGTCCAAAGCGTGCGGGGGTGTCATGTACGTTGAGCGCAAGTGTGTGTGTGAGGGGTGGTCTTACCTCAGTCCCAGGTGAGTCTGCCCCCTTCCCCCTGGGCCGCCATCAACATCCCCCCGGGCAGAGGACGGGACCGTGCGCTGCAGTGTCACAGCCGCATGCAGGGATGGTCCGGGTGGATGGTGGTACTGTGGCCATGGGTCAGACATAGTCCAACGATGTGGGGCCAGGAGCTCACCGCAGGGTGGGTTGTCATCATCCTCCATGGCCTGCAATAGACACGCGTCCACCCGCAACTGTGTGAGCCCGGCCGTTGTGCCGCAGGTGGATCGGCAATGGGGGGGCGGTGGTGTGCATGCGGGTGGGGTGGGTGGGGTTGGGGAGGGGGGTGAGGGTGCTGGGTGGGTGGATGGGTGGGGGGTGTGGGTGGTCGGCTGTTGCCATGGTGTGCGGTCTGTGGCCATACTACCCGATTCCCACGCCCATCTAGTCAGTGAAGCGGGCGGCTATCAGTCTGTCCCGTGCCCGCTGGGCCAGCCGGTAACGGTGGACAGCCACCCGCCTGTGTCTACCCCGTCTGCCCTGACCATTACCCCCATCCCCCTCATCTGGGGAGGACTGCGGCTCTTCCTGCTGCTCCTCCACTCCGCCCTCCTCTGCCTGCGGCACATTGCCCCTCTGTTGGGCTATGTGGTGCAGGACGCAGCACACTACAATGATGCAGCCGACCCTATCTGACCGATACTGGAGGGCGCCCCCAGAGAGGTCCAGGCACCTGAAACGCATCTTCAGCATGCCAAAGCACCTCTCTATCACTCCCCTTGTCGCTACATGGGCATCATTGTAGCGGTTCTCCGCCTCATTGCGTGGCCTCCGTATAGGCGTCATCAGCCACGATCGCAATGGGTAGCCCCTGTCGCCCAGCAACCAGCCCCTCAGCCGGGGATGGCGTCCCTCGTACATGCTGGGGATGGATGACCGCGACAACACGTATGAGTCGTGTACACTGCCTCGGTAACGGGCGCAGACTTGCAGGATCATCATGCGGTGGTCGCAGACCACCTGTACCTTCATCGAATAGGTCCCCTTCCTATTGGTGAACATGGCCCTGTTATCTGCAGGTGGCCGCACGGCGACGTGCATCCCATCAATCGCGCCCTGGACCATGGGGAACCCGGCCACGGCAGAGAAGCCCACGGCCCGGGCATCTTGGCTGGCCCGGTCCACAGGGAAGCGGATGTAGCGGTGCGCCATGGCATATAGGGCATCTGTCACTGCCCGGATGCACCGATGCACCGATGTCTGCGATATGCCGGACAGGTCCCCACTCGGTGCCTGGAATGACCCCGTTGCATAAAAGTTCAGGGCCACCGTAACCTTGGCGGACACGGGGAGAGGGTGTCCCCCGCCAGTGCCACGCGGTGACAGGTGTGCCAGCAGGTGGCAGATGTGTGCCACGGTTTCCCGCCACATCCGGAGTCTCCTCCTGCATTCCCGGTCCGTGAGGTCTTGGTATGACTGCCGGGGCCGGACACACGGGACGCCCTCGGGTGCCTCCGTTGCCGTGGGGCCGCGACGTCCTCCTCCCCCTCCTCGTCCTGTCGGTCAGGTGTCCCTCCAGCCTGGGCGGCTGCCGCCTGCCCCTCTGCAGCACGCTCCTCCTCCTCCTCCTCATCCAGGGCAACATGGACATTAGCGGCTGTTGCCACGGCGGCCAACATCGCTGGATGATCGGAAAACATGACGGCCTGGTTGGGGGGGGTGGGGGGCGGGGAACGACGACATGTCATCATTGCCCATATCCTCTCCTTCCCCCCAGCCAGGTGGCATGGACCGCATGGGTCCAACTGTTGGAGGCTGGCACCTGGCCAGATGGACCAACTCACTTGCCCTCGCACCCCCCCCCTCCCCGGCACGGACCCCCCCCCCCCATCCCCTCCCCGGCACGGACGCCCCCAACCTCCTCCCCGGCACGGACCCCCCATCCCCCTCCCCGGCACGGACCCTCCTCCAACCCCCATTCCCGGCACGGACCCCCCCAACCTCCTCCCCGGCACGGACCCCAACCTCCTCCCCGGCACGGACCCCAACCTCCTCCCCGGCACGGACCCCCCATTCCCCTCCCCGGCACGGATCCCAACCTCCTCCCCGGGACGGACCCCCCCATCCTCCTCCCCGGCACGGACCCCAACCTCCTCCCCGGCACGGACGCCAACCTCCTCCCCGGCACGGACCCCCCCATCCTCCTCCCCGGCACGGACCCCAACCTCCTCCCCGGCACGGACCCCAACCTCCTCCCCGGCACGGACCCCCCATCCTCCTCCCCGGCACGGACCCCCCATCCCCCACCCCGGCACGGACCCCCCCCAACCTCCTCCCCGGCACGGACCCCCCATCCTCCTCCCCGGCACGGAACCCCCAACCTCCTCCCCGGCACGGACCCCCCCCAACCACCTCCCCGGCATGGACCCTCCTCCCGGCATTCCCCCAGAGCCCAGCACACTCTACCCACCGCCCCCCCCCGCCGCACACACACACACACAACCCGAGACACACCTCTCCCCACACATTCAGACTGCACCCACGCCATCGCCTGACCAGAGCCAACCCCCCAGGCCGTCACTCACCTTCACGCTGGTCGGCGTGAACCTGGAGCACAGGGTCACGCCGATGAAAAGGAGGTTTGATTTACGTCGACGTGAACGGTCATCACGTCGACGGGACTTCGGCCCATCCGGAAGTGAGAATATCGGCAGGCCGAAAATCAGCTGCCTTGCGCAGACCCGTGCCATTCTCCGAAGTCAGCGGCGCCATTAACGGCCCGCCGACTTTTCTCCCTTCGGAGACTTCGGCAACTCGCGGGGGTGGGATTCACGGCGGCCAACGGCCATTCTCCGACCCGCTGGGGGGTCGGAGAATGCCGCCCATTATCTCTATCTACTAATTGTAACTATTATATCTTAACTAACTCTGCAATGCACTATGAATCTTATCTTCGTCAGTTCCAGTCTAATCTCCCCTTAGCTTAAGAGCCAGTGCAATTTATGGTACTGTCCCTTAGCTCCCTCTTGTGGTTAGGCTTAACATAACATTAACTCTTCACATGCTGTACATTTGTATAATGTCACAGGCGGGACCGGCGTCATAATTTCCATCCCACTACAGAACACGGCACAAAATCCCCGGGTGCATAATTCATGTGGTCGGGGCAGCAGGAAACACTCCACATTTCTGCCTGGCCATGGCATGGGACTTAGTACCAGTTGGGAGAATTCCGCCCAAACTTTTGTGAAGTTTGCCTGCATCAACCATATAATTTTGAAAACTATGGCATGGGTCCCCTTGAATTTTCTTATTTTCCTCGAGACCCACCATGGCTGAGGCCATATTTCAGCACACAGGATTTAAAATGGCGTCCAATCTGGGCCTTGTGCTGTAAAGACGGGTGCAATTCACCGAAAAAATGTCTCAGTCTGATCTCGGGCAGATTTGGCGGGGTGTTTCACAACGACAGCAGTGCTGCGATTGGCACTGCTATTCAATGACACTTGGCCATTTTATTGGGCCTTTGGGAGTTTCACCCTGTCGAGGCAGCACTTGGAAATCTTTTCAGCACTAGGGAGAATATCACAGCTGTACTACGGGTGGACACCTCAGAGGGCAGCGAGGCTATATGGGTAGAGATCAGGAATAAGAAGGGTGCAGTCACAATGTTGGGGGTTTACTACAGGCCTCCCAACAGGCCACTGGGAGATAGGGTAGCAGATAGGTAGACAGATTTTGGAAAGGAGTAAAAACAACAGGGTTGTTGTGATGGGAGACTTCAACTTCCCCAATATTGACTGGGACCCACTTAGTGCTAAGGGCTTAGATGGGGCAGAGTTTGTAAGGAGCATCCAGGAGGGCTTCTTAAAACAATAAAACAAGTCCAACTAGGGAAGTGGCTGATTTGGACCTGGTATTGGGGAATGAGCCGGGCCAGGTGGTAGAAGTTTCAGTCGGGGAGCATTTCGGGAACAGTGACCACAATTCAGTAAGTTTTAAAGTGTTGGTGGACAAGGATAAGAGTGGTCCTAGGATGAATGTGCTAAATTGGGGAAAGGCTAATTATAACACGATTAGGCGGGAACTGAAGAACCTGGATTGGGGGCGGATGTTTGAGGGTAAATCAACATCTGACATGTGGGAGGCTTTCAAATGTCAGTTGAAAGGAATTCAGGACTGGCATGTTCCTGTGCGGAAGAAGGATAAATACGGCAAATTTCGGAAACCTTGGATAACAAGAGATATTGTAGGCCTCGTCAAAAAGAAAAAGGAGGTATTTGTCAGGGCTAGAAGTCTGGAAACAGACAAAGCCTGTGTGGAAGATAAGGAAAGTAGGAAGGAACTTAAGCAAGGAGTCAGGAGGGCTAGAAGGGGTCACGAAAGGTCACTGGCAAATAGGGTTAAGGAAAATCCCAAGGCTTTCTACACGTACATAAAAAGCAAGAGGGTAGCCAGGGAAAGGGTTGGTCCACTGAAGGATAGGCAAGGGAATCTATGTGTGGAGCCAGAGGAAATGGGCGAGGTACTAAATGAATACTTTGCATCAGTATTCACCAAAGAGAAGGAATTGGTGGATGTTGAGTCTGGAGAAGGGGGTGTAGATAGCCTGGGTCACATTGAGATCCAAAAAGACGAGGTGTTGGGCGTCTTGAAAAATATTAAGGGAGATAAGTCCACAGGGCCTGATGGGGTCTACCCCAGAATACTGAAGGAGGCTAGAGAGGAAATTGCTGAGACCTTGACAGAAATCTTTGGATCCTCACTGCCTTCAGGCGATGTCCCGGAGGACTGGAGAATACCAATGTTGTTCCTTTGTTTAAGAAGAGTAGCAAGGATAATCCAGGGAACTACAGGCCGGTGAGCCTTACGTCAGTGTGAAGGGGAGGTCATGTTTCACTAACTTGATAGAGTTTTTCGAAGAGGTCACAAAGACGATTGATGCAGGTAGGGCAGTGGATGTTGTCCACATGGACTTCAGGAAGGCCTTTGACAAGGTCCCTCATGGTAGACTGGTACAAAAGGTGAAGTCACACGGGATCAGGGGTGAGCTGGCAAGATGGATACTGAACTGGCTAAGTCATAGAAGGCAAAGAGTAGCAATTGAAGGGTGCTTTTCTAATTGGAGGGCTGTGACTAGTGGTGTTCCGCAGGGATCAGTGCTGGGACCTTTGCTGCTCGTAGTATATATAGATGATTTGGAGGAAACTGTAACTGGTCTGATTAATAAGTTTGCAGACAACACAAAGGTTGGTGGAATTGCGGATAGCGATGAGGACTGTTTAGAAGATACAGCAGGATTTAGATTGTTTGGAGACATGGGCGGAGAGATGGCAGATGGAGTTTAATCCAGACAAATGTGAGGTAATGCATTTTGGAAGGTCTAATATACAATGGGAATATACAGTGAATGGTCGAACCCTCAAGAGTATTGAAAGTCAGAGAGATCTAGGTGTACAGATCCACAGGTCACTGAAAGGGGCATCACAGGTGGAGAAGGTAGTCAAGAAGGCATACGGCATGCTTGCCTTCATTGGCCGGGGCATTGAGTATAAGAATTGGCAAGTCATGTTGCAGCTGTATAGAACCTTAGTTAGGCCACACTTGGAGTATAGTGTTCAATTCTGGTCGCCACACTACCAGAAGGATATGGAGGCTTTAGAGAGGGTGCAGATGAGATTTACCAGGATGTTGCCTGGTATGGAGGGCATTAGCTATGAGGAGCGGTTGAATAAACTCGGTTTGTTCTCACTAGAACGACGGAGGTTGAGGGGCGACCTGATAGAGGTCTACAAAATTATGAGGGGCATAGACAGAGTGGATAGTCAGAGGCTTTTCCCCAGGATAGAGGGGTCAATTACTAGGGGGCATAGGTTTAAGGTGCGAGGGGCAAGGTTTAGAGGAGATGTACGAGGCAAGTCTTTTACACAGAGGGTAGTGGGTGCCTGGAACTCATTGCCGGAGGAGATGGTGGAAGCAGGGACGATAGTGACATTTAAGGGGCATCTTGACAAATACATGAATCGGATGGGAATAGAGGGATACGGACCAACGAAGTGTAGAAGATTTTAGTTTAGATGGGCAGCATTGTCGGCACAGGCTTGGAGCACCAAAGGGCCTGTTTCTGTGCTGTACTTTTCTTTGTTCTTTGTTCTTTGAGCTGAGCTCGCCAGTAGGACCGGCTCCTCACAGATCGGGGCGCCATTTTGAAACGCTGCCACGACCACAACACTCCATCTTTTCTGGACCACCCGGTTTCAAAACTCTTCCCCTTCACTTGACCAACCTTTTGCCAACCCCTCGAACCTCACCTCATGCGCCCCCTCCCACACTTTCATGGGCACAGCCCCCCAGGCTCCAACCATTGGCAGTGCCAACCTGACACACTGGCACCCTGTCATTATCACCCTAGCAGTGCCAATCTGGTTGGCAGTGCCCAGGTGCCATTCTGGCAGTGCCAAGGTTCCTGGGTGCCAGGGAAGTGCCAGAGTACTATCCTGCCCTGTCTCTGACCCCCCTCTCCCAAGGTGCCATCACGCCTGTTCCACGCTTGTGGAAACCAGTGCTAAATGGCGCCTGGTTGGAGCCTCACAGGCGTGGCCGTTGATTCCCTGGCGCTGGGCGCATAGAGAGTCAGGATATTTAAATGAGCATAACATTTAAATATTTAGGGGGCCATTCTCCGATATTGAGGCCAAGTGTTCGCGCCATCATGAACGCTGTCGCGTTTCACGATGGCGCAAACAGGGCCCAGACACGACTTATTCTGGCCCCCATAGGGGCCACCGATCGCGGGCCACCCCACATTTGAGGTATCCCCCAGTGCAGGATCCCCCCTCACCCCCCCGCAGGCCGCCCCCCCCAGTGTTCCCGCGCTGTTCCCGACGGCAGCGACCAGGTGTGGACGGCGCCGGGGGGGGAACCCGCCGTTTTGGCCTGGCCGCTCGGCCCATCCGGGCCTGAGAATAGCGGGGGTGCCAGAGAATCGCCATTTTGGGTGTCTCCGGCGATTCTCCGGCCTGCGGCCCGCAAAACCCGACCGGGCCATTCCCGCCGCTTGGGAGAATTGCGGGAGGGCGTCGGACCGGCGTCCCGGGAAATTTTGGCGGCCCAGGCGATTCTCCCAACCGGCTGAGTCACCTCATAAAAATAATTTTATCCTTCTTCTGAATCTTGTGTTTGTCAATATAGCAACAATGATCCTGAGAAGTGTAATTTTGATTGCTTTTAACCGATTAAAATGACTCAGTAACTTGTCTCACATCAAGCCCCAAAAAACCATCCAATTGTGGACACAGTAGTTGAGAAAGAACGAAAAACAATGGAGACAACACAGGGGAAATTTACTAGAATGGTTTCTGGGATGAGGGATTACAATTAGCTGAATACTTCCGAGAAGCTCCAGTTGTTCACTTGGAGTGGAGAAGGCAAGGAGGAGACGTGATAACAGTGTTTCAATCAGGAAGGGTTTAAAATTGAGCAAATACAGAAAAACTGCTTCCAATGGCTGGAGAATTAATAACCCAAAGGACACAGGTTGAAGATGATTAAAAATAACCAGAGGCAGCAGGAGGAAAAGTTTTGTTTACATAATGGGTGTTGAGGATTTGGAATGTATTGTCTGGAAGTTGAATCATAGTTTTAATCAGGAAATGTGTGAAGAGGAAAATCTGTAGCGATATGGGGAAAGAGCAGAGTAATGGGACTAACTGGATTGTTCCTCAAAGGACTGATTGAGCCAAATCGCCTCCTTCTGTACTGCACTATTCTGCCATTCCATAACTGTCTAATTCTGAATCTTTAATGATCAGGAAGCCAGTGGATTTATTTAACTTAACATAAAGCCTGCCCACGACAGTAACTATTTACCCTTAACAGTGTCCGCTGGAACGACGAACGTGCTGTTCCCTGCTTGGGTCGGCTTTTATGCTCGATCTTACAAACCCCAGCTGAGTGAGCCTCCGCCCACTACCGGGAGGCTTGTATTCAACGAGCCCCATGGGGAGATCAATTATGGTTCCCCCATGGGCCTCTTGGGGGTTATTACAGAACCTAATGTGACCTCAACTGAGCAAGTTTTAGTATAGCAACCCAATACTGAAACCTGGACCAGTTGAAACAACTGAAGTGTTGCTACGCCTGTCTCTTAAGAAAGTGTCAGTGTGGAGGAGGAAATGGCTAACCTATCTCATTCAATTTTTCAACCCTCCCACATGTTTCTCCATCCATATGGAAGTTTCAAGCTGTGAATGTCTTTTGGCTAAAGGTATAGAACAAAATTCAACTTCTGTATATAGTCACACCTCTGTGTGCACCTTTTATTTCTATAAATTTAGAGTACCCAATTCATTTTTTCCAATTAAGGGGCAATTTAGCATGACTAACTCACCTACCCTGCACATCTTTGGGTTGTGAGGGCGAAACCGATGCAGACACGGGGAGAATGGGCAAACTCCACACGGACAGTGACCCAGAGCTGGGATTGAACCTGGGACCAGGGCACCATAAGGCAGCAGTGCTAAACCCCTGTGTGCACCTGCGCAATCTTCCCAAAATCCATTAATACAGGGTAATTTCAGTAAACCAAACAACAACAATAATTTATATTTATATATTGCCTTTAACGTAATGAAACATCCCAAGGCACTTCACAAGAGCATTGTGAAATAAAACGTGACAACGAGTGCTTAAGGAGATGCGATTATAACTGTCAGGTGAGTAACTGGTAGAACCTAACTGAACCTTACAATAATGAGATTATCCCAGAGCAGCAGTGTGTGCTGCTGCAGGTGCAGTGCCTGCTTCACCGTCCTCCTCCTTTTCTGAAGAGGTTTTGTTCTCTGTGCCTAGCTCCCCTGAAGGTCCAAATCTCATTAAAACAAAAGCAAAATATTGCGGATGCTGGAAATCTGAAATAGCAGCAACGGCTGCATAAATGCTAACGGTCTGGTAGCATCTGTGGAGAGAAAAACAGAATCTACATTTCAAGTTCATATGACTCTCCTTCAGAGCTGAAATGGGGTAGAAATATGATGGATTATATAGTTAGAGAGGGGGTGGAGCAAAATAGAAGGTCAGAGATCGGTGGGAGCAAAGGAGAGGTTGACATGCAAAGAAGACAAAGGGAATGTTAATGGTAGCATTAAGGACTAAAAAAGGTGCTGAGTCCAACAGGTGCTCAAAATGTTAACTTTGTTTCTTTCTCCACAGATATTGACAGAACTGTTGAGTTTATCCAGCATTTTCTGGTTTTGGTCAAATCTCACTGCTGTGAAATGTTGTGCAGAGAGCAGAACCTGACGACCATTCTGGAGATTCAACTGGGTAGTTTCAGTATGTCAATTGCTTGTTCAATTATATATATGATTTTCAGATGTCTTTCATTGGTTGAGCTCCCGATGGAAATCATCAGCCAGATTTTATGTGGGTACCACCTATCTCTGAGCAGCCACCCGGTAAGTCATCTTCAAGATGCAAACAAGGTCAGGGAGGCTGCAGGGCGATAACCTCAGAGCAGCTGCCAGGGAAACATTTACTTGTGTTTTGGACACAAACTGCACATTGAGGGAGTCGAAGTTCTTGTGGTTGATGAATGCTCCTGTGTGATCTGGGAGCACCGTAATTGCCACATGCATGCAGTTACGAACATGCACGCACACAAAATAGGAACAGAAGTAGGCCATTCAGCCCCTCAGGCATGCTCCACCATTGAACAAGATCATGAACTGGATTCTTTGGTCTCCTCGCCGTGTGATTCTCGGCAGCGCTTTTGCGATGCTCCGCCCCCTCCAAAACAGCGTACTCTAGCAGTATGCCACACGCCGTATGGACGGCCTCAGGCTGAGGCTCTCCCCCCGATGCTCCGGACCCGATGGACCGAGTTCTCAACGGCGTGGGTCACTCATGCTATTTTCTTTCAAGAACTCGAGGCGGCGGCTGCGGACTGAGTCCAGCAGGTGCTCTACGCTGCGTGCCTGCTAGCCCCCCACCAGACGGGGATTGGTGGCCATTTTGAGCCATTTTCTTGGGCGTAAAACGCCACCGTTCCCACGCCGGCGTCAGCACTTAGTCTCAGAATCGGAGAATCCAGCCCGAGATATTTCAGGTACGTGGGTAGGTTGGAGAATTTGAGGCTATTCGCCCTAGAAAGGGAAGAGTGAAAGAAAATTTGATAGAAGTGTTCAGCATCATGAGGGCTCATGACAGAGTTGATATGGAGAAGAGTTTCCATGTTCAGAAGGGTGGAGAACCAGATGACAGCGATTCATGGGGGCTGACAAAAGAAGCAATGATGACATGAGGGGAAACCTTTTTACATGGAGAGTAGTGAGACTGCACTGTCTGAGGGTGTGTTGGAGGCAGATTTAATCGTAACTTTCAGAAGGGTATTGGATAAACAGCCAAGGAGGAAAGAAATGCAGGGACGGGGTATTGGTGGGAGAGGGCGTCTAACTGAGGATAGTTAGCATGGACATGGTGGTCAAAATGGCCTATTTCTGTCCTGTTAACATTCTATGATTTGAAGTATGTGGAAGCTGTGCATCCACAGTTAATTCCCAGGACCAACGCTAAAATAATTCTTAATGACTGATTAACATATTGGAATTAACAACCCATCTCTCTCAAGGGGGTTGCTCACAGGTAGTTTAACGTGTTTCAGTTAAATGCAGACATTAACAGGTGGGAGATGGCTTCCCAACACAGTGTCAATTTCAATCATTTTAACCCCTCCACCCCATCCCAAACACACTTAGTCCTCCAAGCAAAAACATCCCCCCTTTTGTCCCTAGTAGAGAAGACTAGACTAACTAAAAACACAGCCATTTAAGTTTCATATAAAACAGAAAGAAGAAAAACCAAGCACAGTCCTAGAGCTGATATGAATGTGCCTGTGTCACATCTAGAATAGGTCAAGGTTTTGACTTCATCTCAGTGACTATTGATAGAAACTGAGGGGCCGCAACATCCGAGCTCCAGGGTGTTGTATTGTGGGATAGGGAGTGATTGCACCAAAGATGAGCTGGGGAACCCCCACCCCAGAGGTTCACAAGTAAGGTTTGTGTCACAATTGTCCAGGATGTGTAAACTTTCCATGGTCAATTGCCCTGCGCTGGGAAATATTCGAAAATGCGATTTAAATCTCAAGCTTTACTTTGTTTCGATTGGGTTAAACCAATAGTCACCCAGAAAAAGTTAGAAGAATTAACATCTCTTCTAACTTCTGGGTAACTGTTGCCCAGACCCACGCAGCTCCTCTCCCATGCCCACAGGACACATCCAACATCCTGGAACCCCGAAGCAACTCCCCCCACCTCTCAACTATTTCTCCGCCACTGGGTTCCAAAATCCCCCTTCACGAAATTCCCTCATTCCTCCAACAGGAGTTCCCCAACCCACACAGAGGAGCTCCCACAACCACCCCACTTCAGGTCCGAACCAACCTGACCTGACCATCTCCCCATAGCCTGGTCCAAACCAACTTGACCCTGCACTCTGCAAAGGCCCGGCCCGACCTGACGCACACCAAGGCTTGACCCGAACTGACCCCTCCCTCCCTCCTGAAGCTCAAACCAACCTGACTGGACCCCCTTCAACCTAACCCAACCACCCCCAAGGCGCGACCCGATAACATCCACCCCTCCATACACGTCCAAGGCCTGACCCAATCTGAGCCCCCAAATCCTTCCCACTTATGTTGTACACTTACCTTGTCAAAGGCCTTTAAATGTGGTTGAACATTTAACTTTACCTAGTTAGTAGCAGCTAGTACAGTGAAAAAGCTAGCATGGCTTACTTCTCTTCGACTCTAGGCACAGGAAATATGCTGAACTGCCCAGATCTCCCCCAGCCTGAGTCGGAGAGTTGGGGGAAAATAGGGTTAGCAGGATTTTCAGATAAGATCTTTTGAGCAGAGTGGCAATATGACTCAATTACCACCCCTCCAGAAGTTATCGCCCATTATTTATCTCTAATGTATCTTGATTTATGATAGCTGAATTAAATTGCCTTGGTTGCCATCTGCCCTGCGGTTGTTTTGATGATTTGCATGTGCCAAACTATGCTAATGCACAGAGCCCTGGTGCTTTTAAAAAATTCATTCATGGGATGTGGTGTTGCTGTTTCAGCATTTACTGCCCTGCAATAAAAACCCACCTAGACAGTGATGCCCACATCACATGAATTAATTTTTAAAATGCGCACATTAGAACCTTCACAGCACCCTGTCTCTCATAGCCTCAGGCACCTGTAAGTAGAATTATGTTTCATCCATACCCTCACAATGTCTGTGTGCATGACAGCTTGGAAGCAATATCAAATCTAAACTTGGCAGGTATGCACTCATGTCACCCTGACATCTGCTCCCAAAGGAGGGCCGACCTGGCAGAGAGCTCTTTCAGGCAGAACCAGATATATGGGTCCACAGGGAAAATCAGCAAGAAAACACCATTTAGACTCTCAAGATTGATCCTCCATGCAGATTGATGAGGGAAGATTGTGTTCCTGGAACACCACCACCCCCCCACCCACCCCCGACTGCGACTCATTCAAAATAAACACAAATGCCTTGACACCTTTATCATGACAAAAAGTTCTGAGGTAACTTTCTGGCCCGCTAGCCGAGAGCACCTCACTTACACTATAGGTTGCTAAATAACAACCACTCCAGACCCTCCAATCACAGAGACTCCAACAAGTCTCAGTCCCAGGAGGCCTTAGCATTAGTGCAAAACCATGATCTGTCATTGTGGATACCCAGTCCAAAGTAACCAGCTATCCTGCATGAATTCTACAGAGGGCTGCTTGGAGCTGATGATACTTCACATAGACCATTCAGCATACAGGCCCATTCTACTTTCTCTCTCCTCATTCACTAAAACCCCAGTCCTTCAGTGAAGTCTGGTAGACTTTGGCGGCAAACCATTTATGCTGAAAGGCCACACCAATGTGAGGTCTGTCAAAGACAAACAGGCACTATACACATACCTCTCAAATCCTACACTCAACTGGGCTAACTTGCCCATTGTCTCCATACTTGCCACTTTCACCTGCATGTTCGGCTTTGGCACTGATGGTCCCTGGTCTATCATAGGGGGGGGATCTTCAAATTTGACTTGGTAGTCTCTACATGTGGCGAGGACCACTCCACCAATGGTAAAATGCCAGTGAAGGCCACAAAATCACCCCTTAGTAGCACCTTATCCAGCGTACCTGGCGGCCTGCCTCTGTGGAACAGTCATTCTGCCCCTTGGGAAGTCCATTGCCGGTACCAATTCATCAGGGAACCATTCCAACCATACCTTGCCCTCCTCCATGTCCATCAACACAGGGTTGGGAAAATTCAGCCCTTTGTCTCTTTCTCCCTCCCCATATGCTGCCTGATCTGTTGAGTATTTCCAGCATTTTCTATTTCATCTACAGTATTCTTTTGTGTTCCTAGTAAATTAATTCATTTCATTTTAATAGCAATCAGCCTTTGTGGGGAACAGGACATTGATCATGAATGGACAGGATCAGTGCTGTTGAATGTTGCTGTCCACAACAGAGTCAGGAATGCCTAGACCAATGTCCCTTGATTTAATCTTCTACAAGGTTGACCATTTTAACCAGTTAACCCCTTGATTAGCTTCCTGACAATTATTTACTTTTTCCAAACATCTTAATAATTCCATGGAAAAATAAATGTGCTAAAATGAAATTACCCACTTCAGCCACTGGGTATCACTATATTCACTATATTCCACAATAGCTGCCATGACAATTGTGACTGAAATATCTGGAGTAATTCCTCCTCAATACAGATTTGAATTTCAAACTCATGTGTGTTCAGTTTCCGATCTTTGTTTGCAACTTTTTTGAGTCCTTCATTTTTTTTTCAGTCAGCATTCCGAATATCTAAAAGATAGAATGAAAGTGCTGTGTAATTAGTTTCCAAAGACATGCATACTTTATTCTATAAAACTGCCAAAATAATTGTTTCCCAAAATGTCCAAATGACAAATGTGCTAACAATAGAATCTGGAGAAGGTGCACCGTCATGGAATATTTTTCGACATATTTAAGAGATTGTGGTTTAAAAAAGGATTGATGTTGAAATGAAGTGTACCCCAGACACCTCAATGCTTCCATTTTAATAAATAGAACTTCTTCACTTCTCAGTTCATCTCAGACAGCTACCTTCTCAGGGAACTATGTTTTCTCCCCTGCATATTGTACATTCTTGTTTGCATGATTCACCCAGTATGGGTTTTTAGTGTGGGAGAGATTGATTTGGATCGAACATATAACCAATCTAGCTTTACCAGATGAGAGCTCTCTTTACTGAGAGGGTTTGGCAATATGTGCTACTTTACTGGTTTGGGTTAAAAGGTTCATTGACAAACATCAAAAAGGCTTCTGACAGCGCAGATCGACAGGGGAAAAATATGATTGGTCTTCAATTTTTTGTGCATAAAACCTGTTAACTAGGCCTAACATTAAGGCATACATGAACAAAATGGAAAATGTTTACCTTAAATTGAAGTGTATTCATTACCCTGTTAGTGCATAACTACCACAGCCGACGTTATAGCGTATTAGTTTAAAAACTTACCACCTCACTATTTATCTGCATTACTGCATAATGGTTGGGGTACTTCAAATTTGATGTGTCCAGATTATTGTTCATTTGCAGTGTAATACTTGTGCGTTTACATATTTTTCTTTATTCTTTCATGGGATGTGGGCGTTGCAGGTAAGGCCAGCATTTGTTGCTCGTTCCTAATTGCCCTCGACCTGAGTGGCATTTTATGAGTCAACCGTTTCATTTGTAAACAATATGTTAAAGATAGCATACAATTTGTCCACCACACTGTGGGCATAGTTAGTTCTGTATTTCCTGCCCTAGCTAGATGTTCTATTTTCTACTTATCCCTATTTCTTGACTTCCCTGCACCACCTTGTTTTTCTTTCGTCATTAAAACAACTTTCATATGATATTGTTTCATTTATTAAGCAATGTTACGGATTGGGTGGCACGGTAGCACAGTGGTTAGCACTGTTGCTTCACAGTGCCAGGGTCCCAGGTTCGTGTCTGTGTTGGTTTCCTCCGGGTGCTCCGATTTTCTCCCACAAGTCCCAAACGACATGGGGCTGGAGTCTCCGATTTTGAGACTAAGTGCTGATGCCAGCATGGGAACAGTGGCGTTTTACGACTGAAAAAATGGCTCAAAACCTCCACCGATCCCCCGTCTGGTGGGGGGCTAGCAGGCATGCGGCGAAGAGCCCTCGGCTTTTCCTGCAGATACGGCCAGAGAATTGCCGGGTCCATGGCCGCGCATGCGCACGGTGGCGGCCTGCAGCGGCTACGCCGTGCAACATGGCGCCTGCCGGGCATGGACCCGGCCTGCCAAACAGTGCCTTCCTTTGGCCAGGTTTCCCACTCCTGGACCACCCCCCCACCAGTGCCCCCAGCCCCTGCCAAAGCCCCCCCCCCCCCCCTGCCCGTGGATCGACTCCCCCCGACTGTGGCGGCGCTGGACTCAGTCCGCAGCCGCCATGCCGTGTTCCCGGAAACAAATAGCATGGGTGACCCACGACGTTGGGAACTCGGCCCATCGGGGGTGGAGCATCGGGGGAGGGCCTCAGGTGACGTCCTGAGACTGTCCATACGGCGTGCGGCGTACTGTGTGAGTACATTGTTTTGGAGGGTGCAAAGTATCGCAAAAGTGACGCTGCCCCCGATTTCGGTGCAAACAGGAATTCTCCAGCCGATCGCCGAACGCGATTTCGGGCTCGGAGACCGGAGAATCAAGCCCATGCTGTTAGCTAATTTGGACATTCTGAATTCTCCCTCTGTGTACCCAAACAGGCACCAGAGTGTGACGACTAGGGGATTTTCACAGTAACTTCATTGCAGTGTTAATGTAAGCTTACTTGTGACAATAATAAAGATTATATATCACCAATTCCTTGGGTCATACTGCTTCAAATTCTCATCTATGCAGGTAGTATACTTTCAATGTAGTTTTAATGCTTTCAAGTTGCTAAATATGTGTGCTTGCAGAAATGATAAATTTGTGGCGTGAGATATAATTGGTGATATTCTCAATCTTATCATTTTGTACCTTGTGCACGCAAATTATACAATCCTCCACAACACACTGTGGGGTGTTGACACTATTTCAGTTGATGCATTGAGGATGTTTGTGGCAGATAAAATATCATTGGACTCTCTAAATTGCTCCAAACAGCTAATTTTGGCAAAGCAACGAAAAGCAAAATACTGAAGAAACTGCAAGTCTGAAATAAAAACTGGAAATGGCAAAACTTTCAGCTGATCAGGTAGTATCTGTGGAGAGAGGAACGTATGGTAAAGAGTGTTGCCCTTGCAGTAGCATCTTTTAAACTTCGCGGTGGGACGGAAAGAAGAAAGTGCACAGTTAATAGGATCAGGCAAAAGAACACTTTAACCAGATAGTAAAAATATGTAAACTTAACTTTAATTTTATTTCTTTAATAGTACATAACATATTATGAAACATAGATAAAGGAAGGTGACAAAGCCGTTTAACCAAAATAGTTTGCCGCCATTGAGGTTGATTTACAAGCGCCACAGTCAGCCCATCTCATATCCAGTCTTGATCCCAATGAAGTCAGTGCATTCGTTAATAATTTACTAGCTCTTTCAGGGCTTTCTTCAATTCACTAAGATTTCAGCTTTCAATACAGCAAAACTTCCATCGTTTAATCATCAAATTCACAACTTGCAATATGGAATACCACAAGCTACAAAACCCTATTGTCCACTTAACCTTCAAGACACATTCCTTGGTATTTCTGCACTGTATAGAAATTTTCTTCAACAAATATCTTTCTCCAAAAGTATGTAGCACTTATTGTGAAGAGTAGTTGTATTGTACTGAAACTCTATTGGATAAGACAGTTTCTCCATGAGTTTTCAATAGTTTTCTAGCTTGCGTGGGCTGAAAAAGAAAGTAGCTAAGAATGTACACCTTCATTTCCCATTGCAATCTCTTTTCTCCTTACTGCTCTGATCCTTTGTGACCAAATGTGATTATTTCTATTGTCCAGCTCCTTGTCGACAATGAAAGTGCACTTCTGTTTGCTTTCTCCTTTCAGGTCTTGATGTGACATCTGAAAAGTATTGAATCATAGTATTCAACAGTACATAAGAAGGCAATTTGGCCTGCCTACTCTGCTTCAGCTCTTTTAAAGAGATTTTGAACAAAGTTCCACATTCCAAATTGTGTGGACCCATAATTTTGCAAATTAATCCAATTGGCCTTTGAAAATTCATAGATCATAGATTTTCTTTCATAGATCATAGAATTTACAGTGCAGAAAGAGGCCATTTGGCCCATCGAATCTGCACTGGCCCTTGGAAAGAGCACCCTACTCAAGCCCACGCCTCCACCCTATCCCCGTAACCCAGTAACCCCACTTAACCATTTTGGACACTAAGGGCAATTTAGCATGGCCAATAAGCATAACCTGCACATCTTTGGACTGTGGGAGGAAACCGGAGCACCCGGAGGAAATCCACGCAGGCACAGGGAGGACGTGCAGATTCCGCACAGACAGTGGCCCAAGCCGGGAATCGAACCTGGGACGCTGGAGCTGTGAAGCAACTGTGCTAACCACTGTGTTACCATGCTGCCCAAGATTCCTATGGAATCTTCCACCATCCATTCAAGTAGTGCGTTCCAGATCTTAATTTTGTTTAAATGCATTTCTCATAATTTTCTATCTATCTTTTGCCATTTTATTTGAAATTCCACTTGCTACAGGAAACAGTTGTGTGTACTTATTACATCAACCTTCTCCGACTCCGTCCTTTTTCTTTGCTCGATTAGGTCTTTCCATAAATTAGAGTATTAGGACAACGATCCCAGCTTTACTATTCCCTCAACATAACTGAAGTCCCTCACACCTGTTATCATCCTGGTAAACTCTCTCCACAGTGTGGGTTTCCTAAAATAAAAATTGTCCCCAGAATTGTAAAGGTGAGAACTACCCGGTGATGTGTAAAGGAAAAGGCTTCTTTGCCTTTTTATTTAGTGTCCATATTTACAAAGCAAAGTGTGTCAGGTGCTTTCTTTAATGTTTTATCATCTTGCCATATCATTCCCAAGGTTGATTTGTATGATTCAACAAATAAACCAATTAAACTAAAATAACATGTTACTCAGCCTAAGACAAGAAACATGCTGCTGACAATTGGGGGATGATAAGCTAAAAAGGTGAGTGGTGTTGATTGTGAGCAGCTGATTAAAAGGGTTCAAATTGACAGCCCAGCAAGAAGCTGGCTACAACCCGTAATCTTCCACATTTGACTGCAGTGTGCTCGCTCAGCAGTGTGTGAGACAACCTCTCGAGGGAGGCTGGCTGCCAATTTAATTATGTTAAAAGACAATTAAATCTGTGTTAACTGGGCATTTGGAATCGAACTCTGGTTTTCCTCGGCTTCCTGGGACTCTTCGGTGAAAGTGAGATGAGTAGACAGTGGGAATGGAGGGATGTTGTGTGGGGTTGATGGGCTGAGAAACTAACAGATAAAAACGTTCTAAATATCTCAGAACTCACAGCCGCTCCCTTGCCTAAGTGAAAGGATTTTGTGGACAGAAGTTGTCTGAGGATGTATTTCCACTGCCTTGGGACTGGTTTCCAATATTTTGGAATTCTTTTCTACTCTTTGATGTTTTGTGTGTCTGATCTACACATCCGGGGTGGGATTCTCCCTTCTGACAGCAGAGTGTTGACGCTGTCGTAAAAAACGGAGAGTTTTACGATGGCGTCATCGGACCGCTAGGTATAGAGATCCTCTGCCGCATAGGGGGCCAGCTTGGCACTAGAGCGACTCCCGCCGCTCCAGCTGCCGATACTGGCGTCAAACAGGGGCCGCGGGTTTGTGCATGCGTGCTGCGGCCGGGGCAAATGCATGCATGCGTGCTGTGACCGGCGTGAACTCACGCATGCGCGGTACCTTCCTTTACCGCGCCGGCCCCGACGCAACATGGCATAGGGCTACAGGGGCTGGCGTGGAGTAAAAGAAGTCCCCACCAGGAGAGGCCGACCCGTTGATTGGTAGGCCCCGACCGCGGGCCAGACCACGGTGGTAGCCCCCAGCCCGGGGTCGGATTTCTCCTCCCCCCCCCCCCCCCCCCCCCCCACCAGGCCGCCCACCGCAGGATGGACGGCGAGGCCCTGCCAGGTAAGACCACATGTGAACTGCGCCGACGGGACTCGGGCTTTCTTGGCGGCCACTCGGCCCATCCTGGCCGGAGAATTGCTGGGGGGCCGCGTAGAGAAGGGGATTCCCAGCACCTTTTTGGGGTACCTTCAAATCCAATGCTGGCGAGCTTGGAGATTACGGGCCACTGCATGCAATGTTCGGCCACAGCCACTTCCACGTTCCGATTTCCAGATCGCAACCGACCCATAAAAGTCATCCCAGTGCCTGAGGTTAACAACTTCTCATCAGAAAAGGCAGAACTTCAAGTTGAGGAGGTTTTAATGCAAGTGCAGAATGAAAGAGAAGAGGCAAGGAAGTAAAAGTGTTATGATGGAGGGAAGGAGAATACAGAAGTGATTTTGGTGTAAGGCAACATGAACTGAC
Source organism: Scyliorhinus torazame (assembly GCF_047496885.1). NCBI lineage: Eukaryota > Metazoa > Chordata > Chondrichthyes > Carcharhiniformes > Scyliorhinidae > Scyliorhinus > Scyliorhinus torazame. Next base: position 158,457,595 of record NC_092709.1, on the reverse strand, counting down.
AATGAGACAACACTGAATAGAGTCCTGAGGGCATGGTTACAAGTAGCATTGGTGGAAGGCGTGGAAAACGGGACACGGGGTACATATTCAGAATTCTAGTCAATACTAACCAAAGGTGCGTCTTAAAGAGACATAATTTATGTAAAGTTTCTGTTTTACAGTCCTCAGAACACAGTTCAGAGTCGAGTTGAATATGAAAGAGAAACTTCAATTAATTAGGGATGTTTGGACTGATCATGGAGTGAATTTCAGAAAGGGGATGTTAAAAGGGGCATTCAGTCACTTATCAATGTGTTTACCTTGCCTGCTTTAGGCTGATACCAGGCCTTATAGAAACCAATATGGTGCATGTGCTTCCAACATTATTTTAACATGGGCGGTTGGACTCTGAATTACACCTTTGTGCCTCTTTTTATTCACCTGGTTAAAGGGTGCAACAAACTATAACCTTGCAGCCACCTCTTATTCAGGGGAAAAAAGGATCGCGGCATTCATCAGGATCATTTCCACATTATGTTCTTAAAATGTACAGGCAGCACGGTGGCACTGCTGCCTCACGGCGCCGAGGTCCCAGGTTCGATCCCAGCTCTGGGTCACTGTCCGTGTGGAGTTTGCACATTCTCCCCATGTTTGCGTGGGTTTCGCTCCCACAACCCAAAGATGTGCAGGGTAGGTGGATTGGCCACACTTAATTGCCCCTTTATTGGAAAAAATGAATTGGGTACTCTAAATTTACAAAAGAATATGTTCTTAAAATGTAACGGACTGTTTGTCCACAAACATCTGTGAGCTGCGATCTGGCATAATCGTCCAAATTCTTCTTTTTCATACGCCACCTGCCTCTCTCCAAAATGACACACCACTCACTCAGGCCAGGAGGCGCTTTTGCCTCCACCGCACAGATGGTGAAAGATTTCCTTCCATTTGCCTGACTTAAGGTGGGAAGATTCCCAACATTGTCCTTCGTGGCACATATGATTCAGAATGGTGAGCTGCAAAATATTCCCACACTTAAGTACCCAACACAACAGTATCTTAACTGAAAACCAGTGAAGGCAGCTCATCAGCTAAAATAAAAGCAAAACCGTCAATACCCCCATAAGTGAGAAACTGTCACATTAAAAGTTTGATTTTTTTTTCTCAGCAGAGAAACATGGAGTTCACAACACTTGAAAGGCAATTTATTTTCACAAACCTGTTAAAACGGATTGTGTTTTCTAATAGGCTTGTGTTTCTGTTCATTCCAACTCACAGGAATACCCTGCTCATTCTCCAGTCTGACATTTCCTTTTCCTGTGCCAGCATCAACAATCCAAGGAAGCAGTAAAAATAACCATTTTGCTTTGAGCTGCCGTGTTACAAACAGTAGCTTGACAATCCAGATTTTGTTGGCAAACTGCGACAATTCATCTCAGGTTTTGAACAGTTTCTCCTGGATTCAGAGTGCACCACAACATTCTTGTCCATTAATCACAGAGATTAATGCTATGAAATCATGTCATCAAGGAGAAGTCCTGCAGTTCCTTAAATTAGAGCTATTATATCAACTGTCTACTGTGCCAATCCAAATACATTGACTGAGTGCCATCTCTCTCCTTTTATTCTTACAGCTAGTTGATTCATTTTTATGCTAATCAGTACAACGGAAACATAAATACGATCATGTTCAGCAGTCTTCAAGCAACTACATTGCTACAATTGCTGCAGTTAAACCATTTAAATTGTCTTAAAATTATGTTTCAATGAAGATCAAGTTTGCAGCATCAGACAGAATATACTAATATGTGGTCATCATCAGAGCACCCTCCCTCTAATTGGAAAGACCTCAGACAATTTAGTGGGTGTGAACGTCCATTTAGCTAACACATCTGAGCTGCGATTTCCTCTCCTGCAGGAAATGACTGGAGTCCATTTTCATACCAAGCTAAATAAGCAAGCCACATTGTTCACAATGTATGTGCATTTATTGCTCGCATACAAAAATAGGGCAAGAGAGCTTTGAAACTGGATTGCACTTGGCCAGGGGTTTGATCCCATTTCAGTGCATCTGCCTAACGATGGCAGCGGCAAGGCGATGGCAAATAAAATTGTCATCCTTTAAGATGGTGGCAACCAGCTACGGGCATCAGTGGGCAGCCCGAGGATCAAGTGAGTCACAGAGGGGGAAGAAACTTAGGTAAACAAAAGCATCGCATAACTTCAGGTTGAATTGGCAGGCAATTGGGAGGCAGGAGGTATGTGGTGAAAGCCAGTAAGCCTAATTGTGCAGCGAGGAGTGAACTGTGACCCCTGACCCCACGTTACAGTGAAGAGCTGGCGTGAAATTTCATTTTTGTATGGAAGTCCCCAACAATCCCTTTAGGATTCAAGCCCCAAGGATTTGAGTACAAAATCTAATGCTGGTACTCCAGTATAGTACCCGGTCAGTGGCTGCACTGTCAGAGGTGCCATCTTTCAGATGCGATGTTATGCTGAGGCTCTGTCTATCCTTTCAGGTGGACATAGAAGTCATGATATTATTTGGAGAAGATCAAGGGCGTTTTCCCCAGTGTCCCAGCCAATATTTATCTCTCAACCAATTTAAAAATCAATCATCAGGTCGTTATTATTTGGGGTTTTGTGGAAGCTTACAGTGCCTAGGTTGAGGGCCGCATTTCTGACATTAAAATGGTGATTAAGCTTCAAAAAGTATCTCGTCAGCTATGGAATGCTTTGCCATGTCCTTGGACCTTGAAAGGCATTAGATAAATGCAAGAGGTTGGATTCTCCGTTCCTGAGACTAAGTGTTGATGCCGGCGCAGGATTCGTGGAGTTCCACAACGGCAAAACTGACGCCACACCTGGACCGATTCAGTGACCATGGAGGGGCTAGCACTGGCGCCACATGGAACACAATCGATTCCAATGAGAAACGGTGCTGGATTCGCCAGGTCCGTGATTGACACTCAGGAGGCTGACAAGCTGCAGCCGCACATACACATTAAAATCCCCACACATACCATCGCAGCCAACAATATGGCACTGGTTGTGCTGCAGCACGCCCATCCTGCTGATGGGTCGGCTGGAGCCAGAGGGCACTAAGGGGGGTGCTGTGTGGGGACATCCATACGACTTGCGGCCCTTAGTTCACAGTGGGCAGTCAGCAGCATGCTCAGCTGTATGGCTGACTTGCAGGCCGCCGCAATGGTGTTCCGTGCCCGTCCACCCCAACCCACAGCCCACCTCCTGGCCACCCCCGCTATTCCCCCCAGCCCTGGCAGAAACCCCGACACAACAGTCAGCAAACTATGGTGATGTTGGACACTTTCTCTACCCCTTTTTTCTCCCTAATCACGACCCCGGCCTCACAATTTTTAAAAGCACAAGTGAACTGCGCCATCGCGAATTCAGCCCAGCGAAAGTAAAGAATCTCAGAGGACCCAGAGAATACCGAGTCGGGCCCACCAATAATATACAAATGGTGTCTACTGTATGTGCGTTCCAGGACACATTCGCACCACTGCCGAGGCGGCGGCGAATGGCGACTTGGCGTCAAATCACTCTTGCCACGATTCCTGCGTCGGAACCGAATCTCCACCGAATCACGTTTCCCAATTTCGCATGGGCCGACGAAGAGTCGTGCCAAAGATTTTTCTATTTCGTACACATTGGAAAATAGAGTGCAGTATTTAAGGTGCATTCTAGATTCTAAATGCAGCATAAAGCATTTGGAATTTAAATATACTTTAGTCAGCAATGTTAAACAAATCAGGGTTCAAGTACCTCTGCAGCAGCTCAGCTTACTGTACTGTAGGGCGATTGAAATAAATACATCCGATTTGCATAATTATATTTTACTGAAACAAAATATTTGCAGCTGTGTTTCACAAACATTATTGTAATTTTGAGACCTCAGTGATCCACTAAAAAAAATCATATGTATTGGATTCAGGATGATGCTAAAAGATGCGGAGGAGATGTGGAAAAATGTTTCTGTATAACTGGCTCCTATTAAATGTTCTCTTGGTATTATTCTGTGCCTATTTGGCAAAACATGTGAGATTATAAGGTTATGAACTAAATTCAATTAGCAAATTGATTTCACATAGAGCAATGGTACTTCTGGGCAAATTTAGGCTGAGCTATCACATCCATCATATTTACATTTTACATCATAACTTTTCAAATTAATGAATTTTAAATTATTTTGGTGTTTTATAAAATAATGAAAATATTTCTCAATGCAAATATAGAAAAGATACTTGGCGGATATATGTGTTTGCCTATGGTAAATTTCTACCGTCACTGCAGTATCTGTAGGAATCGATCACTGGACTTGATATAGAACCTACCTGATTTTCATTCCTTTGAGTTCAGAAATACAGGTTGTATAAAGAGCAATCTCCTCTGCCAGACAGCAGGACAGGCTGCGAAGATGAAAATCTATGGCTCAGATAATAATTCCGAGCCACATTGGATCAGGGAAGGTGAGATATTGGATCTGAAGCCTGAAATAAATTTCCGTGTTTGTGTGGTGTTTTAATGGAGACACCTAATTGGAATGTTACTTCAGGCTGGTGAATGTGCTGCAGAAAGCCAGCTGCAGATTTCAATACTGCAAGCTCAACTCCAGTATTTAAAAGGCCAATCCAAAGATGGAATTTGGAGGAGTTTAAAAAGAATAGATAGGGGAAGGTTCCATCACAGATTCAGGAGGTTCTAGGGCTGTGCATCGTTGAATAATCCATGGCTTAAGGAACGAGTTAGTGCAGTGAGGAGTGAGAGTAACCTGCAGCTGCAACACAGATGGTATGGCTGGGGGTGGCCAGGTGGTCAACAGCAGAGGCCCAGTGTCACACTCCTAAATTCAGTGCAGGAAGTGCTTTCATGATCAAATGAGGTTCGGAAAGTTGAGTACAGTTCTACATTCGCCAGCATCCTGCTGTGCAAATCACCAACCCAGCCCCTTCACCCCCACTATCTCTAGCCCACTCTGCTGCCAAGCCTCCACAAATAACTCCTCACACTCCCTTATTGGGCATGTGCACATTTACTTTCTATGTACTTCCTCATACTCATTCTATCCATCTCTAATGCTCACAATGATCCAAATGCAATTTCATGCCACAACCTGGTGATCACACTCATCAAATCATAGAACTCCGACAGTGCAGAAGGAGGCCATTTGGCCCATCGAGTCTGCACCGACTCTTGCAAAGAGTACCCTACCTAGACCCATGTCCTCACCCTATACCCGTATCCCAGTAACCCCACCGAATCTTTTGGATACTAAGGGGCAAATTAGCAAGGCCAATCTGTAATGATATGCATAATGTAAGTTTGTACATGATGTTATGCACACAGACACGGGAAGAAAGTGAAAACTCCACACAGTCACCTGACGCCAGAATTGAACCTGGGACCGTGGAGCTGTGAGGCAGCAGTGCTAACCACTGTGCAACCGTGCCGCCCCTAAATGCACCAAATCCATATACCATAACAGTCATTCATGGGTCTGTTCTTTCTCCCACTGAAGAAGAGAGCACATGAGAGAAAGAGATATATTGTACAGTTTGCAGCATTAGATGAGGAAGTACTGGAGGTCTATGATGTCTGAGCATTGCCAACCATCAGAGGTGGAGAGATTAGGACCTCCCAGCCAGTTGCTGATACAATTAAATAGTGACCCACATGTCAACTGTGAGTGAAATTTAATCTGCTCCATAAGACTAAGTTGCAACAATCTTGTCTCCTCAGCACAAATTCAATCTTCCTCCTCTACCATGGTGTACAGCAGGAAATTTGAATCTCCTGAATGACGAATCCTCAGAGGCGCTGAATCTTTCTGTGTTGCACAGGAGTCAGGTTTACCATACAGCAACCCAGATACTCGCGCTTCGATGGGTCCATTCCAGCCTTTAGCCAGATTTTTAAAATTAATTAAGGGTAACCCTCCATGCTGGCATGAAAGCTGAGCTCGCTGAAGTGAACTGGGATAGTAGGCTAAAGGATAGATCAATAGAGGAGCAGTGGCAGACATTTGAGGAGATATTTCGGAAAACTCAGAATGAGTATATTCCTGCTATAAAGAAAAATTCTCAAGGGAGAAGCATCATCCATGGTTAACTAAAGAGGTTAAGGAAAGCCTCTTTAACTTATAACTGCACAAAGATGAATGGCAAGTGAGATGATTAGTCAGAATATAAAGAACAGCAGGGAATGACGAAAAGATTAATCAGGAGAAAGAAATTAGAGTATGAGCGGAAGCTAGCTGGGAATGTAAAAATGGAGAGCAAGATTCTCTACAGGTATTTAAACAGAAGAAGAGGAAATAAAGTGGGTGTTGGTCCTCTAGGGAGTGAGAACAGAGTTAATATTTGATAATAAGGAAATGGTGGATGAAATGCACAGACATTTTGCTTCAGTCTTCACTATAGAGGATACATAAAAATCCCAGTAATCGCTGTAAATGAAGAGGTGGAAGGGAGCTACAGGCTGACGAGTCTTTGGTCCTTGTGGACTCCATTCAAGGGTCTTAAAAGAGATGGCTAATGAGGTAATAGATTTGATAATGTTAATTGTCCAAAACTCATTAGATTCTGGAAAGATTCCATCAGACTGGAAAGCAGCAAATATAACCCCCTATTTAAGAAGGGAGTGAGGCAGAAAACAGGACAATAAAGGCCAGTTAGATTGACTTCTATTGTGGAGAAGGTGTTCGAATCGATCATTAAAGAGGTTATAGCTAGGCACATAGACAAGCTCAAGGTAATTGGGAAGAGTCAGCATGGTTTGTGAAAAGGAAATCATGTTTAACCAATTTCTTAGAGTTCTTTGAAGGAGTAACATGAAGGAGTGGATGAAGGGGAGCCAATAGATGTAATGTATTTGGATTTGTGAAGGCACAATTATTATTATTATTATAAGGTGCCACATCAAAGGCTATTGCAAAACATAAAAGCTCATGGTGTAGGGCGTAACATATTAGCCTGGACTGAAGATGGCTGGTTGTCAAAAAACAGAGAGTACGCACTAAGGGGTCTTTGTCTCATTGGCAGGATGTGGCACATAAAGTCCCATGGGGCTCTATGCTGGGGTCTCAGCTAGAGTTTAAAAGAATGAGGGGTGATTTGATTGAAGTGTATAAGCTTCTGAACGGTATTGACAAGGTGGATGTTGAAGGGATGTTTCCTCTTGTGGGTGTGTCCAGAACTAGGGAGCACTGTTTTAACATTAGGGGCCACCCTGTCAGACAGAGACGAGGAGAATTTTTTTTCTCTCAGAGGATTGTGCAACTTTGGAACTCTGCCTCAGAAGGCGATGGAAGCGGAATCACTGAATATTTTAAAAGCGGAGATAGATAGGTTCTTGTTAGGAAAGGGAATCAAAGGATATTGGGGGCAGAAGGGAAATGTGGAACTCGAAAAACAAACAGATGAGCCATGCGGCACGATGCACCGGCCACATTGCACTCTTGCCCGAGCGCGTTGTGGCCAGTGAATGCCGGGAGAGCCCTCTTGCGGGCTTTCTAGAAGTCTTCACACCTTGCGGGATCCACCCAAGGGGCGGGATCAAATAGCACACGCCGAAGCCCGTTTTAAACCAACTTTGCAAACTTATCCACTGGCCACGCCAGCTTCGCAAACTTATCCACCGGCCACGCCAGCTGCCAGGGTGGCAGTTCAAGGGTGCCTAGGTGCCAGGGTGGCACTGCCAAGGGTCCAGGCCTGACAGGGCCATGCCCATGAAAGGAGCGTGGAGGGGGGGGCTTTGAAAGGTGGGGAGTACATGGCAAGTACATAGGGGCCTCCAGCAGGTTAGGGGGGGGGGGGGGTGTGACGGGTGTGGTTCAAGAAGGGGAGGGGCCTGAAAAGCCTGAAAAGGGGGGACCTCCAACGACCACATAGCGGGCCCCCCCCCCCCCCCCCCCCCCGCCCAATGCCTCCCACCTCGCGACCTCCCTCCTCGCCACAGGAGCATCTACACCCCTTCCCCTTTAACCCCCAAACATTCCTCCACCCCCTCTACCTTCAACAACCCCCAAACCTCCCACCACCTGCCCTCCCTTCACCACCCCTTCCTTCATGCCCCCCCCTCCCACCACTGTGAACCACACTTGTGGCTAACGTTGCCCTCTCTATATTTCCTCAGGAAAAGCTCTTCCACAATCGCCAGGAGAGGGCCCAGACTGGCGGACGTGTGCCAGACATCAGGATCCTAACCACCTTTGAAGAGCTCGCCCCTGGTGGTGACTGGTGTGGCCGAGGACAGAGCGGTCACCAACGCGGAGGCTGGCAGGCGCCACAGGGATGAGGAACCACCGGGCCTCACTCCAAGGACCTGTCAAACGTGGGTTGTTATTGCCTTACTGGCTGAACCATCCCTCCCACTGACCACATGTCCATTCTCCCGCAGATCCTCCAGCCGACTGTGCTGGCCCATCCCGGACAGCACCCTGTCCAGCCACCCAGGAGAACACCTCATAGGAGAGCTCCGACGATGCCACTGTAATAGTCGCGGCACAGCTGTCATCCCCACCCTCCACCAGCGCAGATACACGCACCTCGGTGGGAAATGTGGTCAGGTTTCTGGGGCACAATCTGGTGAGCACCTCACAGCTGCTGATGTACATCAGCTGGAGGCAGGGGACTGGATTCTCCGATTTGAAGACTAAGTGCTGACGCCGGGATGGGAATAGTGGTGTTTTACGCCCAAACAAACGGCACAAAGCTGCACCCATCCTCTGTCTAGTGGGGGGCTAGCAGTCACGCAAAGTAAAACCCCCGGCTTTACCTGCGAATACGGTCGGAGAATTGCCGGGTCCTTTGCCTGCAGCGGCCGTGCCATGCAGACCCGGCCTGCCAAAACGTTCCCCGTGTAATCAGCCTCACCATCCCCGTAACACCGCCCACCAGTGCCCCCAGCCCCCAGCAAAGCTCCCACTGCCCACGGAACGGCTCCCCCTCGACTGTGGCCGCGCTGGACTCAGTCCACAGCCACCACGCCGGGCTCACAAAAATAAAAAGAATAAGTGTTCCATGCCATCGGGAAGTCGGCATATCGGGGGCGGAGCATTGGGAGGGGGCCTCAGGTGCCTTCCTGAGGCCGTCCCGACGGCGTGCAGAGTATGCCATTTTGGAGGGGGCGGAGCATTGCAAAAGCTACCCCGACCCCGAGTTCGGCGCAAACGGTGATTCTCCAGCCAATCACCGAACGCGATTACGGCATCACCGACCGGAGAATCCCGCCCAGGACCTCCCACGCGAGACAAAAATCAGGGGCGTCATTCTCCGACCCCCCGCCGGGTCGGAGAATGGCCGTTGGCCGCCGTGAATCCCGCCCCCGCCCCGGCCAAAGTCTCCAGTGCCGGAGATTGGGCGGGGGCGGGAATCGGGCCGCGCCGGTTGGCGGGACCCCCCGCTCAATTCTCCGGCCCGGATGGGCCGAAGTCCCGCCCAGAAATTGCCTGTCCCGCCGGCGTAAATCAAAGCTGGTATTTACCGGCGGGACCAGGCGGCGTGGGCAGGCTCTGGGGTCCTGGGGGGGGGCGCAGGGCGATCTGGCCCTGGGGGGTGCCCCCACGGTTGCGTGGCCCGCGATCGGGGCCCACCGATCCGCGGGCGGGCCTGTGCCGTGGGGGCACTCTTTCCCTTCCGCCTCCGCCACGGCCTCCACCATGGCGGAGGCGGAAGAGACTCTCCCCACTGTGCATGCGCGGGAAACTGTCGGCGGCCACTGACGCTCCCGCGCATGCACCGCATTCCCGCGCCAGCTGGCGGGGCAACAAACGCCATTTCCGCCAGCTGGCGGGGCGGAAATCCCTCCGGCGCCGGCCTAGCCCCTCGATGTTGGGGCTCGGCCCCCAAAGATGCGGAGCATTCCGCACCTTTGGGCCGGCGCGATGCCCGTCTGATTGGCGCCGTTTTTGGCGCCAGTCGGCGGACATCGCGCCGTTGGCGGAGAATTTCGCCCCAGAGGTCTGCTGGATCTCTGGACCCAGCAGATCCAAGCCTGATGCTGAGCTTCTGGAATAGGGGTACCCGGAGCTGATGGAGACGTTAGGGAGTGGCCGAGACATTCAGAGGGAGATATCAGTGACACTCCAGCAGATCCATAGCCGAATGGAAGAATCCCAGGGGCTACGGGTGCAAGAGATGTCGCCAGCTCGGGTTGCAGTGGAGAAACTAGTGCATGATTTCGGCAGCATGAGTGAAGATGTCCTGTGCCGGGTAGGTGGATTGGCCCTTAATTGGAAGATATGAATTGGGTACTCTAAATTGAAAATAAATAAATAAAATGAGTGAAGGTGTCTAAGGCATTGTGCAGTCGATGACGGCTATGGCTGAGGGTCTCGATAGAATGTCCACCTCGCTGGGGGATGTTACCAAGTACCAGGCTGCCCTTGATGAGGTTCTGCAGCACATGTCCCGCTCTCAGGTAGGAATTGCCGAGGCGCTGCGGAGTTTGTCCCAGTCTCAGGTGGGCATTGTCGAGGCACTGCAGAGAATGTCCCAGTCACTGAGGAGCATCGCTGAGGGCGTCGACACGATGGTGCAGACTATGGGGAACCGCCAGGGCTGGCAGAGCCAGATGATGCAGGTGCAGCTGGGGCTCAAACCAGTTGCCCCTCTGTCCCAAGGTGAACCCCAGAAACCTATGGGCACCGAGCAAGATGTGTATGATACTTTGCTTCCTGAAGTCAATGACTAGCTCCTTAGTTTTGCTGACGTTGAGGGAGAGATTGTTGTCGCTGCACCCGCCACCAGGTTCTCTATCTCTCTCCTATACTCTGACTCATCGATGTTCGAGATCCGGCCCACTATGGTAGTATCATCAGCAAACTTGTAGATGGAGTTGGAGCCATATTTTGCCACACAGTCATGTGTGTGTGCAGGGAGTATAGTAGGGGGCTAAGTACGCAGTCTTGCGGGGCCCCGGTCTTGAGGACTATTGTGGAGGAGACGTTGTTGTTTATCCTTACTGACTATGGTCTATGGGTCAGGAGTCGAGGATCCAGTTGCAGAGGGAGGAGCCAAGTCCTAGGTTTTGGTAGTTTTGATATGAGCTTGGCTGGGATTATGGTTTTGAAGGTGGAGGTGTAGTCAATGAATAAGAGTCTGATGTAGGAGTTCTTGTTGTCAAGATGTTCCAGGGGTGAGTGTAGTGCCAGGGAAATGGCATCTGCTGTGGACCGGTTGTGGATTGTGAATTTCAATGGATCAAGGCATTCTGGGAGTATGGGGTTGATGTATCCCATGACCAACCTCTCGAAGCACTTCATTACGATTGATGTCAAGGACACCAGACGGTAGTCGTTGAGGCACGTTGCCTGGTTCTTCTTTGGCACCAGTATAATGGTGGTCTTCGTATAGAAGGTGGGAAATTCGGAACAGAGGAGTGAGAGGTTGAAGATGTCCGCAAACACACCTGCCAGTTGGTCCATGCAGGATCTGAGTACACGGCCAGGGACTCAGTCAGGACCCATTGCTTTCTGAGGGTTCACTTTCAAGTAGACCGATCTGACTTCGGAAGTTGTAACGGTAGGAATGGGTGTGTCCGTGGCTCACGGTCCCATCAAACCACTGGGGTGGCGGGGGTTGGAACGGGGTCAGGGTTGGGGGAGGTTGGGTTTCGGGTTGATGTGCAGTGATGGGTCACTCACCAGGTAGGCCATACCACATGGCACCAGCACATATCTGGCCCTGTCCCCTGCCGCCTTGGAGGGCGAACCTGAGTGTAACCCCGACTTCCCTGGGGGCCCTGGCCCGTGTCCACTTCCCACAACTGCGCCACACACCACCGGCATACACTATGCCCCTGGCCCAACCACCCCTCACACCCTTCAGACAGAGTTCAGAATGTTGGTGAACAGGTGTTTTTTGTGATCTATACAAGTATTGTGCCCTAGCCCCTATCGCTAACCTATGTGGGGCTTCACCTGTGCCAACTTAACTGGTGTCTAACTTTCTGACCTTACATTCCCTAACGGTCCTTCTAGTTGGCCCCCCAGGCAGTGCATCAGAAGTGGACGCAGCCTGTTGCGTATCTCGCCCTGCGACCTGGGTCCCCTTTTGCAGCTGGTCTCTGGAGCAATCACGCCTGCACTTTCCCGGCAGTCTTCTGGATGTCACAGTTGACGTGGTGTCACCATGTTTTACCCGCTGCCCATCGGATGTGCCACGAACAAGTGGGGGATTGGGAGGCACTGGGGTATTCCAGCACCACCCCTGCGGGGGTCACTGGGATGAGCCTCTCCTTCCTCAGGGCACCTGATGGCCCCCAGGCTACTCCTTGGGAAAGGAGCCTGCCCCAGGGTGCTCCAACCCCTCCTGCCACCTGACGCTACCAATACTGCAGGCCAGCCTCGTCTCGAACAAGGTCTCCATTCTCGCAGCCATGGAGCACAGGGACATCGCCACATCCATCTAGACAGTGCCACATCCTTCTAGGACTGTGCCACGTCACTCAGGGACTGGCTCATGCCAGCCAGCACCAGGCAATACCCTCGATGCCTGCAGCCATGTCCCATTGTGACTTGGCCAAGCTCTGGCGCACTGCAGCAATGTCCATGTTGCCCTGATTCATGGCTGCCTGCAACATGGTCGCCCTGTCCTGAGCCTTGGCCACTGCCCGCACATGGTGCTCCAGGCCTTGTTCATCCTGATCCATGGCCGATACCTTCACACCCAAGGCCTCCACTACAGATGTCACACGTGCGGTGTTGGCCTGGGTGGCACACATTGTCGACGCTGCCTCCTACTCCTGCAGGCAGTTGGACTCCTCCAACTACATCTACAGGTGCTGGATGGTTGCTGACCGCCCCTCATGTAGTCCCTGGCTCTGTGCTTGCATCTCCAACATTGATGGGACCTCCCATTCCAGAAGCCGGAGACCCTTCTGGACGGCAGCTAGTTCCTGGGGTCGGGCTGACCTCCACCTGTCTGCCCCATCGGATGTTCCTACCTCCACTTGCCTTACTGGATCAGCTGTGTGGTGAGCACCAATGAGTGTCCCAGGAGCTTCTTCACTAAAGTGCCCAACCGAGGTGAGTGTTTCTGGGACGGTGCAGGGTGTTGGTGACAGCAGTGACGAGACGTCTGTGTTTTCCCAGGACATGTATTCCAGAGTGTAACAGAGTTGCGGCGGGGGTGCACGGGACCCTGGATGGACCCCGCTTTGTCTCCAGTGATCTTGCATGACAGAAGACAAATCACATGGTTAGACCACGGGTAGAGGTGGTGTGGGGGGAGGGAGGTATCACGTGCCCTCGGACATCACGGGCAGCACAGGGGTTGGGCAGCTAGTGGCCTATGTGTGCTGGGCACCTGGCCACGGTTGGTGGCATAGGTGTTGGCATGTGGTGCAGGATGGGATGTGAGGGGACTGCCGGCAGGTGGAGTTCGATCACCCTCTGGAGGGGGTGCAGGGGGGATGCTACAGGTGTGTGGGGCGGGTGCTGGCACCAGGGGTGGTGGTGGTGACTCACACTGGCTGACCTGGGGGTGGGTTGCCCATTCTCACCCTGCACTGCATACCTGGTGGGGGTCGTATGGGGCAGGTGGGGTGGGGATGATGGATGTGGGGAGAATGGAGCAGGGCTGGTGCCAAGGGCACAGAGCTGTTGATTAACCCTGGCTGCCCTGAGGTGGTCGTGCAGTTATTAATACTCGTGCATTAATACCCGGTCCTGGTGGTGGGGCCCACAGCCTCTGCCACCTGCACCCAGGCCTGGTTGATGTCGGTGGGTGGCAGCCGTCTTCCCACCCCAGGGAATAGTGTGTCCCACCTCTCCTCCATGGCATCCAGCAGTATCTCCAGCTTTGCATTGGCGAACCTCAGTGCCGCACTTCGGGGTAGTATCTTGGTGGCTGGAATGAGTGTGTGAGGAGTGGAGTGCTGACCTGCAGCTGCCGCTTGTCAGGCTCTCGAGTGCCAATCCTGTAGCCACTTAAAGTGGCCACCTGCAAAGGATATGGGAATTATGGACAATTTGGGACAAAGACAGGTACACAGCCACTGTGTATTGTGCAAAGAAACAAGACGTGGTAAGAAACCCCCAGTTCATTATAGATCGATCACCATCTTCCCCAAGACAATAAATAGCACTCGCATTAAGGACCATCAACGATAGCAGACTAACCAGCGCCAGCCCCCCCCACCCCATTATTTGGAAAGGCCTACGTGCCTGGGTCAATGATAGCTAGGACCCGCCCAGCCATCGAGGCATCCGTCCCCTAATTGGCTGAGATCGATGAGGGTGATTGAAACCCTATCGATCCATTGGACTTGGAGTAAGGACCGCCCAAAAGGGCGCAAAAGAGATGAAGGATAAAAGCCCTGTGCACTAGAGATCTGTCTATTTTGGGACCGGCCTGTGTGCGACCAACTGCAGCAGAACAACCAAGTTCAAGGACCTGCGATCATTCCTGTAGGACGAGCCCAGCTGAGACGAACCCAACCACTTCCAAACCGACCACGTAGACCCGGATAAAGGCCTTATCTCGCACAGTGCCAGTCACTCGAAGTTAAGTAAAGGTCATCTTAGTTGTTAGGTGTAGTTTAATATGGAGCCGCGTGTATTATTGCATAGAGATACAAGTCCTGTGTTATTAATAAACTGTGTTTTTGAGCTAACATACTGGTTGTGTGGTCATTTGGTCGATATAAGAAACAGCTTGTGGTTCACCTAAAGGGTAAAGACAAAGGAAACATTTATTGGCGAATCTGATGGGACCTCGATTAGAAGTGACTCTGTTACTCCGAGAGATCGCACAACTTTGAATTCAATTGGGGAAAGAGAACGAACCACAAGAGTAAGTTTCATATCGACCAAATAACCGAATTTCGGAAGTGTGCACTAACCGCATGCGTAACTAACAGGGAAGGGTAAGGTAAACTCGTCAGACTTGCATGCAAATCTAGAGGGATTGTGAACCGGAATATAGCCGTAAGCCGTACCCATTGTTCGATTAACTCCTTATTCCCCCCCGTTCCAAATTAAAAGTAGAAACAAGATGGCAGCACAGATGATAGAGAAGATGATGAATCCGCAGCAGGAACCCGTGGTTACAGTAGTTGATAAATGAGAGCAGTGCCCCATATGGGAGGATGTGTTGAGAAAGTATTTAAAGGGGCAAGGATGGCCCCTTTGGTCTAATTTTTGTGCAAATACCGAGTCAGGTCCAAGAAAGATAGGACAAACTTGGTGGGAGGATTTATGTAAGGTATATAAGAAAAATGTAGGTAGGTTCAGGAAGCCAATGGCAATAGTATGCTCCTTGGCACCGTTGCGAGGCACCGAGGAGGTCATCGAGACGCTCCGCAGACAGTTAGTAGTGAAGGAGGCAGAGAATGAGGGAAACGGTAAAGAAAGTAAGAACATTATTGAGGAACTCCGGGAGAAGTTAGCCGCTAAAGACAGGGAAATCGCCGATGTTAAACGCGCCCACCAGTCTTGCGGAAGATAGATAATCTCCAGTCGTTACTTTCAGTTCAGAATGGTTTTATGCGTACCTTCGGGACAGACGAGACAGATGAGGAAGTGAAGGCAGACTGGGAAGAGTTAACTGAAAAGGCGCAGATGTATGTAAAGAGAACGGAGAGTCAAAAGCAGCCGCCACGCATCCCAAAACGAAAGGCACCAGCAGTACCGACTGCACAGGTCGCACCAACCGCCACAGCTGCCCCGACACCCATGAATCCGATAACCACAGAGAGAAGGATTAGAGACCAAGCAGGCCCAGATATCACCTACACCACCCCACTTAACTCAGTTAAGGGACGCTTGCGGTAAAATTACTCCATTTCAGCCCACCGCAGACCCACATAGTTTTTTTGAGGAGGTGTGCCAGCAAAAGGTTATGTACGGGTTAGATGAGAGGGAGGAAGTAAAATTGATTGTAATAAGTCTCAGCCAATCGGTACGATCAGCTTTGCCAGAACCCCAAAACATAGGAGGAGGAACCCTAGAGGAAATGAAGGCCGCAATATTAGATGCTATAAGATACAACAAAGGGGATCCGGTAGAGGGTTTGTACAAATTCAGGCAAAAGAAAGGGGAACATCCGACCGCCCTTGCCGGTCGCCTCTGGATACATTTCAAGGCAGCATATGGAAATTTAAACCGATGAGGACAAAACCACTAAATGGTCCCGTACTTTAGTTTTGCATGCCACGGAAGCAGGTAAAAGGGCTTGCGCAAACTATGACCCAGCAGATACCACACATAATGAGATTTGAGTACTCAGACACCTATCTAGTCACTGCAGGATCAGATGGACCAGGACGGAGTAGAAGCCACAATTTACCCAGTTAGAACTAGCCAGGAACCTGCATGGATAAATGAGGGCAGGAGAGAGGAACATTTCCTCCGAGAACAGTACGCCAGAGCAGAAGCCCCAGCTCACACATCACGAGGTTCATGTTACACTTGCGGACAAGTCAGACACGATTGCAGACAAAACCCCCCACACCACCAACGACCCCAACAGCCCAAACCCCCATCCAGAAACAACAGGCCAGACCATGATCGCCAGCTGCGACCGCTAGAAGGCAACGTTTGCCCCATGCATAACGTAACCGCCCGATTAGATAACCTCGCTTATAACTCCATAGATTGACAGTGTCCAGTGTCTCCAACATGGGTCTGTGACACGCGCTGGGATAACGTCGGAAGACCGGTAATCACAGGCACTGTCCTGGGACAAGCAGTTGATTTTCTCTGGGACACAGGAGGGTCCCGCACCACATTAAACTCCACAACCCTATTCCAAAAAACACCCTGGCCCATCACAGACACCATCACACTCAGGCCACATGCAAGAGGGATATCACAGGCCCTATACCCGTCCAGATAGGAACTATAACCACTAAACACCCTGTTGTTTTAGTCGACCTACCCTCAACCGCAGAGCACATCCTAGGCATAGAATTCATGAACTCCCACAACCTGTCCTTCGACCCCATAAACAAGTGTGCCTGGCAAATGTCCAAGACAGCTAGAGCTCCATCCAAGCTCTCAGTAGGAGATTATGGAAACAGGATTTCCTCAGTAGGGGATTATTGGCTTAACTCTTCGGCGATTAGCACAGACGCCACCATTAGCCACACACAAAGGTCCGTTTGCCCAACACAAACACGACTGTGGACAGATTCCAGGTACGATTATGATCTCAGGTCCCGACCCCAAACCACAGAAACAGTATGGATTTCCACAGCAGGCTGAGGGCGAAATTTTAAAGGTAGTTAACAGTCTGTTAAAACAAGGAGTGATTCGACCAGTAGCTTCCACTAATAAAGCCCCAATTTGGGCCGTAAAGAAACCAGACGGTACATGGTGACTCACCATTGACTACCGCAAACTAAACAAAGTTACCCCTTTGCGGTAAACCACTGTTGCACCTGTATTAGGTGATGTAAGGTAGGACCTGTACTACAGGTTCGCCGGTAGCCCCTGCCTGCTGGCTCCACCCAGTAGGAGGAGTATAAATATGCCTGTCCTCTATTCAGCAGCCATTTCGCCAGCTGCTGTGGGGGCCACACATCTTACTGCAATAAAGCCACAGTTGTATCCAACCTGAGTCTTTGTACAATTGATCGTGCATCAATTTATTGCAGTAGGAATTTCTAGAAGATGGACCTCCGAATCAAACCAGATCGCCTGCAGCTGGATCCGCAGTCTATCAACGCCAGGAAGGACTTTAATCACTGGCTAGCCTGCTTCGAGGCCTACATCAACTCAGCGACCACCCCTCTGACGGAGACTCAGAAGATACAGATCCTGTACTCAAGGTGAGCTCCAGCGTGTTTCCGCTGATCCAGGACGCCCCGAACTACGCGGACGCCATGGCGCTCCTCAAAGAAAACTACGCACAGAAAGCGAACACACTCTTCACCAGGCATGTACTCGGCACTCGCTCTCAACTCCCTGGTGAGTCCATAGAAGACTTCTGGCGGGCCCTAATCCCACTCGTCTGGGACTGTGACTGTCACGCCATTACGGCCACCAAACACTCTAGCCTTCTTATGCGCGATGCTTTTGTAACGGGGATTGGGTTGGACCTCATTCGCCAAAGGCTGCTTGAAGGGGCCACACTCGACCTAGCGGGGATTAAGAAACTAGCACTTTCCATGACGGTCGCCTCACGTAATGCTCAGGCCTACCCCTCCGGCCGCGCGGCCCACCCCTCCTATCTCTCGTGGACCCCACATATGGCCGCCCCAGCCGGGGCTTTACCCAGCCAATACGCCTGCGCCACACGCCAATCCGTACACACCGGGGGACCCGATGTTACTTCTGCGCCAGCAGAAGCACCCTCGCCAACATTGCCCGGCCCGCGCTGCCATTTCCAAGGCTTGCAGCAAAAAGGGCCACTTCGCCACGGTGTGCCAGGCCCGCACAGTCGCCGATATCATCCCCTCCCCCCTGACCCACACACAATCGGCGCCGCCATCTTCATCCCGGACCACGCGCGGCCAGTGGGTGCCATCATCTTCACCTCCCAGGGCCACGCGCGACCAGTGGGGCCACCATCTTCCCCCCGCAGTCCACGTGCGGCCCATGAGCGCCGCCATCTTGTCCAGCCCCCGCAACGTGCGGCCCATGGGCGCCGCCATTTTGTCCCCCGCAGGATCTTCAGGCGCCGCCATCTTGTCTTCCCCACGGGGCATGGACGCCGACAACATTCCACGACCTGGGCCCCCCACGCTCTCCATCTTCGGATGCCAGCGACGACCAACAGCAGCTCGCCTCAATGACGCTCGACCAGTCTCGTCCACACAACCTGGCCACCGACTCGACGACGGTGAAAATCAACGGCCACATGACCTCTTGCCTGCTGGACTCCGGGAACACCGAAAGCTTCATCCACCCAGATACGGTAAGGCGCTGCTCCCTCGCGGTCCACCCTGCCAATCAAAGAATCTCCCTGGCCTCCAGATCCCATACCGTCCCGATCCGGGGGTTCTGCACGGTCACTCTCACGGTCCAAGGCGTAGAATTCAGCGGCTTCCACCTTTACGTCCTTCCTGATCTTTGCACTGCACTACTAGGCCTGGACTTCCAGTGCAATCTCCAGAGCCTCACCCTCAGATTCAGCGGGCCCCTACCACCCCTCACTGTGTGCGGCCTCGCGACCCTAAAGGTCGACCCATCCTCCCTCTTTGCCAATCTAACTTCGGATTGTAAACCCGTTGCCACCAGGAGCAGACGGTACAGCACCCAGGACAAGACTTTCAGCAGGTCCGAGGTCCAGCGGCTGCTTCGGGAAGGCATCATCAAGGCCAGCAACAGCCCCTGGAGAGCTCAAGTGGTAGTTGTTAAAACTGGGGAGAAGCACAGAATGGTCGTGGACTACATCCAGACCATCAATCGGTACACGCAGATCAACGCGTACCCCCTCCCACACATATCTGATATGGTCAATCAGATTGCGCAGTACCGGGTCTTCGCAATGATAGACCTAAAATCCGCCTACCACCAGCTCCCAATTCGTAAATCGGACCGTCCATACACTGCTTTTGAGGCGGACGGCCGCCTTTACCACTTCCTTTGGGTTCCCTTCAGTGTCACTAACGGGATCTCGGTCTTCCAAAGGGAGATTGACCGAATGGTCGACCGGTACGGTTTGCGGGCCACCTTTCTGTACCTAGACAACATCACCATCTGCGGCCATGATCAGCAGGACCATGATGCCAACCTTGCTAAATTCTTCCACACCGCCACTCTCCACAACCTCACCTACAACAAGGAGAAATGCGTGTTCAGCACAACCCGCCTAGCCATCCTCGGCTATGTGGTCCAGAACGGAGTTCTGGGGCCCGATCCCGACCACATGCGCCCTCTCATGGAACTTCCCCTCCCCCACTGCCCCAAGGCCCTCAAACACTGCCTGGGGTTCTTCTCCTACTATGCCCAGTGGGTCCCAAGCTACACGGACAAGGCCCGCCCACTTATTCAGTCCATCCACTTTTCCCTTCCGGCCGAGGCACAACAGGCCTTCATCCGTATCAGAGCTGGTATAGCCAAGGCCGGGATGCACGCAGTAGACGAGACACTGCCCTTCCAAGTAGAAAGCGACGCATCAGACGTGGCACTTGCCGCCACCCTCAACCAGGCAGGCAGACCCGTGGCATTCTTTTCCCGCACCCTTCATGCCTCAGAAATTCGGCACACGTCTGTCGAAAAGAGGCCCAAGCTATTGTTGAAGCTGTGCGGCATTGGAGGCATTACCTGGCCAGCAGGAGATTCACTCTCCTCACTGACCAACGGTCGGTAGCCTTTATGTTCAACAACACGCAGCGGGGCAAGATCGAAAATGATAAAACCTTGCGGTGGAGAATCGAGCTCTCCACCTATAATTACGAGATTCTGTATCGCCCCGGCAAACTCAATTAGCCCCCAGATGCCCTGTCCCGAGGTACATGTGCCAGCGCACAAGTAGACCGACTCCTGGCCCTACACGACAGCCTTTGTCACCCGGGGGTCACACGGTTGTACCATCTTGTCAAGGCTCGCAATCTGCCCTACTCCGTCGAGGAAGTATGAACAGTCACTAGGGACTGCCAGGTCTGTGCGGAGTGCAAGCCGCACTTCTACCAGCTGGACCGCACCTGGTGAAAGCCTCCCGCCCCTTTGAATGCCTCAGCGTGGATTTCAAAGGGCCCCTCCCCTCCACCGACCATAACACGTATATTCTCAGTGTGGTCGTTGAGTACTCCAGGTTCCCCTTCGCACCCCATGCCCCGATATGACGTCTGCCACCGTCATCAAGGCCCTCAACACAGTCTTCGCGCTGTTCGGCTTCCCTGCCTACATTCACAGTGACAGGGTATCCTCATTAATGAGTGATGAGCTGCGTCAGTTCCTGCTCAGCAGGGGTATCGCCTCCAGCAGGACGACCAGCTATAACCCCCGGGAAACGGGCAGGTAGAGAGGGAGAACGGGACGGTATGGAGGGCCGTCCAACTGGCCCTACGGTCCAGGAACCTCCCAGCCTCTCGCTGGCAGGAGGTCCCCCCTGATGCACTACAGTCCATCCGGTCACTACTGTGCACCGCTACGAATAACACACCCCATGAACATCTTTTTGCCTTCCCCAGGAAGTCCACTTCCAGGGTGTCGCTCCCGACTTGGCTCGCAGCTCCAGGACCGGTCCTGCTCCGTAGGCATGTCCGACTCCACAAGACGGACCCGTTGGTGGATAGGGTGCACTTGCTCCATGCTAATCCCCAGTCTGCCTACGTGGAGTACCCCGACGGCCGCCTAGATACTGTCTCCCTCAGGGACCTGGCACCAGCAGGTTCCACTCACACACACTTCCCCGGCCCGGCGCCACCCTCCCCTCCCCCCGGCGCTCCCAACATTAACCCCACAAGGACCATCCCTCCTTTCTCTGCCCATGCAAGAGGATGAAGAGGATTTTGGCACGCTCCCGGGGTCACCCGACATCAGGCCAGCACCGACGTCGCCAGCATCGACATCGCCACCACCGTTACATCTCTCCCAGTGGAACGTCAAGGCACCAGACCGGTTGAATCTCTAACTGGCACCGGACTATCAAAAGACATTTTTTTTTCTCTCCTAATAAAACACTGTACGTAAATTCACTACTGTATATACTTGTCCACCACCTCCGCCAGACTCATTTTTAACAGGAGGTGAATGTGGTAAACCACTGTTACACCTGTATTAGGGGACGTAAGGTAGGACCTGTACTACAGGTTCACCGGTAGCCCCTGCCTGCTGGCTCCACCCAGTAGGAGGAGTATCAATATGCGTGTCCTCTATTCAGCAACCATTTTGCCAGCTGCTGTGGGAGGCCACAAATCTTACTGCAATAAAGCCACAGTTGTATCCAACCTGAGTCTTTGTACAAGTGATTGTGCATCTCCCTTTAACAGCCCCCACATTGCCATGAGTCCCGCGACCATGCTTAAGCAGGAAGAGCAAGCAACGTATTTCACCGTGCTGGATATCAGCAATGGTTTTTAGTCCATTCCCCTATATCGGGCTTACCAGTATAAATTTGAATTCACTTTTCAAGGCCAACAGTACACATGGACGTGTCTACCCCAAGGCTTCCATAATTCCCCCTCCATTTTCCACAGCTGCTGGTCTTTCCAAATTCTCCCGCCCCGAATGCCTAATTCAGTATGTCGACGATCTGCTCTTGCAAACTGACACCAGGGAAGAGCACGTGGCTCTATTGGCCGAATTACTAACCCTGCTCCGGTCCATCGAATGTAAGGTAAACCCCAAAAAGGCACAGATACTGAGGGAAAAGATACTTTACTTAGGCACCATTATCACCCCACGGCAAACGTGAAATTGAACAAAAATGTATTGACTCCATTGTGAACTTGCCCCTCCCCATAATGTAAGTGCACTCCACTCATTTCTAGGTTTAGTGGGATACTGCAGAAATTATATAGATAATTTTGCCACCAAGGCCGCCCCGCTCTCAGAGCTTCTGAAAAAGTACACCCCATGGGACTGGCTTCCCCAGCACAGAGACGCCATAGACGATTTCAAACTCGCCCTAGTTACAGCTCCCGCTTTACAAGTCCCCGACCTCGACTTGCCCTATGCCATAGAGGTAGCAACCACCGACTGAACCCTCTCAGCAGTGCTCCTACAGGAACGCCATGACCGATTAGAACCCGTGGCCTATGCCTCTAGAGTTTTAGACCCCGTAGAACAAGGATTTTCTGTCTTCTGGGCAGTCCAGTACTTTGCCTACATTACAGGCCTCAACCCAGTGATGATATTAACCAAGCACACCCCCACCCAACTAAAGGATGGTTCAGTTAGCCAGATCAGAGCAGCTCGCTGGACACTCTTCTTACACGGCAGGGATATTTCTGTGAAACGCACCAAGACCCACACGTTCTTAGCAGACAATTTACAATACGCAGGGACCCCACACGAATGCCAGATAATTGCAGCCACACACCCCACAGGACCCTTTGTTCCCAAATCATTACAACCACGTGTAAACAGTGAGACACAAAGTTCCCAAGGCACAGGGGGCACCGGAAAGATCTATGTAGATGGCACCTCCACTGTTGAGGATGGAGTAAGAATCACAGGATGCGGGATTTACATGGAGGACTCACAGGGACGCCCACTAGAAGAGATATCTTTAAAATTATCCGGCCACTTGGGTTCGCAGGCAGCCGAACTGGCAGCCATAGCTTATGTAATCAATCACCCAGACTCCTTTCCACGCCTGCGGGCATACACTCCGACAGCTTGTACGTCTGCAACAGTCTAACAGAATTCCTTCCCCTTTGGGAATCTCGAGGTTTTGTATCCGCCGACGGAAAACCCCTACCCTCCGCCCCTCTCCTGAAACATATTCTTAAAAAACCACCGACCGCACATACGGCATTATTAAAGTAAAGGGCCATCACCGTACCTCCCCCCCCCCCCCCCCCAGGAATCACATGGCCGACGCCTTAGCTAAAGCTGGATCACGCACTGGTCACTTCTGGCAACCCCCCGAATGTGAACAGATACATTCAATCCAGGTCTCCCAAACCAATATTGAGGATTTATCTCAGGCACAGAAAGCAGACTACTCCCTTAAACTGGTACTGAACGGCACAACCCCAGCCCCCTATGATAAATGGAAGGACACACTCACAATACAGGACGGAATAGTGTTAAAGGACGGAATTTATGTGGTCCCCACCCAAGACAGAAACCAGTTAACCTACCAATTCCATGACGGACACGGACATCAGGGAATAGACACAACCATTGTCAAATGAAGACCTTTGTGCTGGTGGCCCGAATTAAAAAGTGATGTCACGCATTATGTTGAGAATGACCTCATTTGCGCCCAGAACATTATGCAAAGAAGGGACAATTAAGACACACCCGACCTGTAGAAGGCCCCTGGACAAATCTGCAAATTGATTACATCGGTCCCCTCCCCCCTGCAGAAATGGCTTCAAGTATGTGCTTGGCATCATAGATACATTTACAAAATGGGTCGAGACATTCCCCACACGTTCCAAAACAACAAAGGCCACCGCTAAAATCTTGACCCATCAGATATTTACGTGTTGGAGTCTTCCACGCACCATTGTGTCAGATCAAGGATCCCACTTCACTGGCAGAGTAATGCAAAACGTTATGACCATTTTCGGTATCAAACAGAAATTCCACATAACCTACCACCCCCAGTCCAGCGGCATAGAGCGCATGAACCGCACTTTAAAAATGACCATTAGGAAAACAGTACAGCAGGACAATTCCACTTGTGACACGGTACTACCCTTTGCCCTCATGATTATCAGGAACACAGTTTCCAGTTCCACAGGTTTCACCCCCAACACCCTTATGACAGGGAGACCCATGAAAGGCATTGGATATTTATTAGGACTCGATTTGGCAAATCCCGCAGTAACCGCGCTCACCCACGAAAAAGCAGTGCAACAGGTCACAGAGAACATTAAAGCAGCACAACTAGCTGCTGCTGTCCGACTAGGCACTAGGAAAAAGCCGAGCAAAGCCAGCTTTGACTAAAAGGTTTACCCATAGAGTATACAGTCGGCCAGCAAGTTATGATCTCGTTGTACAACCCCAGCTCTTTCCCAGCCCCTAAATCCACAGAGCCCTACTCCATCTCTGACAAAGTAAGCCCTTCTGTATACAAGATAGCGTACCCCAATGGTAAGACTGGTTGGTTCCACGTCAACCAACTCAAACTCTACGGATCACAACGTAGCCACGCCCGCCATTTAGCCTTGGTAATGCTAGAGAATGACGCTCTGCCCACTGACGACTCAGCCCGACACCCACTCCAATCCTCCCCCCCTCCGGATGCCACTCTCCCCTCGACTCCGCCCATAATCACAGGTTTCAACCTCGAACTTGACTTTGATGAGAGCCTCCCGGATTTGACTACCATCCCTAGCGCTCTCCCCACCATCAGCTACCCTAGCCCCCGAACGATGCCTTGGATTTTTTCGACCCCTTGTACGACCGTCCCCGTCCAATGACTTCTACGCCCACTCCCAGCAACATTGCTTCCACTTCCAGCACACCAGTTCCTGACTCCCCTCCATCACACCACAACTCCGATACTCCTTTTTGGCACTGTGACAATTCCTGCAGGCTGATAAGACATGACGAGTCGGACCACCTACAGATCTACGTGGCTACCGCCCGGAATCTGCAGACACGAGTCTGGCAACCAGGAGAAGGTGATGATTTAAGCGATGAGCCCCTTCTGGGAAATAATTTAACGGAACTGATACACGCAAATATCTGAGGTGTCCAGATGATGAGAAACGGACACTACCTAAGAATTAAGGTGTCCAAATTTCTGTTGGAGCCTGCCCGTCCTCTTGTTTTTAACCTCCTCTTCTCTCCAGCACATGGTTTTAATCTATGTCGGCCGCCTGACACTCAGTTATACAGTCATAACTACTCTACTGATTGAACCGTCAGACACGGTCTACTGACCAATGGCAGTTGAATGCCCTACAATCTGACTGCAAATTCTTCCTGTTCACCCCGGTCACCCAGGTAGGGAGTCACGGCACTGATCCCCCCCCTACCTGAGGGCCCCAAAATTATCCGGACAATCACGCTCGGGTAGTGGAGTAACTCACTAATCCCCGCCCTACCTGGGAATCCCACCCATTCTTCTCCCGCAGCAGCCCATATGCACCCCACGTTTCACATCATGCTCTCTGGAATGGTTTACTACACCCTTTTGCTGCTTTGGGCAGGTCTTGAATCTTCCTTTCCGCTCCAAATCTAAACCCTTGTTTCTTCCACTATTCTTTCAGACCCCTTCGGGTCACTTCCAAATGCTATTTATACTTCAAACACAATGGTTGCTGATCACTGCTGCTACCTCTGAGGCCCTGGGACGAAACTCTATAAAACCATCTGCCCTGAAATTCGGCTGGTTAAGCAAAGCCTCAACCTCCCATGGTTGTTAGTAAAGATGGAGAATTGTTGAAGAAAGCATCCACCCACTCCTCGCATCGACCACACAAGAATACTTGAATAATTGAATTGAGACTTGAATTAGTGCCTCTCCAATTTGTTTTTAAAAAGAAAATGGGGAGTCACACATGGTGACAATCACAAAGGGAAATTGGAACTAAGAGAGAGAGACTAACACACACAGATATTAACCAATGATACTGACATGATTCTTTGCTTGATTCCCTAGGATTTCACAGAAACCAGACACCGCAGGATGAACCCAGCACCCATGATCTTCGTATGGACAATTGCCGCACTTACTGGACTTCGAGCACAAGATACCCAAGACTTTCTGGCGGTCTGTTGTACCGTCCCCAGATGCAGGGGAATGTGAGAGCTGCAACCTATGGGTGCGTAAGAACACAAGCGTCATATTTGGGTGCAATAACCAACGGACAATTTACAGAAAGCCCAACGGGTCCACATCAGAATGCTACATTAGCACAACTGCAACAGAAGATTGGTGGGAACTTACTAATGAAGGGTGCCCCGAAATTGGATGTTCAAAGAAAATTGCAGGGAGCACAATAAGAATCAGACAAAATTGCCCCGGAACACCCACTAAAGCTAATTTGGCGATACACATAATTAGAGTAGGACCTAAGCCAGCCCCGAGCGCCACCACCCCACAGGCCACCTCCAGTCAGGATACAACACAACAACTGTTAGTGATAGAGACCAAAACTCCCACCTGGTGGGAAGGCATTGCAAAATGGAACCCACTCTCATACATAACAGAGACCCTGCTCCTGATTGCAATAATCTATAGTGTAGTCCTCACATTCAAACTCCATAAATGGAAGGCAAAAGCCTCCCGATATACACAGTTCAAGCCCCCCACTTTGGAATCCAATAGAGCTCTATTAAAAATGTACAACTTATTTTAAAAAACTGTGATAACCACTGCTTAATGGACCCATTGTGCCTCTGTAATGATGAAATAGGATAAAAAGGAAGAATGTGGTGCTGCTGTTTAAGTTTTGTAGATTTTGTGTTGTAGATAAGTTCTTTATGTAAAAACAGCAGGATGAGTGTAGTTTGGAAGTTTAGTGAACAACCAACTGTTTAGTATCAATTTAAGTGTAATTAATTTATATGACTTTAATTTAGATATAAAATAGCCAGCTGTAGTGAATTGATTTAATGAATGTTGTGATAAGGCATTAGGTAAAATTGTACAATGAAGTCTAGGACAGAGTAGAGTAGGACCTGAATTGACTGACCAGTGCCTGCTTGATAAGGTAGACTACGGGATCAAGACTGGGATCCACCACTGTTGCTAACTTTTGGTTGGCTCTTAATTCGTAATTTGCTCTGTTTGTTTAACCTTTCCTCTAGAGTCGCCAGGTATATTTATGATACCGCCACGAGGTTCAAGTTCAAGTACTGATCAATAACTCAACACACCAGTTAGTAAGATTCAAATCAAAACACATTTATTATATACAGTAAGTCACTACTTATGCATAAAACTCTACTTTCTAGACTATTTCTATCACTAAGAGGCCTATACTTAGCTTCAGACTGGCCCACCAGGTCAGGGGAACAAATGGCCTTTTGTTCAGGTCCTGAGACTGCAGGATTCAAAAGCTGGTATGGACTGGTAGCTAGGAGCACCTATCTCGTAGCGAGCGTTGACTGGAGACTTACTTGGTTGGCGTGGCCGCTTGGGCAGTTCACACTCAGGGGTTGATTCGCGTTGTTGAGTGACCCTGCCAAGAAGACCAATTTGAACTTGGGGGCTTTACTTTATAGTCCCCAGGGGCTTCCCGCCCTTCGGGGGGACCCCATACCTGGTTCCAAGTGATTGGATTGCGTTCCGATCACTTGGATCGATTTCTCCAATACTGGAGTTGTTCCCTGATCGCTGGGGTTCCCTAAATGTCCGTTGGCCTTCCTTTGTCTTGGCTCCTGCTGGTGCCGAGGAGTCTGGCTTGGCCTTACTCACCTTAAGTGTATCAATTGTGCCTTGGAATCGCTCATTACTATGCAGATGGCGGCTGGTTTCAGTGCTGTCTGGTTTTTGCAAGTTCCAACTCACAGGATTTCTGCACTTGCTCGTTTTTGCCTGTGATGGATGAATTTCCCTTTAGTCTTTGCGGTTCTCCATTTTAAGTTGGGAAGTGGCCAACCCAGGTGGCTATACCACGCTTCGCGTTCAGGATCAAAAGGACGGAATGTAGCCATTTAAAATGGCCACCTGCAAAGGACTATAGGAATTATGGACAATTTGGAACACAGACAGGTACACAGCCTCTGTGTATTGTGCAAAGAAACCAGACCTGGTAAGAAACCCCCAGTTCATCAAAGATCGATCACCATTTTCCCCAAGACAATAGCATTTGGGGCTGGTTTAGCACACTGGGCTAAATCGCTGGCTTTTAAAGCAGACCAAGCAGGCTAGCAGCATGGTTCAATTCCCGTACCAGCCTCCCTGAACAGGCGCCGGAATGTGGCGACTAGGGGCTTTTCACAGTAACTTCATTTGAAGCCTATTGTGACAATAAGCGATTTTCATTTCATTTCATTTGCATTAAGGACCATCAGCGATAGCAGACTAACCAGCGCCACTCCCACCTTATTTGGAAAGGCCTACATGCCTGGGTCAATGTTAGCTAGACCCGCCCAGCCATCGAGGCATCCGCTCCCTAATTGGCTAAGATCGATGAAGGTGATCGAAACCCTATCGATCCATTGGACTTGGAGTAAGGACTGCCCAAAAGAGCGTGAAAGAGACAAAGGATAAAAAGCCCTGCGCACTAGGGATTGGCGTCTTTTGGGACCGGCCTGTGCGTGACCAACTGTAGCAGAACAACCAAGTTTAAGGGCCCGCGACCATTCCTGAAGGACGAGCCCAGCTGAGACGAACCCAACAACTTCCAACTGACCACATGGACCCGGATAAAAGCCTTATCTCGCACAGTGCTGGTAACTCGAAGTTAAGTAAAGGCCATCTTAGTTGTTAGGTGTAGTTTAGTATGGAGCCGCGTGTATTATTGCATATAGATACAAGTCCTGTGTTATTAATAAATTGTGTTTTTGAGCTAACATACTGGTTGTGTGGTCATTTGGTCGATATAAGAAACAGCTTGTGGTTCACCTAAAGGGTAAAGACAAAGGCAACAATCCCGATCCCCAACAAATCACATGCCAGCGTGCATTGGAATTGCACTAGTTTCACGTGGTGCCAGTGCTGGCCCATTTGCATGTCCTGAATGGCGCCCAGACCAGCACCACCATCAGGACCGTAGAACACCTGTGATTCAGCCCCGGCATCAGCGCCCAGCCGCCAAAATGGAGAATCCCACATTAAGTCCTGAGACCACACTTCAGGTAAGCACCAGAGGTCCAGGGAGGGGAGGGATTGGGGGGGCCTCCTGTCTGAGGCACTACCCGTCCCACCGTAAAATTGCATCTGCGTCAGTGCTGGCAGGCCGCCGGAGAGAATCCCAGCATGCTGTTACACCCTCCCGCCTACCTCAGAACCTGCCGGGGGGGGGGGGGGAGTCTAAAACTCTGGCTGATAATTCTTGCATCTCTCTGTAATTTATTTTCAAATTTGTTTCACTATTTCCCTCCACTCGTTGGCGGTCTATATACTACACCAATTAATGTTAGTGCACCTTTCTCATTCCTTGCCTCCAGCCAAAGTGGTTCTGTTTTTGACTCCTCTGGAATATCCTTTCTCTCCAGTACTGTAATGCCATAGAATCATAGAATGTACAGTGCAGAAGGAGGCTACTGAGCCCATTGAGTCTGCCCTTGAAAAGAGTACCCTACCTAGGCCCACGCCTCCACCTTATTCCCATAACCCAACCTAAGCTTTTGGACACTAAGGGACAATTTAGAATGGCCAATCCACCTAACCTACACATCTTTGGACTGTAGGAGGAAACTGGAGCACCTGGAAGAAACCCACGCCAACATGGAGAGAACGTGCAGATTCCGCACAGACAGTGACCCGAGGCCGGAATTGAAGCCGAAATTGAAGCCCAGTCCCTGGAGCTGTGAGGCAGCAGCGCTAATCATTGTGCCACTGTGCCACCATCTTTAATCAATACTGCTATCTCCCACATCCCCAACTTTTCTTGAAGGATATTTGACATTTTGAAAATATAGGAAGTGAGGAAAAGGTACAAGATTATCTCTGTTATTTTAGGATGTTGTTCGTACAGTAGTGAGAGATGACCTTTGCTCAAAGAGCAAGATGTAGAATCAGTTTGGGTACTGATAAGAAATACAAAAGGTAAGTCAGATGTGGGAGTAGTTTATAGACCCCCTGATAGTAATTATACTGTAGAAGAGGATATACAGGAAGGAGTAAATAGAATATGTAAGAAAGGTACTGCAATTATCATGGGTGACTTTAATCTACATGTAGATCGGAACAATCAAATTGACAAAGGTAGTTTGGAACATGAATTCACAGAGTCTCAGTTGACAATATCTTGGCTATACTGCCTATTCTGGGACAGGTAATGAGCAATGAGATAGGATTAACCAATAACTTTATGCAGCAATCCTAACGTGATAGGATTTTATGTTAGGTTTGAAGGTGTGGTAGCATGGCCCTTTAAAGAGGGGAGGGGATGGGTTCTCAGAGGGTCATGAGACCCGGAGGGCTAACCGGGCAGGAGTGCTTGGATTCTGGGGCTGAGGGCAGATTTTACTGTTAGTTAGGGGTTTGCAACCGAGGAATATGGTAACCTTTATCTCACTCTCTGTAAATAGCTATTTGCCTTAATAAACCGTTTATTCATGAATATACTTTGGTGGACGCCAGTCTTTCAAGATACTGCAAAGGAGGTGAAATGTAGGTCCAAGATCTATGTTTTAAACCTGAATATTTATATGGGTGTGAAAGCAAAGCCAGCTGAAGTGATTGGGGAACTAGTTTAAAAGATAGGACAAAAGAGATGCAGTGGAAGATTTTTAATATAATATTTTATTTATTCTCAGCAAAGATTTGAAATGAAAGTTGCCATAGCCCCCGAAGGCCATAGGCTGCTCTCCCCTTTAGCCAGAGAGCTGACTGGTGGTGATTTAACATCAGGGTCACCACACCTCAGGCGAGGGGCAAGGTTGAGAGGCAGGGCTTTCATGGATGACCTCAGCCAGTACAGGAATTGAGCCCGCAGTGTTGGCAACGCTCTGCATCATGAACCAGCCGTTCAGCCAACTGAGCTAACCCATCCCCATCCCTGTAAGAAAGAAGGACTTTTTGAAAGGATGCATCATCCATGGCTGAGTCAAGAAGTTAGGCATTGCACCAAATTCTAAGAAAGATTGTACAAATCTGCAATGATCGGTCAGAAGAGTGGTCAGATTTTAAGAACCAGCAAAGACTGACTAAAAATAATGAAGAGGAGAAAGTTGAGTATGAGAGAAAGCTAGCTAGGAATATAAAAACAGATAATCAGTGTATCTACAAGTCTTTAAATCGGAAAATAGTAACTAAAACTATTGGTCCCCAAGAGAGTGATTCTCGGGAATTGATAAAAGTAAATGGCAGTGGCATTGAAAAGGTATTTTGTGCCTGTCTTCACTTTAGAAGACCTGGAAAACCTCCCAAAGGTATTTGAAAATCAAAAGGTGAATGGGAGGGAGGAACTTAAAACACGAGGGAAAAGGTGCTGGGGAAACTATTAGACTTAAAGGCTTACAAGCCCCAAGAACTGATGGCCTGCATCCTAGGGTGGTAAAGGAAATGGCCGCAGCGATAGTAGATAATTGGTTACAATCGTCCAAAAAATCCTTAGATTCTGGAAGGGTCCAGGCTGATTCAAAAATAGCAAATGTATCATCTTTATTCAAGAAGGCGGGGGGGGGGGGGGGGGGGGGGTGGCGGTGAGACAGAAAGCAGAAACTACAGGGAAATTGCAAGAATGCATTATCAAGGAAGTTTTAGCAGGATACTGAGAAAAGCACAATGTGAACTGGGAAATCATGTTTAACTAATTTATTTGAGTTTTGGGAGAAGTACCAAGCAAGGTGGACAAAAGGAAACCTATAGATGTGGTATACTTGGATTTCCAAAAGACATTTGATAAGTTGTTACATCAAAGGTCACTACACAAGATAAGAGCACATGATGTAAGCGATAACATATTAGCATGGTAAAAGGATTGGCTAGCTAACAGGAAGAAGTGGGTAGGGATAAATGGGTCTTTTATGTGCAGGCAAGGTATAACTAGTGAAGTGCCACAGAGATCAGTGCAGAGCCCTCAACTATTAACAATCTACATCAATCATTTGAATGAAGGGGCCGAATGTATGGTAGCTAAATTTGCTGGAAATTTGCAGGAAAGTAAAGCTATCAAGAGGACATAAAGTCTGCAAAGGGATATTGATGGGTTAAACGAGTGGGCAAATATTTGGCAGATGGAGTATAATGTGGGAAAATGTGAACTTGACTGCCTTGGCAGGAAGAATAGAAAAGTATATGCATTATTAAAATGGAGACTGATTACAGAACATGGAGGTACAGAGAGACCTGGGTGTCCTGGTACATGAATCACATAAAGTTAATATTCCGGGAACAGCAAATGAGATGGGGCTGGTTTAGCACAGTGGGCTAAACATCTGGCTTGTAATGCAGAACAGGGCCAGCAGCGCGGGTTCAATTCCCGTACCGGCCTCCCCGAACAGGCGGTGGAATGTGGCGACTAGGGGCTTTTCACAGTAACTTCGTTGAAGCCTACTTGTGACAATAAGTGATTATTATTAAATGATTAAGAAGGCACATGGAATATTTATGTTTTTTGCAAGGGGAATTAAATAGACAACTAGGAAAGTTTTGCTGCAGCTGTACAGGGTCTTGGTGAAACCACATCTGTGCACAGTTTCGGTCTCTGTATTTGAAAAAAGATATAATTGTGTTCGAAACAGTACAGAGCAGGTTGCCTCGACTCATTGCTGGGATGAAGGGCCTTTCCTATGAAGAAAGGCTGAACAGGTTGGGTCTATAGCCTTTGGGGATTTAGAGGAATGAGAAGTGACCTTATTGAATCATTTCAGATCCTGAGGGGACTCGGCGGGGTAGAAACCAGGAAGTGTTTCTGTCTCACATTATACTCCATCTGCCTGTTGGGTAAACGAGAATGAGGGGACATCATTGAAGAATAAGATGCTTCCCATTTAATACTGAGATTAGGAGAATTTGGTTCCTCTCAGAGGGTCATTAAAATGGGGAATTCTCTTCCCCACAGAGCAGTGGAGGCTGGACCTTTGAATTTATTCAAGGCTAAGGTAGGGAACATTTTGATAGACAAGGGAGTCAAGGATTATGGGGGTCAAAGGTTATGGGAGGCAGATGGGAAACAGAAGATGAGGGTCAAGATCACCTGGCTGTCCATGCCAACTGAGTCTTCTGTCCTGCTGATGGGACACCCCTGCTGTGGACTTGCAGCGGTGTGGCATGGATTCAATGGGAAATCTCATTGACAGCAGTGGGACCAGAAGATCCTGCCACCGGCCAATGCAGACCGCCTCCCACCACTGGGAAACACACCGCGGGGAGGACAGAGTCTCACCTGAGATCTCAACCGGGTCAGCCATGATCTTATTGAATGGTAGAGTAGGTTTGAAGGCCCGAATGGCCTACTTCTGCTCCTAAATCCTATCTTCCTGTGTTCCAGACAAACACTATGTCCATTACAGGTGTACCGGCCAGCCAATCACACATATTCAAAAATAATAATCTTTATCTTCATTATTGTCACAAGTAGGCTTACACTAACACTGCAATGAAGTTACTGTGAAAATCCACCAGTCGCCACATTCCAGCGCCTGTTCGGATACACAGAGGGAGAATTCAGAATGTCCAATTCACCTAACAAACACGTCTTTTGGGACTCTTGTAACCCCTGTCGTCTGTATAACCTCTCATGTATCAACTGACCTGCCATGCTCGCTACGCATCAAAGCCTGCCTTAGTTACAACATACACGGAGAAGGATGGAGATGTGCTTTGATATCATTCTCAGATACGTCTAAACAATACCTCATGTGCCTGTTGTGTTATGCTTCTTCATGTCGCATAAGCTGCTTCCTTGATGTATACTCTGACAAAGGAAGGTTCAGACTTGGAGATAGGTTTAACACATTTATTGAACAGTTAACAATTCTCCTACTTGAGTTCGACTCTCCTCTAATCTTACTATAGTAATTCAATCTAACTAATCAGTCTGCTCTAATCCACGTGTGGGTGTGATGCTTCCGATCTGCCCCTGTGTCGCCTGTGGAAAGAGAGAGAGCATGTGTGCCCTGTCCTTTTATATGGGTAGCTCCCTTGTGGTAGTGTCACCTCTGGGTGTGTCTTGACTGCCCATTGGTCGTGTCCTATCTTACTGACCTATTGGTTGAATGTCTGAGTGGCATGATGTCTCTGGTGCTCCTTCTAGTGCTTACTTAGTCCTAGTGTATCCACATTAACCCCTTGTGTATTACAGTGATGCATAACACCACATTCCCCCCTTTTTTCATGTTACACATTTTCTGTACATGGTTAAAGAAAATTGAACAATATAGGTAGATAAGTGATGACATGTAAAAATCATGATGACAGTGATGATTATACAATACCAAATAATATGTATGAGTCCAAAGTTTATGAATTGGTATGGTCGAGTGGCTTTCTTCTTTTGTTGATGAAGTGGCGATGTTGATGTTGTCATTGCTTTGTGAATGCCGTCAGTGTCCCTGTGCTTAAGGAACCAAGAAGTGGTCAAATCACTTTGTTGTCTGATTTGGACTCTTTTTTTCTATGCTTGTGGTAGCGATGCAGTATTAATCTGTGTCGTCCAACCGGGACTGTTTCTTGTGATTGCAATATTGATGCAGTATGTCATCTGCCTTGAAAGCTGGTTTGCTTGTTTGTAGTGGAGCAAACTTGAATCGTGAGATTTGCTGTCATGCCATGGTGTGGCTGTACTCTTGCCAGTGTGAGGAGACGTGCTGTTACATTGTCCTGCATTTGCAGAGTTGTACCATGTTATACCAGTCGTTGTTCCATTGTTGTTGGTTTTGTCGTGCTTGTTGTTGACGTTGGTGCCTTTGGTTCGCTTCTTCTTGTTGTCTTTGTTGTTGTTTTTGTAGGTTTTGTTGTTGTGTTTGTTGCACTCAATGACCACACCGAGCGGAGAATTCGAGTCCTTCACAAAGTTACTTGTGTCAGTGTCCTTTGTGGCATCTGCTGTTTCATTGAGTGTGCCGTCTCTGATTCCTCGGCGCTCCCCAGCTGGAGTCACGTCCGGTTCACTGGAATCATCTTTGGCTTGTCGATACTCCCCGTCTGGAGTCCTTTCTGGTTCACCTGAATCAGCTTTGGATTCTTGATGTTCCCCGTCCGGAGTCATTTCAGGTTCACTTGAATCATCTGAGGTGTCACTTGAATCATCTGAGGTGTCTTGATGCTCCACGTCCGGAATCAAAATGTGCAGGAATGCATTTTCTTGTGGAGAGGCTCGAGTGGATGAGGTTTGAATTAACGGGGTGTCACTGGAGTCACTAGTAGTTTCACGTTGATTGTCGAGTGCCTCTGTACAGACTAGCGGAGAACAGTCGGTCTCGCTGTCATAAGAACATAAGAACATAAGAACTAGGAGCAGGAGTAGGCCATCTGGCCCCTCGAGCCTGCTCCGCCATTCAATGAGATCATGGCTGATCTTTTGTGGACTCAGCTCCACTTTCCGGCCCGAACACCATAACCTTTAATGTTGCACATCTTGCATGGGAATTGTGATGCCTTCGTCACTTGTCGCACATACAGTGTGTAGACCTTCAGCGTCTTCTTGCTGGTTAAATGAGCTGGGTAGACTGTCAGAGTCTTCTTCTGATGGCTCAAATAATCTGGGTAGACTGTCATAGTTTTTTTGTTGTTCATGTGAGCATGGTAGACTGTCATAGTCTTCTTGCTGTTCACTTGAGCGTGATAGACTGTCATAGTCTTCTTGCTGTTCACTTGAGCGTGATAGACTGTCATAGTCTTCTTGCTGTTCACTTGAGCGTGATAGACTGTCATAGTCTTCTTGCTGTTCACTTGAGCATGGTAGACTGCCATAGTCTTCTTGCTGTTGTCATGTGAGAGTACCTTTAAGACATGGATGTTTAAGCAATGTATCTTTAAGAAAACAGTTATGTCAGAGAGTGGGTGGAGCTGGGCTTTAAATCAGCCATTTTTCAGTTTTTAGTTGCAGGTTTGGAGGAAAAGAGCTTGGGGAGTGTCTGTGTTTTGCAATGAGCTGGATTTGCTGTGATCTCTGCCATGAAAGACTATCTCTGGATCATTCGGGTGATTTAAACTCATAATAGTAAAGCCTTTAACCTGATGTGATTCTGTTTAAAGGTGTTAAGTCTCTTGGAAGTTTGAAGGAACATTTTGAGGAATTATTTACTGTTGATATTTTCGGAGTTATCTTTGAAGTAAGGGGTGTGAAGAGATCCAATGTTTATTTAAGATGTTAAGTTGAGTTCATGGAATAAACATTGTTTTGTGTTTAAAAACCCACGTGTCCATAATTGTAATCCCACTCCGAGGGAACAAGCCGTGTGCTAGGAAAAACAACAAATACATTAAAGGAGGAGGTTGGTTGAACTCCATGATACATTTTGGGGTTCTGAAAACGCCTCGCCCATAACACTGTGCACTTGAGTGTGGCAGACTTGCATCGCCTGCTGGTGGTTGCTCAGATGAGGTTGCTAGACCTTCATGGTCTTGTATATGCAAGGACTGCGCTCTGGAGTCTTGCGTTGTTTCCATCATGGAGTCTGTCAACGAGCTCGCTGTGGAGGCTTGTATCGCTCTCTCTGTGGAGTCTGACATCGTTCCCTGTGTGGAGCCATGCAGTGGTCTCGTTGTGGAGTTGATCTGTGCGCTCACAACGGACTCGTGCAGTGGTGTCACTGTGGAGTCTTTCTGTGTTCTCTGTGTGGAGACGTGCGGTTATCTCACTGTGGAGTCTGTCATCGCTTTCTGTGCGGAGTCGGGGACTCTTCGTGGTGCGTGGACCACTCTCTGTGTGGAGTCGGGGACTCTTCGTGGTACGTGGACCACTCTCTGTGTGGAGTCTGGGACTCTTCGTGGTGCGGGACCATTCTCTGTGTGGAGTCGGGCCGCTTTCTGTGGGCTTGGACCTCTCGCTGTCTCTTAGCATCAGGCCGCTCTCTGTGGGCTTGTACCGCTCTCTGTCTCTTGGCGCAGGCCGCAGCAGAATCCTGTACTTCTGGGTTAGGATGTCGTCCGTGCTGGGCTGAGGATCCTCAAATCCGAAGAACTCGTCCATGTCTGTGCCGGATTATTCACTGTACAACACATCTCGTTGCGGTTCGGATTTGGTACTGAAGTCGCCACATCCAATGATGAAATCATCTTCCGAGTCGTAGTCTTCAAGGACCATATCATCACTTTTTGTGTCAGAGCTGTCATTGTGCTTGTGATGTCCAAAGAAGTAATCAATGTCTGAGTCATAGTCGTCAAGGACTAAATCATCTCTTAGGGCGGTGCTAACTGCTTGTTGCAGGGTTCTGCGACGGCTACTGGTCGAAGTTTAGGCATTGTGCTGTCGTTCCAGATGAAAGAATTGTGTTTTCCGGCTTTAAATGTTTTTACTGTTTTGGGACATTTACCCTTTAAGTGGGCATGGTCCGGGGCCTCTGACGTCATGACGCTTGCGACGTAGCACGTAGGAATGGATCGCGCATGCGCAGATCACTTTTCCTTTACTTTGCGCTCTTTGCGCAACTGCGCATGCGCGGAACACTGTTTTCGGCTTCTGGGGAACTGCGCATGTGCAGCTCCTTTCTCAAGATGGCTGCCAATCAAAACAGCCATTTTCTCCATTTGCAGGCCTACCTTCGCCTCGTGGTGAGTATTGGCGCCTCTTTTACCGTTCTCTCTTGTGTGTTCCTCGCTGTATTCTTGAAACTTGTCCAGGACTGCCTGGAAGTCTCTCTTATCTTGCCCTTTGGAGTACTTGAAGGTCTTGAAGATTTCTGTTGCACTTGCACCCTCAATTGTGAGCAGAAGCTTTATTTTCTTTGCATCCGCCACGCCATCTAGGTCGGACGCTACCAGGTATATCTCAAATCTCTGTTGGAATGCATGCCTGTTGGCACTGAGATTGCTGTGGTACCTAGCTGCATTGGAACCGGAATCTCGAACATCATGCCTGAGTGCTGTTGCTGGTTGTCAAGGATATGTTGAGTTTAACTATATAGGTCCAACGGGCACTCCTCAAACCATGTTGTGTTCTGCTTCTTCATGTAGCATAAGCTGCTTCCTTGATGTATACTCTGACAAAGGAAGGTTCAGACTTGGAGATAGGTTTAACACATTTATTGAACAGTTAACAATTCTCCTACTTGAGTTCGACTCTCCTCTAATCTTACTATAGTAACTCAGTCTAACTAATCGGTCTGCTCTAATCCACGTGTGGGTGTGATGCTTCCGATCTGCCCCTGTATCGCCTGTGGAAAGAGAGAGAGCATGTGTGCCCTGTCCTTTTATATGGGTAGCCCCCTTGTGGTAGTGTCACCTCTGGGTGTGTCTTGACTGCCCATTGGTCGTGTCCTATCTTACTGACCTATTGGTTGAATGTCTGAGTGGCATGATGTCTCTGGTGCTCCCTCTAGTGCTTACTTAGTCCTAGTGTATCTATATTAACCCCTTGTGTATTTACAGTGATGCATATCACCACAGTGCCTAAATTATTATTTGTCTTAATGTATATATTACGGAAATGGAAAAGACCCAGTTCAGATAACCATAACTGAAATTAGATTAGACAATCGCATCATCCCGAAAGCAGCTGGAGCTATGCATTAGTTGCTATCAGATTACTTGCTATGAGATGGCTGGTTGCAAGGCCTAGAATTATATTGTACGTACCAGTTTGCTTTGATCCAATTAGACTCAGTACTAAGATCAAAGATGGGTGTTTCACTCCAAATTCCATCAAAGTAAAAGCATTTTAGGGCAACACGTGGCTAGCATTGTGGCTTCACAGCGTCAGGGAACCAGGTTCAATTCCCGGCTGGGTCACTGTCTGTACGGAGTCTGCACGTTCTCCCCGTGTCTGGTGGGTTTCCTCCGGTGTTCCTATTTCCTCCCACAGTCCAAAGACGTGCAGCTTAGGTGGATTGGCCATGATAAATTGCCCTTCGTGTCCAAAATGGTTAGGAGGGGTTATTGGGTTATGGGCTAGGGTGGAAGTGAGGGCTTAAGTGGGCCGGTGCAGACTTGATGGGCCGAACGGCCTCCTTCTGCACTATTTACATCATGCGTTTTAATTGAAAACACATGTCATTCATAAGGAATATGAATATCTAGCTTGTGTTAGAGAGGTTTTTTCGTGCTTTCAAGCTAATAACTTTGATTTGCAAGTTTTCTTTTCCAAGCTGACCTGGAAAATTTCACCAGAGGTTCTCGCCCAGTGATTCAACCATTGTTACAACATACACGGAGAAATTATTTGCTGTTGCAAACAAACCAAGATGGCACTGGTTGCGCTGGAGCACGCCCACCCCACTGATGGGATGGCTGGGGCCACAGGGCACCTGGGAAGGTTCACAGTGGGCAGTCAGCAGCGTGGTAAATGGTGTTGCATGGCCTTCCACCTCGACCCCACAGCCCACCTCCTCGTCACCCCCGCTACTCCCCCCAGCCCTGGCAGAAGCCTCCTGGCCAATGGCACGACTGTCAGCAAACTATGGTGATGTTGGACGCTTTCCATACCCCCTCTCTCTCCCTCAGCACCTGTTTCACGATTTTTAAAAGTATAAATGAACCTCGCCACGGGGAATTCGTCCGGGTGGAGGTGGACAATCGCGGAGGACCAGCGAATACCAGGTGAGGCCCACTGATGCTATGCCAAGGGTGTTTACTGTACGTGTGGAGTGGAATGCATTGACGCCGCTGTCGAGGCACTGGAAAGTTGTGATTTGGCGTGAAACCGGGTCCCACCACAATTTTGGAGTCCCAACCCTTTCTCCGCCTAATCGTGTTTCCCGATTCCGGTGTCGGCATTCGGAGAATCCCACCCAGCAGCTTTCCAG
Source organism: Scyliorhinus torazame (assembly GCF_047496885.1). Taxonomy (NCBI): domain Eukaryota; kingdom Metazoa; phylum Chordata; class Chondrichthyes; order Carcharhiniformes; family Scyliorhinidae; genus Scyliorhinus; species Scyliorhinus torazame. Next base: position 158,417,556 of record NC_092709.1, on the reverse strand, counting down.
TGGCCGTGTTGCAACTACAGGGATAGCACTGCATTTGACCACTAGCCAGGGAAAGGCGTCTGCATAACAGGAGATGCACAAGTGTGGTTAGTTCATTTCTGTTTGTACAAGTGGATGTGTTTCCGACTAAAGATGTTATCAAAAGGTTTTCTGTTTATTGTAGGATCTTGACCAAGAGGACACTGTAATTGGACATCCCAGATGGGTGAGCTGGGGACTGGGAGAACCATGGTGATCAATGGAAGGTTGTCCGATGGATGTGAAGTCTGAGCAGGCCATAGGGAGTATTTGTCACCTCCAAGATGCACCAATGGATGGCATGAGTGAAGTTCAATATGTTGCCTTTTCAAGCCCAGAAAGAACTGAACACAAATAAGTTCAATGTCAGAGTGACATTGGCAGTGACATCCTCAACCTGTATGTAGCTCTGCGTTCTGTTGAAAGATATAACACAGTTCTGTAGCCACCTCCTTGGTGAATCTAAGTCAGCTCAGACATCTAAGAAGCCCATGGCTCAAATGGAGCAATGAAAAGTGCTCTCGCAAAACTGGTGTTTGGTACGTTCTTCTGTGGAGGCTCCTCCTCCCATTTGCCTTTCCACAGCCTCTGCTCCCAATTCTTGGCCACGTTGTAAAGCCAAAACACCTCACCTGACAAGTCTGTGCCTTTAAATAGTAACTCGTGGGATGTTCCTGATGTAGCTGAACAGATGTGCGGCTGAGAATGTTGAGATGTTCAGCACAGGTGTTCAGTGGGCATGGGCTGAGTGAGTTTGAAAGAGGTGTGCAAAATCAGCGAGGACGACCTCGCCTCATGTTACCAGCACAGGCTGCATCGATACCCGCACCCTGCCCTGCCCTGGAAGGGTGCTGCATAGAATATGCCAGGATTACCTGGCACTGTCGCCCATATCATTTTATTCTTTTGCAGTCCTGTTTCATTGCCATGGAGTACAAAAGCCAGAGGGTTATGATAAATCTGTTCAAAGCACTGGTTTGGCCCCAGCTGAAGTATTGTATTCAGGGCACCACACTTTAGGAAAGACACAAAGGTTTTACAGAGGTTACAGCTAAAGTTACAACTTATTCCAGTGATAAGAGATTAGTCATGTAGATAAAGTGGGAAAGCTGTGTCACAACGACCAAAAATCGATGAGAGATTAAGAGCTACCTAAACTTCAGAAACTAAACCCGGACATATTGAACTTCTTAAAGAAGGCCTGTTTTTAAAAATAAATGCAAATAAAGCAACTGACCAAACATGGATACCTGCAATCACTTGGGGCGCAATCATAGAATCATAGAATTTACAGTGCAGAAGGAGGCCATTTGGCCCATCAAGTCTGCAGCAGCCCTTGGAAAGAGCACCTCATCTAAGCCCACACCTCCACCCTATCCCCGTAACCCAGTAACGCCCCCCACAATCTAACAGAAAAGGTTCTAAGTGTGGTAGCGAGCGGGAATTGCCAGGTCTCAGATGGGCCTCAACCAGATGCCGAGCCTCTAGACCAGGTTATCCCGGTAGGTTATCAGCGACACTCCAGCGGGCCCATAGCCAATTGTAGGAGTCGCAAAGACTGCAGGAGATGGCACCAGCAATATGTGGCACAGAGGCCAACACTGCAGGGTGGAACATCAGTGGACAGTGTGGAGCATGATGTCATTACAATGAGTGGTTGTGTCCAAGGTGTTGCTCATTCAGTGAAGGCAATGCTGAGCGCCTCAACAGCGTGTCCCAGTTGCTGGGAGACATGTCCCAAACGCAGGTGGATTTGGCCGAGGCACTGCGGAGAATGTCCCCGTCTCAGGTGGGAATTGCCGAGGCTCTCCAGAACATGTCCCAGGTGCTGAGGACCATGTCCCAGATGCAGGTTCCCTCCATCCCAAGGTGGCCCCCAGGCCCCCATGGGCACCGGCCAGGAGGAGGGAGCACTGCAGGCCAACCAGGAGCCTCCCTATAGGGAGCCACCAGCAGTCACCAGCTCTCCTGAGTCCCCCGCTCCTGGCAACAACGTGCCTTGGGGTCAGTGAGCACAGTCAGGTATGTGCCACCTTAGGGGTCCTCCGGCCCCATGCTCTCCAGAGGACGCCCATCAGGAGCATCAAAGGCCACAGGGCGCAGTAAGCAGCCGGCTGCCTCCACCTCTGAGGTGCATCTTGGGGACACACCTAGACATAGTGGTAGAGCATGGAGGGCTAAGAAGATTGAGGATCACTGAGAGGGCAATGGGGTGACGGAGGGGGGGGGGGGGGAACGGGGGGGGGGGGGGGGTCATACCATCAGTAGCTGAGGACAGTTAGGTTTGCAATTGTATTCCATTAAAACATGCTACATCTGAGACATATGAAGCCTCTGTCATGATATTCCGCACTGCGGGCCAGCCTGCACCCCATTCCCCCAGTTACACTCCACCCTCCCCCAGCCCCCCAGGCATGGTGGTCCTAGATATGCCGCTCCCCTCCAAGGCAAACCATGTGTAGGTGATGGGTGTGAGCGTGCTGTCAGCAGACAGACAGGAGTCAGACTATGGCATAAATTGAGGAGAACCAGATCTCAGCTCACAGCACGGTATCGTCAACCTTCTGTTTTGTATATTGATCCGCTGAAAGTGCCATGACAGGCCCATCACCTTGTAGTGATGTAATGCAGACCTTAGGAGGGTGGAACAGGGCGATTGGGGTGGGGCGGGAAATGGTTGGGCGGGGGGGGGGGGGAGGCGGACCAGGTGCAGGGAGTGGGCGTTGGTTGTTGGTTGGTGGGGGATAGCGGATGCGATGGGGAGGGTGGGTGAGATGACGAAAGAAGCCATGCCCTATGAGATGTGGATGAGGATGAGGGCCTCCCTGTCTCTCCAGGCATGCCGGACACCGTCTCTGCCGCCTGTCCTCCATCCTCCTTCTGCTCCCGTGGATCTTCCCCAGTGCCTCCTATTCCGACTCCTCCTCGTCCTCCTACTCTGATGAGGCCGCATGTTCCTTCTCCTCCACCTCCAGCATTTTGCCTCGCTGCTGTGCCAGGAGGGCATAGCAGACCACCACAAAATAGGTGACCCTCCGTGGGGTGTACTGCAGTGCACCACCAGAGCAGTCGAGGCGTCGGTACCGCAGTTTAAGCAGGTTGATGCATCGCTCAATGACAGCCAGGGTGGACATTTGGGCCACATTATATCGGGAATCTGCACGGTTTCCGGCCTCCGTGCGGGTACCATTAGCTCAAGCATGTGATTGAAATTCACTTACCTCTCTTCAATGTAGCTAATGTTTGTAAACGTTAGGGTTTCACCATTTAGAGTCACTGATCCATGGAGGGAGCTGAATTAATCAAGGCTGCAGTCGGTTTGTGGAAGCTGTCAATCATAGCCCATTACCAGAAAGTTCTGAACGATTGACAACCGATGGATCTGTGGGGTTGAAACACAGCTCGCAGTTCTTTTCCTTCGAGGAATGGACACATGGAGTAAATCCAGGTAAGTGTTACAGCTGTAATTGTTTTCACTGCCCCTGTCTGGATTACTCTCTAGCTTCAAGACAGGCGTCTCTTATTAACAGGGATCTGTGGGAGGGCGGGGTGTCCCTTTAGTCAGGGGGTTCCTGGGGGGGGTCCCTTTAGTTAGGGGTATCTGTGAGGGTACATTTATTTAGCGGGTCCCAGATGGAGTCTCCCTATGGCAGGTGACCCTGGGGGAAGGGACACCCAGGCAATATGAGGGTGGACGGCTGTTTTGTGTTGGGGGGGGCGGTGGACAGCCGCGGGACTTTGCTATCGGGCCGCCTGCTCAAAATGCATGGCAAGGGGTACGGAATTCATTCCCGCTTGGTGCTCCAAGGGGAATCGTAAACCGGGACAATTCTCCTCTGGAGAAAAACGGAGATTCTCCTTCCCGGGACTCCTGGATCTTGCTCCCCGATGGAATGGAGAATCAGGCATCTGGGCAAAATCAGGACCCAAACACGATGCTCCGACCCCCCGCTGGCAACAGGACCAAGGTCCACGCCACACGCGGTCGGGAATCACGTGGACACTGATCACTTGTGGTCATTACCAGCGTGGCCCTGATGTGGTGAACCTCATGGTAGGTCAAGGGGGGCCCACTCAAGGTGGCAGCTGTTAGTGGGAATCCTTCATATTGCACACCATGCATAAATTTGCATGGTGTGGAACATTGAATCCCCAAGTGGATCGTAAAACTGGTGCAATTCAGGTTCGGTGTGAGAACATGGCCTGGATCCTCCGTTTCCGCGATTAATTGTTGACGCCAATGGAGCATGTGTGGTCTTTTACGACCATAGTTTCTGCATGAAACCCTCACCGATTCCGGAACCAGTGAGGGGCGAGCAGCAGCACCGGGTGAAACTCCAGGCTCCGCCGCCGAAGACGGCCGGAGAATGGCCGGGTCCCTGGACGTGAAGGCGCATGGCTGGTGACCTGCAGCGGTCTTGCCGTACAATATGGCGCCGGCCATGCACGGACCCAACCTGCCATCCATGATCACACAACCCATCCCCTGGCCACCCCCTGGCCACCCCCCACCAGTCCCCCCAGCCCTCGCGGATGCCCCCCAGGCCAGCGGCACAGATCCCGGCTGAGTGTGGCGGCGTTGGACACAGTCCGTAGCCCCCACACTGGGACCCACGCAGCTGAGACCATACATGTCGCCCCCAATTTGGGCATCGGAGTCGATTCTCGACCCGATATTGCCGGCGGGCAACGCCGAATCCAGCCCCATAAGTCTCCCAAATGAAGGGTTCACCCCAGTGACTCTGGAAAGGAAGGCATTACAGACGCAAAATGCTGAACTTTGACCAGATACTCATCAGACATTCAAAACCACCTGTGGAGGACAAAATAACCCTGACTCCTGTTGATTTATATCCCCAAATTATGTAAAATTTCTTCTGAGGTGAAAGGCCAAAAAACTGGGATTACTGCAACAATTGACGCAAGACAATGAATTATCTTCCGGGAATATACAGAAGTGAGTCCAAAACTGGCTCTGTCAGAGGGAAGGAGGCCTGCAGGAAGAAAGGAAACATGACTGTCATGTCAGAACTCTGCTGTAAAAGAGCAGGAAAGATTTCTCTCTCTCTCTCTGGAAGCAAAATGTCTGGCTTCAAAAAAGTGCAGACCTGAGTCAAGTCAGAGGGGCTTCAACAGATTGCAGACCTAAACAAAACCAACTCCGGAATTCTACCGGAAACTTCAACGGCCTCAATGTTTCACAATCTATGCCTCACAGACAAACAAAGGACTGACTCGTATATTCTTTTTTAAAAATAAGTTTAGAGTGCCCAATTCATTTTTTCCAATTAAGGGGCAATTTAGCGTGGCCGATCTACCTAGCCTGCACATCTTTGAGTTGTGGGGGCAAAACCCACGCAAACACGGGGAGAATGTGCAAACTCCACACGGACAGTGACCCAGAGCCGGGATCGAACCTGGGACCTCGGTGCTGCGAGGCAGCAGTGCTAACCACTGCGCCACCATGCTGCCCTCTTATATTCTTTTAACGTTTGCTTGGAATCCAACTTTCTTACTTCCGATATCTGTGTCTGCGTGTCATCACAGTTTTTTCTTCGGTTTTAGTAACTATTGAACAGTGTTTTCTTTGACTTAAAAATACTTGGTTTGATTGGCTACTTGTTAAAAACTTAATACGATTGGACTAGAAAAGCTATCTGTGGGGGAGATATATTTTTATGAACCTTTGTTGTGGCCAACTGTGGGGGCTGAATAAAAAGGGAGCCCGCTCACTCCTCCTCACCCAGGCGCAATGGCTGCCAATGTTCTGTGCACAGCAGAGAAGACAAAGAGGAGATTTGAGAGAGATGTTTAAAATCATGAAGGATTCAGATCGCGTTCCAATGTTGGAAGGATTGTGTTATAACCTGCCTGCTTACCATTGGCTGGGGACTAATGACAGTCTCACAATCCTGTGGGAGTATGAGCTTCCCCAATGAGGGGGGCGGAGAAATCATTAGCAGACTCCCTGTATAAATAAAGCTGGCCAGTTTGGAACAAACCAGGAAGGAGTGAGCAGCAAGTGAAGTTGCTGCTGCTGTTGTGTATATATATATATATATATATATATGTTATTGTAAATAAACGTTATTTTTTTGTATCCTTAAAACTCGTGCTGGATTCTTCATGGCCCTCACAAAACTGGCGACGAGGGTTAAAGTGAATAGCTGTCTACACTGCTGAAGCTACCTCCCATGATTTTTGTTGGATACAGGTTGGAAGTTGTTTTCTATTACATCATGCCTCTGTACGGACGTTTGGATGTTTTTGATGCTGCGCTGGAAAGCTGGAACCAGTACACACAACGGATGCGTTACTATTTCCGGGCAAACAACATCACCAAAAACGAGCGCTAGGTGGTCATATTGCTGACCACCTGCGGCCCGCATACGTTTGGGGTGATTAGGAGGCTTACATACCCAGCTGCGCCGAACACCAAAACGTTTGATGAACTTGTGAACTTAGTGGGGCAACATTTTAACCCAACCCCATCCACGATAGTCCAACGTTACCGGTTTAATACCGCTGAGAGGACCCCAGGAGAATCCCTTGCCGACTTTCTATCCAGGCTACGCAGGATTGCGGAGTACTGTGACTATGGTGAGACCTTGTCAGAAATGTTACGCGACCATTTGGTTTGTGGTATTAACAATACGGCCACCCAGAGAAAGCTGTTAGCTGAGCCTACATTGACTTTTCAACAGGCCATTCAAAGTGTATTGTCCCGGGAAAGCACAGAACGAGGGGTGCAGGAGCTACAGGGAATGGAGGAACATGCCTTGGGGCGCAACCCCTTCTGTCCAAAAACGCCCCCCCACACTCCTGTGGTACCTTGGGTGAGGCAATGTCCGGATCGATGCCAGTGGCCGTCGGACATTCCTCCCCGAAAATAGCCAATATCCTGGGGGTGAAATTTGCTAATGCTCTTCGGGAGAATTTAAACTAGTTCAGCAGGGGCTTGGGAATCTGAATTGTAGCTTCAGTATACAGGAGGTTGAGAGTAGTGAGGTCATAAGTAAGGTTTCAAAGTTGCAGGAGTGTACCGGCAGGCAGGAAGGTGGTTTAAAGTGTGTCTTCTTCAATGCCAGGAGCATCCGGAATAAGATGGGTGCACTTGCAGCATGGGTTGGTACCTGGGACTTCGATGTTGTGGCCATTTCGGAGACATGGATAGAGCAGGGACAGGAATGGTTGTTGCAGGTGCCGGGGTTTAGATATTTCAGTAAGCTCAGGGAAGGTGGTAAAAGAGGGGGAGGGGTGGCATTGTTAGTCAAGGACAGTATTACAGTGGCAGAAAGGATGATTGATGAGGACTCGTCTACTGAGGTAGTATGGGCTGAGGTTAGAAACAGGAAAGGCGAGGTCACCCTGATAGGGGTTTTCCATAGGCCTCCAAAAAGTTCCAGAAATATAGAGGAAAGGATTGCAAAGATGATTCTGGATAGGAGCGAAAGCAACAAGGTAGTTATTATGGGGGACTTTAACTTTCCAAATATTGACTGGAAACGCTGTAGTTCGAGTACGTTAGATGGGTCCAATGTGTGCAGGAGAGTTTCCTGACACAGTATGTAGATAGGCCAACGAGAGGCGAGGCCATATTGGATTTGGTACTGGGTAATGAACCAGGACAGGTGTTAGATTTGGAGATAGGTGAGCACTTTGGTGATAATGACCACAATTCGATTACTTTTATTTTAGTGATGGGAAGGGATAGGTATATATCGCAGGGCAAGAGTTATATCTGGGGGACAGGTAATTATGATGCGATGAGGCAAGACTTAGGATCCATCGGATGGAGAGGAAAACTGTAGGGGATGGGCACAATGGAAATGTGGAGCTTGTTCAAGGAACAGCCACTGCGTGTCCTTGATAAGTATATACCTGTCAGGCAGGGAGGAAGTGGTCGAGCGAGGGAACCATGGTTTACTAAAGCAGTCAAAACACTTGTCAAGAGGAAGAAGGAGGCTTATGTAAAGATGAGACATGAAGGTTCAGTTAGGGCGCTCGAGAGTTACAAGTTAGCTTGGAAGGACCTAAAGGGAGAGCTAAGAAGAGCCAGGAGGGGACATGAGAAGTCTTTGGCAGGTAGAATCAAGGATAACCCTAAAGCTTTCTATAGATATGTCAGGAATAAAATAATGACTAGGGTAAGAGTAGGGCCAGTCAAGGACAGTAGTGGGACGTTGTGCGTGGAGTCCGAGGAGATGGGAGAGGTGATAAATTAATATTTTTCATCAGTATTCACACAGGAAAAAGACAATGTTGTTGAGGAGAATACTGAGATTCAGGCTACTAGACATAAAGGTCTTGAGGTTCATAAGGAGGAGGTGTTAGCAATTCTGGAAAGTGTGAAAATAGATACGTCCCCTGGGCCAGGTGGGATTTATCCTAGGATACTCTGGGAAGCTAGGGAGGAGATTGCTGAGCCTTTGGCTTTGATCTTTAAGTCATCTTTGTCTACAGGAATAGTGCCAGAAGACTGGAGGATAGCAAATGTTGTCCCCTTGTTCAAGAAGGGGAGTAGAGACAACCCCGGTAACTATAGACCAGTGAGCCTTACATCTGTTGTGGGCAAAGTCTTGGAAAGGTTTATAAGAGATAGGATGTATAATCATCTGGAAAGGAATAATTTGATTAGAGATAGTCAACACGGTTTTGTGAAGGGTAGGTCGTGCCTCACAAACCTTCTTGAGTTCTTTGAGAAGGTGACCAAACAGGTGGATGAGGGTAAAGCAGTTGATGTGGTGTATATGGATTTCAGTAAAGCGTTTGATAAGGTTCCCCACGGTAGGCTACTGCAGAAAATACGGAGGCATGGGATTCAGGGTGATTTAGCAGTTTGGATCAGAAATTGGCTAGCTGGAAGAAGACAAAGGGTGGTGGTTGATGGTAAATGTTCAGCCTGGAGTCCAGTTACTAGTGGTGCACCACAAGGATCTGTTTTGGGGCCACTGCTGTTTGTCATTTTTATAAATGACCTGGCGGAGGGCGTAGAAGGATGGCTGAGTAAATTTGCAGATGACACTAAAGTCGGTGGAGTTGTGGACAGTGCGGAAGGATGTTACAAGTTACAAAGGGACATAGATAAGCTGCAGCGCTGGGCTGAGAGGTGGCAAATGGAGTTTAATGCAGAAAAGTGTGAGGTGATTCATTTTGGAAGAAATAACAGGAAGACAGAGTACTGGGCTAATGGTAAGATTCTTGGTAGTGTGGATGAGCAGAGAGATCTCGGTATCCATGTACATAGATCCCTGAAAGTTGCCACCCAGGTTGAGAGGGTTGTTTTGAAGGCGTACGGTGTGTTAGCTTTTATTGGTAGAGGGATTGAGGTTCGGAACCATGAGGTCATGTTGCAGCTGTACAAAACTCTGGTGTGGCCGCATTTGGAGTATTGCGTGCAATTCTGGTCGGCGCATTATAGGAATGATGTGGAAGCATTGGAAAGGGTGCAGAGGAGATTTACCAGAATGTTGCCTGGTATGGGGGGAAGATCTTATGAGGGAAGGCTGAGAGACTTGAGGCTATTTTCTTTAGAGAGAAGAAGGTTAAGAGGTGATTTAATTGAGGCATCCAAGATGATCAGAGGATTAGATAGGGTGGACAATGAGAGCCTTTTTCCTCGGATAGTGATGTCTAGCACGAAGGGACATAACTTTAAATTGAGGGGAGATAGATATAGGACAGATGTCAGAGGTAGGTTCTTTACTCAGAGTAGTAAGGGCGTGGAATGCCCTGCCTCCAACAGTAGTGGACTCGCCAACACTAAGGACATTCAAATGGTCATTGGATAGACATATGGACGATAAAGGAATAGTGTAGATGGGCTTTTGAGTGGTTTCACGGGTCGGCGCAACATCGAGGGCCGAAGGGCCTGTATTGCGCTGGAATGTTCTATGTTCTATGTACTATGTTCTCCAGAATCATTGGATGAGGAGCCATGTCCGTGGCAGACTGGTAGGCGCCGACCCCGTCACGGACGCCGGTCCTGTGGGTGCCAGAGGCACCATCGTTCCGACCAAAACTGGGACCAGCCCAGGGGCCATACCTTCCATGTGGATGAAGCTGCGGCGACTACTCCTGAGGACGTGGAGATGGAGGACGACTGCCTGCAGCTGCATTGTGTGGCAGCTCCCCGTGTGGCCCCCATTAAGGTGACAGTACGGGTCAATGGTCACCCGCTTGAGATGGAGTTGGACACTGGCGCAGCGGTCTCCGTGATCGCCCAGAGGACATTCGACCGCATCAAGCAGGGTATACAGACCCTTACTTTAACCGCCACACAGGCCAGGTTGGCCACCTACACGGGGGAACCATTGGACATTGCAGGAAGTACGATGACCCCTGTTGTTTATGGACGCCAGGAGAGGCGTTTCGCACTTATTGTAGTACGCGGCCATGGGTCCAGCCTGTTGGGTCGGGACTGGTTGCGCCATTTGCAGTTGCAGTGGCAGGACATCCTCCAAACAGTTTCTGGAGGGTTGACTGAGATGCTAGGACGATACCCAGATGTATTCCAGCCCGGTTTGGGGAAAATTAAAGGGGCCGTAGCCCATATCCAAGTCGAACCAGGAGCCACGCCATGCTATTTCCGGGCGTGCCCGGTGCCTTACGCCTTGTTCGAGAAGGTAGAAGAAGGGGAGCTCACTCATTTGGAGACTTTGGGTATTATCAGGCCCATCCGTTTCGCTGACTGGGCAGCACCAATTGTACCTGTAATGAAGCCAGATGCCACAGTTCGCTTGTGCGGCGACTATAAACTTACAGTGAATGCGGCTTCCCGACTCGACTGATGTAGACCACGTTCGGGCCAGAAGACTATCGCTTCCAAAGATTTCTCGCCCCCGGAGCACATTTCCACAGCCACAGAGACCAGACACAATGGAAAGTAGTCCTCACAATCTTCCTCTGGTGCCTGACTCAAAGCCTGCGCAGGTCGTCACAGAACCGCGTGGAGATGGAGACACCGCGATGATGGAGGCAGCAGACTCTGACTCCGAGATGGAGACACAGGACGCATCAGAGGGGGAATCCTCGGGCCCACGGGCCGAGGATGTACAACCGTTACGTCATTCATCATGGAAGCGCCGGTCACCATCTCGTTACATGCCGCCCAATCATGCGCCTCGTGCAAAACCTGTGGCAAAACGAGTCCGACACCCTCCTTCACCAGGGTCTTCGGTGGATTCCTTGGACTTTGGAAGGGAGGGATGTTATAACCTGCCTGCTTACCATTGGCTGGGTACTAATGGCAATCCCACAATCCTGTGGGAGTATGAGCTTCCCCAATAAGGGGGGCAGAGAAATCCGTAGCAGACTCCCTGTATAAATAAAGCTGGCCAGTTTGGAACCAGCCAGGAAGGAGTGAGCAGCAAGCGGAGTTGCTGCTGCTGTTGTATATGTATGTTATTGTAAATAAACGTTATTTCTTTGTATCCTTAAAACTCGTGCTGGATTCTTCGTGGTCCTCACAAAAGATTGATAACCAGGGGCCCTAAATTTGAAGTGATTGGCAAAATAACAAGAGGGAACATGAGGAAAACTTTGTTTTCACATGAGTGATTTGGATTTTGAATGCACTGCTTGGCAGGATGGTAGATAGATTCAACAGCAGACTTGAAGGTGAAAAAAAGCAAGGATAAATGGAAGATACAGTGTAGTGGAACTAACTGATTGCTTTTAAACCGAGCTGGTGCAGACCCGATGCGTTGAATGGCTTCCTTTCATGACCTTATCACCTCCATTAAGAACTGAACAATAATTAAGTATTATTGGACGTGTAGTCACTCTTTAACACAGGCATTGGCAAACTCGGGGGCGCGACCCACAGGTGGATCGCGGGAGGGCCGGGGAGCCGTCTGTCGCGGCGTTTCGATCGCGCAAATCTGCGCGCAACAGCCGCAGCAGCCGGCTGTTAAAAACGCCGGCTACAAGCGGCCTTCAAAATGGCCACGAACATGTAATAAAAATGCGGCCGCACTGCGCATGCGGCCAGGTCATCGGCGCGCATGCGCAGAACTATGCGCATGCGTGCCGATGATCGGGCATGCATGCACAGTGCAGCTGCTTTTTTAAAAAATGGTCGGAGCTTTTTGTTTTACAAGTTCGGGTTTTTTTAAATCATTTTATTGATTTATTTTATTAATTTAATTTTTGTTTTGCATTTATTTTATTCATTTTATTTTTATTTTTTTACAAGTTCGGGGGGTTTTATTTGAAAATTTTACAGGAAACAAATGCAGAACTTTGGACAGATGGCGACGCCATACTTTCCGAAACAGGAAGGCTTCACCTTAATCCAACAGGTTCCATTGGAGGAGCGTGTACGATGGCCAAAGGGACCCAAAACCATTTCCTCCATTTTTGTCAGCAGCAAACAAGGTGAGAGATAATGGTGGGTCGCGCAGGTCGGTCGGCGTGGGTCGCAAAGGTCAGCCGGCGTGGGTTGGCTGGGTTGGGTCCCGAAGGTTGGCCGGTTGGTAAAAATGGGTCCCCGGAAAAAAAGTTTGAAGAACATTGCTTTAACATATGAAACATAGCAACCGATTTGCACACAGCAAGGTCTCACAAACAACACTGAGATATTAACAATGTAAGCTGTTTCCCTGATGCTAGTTGAGAATAAAATATTGACCAGGGCTCATTTTCCATGTAGTGTTACATACTTTACACCCATCTAAGAGTGCAGGTATCGTTTGGGGACATGTCCTTGAGTTGGGGGAGGTGGGGGTGTGGAGAGATGGAAGTGGGGTTTGTCCCCCGGCTCAGCATGGGAAGTCATTCGATCATTGTCAATGCAGTCAGCAGGATGTATGCATGCAGAAAGCAGAAATAAAGGCCAGCCAGAGTGACATGTGGGCCGCACCTTGAAGAATGCAATAACAATCATTTTGAATTTGTCCATATCCCTGGAAAATTAGCAATGAAAGAACCATCCTCAATCGATTTCAGTCCACAGAGAGGCATTGGGTTGCCAACTTTGGTTGCAAGAATTGCCAACATGAGCAATTGCTTCCAATTGCTTAGTACGAAGTCTTACAACACCAGGTTAAAGTCCAACAGGTTTGTTTCGATGTCACTAGCTTTCGGAGCGCTGCTCCTTCCTCGGGTGAATGAAGAGGTATGTTCCAGAAACACATACATAGACAAATTCAAAGATGCCAAACAATGCTTGGAATGCGACCATTAGCAGGTGATTAAATCTTTACATGTCACATTACATTCATCCCCCACCATCTGGCCTGCGAAATCCTACCAACTGTCCTGGCTTGATGTAATTCGCACCTCTTTAACCTGGGGTTACCCCATCTCTGGATCTGTAAAGATTTAATCACCTGCTAATGGTCGCATTCCAAGCATTGTTTGGCATCTTTGAATTTGTCTATATATGTGTTTCTGGAACATACCTCTTCATTCACCTGAGGAAGGAGCAGTGCTCCGAAAGCTAGTGACATCAAAACAAACCTGTTGGACTTTAACCTGGTGTTGTAAGACTTCGTACTGTGCTCACCCCAGTCCAACGCCGGCATCTCCACATCAATTGATTAGCTAACAGCTTCAGCAGGATTTTGGGTCACATCAGGTAAGGAAGGCAAAGCCACTGTCTGAAATTCCACTCCACTGCAATTTGACAGAGGAACGACAGTGCCAGAGTTTGCAGTCTCACAGAAGGGTTTTCTTTAACAGTATATCACGCCATAACATTTTTGGACAACGCTTTGGTTAGAATTTTCATCCATAGTTGGAGGTGGTTTAGAGGCAGGAGGACCAGCAATTTCTCGTTACCATCTGGCATGCCAGTCTGCCAGCATGTTCCAGCTTCCAGTCTATTTTCAAGTAGGGAGTCTGGGGATTGACAGCTACCCATCCACCAGCAGCAGGTAACCCTTTAGATCAATTAAAGTGTCAACTTGAAATTCTTCACATGCTGTTTGGGTTTTCTAAAGCATCGGGCATTCCAATTGACCCTCCCACCTGCTGTCCTTAATTGGATGAAGAACCCAGAGGCAGTGGCTGTATTAACGATCATCTTGCAAATTCCTCCAGTCTCCTGCCTCAGCCATCACTGAGTTTGTGACCCATAATTCAAACCAGCAGCGGATCAAGGCCCCGGAACTAAAGGCCAGAGCACCAACTCATTGACATTTAGTGTGATGCTGCTGTGATCCCCATTTCAGCCCATAATCTTCAGGGCCACTGCGCTGGATGGAAAACCATGAGGAGCACAACGGCAATTTCCTGGGATACATCTTTGTCTGCAGCGAGCATTGATAAAAATTGTACCCATGTGTCAATTCTAGAAAATGAATGGAACAAAATCTATTGGGGCAAGCCCACGTTTTTAGTGTGGATCTGTCATCACAGGGAGCACGGTTGGGAGAATTGGAGCTCTAGTTTTATACCCTTATCTCTGACCTATTGTAAACGCTGCTCCCAACAGTGAGTGCTGAGTTGACAAATTACCCCGATTAAGAAAAAATTGCCATATATTCCAGTCCAAAGACCTCTGAATAGAGAGTTGTCCATCAATCAACTTCAAAGATACAATGAAGCATTTTATACTTATAATCACTTGACTAGCAGGTATTCATCCCTCATCTATTAATTCGCTGACCGTGGATAATTTGATTAGTATCATGGAACTAAGCCTCTGCTTCCTGAAAATCATTTACATTTTCACCATGCGTGTCCTGCGATTTAAGTCTGCTTGTGTAGATCCCGTCCTCTAAGTAAACTGTGCAGTTACAAACAAGCGGCACATGATTTCAATTCTGACCACTATGGTGCATAAATAAATGCCTAAAATATTTTAAAACTATTTCCAGTGTACTGAATACATACTGTAGCAGATATTAATGTCTGACAACTATTTTAATTAGCCTTTATTTTTACACTAATCAGCTCCAATACTCTGCAGGCAGCAGCATGGGGATTAAACAATAAATCCTGCCTGTATAATCAAATCCACTTATGTGAGAGTCTTGTTTGAGATTTGCAGAATGGTTTAATTTTCAAGTTACAATCAGGAAAAGATGCTGCAGTACCTATAGATGATATACAAAGAGTGAAGCATTGCCATAACAATTTTAGAATTTGAGGGCTACCTCTGAATTAATAGCAAGTCACTGTTATATAGCAGTATCATCATGAAGGGGAGAAGGCACGGGGTAGTATACTCGCCAGTTTGAGCTAGTAGATTAAGACAATCCTGATTAGAGCGGAAGGTCATGAAGTTCAGTGACTGGGAGTGCCCTTAAAACTCAGTTTTTATCCCCCATTTAAAAAGCTGGGTTTTTTGGGTGCTTTATAGTTTTGTATTTTTAACATTAGAAAAAGAGGCAAATTTAGGGGAAAACATGGGAGCCCAAATGCAAAAAAGTGAATCAGTAAAAATATGCTATTATTTTCAACAATGACAAAACTTCAAGAAACGAATAAGATAAATGGCAATTATTTGTACAATTCATCGACACCATACTGGTTTCTCCGGTTGTGAGGCGACGTCCGGAGCCTTTGTTTAGTCTTACGACAAAAAAGTCAGCACCGTCCCCGCACCAATACTCCGCCCGGTGGGGGGCTAGCAGCCACACCCGTAAAAGCCCCCGGCGTTCCCGACAGAAACGGCCGGAGAATTGCTGGGTCCGTGGCCGCGCATGCACATGTCGGTGGCCTGCAGCGGTCACGCCCGGGCCAGTGGAACGACTCCCCCCTGACTGTGTCGGCGCTGGACATTCCGCAGCTGCCACGCAAGGTTGACGGAACCGCAGACCACAAGTGATCCACACTGTCGGAAGTCAGCCCATCGGGGGCGGAGCATCGTGGGAGGGTCCTCAGGTGGCCGGAAGACATCCCAACGGCGTGCAGCGTACTCACCGATTATACCGATTTGGACGGGGCGGAGCATCTGACAACAGGCACCGCCCCCGATTTCGACGTCAAAAGGGATTCTCCGCCCAATCGCCGAATGCGATTTCGGGGTCGGCAATCGGAGAATCGTGCCCAAACCATTTTTATAAGCCTCAAATTTTCGAGGAAATTAGTTTTTACTGATACATGACCTAAAATAAGTAAAAGGGATTCATTAATAAAAGTCACTAACGGTCAGAACGGATTTTAATGGTCTCCAGCGATTCAGTATTGACCAGCACAAACAGCAGCATCTTAGCAAGGTCAAAGCAAAGGGCGATGTGGAAAGGCATCCCTCTCCCATTTTAAGGGTGCTTTCTTTATTAAGCCAGTCCTTGTTAGACATCTTCAAATGAATAATTACAGGAAGTGCCTCTTAATTGCAGATCAGTTATCTGCCAAAATGACCTTTGGAACAAATTAATTTACATTGTCACATTTCTCCAACCCCCTCCACAATTAAATATCACATTTATGCTTCAATTATCAATAGTTTTTTTTCCAATGGTTACCCTCGTGTTTGCGCAAATCTAATCATTCCAAATTCATTGGCGTGAACACCGATTTTCCCATCTGATTCCAGTTTGCATACAGTGGCAAAGAAAGCATGAATATGCAGCAAAATTCTGGTTATTAAGCATTATGGTGGGCATCAATTAGGCATGATGCAATAAAAAAGGCTGCTGCAATTTCAAAAAACTGCACTATTAATTTTCTTCTGAGGGAATGAAACTTACACTGTTAAACTTGCAGGTCCAGGAAAGCTGTTCAGCAGTATATATTACTTTTTACGCCATGAAAGACTCACTTACTCCTCATTATACATATTTTCCATATTTCTTTCGATAATCATAGAATGGTTACAGCAAAGAGAAGGTCATTCAGTCTGCTGTGCCCATGCTGACTCATGCTAACTAAAGCAACTCACCTCGTCCAATACCCCACTCTTTCCCCGTAGCATTCCAAATGTTTTTACTTAAGGAGCTTATATTTTTGAAAGCAATGATTGAGTCTGCCTTCATCACAATCTCAGGTAGTGCATTCCAGATCCTATGCTGATTACAAGCAGCATTAAAAAAGTATTCCTCGTGTCATGTCGGTTCTTTTGCTGTTCCCTTAATTCAGTGTCCTCCAGTTCTCGACCCTTCCACCAATTAGCCTATCTACTTGTCCAGACATTTAGGACATTTCTATCAAATCTGCTTTCAACTTTCTCCTCTCGAAGGACAACCATTCCAACACCACCAATCTATCCACTTAACTGAAGTTCTTCATCCCTGAAACCATTCTTGCAAATCCTTTCTGCACCCTCTCTAAAACTTTCCTGAAGCGTGGTGCTTTGAACTAGAAATTCTTAAATTGTGCACCAGATACCCAAATCTAGATAATTAATGTGTATCAAAGAAAGCAATGGTCCTATTACCAACCTCTGGGGTACCCAACTGTAAACTTTCCTCCAGTATGAAAAATAATCGTTCACTGCCACTTTCTCTTTACTGTCACTCAGCCAACTTCATATCCAGGCTGCCACTGTTCCTTTTACTCCAACTTCAAATTTGCTGGCATGTCTATTATGTGGCACTTCCTCCAATGCCTTTTGGAAGTCCATGTACACCACATCGGCCACATTATCTTCATTAACCCCCTCTGTTAGCTCATCTCAAAACTCAATCGACTATATTAAACAGTTTGCCCCTTAACAATGCTCTGTTGGCTTTTTTAAATTAATCTGCCACTGTCCAAGGGATTGTTAATTTTGTCCCAAATAATTGTTTCAAAAATATTTCCCACCACCAAGGTTAAACTGACTGGTCTATAGTTTCTGGGTTTATCCTCACACCCTTTTTGAATAAGGATATAAAATTTACAACTTTTCAGTTCTCAGGAATCAGTCCTAGATCTAAGGAGAACTGGAAGGTTATTGTCAGTACACCATCATGTCCTGGTGAATTAGAAACTTTAAGTACAATAGGCTTGCCAGAAGGGTTTGCAAGTTGACAGCCAACCTGTTTAGCCATGTTATGGGTGGAGCATCCTTGGTCATTAAGTCCTGGAGTGGGACTCAAACCCAAAATGTCTGGCTCAGAGACAGGGACACTACACACTGTGCCTCAAGACCACCACCACCTTTCTAGTATCTCCTGTTTCTCACCTGTTAGCCCATCCAGTATCTCAACTACCTCTTTTTTTCTTGACGTAGACAGCATCTTCTTCCTTTACAAATAAATTTGCAAAGTACGTATTTAGTACCTCAGCCATGTCCTTTCGCTCCAGGCACAGATTCTCTTTTTGGTCTCTAATTGGCCTGACCATTTCTATTAATATCATTTGACTATGTATAAGCCTAGACAAAACATTTGGCTGAACTGTTATGTCAGTCGCCAGTATCTTCTCATACTCTCTCTTTATATCTCTTATTTCATTCTTCACTTCCCCTCTGAAATCTCTCGATTCAGGCTAGTTCTCATTGTATTATTAATCTGACATCTGCCATATGCATCCTTTATCTGCTTCATCTTACTCTCTGGCCGCGATTCTCCTGCTCATTGCGCTCTCCTCAAGCGTAATGAGGCTGGTGAATAACGCGAGCAGCCAAAAATGAGATCCACGCCAGGCACCATACAGCTTGTGATGCAACTGGCCCGCTCCCATAGGCAAAATCAGGATCTCGCCGTAGCGTGGCGAGAAACCAATTATCACCACTTAAGCCCCATTTCCATACAATTAACGAGAGCCACCGCTTATCCAATGGCCTCACATCATTGAGTGGCCTCCCCAGAACGTGCTCACGCTGCCGCCGATTAGTATTCCTTTTGAAAAACGTGAACCTGGTGGAAGGGCTTCAGTGGGGAGCCGAAGAGGAGATTAGCCATCGTTGCTCACAGGCAAAGAGTCCGGGATGCTGGACTTGCCACCCCAGTGGTCAGTGGGGGGGGTGGAGACCCTCCGCAGGGGCGGGCCACATAGGGCGGGAGTGGGGGGCATGCCTGGAGAGATGGGCAAAGAGTCCGGGGATCGGTCCGTATTGCAGAAGAAAGAAACAGAGGCATCATAATGGTTTTGCAAAAAGGTGTTTAATGTGCTGTACAAACTCCACTTCCCCCCATACCCCCAGCCTCCACCCCCACTCCCACTCCCTACCTACAAACCCCCCACCTTTTGCCCCGGTGCCCTCAGTGAGACCCAGCTGCCCTGCATTATCTGGCTCTGCCAACCATGGCAGTTCTCCATGGCCTGCACCATAGCGTTGTCACCCTCAGCAATGCTCTTCAGTGACTGAGCCATGCTCTGCACCACCTCAGCCATGCCCACCTGCAACTGGGACAAGCTCAACAGTGCCTCGACCATTCCCATCTGAGAGCGGGACGTGTCCCGGAGAACCTCATCAAGTTCAGCTTGGTTCTGGCTCTGTCGGCTGAAGGACCTGCAGGAGAATGGACATGTGGTCAGTGGGAGGGATGGGTCAGTCAGTAAGGCAATCACTACTCACGTTTGACAGGTCCTCGGGTGGAGCCCGGTGGTTCCTCACCTCTGCGGCATCCGCCAGCCTCCGCGTGGGTGACCGCCTATCCTCGGCCACCCCGGTCACGTCCAGGGCCCGCTCCTCAAAGGAGTTGAGGATTCTTATGTCTAGCACATCACTGTCAGTCTAGGCCCTCTCCCGCTGATTGTGGGAGAGCTTTTCCTGAGACACAGAGAGGGCATCGTTAGCCAGACAAGTGGTTCAGTGGTGTGAGAGGGGAGGTGAAGGCGGGGTTGGAGGAAGGGAGGGCTGGGGGTCACTTGGAGAGGTGGGGGTTGGATGCTCTCTTGTGGGGGTGGAGGCATTGGTGCCTACTCACTCGTGCTGCCCAGAGTAGGTCATTGTCCTTCTTCCTGCACTGCTGGCCAGTCTTCTTGATCATGCTGTTGGAGATCACAGCTGCCGCCACCCCATCCCAGGCTGCACTTGTGTTCTGTTGTCTTGCCTTTGCAATGATTCATACAAAACTGCTGATGACTTGCTTAGAATGATGATTTATTAGTTAACATGTGCGATACAGACTAGGTTGCTCTGGAACTACCCAATGTGCGAATGTCCTTGTGCACTCCTTACAACCAGCTGCCGATAGCCGGATGTCACATGACTGATGTCTGCCGCCACCTGCTGGTGAGAGCTTGCACTGCTGAGTGTATGCAATATTATTCACAGACATATCACCACAGCACTGGTTGCCTTGTGGCCCACCCTCCAGGAACACTGGCGGAACAGGACATCCCTCCTGATCTTCACCGCGTCCAGGAGCTTCCCCAGGTCAGTATCCCCGAATCTTGGGGCTGGGCTCCTCGACGCCATTATTGCGAGCTGACTGGGGTTGGCTGAGCAAGTGCAGCTGAAGTGCTGCTCAACTTTGTTAGCGGGCAGGCTGGTGAGCGCGATCCCCGTCAATCAGCCGGCGAGGCATTATTTGCGGTGAGAAGTACGTTGGGCCTCATTACGTGGAGCAATTAAACGTTGAATTGCATTGCAGGGCCAAGAGCCGGGAAGCTCACAGCAATTCCCGCTCACTACCACACTTGGAATTTTTCCAGAGAATAACGCCCCAGATCCCTGTATTGAGTTACACAGATCACATATTAGTGAGGACGTAATAAACGATTGTCAATATGAGATTTAGATGCCAAAAATGCTGCTAATTTAGCCTGCTATGAAGTCTAGTTAAAGAATTAACTAAAATAATTTTAAAATTTGATATATGACATACAAAATGGCAATTTTGCTGAGGACTTTGGACCTGTTGTCTGGTAAGGAGTCAATGGCTAGCAATAGCTTCTGGGCCACCTGGCTTCCTGCCATAACTCCAGGGGAAACATGGCCAAACCCACCAGAATTTTCTGGTCACATTGCAAGGTGAATGACAACCAGGGGCAAAGGAAGGGGAACAGTCTCGGAAGAAAATCATTTCCCGCTTTTTAGGCTGGATCAGGATCCCAGTGTGTGGGTGAATGAAGACTGCAGAGTGAGTGCGGCATGGTGAGATGATAAGATCTCTGTTGGCACAGAACACGTGGACCTGGCCCACGCCCCATGCAAATTGGGTGCCCTCGCATTTCCTTTCTGAAACTTGGCAGGGTCAGCACAGGAAAGCAGCAATGGCTGCAGTTGCATTCCAATGCCAATGTTTTACTGGGGATTTCAGGGAGGGGGAAGGACAGGATGAGGGGGGAGAAAATAGAAAAAAAAAATTCAACTCATAATTCAACACTAATGAGTTTTGGCTAAGCAAAGTAACCGATTAAGTAATGAAAGACAGAGTCAGGCAGCTTTTATTTTTCAATTATTACCTCAGGATAATTTTCCCAAGGGATAGCAGTTTGCTGTACTGGAAATTCTGGTTCTCAGCATAGTCTTGTCATTGTTCAGTTTGGTCACATGTATGAAAAAATAATCTTGATTCTTTGCCAATTCAATGTGGGAAAAAAAAACTTGCACATTGTGCACTGTAGCAGTGACACTGCTGTCAATAATCTCTGATCTGCACAGATCCGGACAACTCTTTAATTAAAAAATATCCACCAACCTGGGCAGAATATAAATAGAGGTTATTTTTCATAAGACATGAAATCTCTCTTTCGTGGCAAAGACAAATTTGATATATTTATCGCAATGAACTTGTTCCTAATATCCGGCTCCCCAGGCCAGTGTTCCCATATTTCGATCATTGACTGCACCCTCCTAAAGCCATACCGACATTTGCCTCATAAGGTTTTACAAAAATCAATGCAGCAGCTAAATTGCAGTCTATTTCATTGCCCATTGTCAATGAATAATTTACAGAACAGTTGAAAATCAATCATTTATTTGTTATTAGATGGTCACTATTACTGAAACACTCTTTCAAATTGCGAAATAAATTGCATCGATAATTTCTTTTTTGATGTTTTACAATGTGTGTTGGAAAGTACAAGATCTGTTAATATCCACAAGGTAAGTATAAGGCATTTCTCACCAGGGTACAAAGGAGCTGAGAGAAAATTCACATATGCATATCTTATTTTAATATTTTCTTCCCTTTCTCATCATCATCACAGGAGTGCGGGTGATCTGAAAATACCATTTTGGTACATCAGACAGCTGCAGAATTGAGAAAAATCTGAATATTCAGTTCATCAGATCCTACTAATGATTATTTTCATCAAATGCTTGTCCAAACGCTCATTAAATTATTGAGGTTATTAGCCTCAATGATCTTTTGATGCAATGGGTAACACCCTTACTGCTGAGCCTAAGGTTCCATTCCATGGTTTGATGGCCAAGGAAGGTGCGTTCATAATGCGACCGAGCAGGCTGAGAATCAAGTGTAAATCTTTCCAACAAAAGCCAATGAATGGCAGTTAGAGCAGGAGAAATTCTTGGCCAACTCTGTGAAAGAAATTAGAACATTTACCATCACGAGCCATAGCTCTAGGCTACAACATGCATGTACTAGCACATGTTGCCACAGCAACTCGGACTCTTTAGGAGGCCAATTTGTTCAGTTGGCTGGACAGCTGGTGTAGATCTGGCTATTGATAAGTGGGTGGAGTTTGATCCCCATGCTGGCTGGGGTGGATTTGAGACTTTGGATTTGAGACTTTTACATTAATTTACAGGATGTGGGCGTCGCTAGTTAGGCCATCATTTATTGCCCATCCCTAGTTTCCCTTAGAAGGTGGTGGTGAGTTGCCTTCTTCAACCGCTGCAGTCCTTCATGTGTAGGTACTCCCACTGTGCTGGTAGGGAGGGAGTTGCAGGATTTTACCCCAGTGACAGGGAAGGAACGGTGATATATTTCCAAGTCGGGGTGGTGAGTGACTTGCGGGGAAGCTCCAGGTGGTGGGGTTCCCAGGTATCTGCTGCTCTGGTCCTTCTCGATGGTAGTCGTCGTGGGTTTGAAAGGTGCTGTCTAAGGAACCTTGGGGAGTTACTGCTGTGCATCTTGTAGATGGTGCACACGGCTGCCACTGTTTGTTGGTCGTGGAGGGTTTGAATATTTGTGGAAGGAGGAGCAATCAAGCGGGCTGCTTTGTTCTGGATGGTGTCGAGCTTCTTGAGTGTTGTTGGAGCTGTATTCATCCAGTAAAGTGGAGAGTATTCCATTACACTCCTGACTTGTGCCTTGTAGATGGCGGACAGGCTTTGGGGGGTCAGGAGGTGAGTTACTCGTCGTAGGATTCCTAGTCTTTGACCTGCTCTGGTAGCCACAGTATTAATGTGGCTAGTCCAGTTCAGTTTCTGATCAATGGTAACCCCAGGATGTGGATTGTGGGGGATTCAGCAATGGTAATGTCATTGAATGTCAAGGGGTGATGGTTAGATCCTCTCTTATAGGACATGGTCATTGCCTGGCACTTGTGTGGTGTGAATGTAATTTGCCACTTGTCAGCCCAAGCCTGCAGCCCTGCTACATTTGGACATGGACTGCTTCATTATCTGAGGAGTCACGAATAGTGCTGAACATTGTCGAGTCATCTGCAACATCCCCACTTCTGATCTTATGATGGAAGGGAGGTAATTGATGAAGCAGCTGAAGCTGGTTGGGCATAGGACACTACCCTGTGGAACTCCTGCAGTGATGCTTCTGTGGGTCAGACCTGCCTTCAGATGATGAACTCCAGAGGCAGGAGATGGTTAACTTCAATAGTCTCCTGAGCACCCATTCCAAATTTCCTATGCAAAATAGTTCTAACTGGCTTACCCATTTTCCTTAACGACTCTGAAATTCACTGTCATCATTAGGGCTGAGAGTTCAACATATTAACTAACACCTTTAGGGGTCTTGAATACTTCACCAACACACCATCTCAGGTTTGTCTCCTTGAAAGCAGCTTAGCAGGGATAATTTTATCTTTGGCCAATGGTATAAATAGGGTGATGTTGAATTGGCTGTCAATTGACTTTGAAAGGAAAAATTAGATGAGGTATGTGATCTGCATCAAATTCTATAATGCCAATTTTATACCATCAGCCAAAGTTCTTGGAGGTACCTGGAGATGTAAAAGGACTGCTGCATTGAAACAGATCCAATTTCCATTACCGGGATGACCAAAATACGGCTTGTGGACTTTCCACTTTTCAAGAGAAGGCCTAAACGTACCGAAGATATTTGGAGAGGTAAGGTATTCTTTTGAAGAGGTTTAAGGACACCTTTGAGAGACATCAAATGCCCTTTGAGTTTGTTAATAGTAGACATTAATATTTGTAAAATTGGGTAAACTGATTGAAACGCCCAAGCCATCACGGCATTTAAATACCACGAATTGTGAAGCTGTCAAGGTATGTTAATTACTTGACCTTTATATAGATTGAAATAAAATCAGTGCGTGATATTTCACTCTGGCCAGGATTCTCCGAGCTCCCGCGCCGCAATCGCGCCCGGCACAGGGGCGGAGAATGGGGCGTCAGACCCGCAATGCCTTTGCGCGATTCTCTGGTGACCGGAGAATCGGCGCCAGCTGCGCGCACGCAGTCGATGCGGCGCCGGTCGGGGGCCATTGAAAGAGGCCCCCATGGCGATTCTCTGCGCTCGACCGGCCAAGTTCCCTCCGGCGTGGTTCTCGTATGGTTCCACCCGGCGGGAGCTCGACGTCATGGCTGGGGTGGCCATCCTGGTGAGGGGTGAGGGGATCATTCTCCAGGGGGGGCCTCCACGACTGCCAGGCCCGCGATCAGGGGCCACCGATCGGTGGGCACATGCGATCTGGGAGGGGCCTACCTTCTTCGGCGCCGGCCCGCTGTGTGGGTCCGCGGCGCCGGCCCGCTGTGTGGGTCCGCTATGTTTCACTGGGGCGCCGGCGCAGTCGGCCGCCGCACGCATGCGTGGACCCACGGCAGGAAGTGCTGGTCCCCTATCAGCAGTAGGAGCTGCGCGGCGCACGCCGGGGACCTGCTAGCTCCCTTAAAACGGAGAATCACCCTGGACATTTTAGAAAAAAGTCCAGAGTGATTCGCGCCCATTTTCTGGCTGGCATGGGGACATAGCCCCATTATTGGAGAATCCCGGCCTCTGTCTATTGACATAAATCTAAGGGTTATCATTATACAATATGTGCTACACAGATTGGTTCCACAACTTATCATTATCACACTGGACTATCTATTGCAGAGGCCATCCTTCCAGTATTGGCCTCATTGCATCAGAATGATGGCACCATCTCCTTGGACAGAAGGCGATGGGACTCCTCCAGTCGGCCTTGCTGTCTGAAGAGGGATGCTGTCACCTCTTCCTGATATCCGCGACTCTGCCTTTGCAGCTACATCAGCAAGGGATGATCGTACCCAGGGGTTTGTCATCGGCCTGAGACTGAGCAAGGTACTGGGGTCCAGTATCCCTCTGAGTGCTGAATTCCGGGGGCGTCCTTGCCTCCACCTGCTGTGGATCTTCAGGTGTGAGGCTGTCACCTGTGAGTAACCCAGTTGTTGGCAGGGGAAGGGACGGCAGGTGAGTGGTAGGCTTTCAAAAGTGTGTTCACCAGGGTTCAGGATAAGCACGTTCTTTTTAGAGTGAAGGACAAGGCTGATAGAAGTAGGGAACCCTGGATTACTCAGAATATTGAGGCCCTGGTCAAAAAGAAGAAAAAGGCATTCGACATGTATAGGCAGCTGGGATCAAGTGGATCCCTTGAAGAGTATAGAGGTTGTTGGAGTAGAGTTAAAATAAAAATCAAGAGGGCAAAAACGGGAGATGAGATTGCTTTGGCACATAAGGCAAAGGAGAATCCAAAGAGGTTCTACAAATACATAAAGGGCAAAAGAGTAACTAAGGAAAGAGTAGGGTCTCTTAAGGATCTACAAAGTCATCCATGTGCGAATCCACAAGAGATGGGTGAGATCCAAATGAATATCTCTCATCGGTATTTATTGTTGATAAAGGCATGGATGTTAGGGAACTTGGGGAAATAAATAGTGATGTCTTGAGGAGTGTACACATTGCAGAGAAGGAGGTGCTGGAAGTTTCAAAGTGCATCAAGGTAGATAAATTCTCTGGACCTAACGTAATGTATCCCAGGACATTGTAGGAGGCTAGGGAGGAAATTACAGGTCCCCGAGCAGAGATATTTGAATCATCGACAGCCACAGGTGAGGTGCCTGAAGATGGGGGGAGCAAATATTGTGCCTTTGTTTAAAAAGGGCCGTAGGGAAAGCCTGGGAACTACAGACCGATGAGCCTAACATCAGTGGTGGGTAAGTTGTTAGAAGGTATTCTGAGAAACAGGATCTACAGGCATTTAGAGAACCAGGAACTGATTAGGGACAGTCAGTATGGCTTTGTGAGTGAAGTTTGATTGAGTTTTTTGAAGGGATAACCAAGAAGGTAGATGAGGGCAATGCAGTCGATTTTGTCTACATGGACTTTAGCAAGGCCTTTGACAAGGTACTGCATGGTAGGTTGTTGCATAAGCTTAAATCTCACCGATCCAGGGTAAGGGAGCCAATTGGATACAAAATTGGCTTGACGACAGAAGACAAAGGGTGGTTGTGGAGGGTTGTTTTTCAAACTGGAGGCCTGTGACCAGCGGTGTGCCTCGGGGATCAGTGCTGGGTCCACTTTTATTTGTTATTTATATTAATGCTTTGGATGAGAATTTAGGAGGCATGGTTAGTAAGTTTGCAGATGACACCACGATTTGTGGCATAGTGGACACTGAAGAAGGTTATCCAGGATTGTAACAGGATCTTGATCAATTGGGCCAGTGGGCCGATGAATGGCAGATGGAGTTTAATTTAGATAAAAGTAAGGCGGCGTGGTGGCGCAGTGGTTAGCCCTGTTGCCTCACGGAACTGAGGACCCAGGTTCGATTCTGGGCCTGGGTCACTGTCCGTGTGGAGTTTGCACATTCTCCCCGTGTCTGCGTGGGTCTCACCACTAAAACCCAAAGATGTGCAGGGTAGGTGGGTTAGCCACGTTAAATTGCCCCTTCACTGGAAAAAAAGAATTGGGTACACTAAATTTAAAAAAAAATAATGGGAGGGATTCTCCGAAATGGAGGCAGAGTGTTTGAACCGTCGTGAACGCTGTTGAGGTTCACGACGGTGCGAAACGGCCCCTATCCCGACCGATTCAGGGCCCGATAATGGGCTAGGAGCAGCGCCGCGTCATTTACGCGCGCCAGGCTGCGGAAGAAAGGAGGTCCTCCTTCAGAGAGGCCGGCCCGACGATCGGTGGGCACCGATCGCGGGCCAGACCCCATTTGAGCCCCCCCCCCCCCCGGTGCAGGATCCCCCCTCGCCCCCCCGCAGGGGGAACCTGCCATTTTGGGCAGGCCGCTTGGCCCATCCGGGCCGGAGAATTGCGGCGGTACCGGTGAATCGCCATTTTGGCTATCTCGGGCAATTCACTGTACCGCGCCACGCAAAACACGTTTGTGCCGATCTGG
This sequence comes from Scyliorhinus torazame, assembly GCF_047496885.1. Lineage (NCBI taxonomy): Eukaryota > Metazoa > Chordata > Chondrichthyes > Carcharhiniformes > Scyliorhinidae > Scyliorhinus > Scyliorhinus torazame. The sequence continues at coordinate 158,390,238 of NC_092709.1, read as the reverse complement.
CCGCTTCCGTGAATCGCGGGAGGGCGTCGGACCAGCGTCGCGGGAAAATTTGGCGACCCATGCGATTCTCCCAACCGACGCGGGAGCGGAGAATCGCGCCCAATAATTTAGATAAATGTTAGGTAATGCATTTTGGTAGATTGAATCCGAGCAGGACCTACTCAGTTAATGATAGCGTGTTGGGAGAGTTATAAAACAAAGAAATCTAGGAGTACAATTTAGGGTTAGGATTCTCCGATTTGAAGACTAAATGCTGACGCCAGCGTGGGAACAGTGTTGTTTTACGCCAGAAAAAACGCCGCAAAAGCTGCACCGATCCTCCGTCTGGTGGGGGGCTAGTAGATGCGCAGCATAAAGCCCCCAGCTTTACCTGCAGATGGGGCCTGAGAATTGCCGGGTCCGTGGCCACGCATGCGCATGGCGGAAACCTGCAGTGGCCGCGCCGTACAACAAGGCGCTGGTTGTGCCCGGATCCGGCCTGCCACATACTGTCCCCCAATAACCCCCATCGCCACCCCAGACCACCCCCCACCAGTGCCCCCAGCCCCAGACAAAGCCCCCCCTGCCCGCGGAACGGCTCCCTCATGACTGTGGCGGCGCAGGACTCAGTCCGCAGCCACCACGCCAGGTTCACAAAAAAAAATAGCATGAGTGACTCATGCCGTCAGGAACTCGGCCCATCGGGGGCAGAGCATTAGGGGAGGGCCTCAGGTGACGCCCTGAGGCCATCCATATGGTGTGCGCCGTACGCAAAGGAGGCGGAGAATAACAAAACCGGCGTCGCCCCCGATTTTGGTGCATACGGGGATTCTACGGCCGATCGCCGAATGTGATTTTGGCATCGCCGACCGTAAAATCCCACCCCATAGCTCCTTGAAAGTGGAGTCACAGGTGGACAGGTTGGTGAAGAAGGCATTCGGCATGCTTGGCATCATTGGTCAGAACATTGAATACAGGAATTGGGACGTCTAGTTGAAGTTGTACAAGACATTAGTAAGGCCACATTCGGAATACTGTGTACAGTTCTGGTCACCCAATTATAGGAAGGACATTATTAAACAAGAAATAGTGCTGAAAGGATTTACTCGGATGCCCCCAGGACTTGATGGTTTAAGCCATAAGGAGAGGCTGGATAGACTGGGACTTTTTTCCCTGGAGTGTGGGAGGGTTTGGGGTGATCTTATTGAGGTCTTTAAAATAATGATTGCCATAGATAAGGTAGATAGTCAACATCTTTCCCCAAAGGTAGGGGAGTCTAAAACTAGAGGACATAGGTTTAAGGTGAGAGGAGAAAGATACAAAAGGGTCCAGAGGGGCAATCTTTTCACACAGAGGGTGGTGAGTGTCTGGAACGAGTTGCCAAAGGCAGTAGTAGAGAAGGGTACAATTTTATATTTTAAAAAGCATTTAGACAGTTATATGGGTAAGATGGGTATAGTGGGATATGGGCCAAATGCGGGCAATTGGGACTAGCTCAGTGGTAGAAACTGGGCAGCATGGACAAATTGGGGCCGAAAGGCCTGTTTCCGTGGTGTAAACCTCTGTGACTCTATGACGCTAACTCTGCCTACTACTTACTCCCACCAAGGTGTGAGTATCTGCGCTAGTGGAGGTTGTGGGTAAAAGCTATGACATCACTTCTATGCTGGTCTCCGAGATGTCTCCCTCGAGGATGCTCTGGTCTGTGGTGTCCAGGGGCAGCAAGAATGGTCCGGGCTGGACCATTGATTGACTTGCAATCAAAGGGGGTTCTGTACCAGCCAGCCTCGAACAGATTAGCAGAGCAGTTCAAACATTCAAGTCTGCAAAGAGGAAGCAACCTAACAGATCGCTACGCCTCAAGTTGGATCATAGAATAAACAGAATCATGGAATCCCTACAGTGCAGAAGAAGACCATTCAGTCCATCGCGTCTGCACCGATCCTCTGAAAGAGCGCCGTACCTAGGCCAAGTACCCCGCCATATCCCCACCCCACCTAACCTTTGGACTCTAAGGGGCAATTTAGCGTGACAAATCCACCTAACCTTCGGACAACTTTCTTCTCTCATATAATATTATACCCCATACCACCATTGGAGTCACACGAATAGAGTTAGTAATGGGTTGTTGCCTCCGGACCTAATTATAATAATAATCTTTATTCGTGCCACAAGTTCATAAGTAGGCTTCCATTAACACTGCAATGATTATCAGTCTTCACAGTGGAAGACACCAGTGGGATGCAGAGCTCCAGGAGAACCAGGGGGCAGTGGTGAGTGTAGTGATCATTACTAAGGAAAAGGTTCTGGGTAAACTGAAAGGTCTGAAGGTGGATAAGTCACCTGAATCCAATGGACTACACCCCATGATCCTAAAAGAGGTAACTGAGGAAATTGTGGAGGCATTAGTGATGGTCTTTCAGGAATCAGTGGATGCAGGAAGGGTCCCAGAGGACTGGAAGGTGGCTAATGTAACACCACTGTTTAAGAAGGGAGGGAGGCAGAAGACGGGAAATTATAGGCCGGTCAGCCTGACTTCGGTCATTGGTAAGATTTTAGAGTCTGTTATTAAAGATGTGATCGCGAAGCACTTGGAAGTGCATGGTAAAATAGGACTGAGTCAGCACAGCTTTGTCAAAGGGAGGTCGTGTCTGACAAATCTGTTAGAGTTCTTTGAGGAGGTAACAAGGAAGTTAAGCAAAGGAGAACCAGTGGGTGTGATTTATTTAGATTTCCAAAAAGGTCTTTGACATAGGAGACTGTTAAATAAGTTAAAAGCCCATGATGTTAAGGGTAAGATCCTGGCATGGATAGAGGATTGGCTGACTGGCAGAAGACAGAGAGTGGGGATAAAGGGGTCTTTTTCAGAATGGCAGCCAGTGACTCATGGTGTGCCTCAGGGGTCTGTGCTGGGACCACAAATTTGTACAATGTACATTAATGATCTGGAAGAAGGTACTGAAGGCACTGTTGCTAAATTTGCAGATGATACAAAGATATGTAGAGGGAGAGGTAGTATTGAGGAACCAAGGGGGCTGCAGAAGGACGTGGGCAAGCCAGGGGAGTGGGAAATTAAGTGGCAAATGAAATACAATGTGAAAAAGTGTGAGGTTATGCACTTTGGAAGGAGGAATTTAGGCATAGACTATTTTCTAAATCGGAAATTTCCGAAGGCTTCGGAAATCAGAAGGAAAAAGGGACTTGGGAGTTCTTGTTCACGATTCTCTTAAGGTTAATGTGCAGGTTCAGTCGGCAGTTAAGAAGGCAAATGCAATGTCAGCATTCATGTCAAGAGGGCTAGAATACAAGACCAGGGATGTGCTTCTGAGGCTATACAAGGCTCTGGTCAGACCCCATTTGGAGTATTGTGAGCAGTTTTGGGCCCCGTATCTGAGGAAGAATGTGCTGACCTTGGAAAGGGCCCAGAGGAGATCCACAAGAATGATCCCTGGAATGAAGAACTTGTCGTATGAGGAACGTTTGAGGACTCTGGGTCTGTACTCATTGGAGTTTAGAACGATGAGAGGGGATCTTATTGAAACTTACAAGATACTGCAAGGCCTGGATAGCGTGGACATGGAGAGGATGTTTCCACTTGTAGGAAAAACGAGAACCAGAGGACACAATCTCAGACTAACGGATGATCCTTTAAAACAGAGATGAGGAGGAATTTCTTCAGCCAGAGGGCGGTGAATCTGTGGAACTCTTTGCCGCAGAAGGCTGTGGAGGCCAATTCACTGAGTGTCTTTAAGACTGAGATAGATAGGTTCATGATTAATAAGGGGATCAGGGGTTATGGGGAGAAGGCAGGAGAATGGGGATGATCAGCCATGATTGAATGGGAGAGCAGACTTGATGGGCCGAGTGGCCTAATTCTGCTCCTATGTCTTATGGTCTTATGAATTTACTGTGAAAAATCCTCTAGTTGCCACATTCCGGCGCCTGCTCGAGGGATGATTCAGAATGTCCAAATTACCTAACAACACGTCTTTCGTTTCTTGTGGGAGGAAACCGGAGCACCCGGAGGAAACCCACGCAGACACGTTAGACTTTGTTTTCCTTAATTTGACGGGGAGCTTGGAGGCACGGCAGACCTCCCAAAAGTAGGACCATGATTTGGTGACCGGGTCCATGTGAGAAACTTCGGATCTGGCCCACTGTTGTTACCTGGCATAAATGTGGTGAAGTCTGGTCCAGTCTCATACATGGTGGACTTGCAAGGCAGACGAGTGGAGAAGCACATAGACCATTTAAGGAGCTGAGAGGCCACAACCCCAATGGTGGAACAGGCGGAATCAGCTGGCATTACCAGCGCAGTCCATGGTGGAGCTGGAACCGAGGGAACCAGACAGCTCCATAGAGGCCTCAAGATGACCCCTGAGGGAGCTGGAGAAGGGGACACCCCCAAAGTACTGATCGAATCCTTGAGCCAACCTCCTGCTGTTGACAAACTCACTGGTGGAGGAGACGGTTGACTGATGCGGTCCACCAGCCCTAAGAAGACACCTGAAGATTAACCCTATAAAGGAAAGTTATGGACAGGTGTGGAACCTGTACCCCGGTGAGAACCAGCGTATGTGGAATTTGTGTGTGTGCTGTCTGTACCCAAGTGAGAATTGGTGTCAGTGAGAATCAGTGTGTGTGGAACCTGTACCTTTTGATCCACATGCAGAGCATTTCCTTCTGGCTGTGAAGCAGATGTGGTGGTCCACAGCTCCTCTACGTTTTTCTCCGTTTTGTATGCAGAATTTGTTTCTCTTTCACTGCATCAATTCTGCTCCATTTCTCTTGCCTTACTGAAGGCTAGTGGTTTGGGGCTGGATTCCTCGGTCCCCAGCCATGCGTTTGTCAGAGGCACACCGTTCACTAGCAGCAGTTAGTCAACATCTTCATCTGTCGACTCATGACCCCATGTGCTCTAGCGTTGTCTACAACCTGCAATATTGTACATCAGAGTGTGCAGAACCCCAAATAAGCTGATGTATCAGCTTTTCATCTCTTTCCTTGAGTCAACATTTTGTGATTACATTTTTCAATCTCATTCGGAACTTTTCAACAAGTTCACCCGGTTCCAGCCTCAGGCTTTGAAATTCACACCGGTGGATTCGATGGTTTGACTTTGGCTCGAGATGTGTGCTGAATTTCTCAAAGAAAAAGTGGGGGTGGCACAGCGGCGCAGTAGTTAGCACTGCTGCTTCACAGCGCGAGGACGCAGTTCAATCCCAGCCCCAGGTCACTGTCCGTGTGGAGTTTGCACATTCTCCCCGTGTTTGCGTGGGTCTCACCCCACAACCCAAAGATGTGTCGGGTAGGTAGATTGGCCACGCTAAATTGCCCCTTAATTGGAAAAAAATGATTGGGTAATCTAAATTTAGAAAAGAAAAAGTGGGTTTTTGCGCATTGCACCTTTTAACCTTCAACCTTTTCTCTGCTGCCCACAAAATAATAGAACTAATAGAACTTAGAACATAGAACGATACAGCGCAGTACAGGCCCTTCGGCCCACGATGTTGCACCGAAACAAAAGCCATCTAACCTACACTATGCCATTATCATCCATATGTTTATCCAATAAACTTTTAAATGCCCTCAATGTTGGCGAGTTCACTACTGTAGCAGGTAGGGCATTCCACGGCCTCACTAATCTTTTCCTCGTCACATTTTCTTGCCTTTTAGAAAGCTACTGGATGTCAGCCTGCACTTTTTTTTAAACTTCTCAAATACCTTGATAACATCATTAGCTTCCCAATTCATCATGGACTGGACCTATGCATTCATTTTTGCAATAGTAACCGTTTCACTTTTGTATGATTCACTTAGTTGTTGTATGTGTGGCACTAAATCAGGGTGATTTTTCTCAATCTTATTCGATATTAAGGGTGCGATTCTCTGGAAAGATTTCTAAGTGTGGTACAAGCGGGAACAGCCGCGAGCTTCCCGGCGCTCGGCCCAGCAAGGCGGGCAAAGCTATTCAATGTTAATTGTGATGTGGAGGTGCCGGTGTTAGACTGGGGTGGGCAGAGTAAGAAGTCTTACAACTCCAGGTTAAAGTCCAACAGATTTGTTTTGAATCACTAGCTTTCGGAGCACAACTCCTTCCTCAGGTGAATGAAGAGGTGGGTTCCACAACCACATATATAGACAAAGTCAATGATGCCGATAATGGTACCACCATTATACATGAGAACACCACCCAATAGTTACGCGGTACATACTCGTGTGACTCGGCCAACATTGTCTACCTCATACATTGCAGGAAAGGATGTCCCGAAACGTGGTACATTGGCGAGACCATGCAGATGCTGCGACAACGGATGAATGGGCATCGCGCAACAATCGCCAGGCAGGAATGTTCCCTTCCAGTTGGGGAACACTTCAGTAGTCAAGGGCATTCAGCCTCTGATCTTCGGATAAGCGTTCTCCAAGGCGGCCTTCAGGACGCTCGACAACGCAGAATCGGTGAGCAGAAACTTATCGGCAAGTTCCGCACACATGAGCACGGCCTCAACCGGGACCTTGGATTCATGTCACATTACATTCACCCCCCAGCATCTGGCCTGGGCTTGCGAAATTCTACCAACTGTCCTGGCTTGAGACAATTCACACCTCTTTAACCTGTGATTATCACACTCTCCAGTTGCTCGGTCTGGACCTGTAAAGACTTAATTACCTGCAAAGACTCGCATTCAAAGTATCGTCTTGCATCATTGACTTTGTCTATATATGTGTTTCTGGAACCCACCTCTTCATTCATCTGAGGAAGGAGCTGTGCTCCGAAAGCTAGTGATTCAAAATAAACCTGTTGGACTTTAACCTGATGTTGTAAGACTGCTTACTGTGACATTAATTGGTCCATTTAATGAGGCCCCTCTGGCTCCTTGCCGCAAATGAAGGCTCACCAGTCGATAAGCCGGCCCCGCGCTCGCCAGCCCCCCGCTAACAAGGTCGAGCAGCACTGAAACAGCTCTTGCTCAGCCAGCCCCAGCCAACCCGCAACAATGGCACCCAGGAGACCGGCCCCAAGTTCTGGCCAGGCTCCTAGACGTAGTGGAGGCCAGGATGGATGTCCTGATCCCCCGAGAGTTATGGGGGTCTATCACAGGGCAGCCAATGCTGCATGGGCGAGGTGGTGGTGGCTGTGAGTGGCAGGAGTGTGACCAGGAGGAATGGCCCAATGCCTGAAAAAGGTCAACGACCTACACCGGGCAGCACGAGTGAATCGGCCCCCAAGACATTTCTGACACCCATGCAAGCATCTACCCCCCCAACTCTCCACGCAACCCTACCCTCCCTCTATTCCCCTCTCCCTTCAACACCCCCCAAACCTCTCTCCACCCGCTCTCCCTTCCCCACCCAACCCTTCCTTCAACCACCCCCCCCCCCCCACAACTGTGAATCACACGTGGCTAACGATGCCCTCTCTGTGTCTCCTCAGGAGAAGCTCTCCCACAACCATGGGGCGAGGGCCCAGACTGGCAGATGGGTGCCGGACATAAGAATCCTCACCTCCTTCGAGGAATGGACGCTGGAGGTGACAGAGGACAGAGTGGTCACCAACGCGGAGGCTGGCAGATGCCGCGGAGATGAGGAACCACCAGGCTCCACCCAGAGGACCTGTCAAGCATGAGTTGCTATTGCCTTACTGACTGTCCCATCCCTCCCACTGACCGCATGTCCATTCTCCCACAGATCATCCAGCCGACTCTGCTGGCCCATCCCGAATCGCCCCCCTCTCCATCCTCCCAGGAGAACACCTTGGAGGAGATCTCCAAAGAAGACACAATCGAGGCATCATAGTTGTCATCCCAACCCTCCACCAGCCCAAATACACTCACCTCGGTGGGACATGTTAGTGGTCAGGCTTCTGGGGCACAATCTGGTGAGCACTACACTGCTGTTGATGCACAACAGGTGGGGGAGGAACCCCCAGGCGAGACAGCAGTCGGATGTCTGCTGGATCCCAGGACCCAGCTGGCTCCCAGCCTGATGCTGAGCCGATGGAGGATGTAATCCCGGAGCACCATCGAGAGAGTGGGGAATTGTTACACATAATAAATACTCTTATGCAGAACCAGTATGATGCCTCTGTCACTTTCCTCCGTATTGCACCACAAAGCGGGTGACCCTCAGGGCGGTCTACTGGAGTTCACCACTGGAGCAGACGAGGCATTGGAACAACATCTTGAGGAGTCTGATGCACTGCTCAATGACAGCCCGGTTGCCACGTGGGCATCGTTGTACCAGGTCTCCGCTTCGGTCTCCGGCCTCCATACTGGTGACATTAGCCAGGTCCTCAGTGGATATCCCCAGGAGCCAGCCGCCCACCCTGGGGTGCCCCTCGAAGAGGGCGGGGATGACTGACTGCCCCTGGATGTAGCTACCTTGGACAGCTGTCGTGGGCCGACTGCCCCAGGATGTAGCTCCCTGGGAAACTGCACACATGTGCATAATCTTCATTTGGTAGTCGCACAGGAATTGGATGTTCAGAGAGTGGAACCCCTTTCTGTTAGCAGAGGGCACCCCAGATGGCAGGTGAGCACAAGACAACATGCGTTCCATCTATTTCCCCCTGGACCTGAGGCATCCTGGGGATGGCAGAAAAACCTGCTGCCCGGGCATTTTGCTGGGCCTGGTCCATGTCAAAGTTGATGTAGTTTTCCGCCTGGGCAATCAGGGCATCCGTGATCTGCCGGATGCACCTTTGGCCTGTGGCCAGCGAGATACCACACAGGTCCCCGGTGGAGCGCTAGAATGATCCTGAGGCGTAAAGGTTCAAAGCTGCGGTGACCTTGACAGCCACCGGGAGCAGGTGTCCGCCTATTCCATGTGGTGCCAGGTCTGCAAGGACATGCTGCATCGTCTGCTTGTTGAGGTGGAGCTTCCTCAGGCACATGCTGTCCGTCATCTATTCAAACGACCGCGATGCTTGTTCACCCTAGGCCGTCGTGGGACTCCCCCACTGGGTCCCTCCCTGGCCTGATAGGCAGCCGGGTCCTCAGGGTGAGGGGAGGGGTCTGGCACATTGTATCTGTAGGCGCTGTTGCCGCTGCCGTCTCCGGCATCTGTCTGGCCAGCCTAGCAGCAGCACCACGAGGGCAAGTTCTGGGTCCAAAATCCCTGCTATAGCGTTCAATATCTGTAAGGCATTGAGAGAGGGTGTTAGACTGACAGATAGCGATGGCTCACACCCCAGGACTCCCCATTCCCCCATTGATGCACCCTTCACCCCCAAACCCAGAAAACCCTACAGACACACACCCAGCCTTAGCGGGCCTCCCTCACCGGACCCACACCATGTACCCCGGACACCCGCACCTGGACCAGGCACTGTTCCCCTCCCCGTGGCACTCACCCACCCTCCGACTGTGGACATGTCCCCAGAGCTGTGTCCCATCCCCTGGGTGTTCGGATGTTGGCTGCTGTGTGTGTGGTGTTGCCTCCCACAGTGTTCAGGTACACTGTCCCGGCATCGTGGTCTGATTGGGGTGCTGGGTAATGACTGCCACATGCTACATGACCCGCCCACCCACGTGAAGTGCTCACTTAACCACGATTGCCAATTTCCTATTACCAACAGCCTTCAGCCATATGGCCAGGGGTCTTCGCATTCGTGGGGGTTATGAGTCATCGGTGGGGCAGACGGGCAGGGACAAGGGTTGCCCCCTTAACTGGTACACCTGATCCAAGGCTTGGCATGGCGACGCACGAGATTGCCCCCTGGTTCCCTCCTCGTTTGTCCCCCAGCATCTCACGCCCACCATCCCATGGCACCCCACACCTGCTGAGGGCTCCCTCCGCCAACACCCCCCCGAGGTGTGGGGTGTAGGCCCAGCACCCTCAGGTTCTTTGCCTATGAGCAAAGATATCTACTCACCTCCTCGGCTCCCCGCAGAATCCCTTCCGCCGGGTTCACGTTTTTAAAAAGGAGTACTAATTGGTGCCAGCGTGATTAAACGCTGGGGAGGCCGATGAATGATGTAAGGTCGTCGGATATAGGGTGGCTCTCATTAATTGAATGGAAATAGGGCTTCATTAATGCTAATTGGTTTCGCCTCGGGGAGTGGGCCGGTTGCATCACACACTCTGGCGCGGTTCTCATTTTCAGGCTCTCTCGCTATTCACACCCTCAATGTTTGAGTCTTACTCACAGACAACCATTGCCAACATGCTATATCTCCTGGTTACCATACGCTCGAAACAATTGCACTTTTGGAAACAACATTCTGGAGGTTAAATTGAGTGCATTTGTTACAAGCGCTGATGGACTGATACACTGTTACTTGGCACTTAACTGCAGTGCAGCTGTAAATGTAACACCCTTGGCGTACATTCAGATAACAATTAGTTCCGAACTCTTTACGAATAATATAATAATATACACACAAGTAATCCTTTTCACTCCATGATGTTGTGCACAGCTTTCTGATTCCTATAACCCACTTTACAATTTAAAAATCTACTGCAAGGTGTGTTGATGATTCTATGTATTCTTTATTTCCTTTATACAGGATCCTTGTTTAAACAAGGACAATCTCTGTAGTTTCTGCTAGCTTCTTCTGGTAATGGGTAATAAAAGGTGCAAACTATTGAACTCTACCAGCATGGATTGATCTCCACTGTACAAATAGTGTTATAGATTGCAGTCACATACATTTTCAAACACAGTTTTGACTGTTGCGTGTTCCACTGAAATCAATGTTACTCCTGTTTGGAGAGCAGGAGACACCATTCAAGTGCAGTCAGCCAAAAAAAGCTAAAGCATTTTTAGACCCATCCTCTGGTGCAAAAACCCCAGCAAGCCATCCCCTTACCTAATTAAATGCCCCCTTGCCACCAAACCTCCAGGTGGAAGGGCACAATATTCCTCCTGGAAGAGGAAAAAATGTAACAGTTCCACAATTATAAGTAAGTATAATAGCTGCCTGGTTAGATGGTAATCATCCTTCAAATAGAAATGTTCTCACATTTTATTCAATGTGTGCTGCTGCATTTGTAGCATAATAAGAGCCCCTCGATTTAAATAACAAGCTAAATACTTTTTAATACTGTCTGTGGCTGGCACTGAGTCGGGCATGACTAGGCCACTGAATTGCCCCCTTTGTTTCAGTTTTCATATATAAATGTAACAGACGACTTCCGGTGGCGGCTATGAAGGAGTAAGTCACACATTTGGTGGCTCCCGCTCGGGTCGGACTTTTGGACCTTTCCCCCCCCCCCCCCCCCCCGATTTTCTACCGAACTTGAATTGTAAAACTGATGACAGAGGCAATTGTGTACTGAATTCCCACATCGGTGCATGGAGAGAAGGACTAGAAGTGCTCGTAAAGGCAGAAACAGAAAGACAGAGAAGGCTTGGGCTGAAGCTGCAGCGGGAGACAGCATGGCGGAGGACCGGATCTCTGGTTTGTCGACTCAGCGGTCAACGGAGCAGCTGATGCAAGTTATTCAGGAAGGCTTTGCTAAGCAGAAACGGGACTGCTTGGACCCGATAAAAGAGTTGATTGAGAGGCTGGAGATTAGATTGGACGCCCAAGATCGGGCGATCCAGAAGGTAGAGTAAGCGCCGGCTGAGCAGGAGGAACATCAAACTGCGGTGGAGTTGGAGGTGGGAATGTTGAGAGACCAGCAGAAGAAGCTCCTGGAGAAGGTGGAGGACCTAGGGAATAGGTCCCGCCGGCAGAACTTGAGAATCGTTGGTCACCCGTCTCTGGGTCACGTACGAGGAACAGCACTTTTATTTCCAGTCGCCTGAGGAAGCGCTGGACTTTGTGAAAAGGAAAGGACTGGTGGTGGACTGAGAACCTTTGAACTGTGCTGCAGTGTTCATGTTTATTTTTCTTTTAGCTTCTCTGTTCTTTAAAAAAAAGTTTCTCGTTTTTCGTTTTGTGGAAGCTCTTTGTAATGCCTTCTGTATTGATTTGGGACCAGTGGCAGAGCTCAGTGAGTTAGGGTTTTCATTTGCACTGTTGGGGGATGGAGGTGTGTTTGTTTAGATTTTGGTGTTTTTCTGTCGGGCAATTGTGTGGGATTGTTTGATGTTGGAGTATGTTTGTATGAGTGGGGGGTGGGAGAGGGAACAATAGGTGGAAGACTATCCGGCACCAGGGATGGGGGCCACCAAGCTAGCTGGGCGGGCTAGCTCACGGAAGCGCAGTGGGGGGTGTGCATATGTTCGGTTTATCAAAGGGGCTGGGTTACAGAGTGTTGTTACTAGGGGGTGGGGAAATGTTCTGCTGACGAGGGACGGACTTGGGCCAAGGGGCAGAGAGGAGGTTGGGGGTGGAGGCTGCCTGGGGGCGGGCCGGTGGAGGCGAGGAGCATGGGCTGGAGGTGGGCCCAAAAAAGGGGATGGCTGATCAGCGGAGGGGGGGGGCAATGAGCCCCCCAACTAGGCTGATCACCTGGAATGTTTGAGGGTTAAATGGGCCGGTCAAGAGGGCACGTATGTTCGCGCATCTTAGGGGACTGAAGGCGGACGTGGTAATATTGCAGGAGATGCACCTTAGAGGAACTGACCAGATTAGATTGAGGAAAGGCTGGGTCAGTCAGGTCTTTCACTCGGGACTGGATTCAAAGACTAGAGGGGTCGCGATCCTGATCAATAAGCGGGTGGTGTTTGAAGCGGGTAGAATAGTTTTGGATGTGGGAGGTCGGTACATTATAGTCAGTGGAAAACTGGAGGGGGTGCAGGTGGTATTAGTAAATGTGTATGTATCGGTCGGAACCTCCTACGGGGCCGGAGGGGATGAGGCACTTCTTGGGGGGGGGGGCTGAATTTCCCAAAGGTGGACAGGGAGCTGGTAGAAGGGCTGGGGGCCCCGATCGGGTTGGAAGAGATAGTGGAGGGTCTGAAGGCCATGCAGTCGGGTAAAGCCCCGGGCCGGACGGGTACCCAGTGGAGTTTTATAAAAAGTTCTCTGGGATATTGGGGCCGGTGTTGATGAGGATGTTCAATGAGGCAAGGGAAAGAGGGGTGCCGCCCACGACGATGTCACAGGCCACGATTTCGCTGATTCTGAAGCGGGACAAGAACCCGGAGCTGTGTGGGTCCTACAGGCCGATATCCTTGTTGAATGTGGACGCCAAACTGCTGGCCAAAGTTTAGTCCTCCAGGATTGAGGATTGCGTTCCGGGCGGTATTGGGGAGGACCAGACGGGGTTTGTTAAGGGTAGGCAGTTGGTGGTCACTGTAAGAAGGCTGTTAAATGTGACCATGATGCCCCCGGAAGGTAGAGAGGTGGAGGTAATGATCGCAATGGATGCAGAAAAGGCTTTTGATCGGGTAGAATGGGATTATCTGTGGGAGGTACTGGGACGGTTCGGATTTGGGCGGGGCTTTATTTACTGGGTCAGGTTGCTGTATCAGGCTCCAGTGGCAAGTGTACGGACGAATAGGACAACATCGGACTATTTTAAACTGCACCGGGGGACGAGACAGGGATGCCCCCTCTCCCCACTGTTGTGCGCGCTAGCTATAGAGCCGTTGGCAACTGCTCTGAGGGCCTTAAGGGGCTGGAAGGGGCTGGTCTGGGGAGTGGGGGTGGGGGGGGGGGGGGGGGGTGGGGGGGGTGGGGGGGGGGGGTGGAGCACAGTGTCTCGCTTTATGCAGCCAACCTGCTTCTGTATGCATTGGACCCATTAGAGGGGATGGAAGAAATCAGGAGGATGCTAGGGGAATTTGGCTGGTTTTTGGGGTATCAGCTAAATTTGGGGAAAAGTGAGATGTTTGCGGTCCAGGCGAGGGGACAGGAGAGGCGATTGGGGGAGCTGCCGTTTGGATTAGTAGGGGGAGCTTAAGGTACCTAGGCATTCAAGTGGCGCGGGAATGGGACCGGCTGCATAAATTGAATCTGGCCCGGCTAGTGGACCAAATGAAGGATGATTTTCGGAGATGGGACGCGCTCCCGTTGTCATTAGCTGGAAGGGTGCAGACGATGAAGATGACGGTCCTCCCGAGATTCCTGTTTGTGTTTCAATGTCTCCCCATCTTTATTCCGCGGCCCTTTTTTAAATGGGTCAACAAAGCGGGTAAGGAAGGTAATGGTTGAGCGGATTCGGGGAGAGGGCAGGCTGGCGCTGCCAAATTTTAGTAACTATTTCTGGGCGGCGAATATAGCCATGATCAGGAAGTGGGTGGTAGGGGAGGGTTCGGCATGGAAGCGTATGGAGGCGGCTTCATGCAAGGGCACCAGTTTGGGGGCGTTGGTAACTGCGCCTCTGCCATTCCCGCCGGCATGGTGTAGCCACCTGGGTTGGCCAATTCCCGATGTAAAATGGAGAACAGCAAAGGCTGAAGGAAAATTCAATCAAAACATCTAAGGTAAACAAAGCCAAGCCAGACTCCTCGGCGCCAGCACAAAAGAGGTTAACGGACACCTAAAGATCGCCCATCAATCAGGGAACCACTCCAGTATTGGAGAAATCGAACCAAGCGATTGGAACGAAATCCAATCACTTGAAACCAGGTATGGGGTCCACCCCGAAAGGCGGGAAGCCCCTGGGCACTATAAAGTAAGGCCCTGAAGTTCAAATCGGCCTTCTTGACAGGGTTACTCAACAACACGAACCAACCCTTGACAGTGACCTGTCCAGCTTCCGCCAAAAGAACGTAAGTCTCAAGTCAACACTCGCTACAAGATAGGCGCTCCTAGCTACCAGTCCATACCAGCTTTGAATCCCGCAGACTCAGAACCCGAACGAAAGGCCATTTGTTCCCCAGACCTGGTGGGCCAGTCCGAAGCTAAGTATTGGCCTGTTAGTGATAGAAGTAGCTTAGAAAGTAGAGTTTATGCATGAGTAGATTTGACTGTGTGTAAATAAATGTGCTTTGATTTGAATCTTACTAATTGGTGTACTGAGTTATTGATCATTACTTGAACTTGAACCTCGTGGCGGTATCATAAAGATACCTGGCGACTCTAGAGCAAAGGTTATAAAACAGAGCCAATTGAACCAACCAAAAGTTAGCAACAACGGTACTCCACCAGCCCCATAGTGGTGGCGGCCCTGAAAATCTGGGGGCAATGGAGGAGACATGTGGGAGGAGAGGGAGTATCGGTCTGGTCCCCAATCTGTAATAATCACTGGTTTACCCCGGGAAGTATGGATGGTGGGTTCCGAATATGGCGGAGAGCAGGGAGTAATTGGCACTAAAGGACAGGCAGGCTATCACACGGGATATTAAACCAAGATAGTAACAGACACTATGATTGATCCCACAGAACCCCAGAAGCCCCAGAGAAGAGAAGAGAAGAGAAAAGAAAGAGGAAGAACCATGAGGACATCCTCCGTATTGCTCATCACCATAATGGACATTTGGTTGCGCGCGAACGCGAACCCCCTGACCCCAAACCCCCCCAGCCGTTAATGATTCACTTCCCCACAGTACCCAGAGCCCAGTCACAAGCGACACCACACCATCTTGGTGTGACAGGTTTATAACCTGGTACTCCCTGTCCTGCTTGACAGAATCCCTACTAGTATTGGCGATACTCTGCTGCATCGTGCAGACTATTCGTCTGAGGAAATGGAGAAGGAGAGCCTACCGCGCTCACACCCCGGTATATAGGCTAAGATCCCCTATTTTCAGATATGACCAGACCCCTGACCCCCCGCAATCTATAATAAAGAACATTCGGTTACGTTTCTTGTGAATAAAGAAATGTGTTTGATGAGCGATTGTACAATCCTGAGCTTGACTGCCAAACCAGGAAAATGTGAATAATGCTGCTATGATTTTGGTTGTATAGTTTAGGAAGATAGTATGATTGAATGTTTGAGTGAGTGTAGCTTACTAAGGACAGTTAGAGGTACCGTTTTTCTTATTTTGTAATGCATGTCCCTGTTTTGACATAGCGCCACTTAGAATTGTCAGTTAAAATTTTCTTGCAGTTATGGTCAGTGTAGAGGCCATAAAAGAGTGCTCGCCGGGTCAGGGAATGAAGAACAACGCAGTTATGTGATCCTTCACGCTTCGCGATAGGATCACAAGGAAGGAGTGTAGCCACCTGGGTTGGCCAATTCCCGATGTAAAACGGAGAACAGAAAAGGCTGAAGGGAAATTCAGCCAACGCAAGCAGAAACTAGCAGGTGCAAGTTTACTGTGTATTAGACTCTGCAAAAGCCCAGACAGCATCGATACCAGCAACCATCTGCACAATAATGTAGCGGCCATCTGCATACTAATGAGCGATCCCCGGGAAGAATCAAAACATCTAAGGTAAACAAAGCCAAGCCAGACTCCTCGGCGCCAGCACAAAAGAGGTTAACGGACACCTAAAGACCACCCATCGATCAGGGAACCACTCCAGTATTGGAGAAATCGAACCAAGCGATTAGAACAAAGTCCAATCACTTGAAATCAGGTATGGGGTCCGCCCCGAAAGGTGGAAGCCCCTGGGCACTATAAAGTAAGGCCCCCAAGTTCAAATCGGCCTTCTTGACAGGATTACTCAACAACGCGAACCAACCCTTTACAGTGACCTGTCCAGCTGCCGCCAAAAGAACGTAAGTCTCAAGTCAACGCTTGCTACGAGCCAATTGAACCAACCAAAAGTTAGCAACAAGGGTACTCCACCAGCCCCATAGTGGTGGCGGCCCTGAGAGTCTGGGGGCAATGGAGGATACATGTGGGAGCAGTGGGAGCATCGGCCTGGTCCCCAATCTGTAATAATCACTGCTTTACCCCGGGAAGTATGGATGGTGGGTTCCAAATATGGCGGAGAGCAGGGATTGAGAGGATGGGGGATATGTTTATAGCGGGGAGCTTTCCGAGTATGCGGGCGCTGGAGGAGAAGTTTAAGTTGGCGAGGGGAAACAAATTCAGGTACCTGTAGGTTGGGACTTCCTACGTAAACAGGTGTCAACTTTCCTGCTCCTACTGCTAAGGGGGATTTAGGACAGGGTAGTTTCCAGAGGGTGGGTAGGAGAAGGGAGCATCTCGGATATTTACAAGGAACTTATGTGGTCAGAGGAGACGCAGACCGAGGAGCTGAAGCGCAAGTGGGAGGAGGAGCTGGGAGGAGAGATAGAGGATGGTCTATGGGCGGACGTGTTGAGTAGAGTCAACGCGTCCGCAACATGTGCCAGGCTCAGCCTGATACAATTCAAGGTCGTTCACCGGGCTCACATGACACTGGCCCGGATGAGAAGATTCTTTGGGGTGGAAGACAGGTGTGCAAAATGTGCGGGAGGACCAACGAACCATGTCCACATGTTCTGGGCATGTCCGAAGCTTAGGGGATTTTGGCAGGGGTTTGCAGATGTCATGTCCACAGTGTTAAAAACAAGGGTGGCACTGAGTCCAGAGGTGGCGATTTTCAGGGTGTCGGAAGACCAACAAATCCAGGAGGAGAAAGAGGCAGACGTTCTAGCCTTTGCTTCCCTGGTAGCCCGGAGACAGATATTATTAGCTTGGAGGGACTGAAAGCTCCCAAAGTCGGAGACCTGGCTACCGGACATGGCTAGCTTTCCCTGTTTGGAGAAAATCAAGTTCGCTTTGAGAGGGTCACTGTTAGGGTTCACCCGGAGGTGGCAACCGTTCGTCGACTTCTTCGTGGAAAATTAATCGTCAGCAGAAGGGGGGGTGGGGGGGGGCGGGGGTTAGTTTAGCTTAAAGTAGGGGGTTAATAAAGGTGGGACCTGGAAGGGAGGGAGACAGCTTTTGCACTATGTTTATAGTTTCATGTACATTATTTATTGTGTTGTTGTTATAATACCAAAAAATACCTCAATAAAATGTTTATTAAAAAAAAAAATGTAAGAAGCGTTCCGGGTGCGGCGATGACCATCTAAGTCGCACGTTTCAGCACCTCCCGTTATAACGGACTTTTGGGCTCTTATCAGGAGCCCCAACGGCAATTTTCGAAGGCTAAACCCACTGTGAGGCGACATAGAAGGGAGTCCCCCCGGATGTGAATGGACAGAAGAGATAATAGCGACCAGATTGTGGCGGATCCTCTGGAGCAGCGGCAAAGAAAGGAAGTGAGAAGCAAGATGGCGGCGGAGGGCGGCCAGTTGGTATGGGGCCTGGAACAGCAGGAGTTCCTCCGGCGATGTGTGGAGGAGCTCAAGAAGGAGGTGCTGGCGCCGATGCTGCAGGCGATTGAGGGGTTAAAGGAGGCGCAGAAGACCCAAGAGATGGAGCTCCGTGGAGTGAAGGCAAAAGCTGCCGAAAACGAGGACGAGATACAGGGCTTGGTGGTGAAGACGGAGACGCACGAGGCAATGCATAAGAAGTGTATGGAGACTGGAAGCCCTGGAAAATAGCTCGAGGAGGAAGAACTTAAGAATCTATGGTCTTCCCGAAGGGGCAGAGGGAGCGGACGTTGGGGCGTATGTGAGCACGATGCTCCATACCTTAATGGGAGCTGAGGCCCCGACGGGCCCCCTGGAAGTGGAGGGAGCATACCGAGTCCTCGTGAGAAGAGCAAAGTCGGGAGAAATACCTCGAGCAATAGTGGTGAGGTTCCACCGCTACAAGGACAGGGAGATGGTCCTGAGATGGGCGAAAAAGACACGGAGCAGCAGGTGGGAGAACGCGGTGATCCGCGTGTATCAGGATTGGAGTGCGGAGGTGGCGAGAAGGAGGGCGATTTTCAATCGGGCCAAGGCGGTGCTCCACAAGAGGAAAGTGAAATTCGGAATGTTGCAGCCGGCAAGACTGTGGGTTACACACCAGGGTAAACACCACTACTTTGAGACGGCAGAGGAGGCGTGGACATTTATTGAAGAGGAGAAGTTGGACTAGATTTGAGAATGAGTGTTTGAAATGAAGTAGCGAGGTGGTGGCAAGGGACTGTAAATCAGATGGGGGCAAATTTTCTTTCCCCTCGAAGGGGGGGGACACGAAGAAATTTGGGCGCCGGTGGGGAAGGGGAGGGGGAAGGAGAGAGGGAGCTGCGCCATCAGGGGTGGGGCCGAGAGGGAAGCGCGGGCTTTGTTCCCGCGCTATGGAAATTGTGGCGGGAAAAGGGGGCGCAGGAAGGAGGGGGCCTCACATAATGGGAGGCTAAGAATAAACGGGGGAAGCTGAGGTCAGCCAGAGTTTGCTGACTTCCGGAAGCAATATGGGGGGAGCAACTAAGCTAGAGCGGGATCTAGCGGGGGGGGGGGGGGTTAACTGGGTTGCTGCTGCTAAGGGGAAGGGGGAGCTGTTACGCGATGGGATGGTCGGGACGGGAGGGCACCGTCCGGGGATAAGCGGGTGCATGGGAACCGGGTGAGGAGCTGGTCTAAAAAGGGGATGGCTAGTCGACGAGGGGGGGGGTGGGGGTAAAGAGCCCCCCAACCCGGTTGATCACGTGGAACGTGAGAGGGTTGAATGGGCCGATTAAGAGGGCAAGGGTATTTGCGCACCTAAAGAAACTAAAGGCAGACGTGGTCATGCTTCAGGAGACGCACCTGAAACTGGCGGATCAGGTCAGATTAAGAAAAGGATGGGTGGGACAGGTATTCCACTCGGGCTTGGATGCGAAAAATAGAGGGGTGGCAATACGAGTGGGGCAACGGGTATCGTTTGAGGCGAAGACCACAGTGGTGGACAGTGGGGGTAGATACGTGATGGTGAGTGGCAGATTGCAAGGTGAGGCGGTGGTGCTGGTGAACGTATATGCCCCGAACTGGGATGATGCGAACTTTATGAAGCGTATGCTGGGGCGCATCCCGGACCTGGAGACGGGAAAGTTGGTAATGGGGGGAACTTTAACACGGTGCTGGACCCAGGGCTGGACCGGTCCAGATCTAGGACCGGGAGGAGGCCGGCAGCGGCCAAGGTGCTTAAGGGCTTTATGGAGCAGATGGGAGGAGTGGATCCCTGGAGATTTACCAGACCAAGGAGTAAAGAGTTTTCCTTCTTCTCCCATGTCCACAAAGTGTACTCCCGGATAGACTTCTTTGTCCTGGGAAGGGCGCTGATCCCGAAGGTGGCAGGAACGGAGGATTCGGCTATAGCCATTTCAGATCATGCCCCACATTGGGTAGATCTGGAAGTAGGAGAGGAAAAGGAGCAGCGCCCACTCTGGAGATTAGATATGGGACTGTTGGCGGACGAGGGGGTATGTGTAAGGGTGAGGGGATGTATTGAAACGCCTAGAGATCAATGATGACGGAGAGGTCCAGGTGGGAGTGGTCTGGGAGGCGCTGAAGGTGGTGGTTAGAGGGGAGCTGATCTCCATAAGGGCCCATAAGGGGAAACAAGAGGGTAAAGAAAGGGAGAGATTGTTGGGGGAGATTTTGAGGGTGGATAGGCAATATGCGGAGGCTCCAGATGAAGGGCTATACAGGGAAAGACGGAGATTGCACACTGACTTTGACTTGTTGACCAAGGGTAAGGCGGAGGCACAATGGAGGAAGGCACAGGGAGTGCAGTATGAATATGGAGAGAAGGCGAGCCAGCTGCTGGCCCAACAACTTAGGAAGAGGGGGGCGGCGAGAGAGTTCGGAGGGGTTAGAGACGAGGAGGGAAAGATGGAACGGGGAGCGGAGAGGGTGAACGGGGTGTTTAAGGTATTTTACGAGAGGCTATATAAGGCTCAACCCACGGAAGGGAAAGAGGGAATGATGCGTTTCCTAGACCAGCTGGAGTTCCCGAAGGTTGAGGAACAGGAGATGACTGGACTGGGAGCGCAGATTGAGGTGGAGGAGGTGGTAAAAGGAATTGGGAACATGCAGGCAGGGAAGGCCCCGGGACCGGATGGATTCCTGGTGGAGTTCTATAGGAAATACGTGGACCTGCTGGCCCCACTTCTGACGAGAACCTTTAATGAGGCTAGGGAAAAGGGGACACTACCCCCGACGATGTCGGAGGCGACGATATCGCTGATCCTGAAAAGAGACAAAGACCCGCTGCAGTGCGGGTCATACAGACCTATTTCCCTCTTGAACGTAGATGCCAAGCTTTTGGCCAAGGTGATGGTGACGAGGATAGAGGACTGTGTCCCCGAGGTGGTGCATGATGATCAAACGGGGTTTGTTAAAGGGAGGCAAGTGAATGCTAACATACGGAGGCTGTTGGGGGTGATGATGATGCCCCCATCGGAGGGGGAGGCGGAGATAGTGGTGGCGATGGATGCAGAGAAAGCATTTGATAGAGTAGAGTGGGACTACCTGTGGGAAGTACTGAGGAGATTTGGATTTGGAGAGGGGTTCATTAGATGGGTTCAGCTCCTGTAGAGGACCCCGGTGGCAAGTGTGATTACAAATAGGCAACGATCTGACCACTTCCGACTATATAGGGGTACAAGACAGGGATGTCCCCTGTCCCCGTTACTGTTTGCGTTGGCAATTGAGCCATTGGCCATAGCGCTGAGGGGCTCTAGGAAGTGGAGGGGGGGTACTTAGAGGAGGAGAAGAGCATCGGGTGTCATACGCGGATGATTTGTTGTTGTATGTCGCGGACCCAGTGGAGGGGATGCCTGAGATAATGCAGACACTCAGGGAGTTTGGAGAATTTTCAGGATATAAATTGAATATGGGGAAGAGTGAACTGTTTGTGATGCACCCCGGGGAACAGGGCAGGGGAATAGACGATTTACCGTTGAGGAGGGTAAGAAGAGATTTCCGGTATTTAGGGATCCAGGTGGCCAGGAATTGGGGAACCTTGCATAAGCTTAACTTGGCACGACTGGTAGAGCAGATGGAAGAGGACTTTAGGAGGTGGGACATGGCGCCCCTGTCATTGGCAGGCAGGGTGCAGGCGGTTAAAATGGTGGTCCTTCCGAGGATTCTTTTGTGTTCCAGTGCCAGTGAAAATGGGAGGAGGAGCTGGGGGAAGAGATTGAGGCGGGGCTGTGGGCAGATGCCCTAAGTAGGGTAAACTCTTCGTCCTCGTGTGCCAGGCTCAGCCTGATACAATTCAAGGTTCTACACAGGGCGCATATGACGGGAGCTAGGCTGAGTAGGTTTTTTGGAGTGGAAGATAGGTGCGGGAGATGCGCGGGACGCCCGGCGAACACACCCACATGTTTTGGTCATGTCCGGTATTGCATGGGTTCTGGGTGGTTGTGGCAAAAGTGATCTCGAAGGTGGTGGGGGTCCGGGTCAAACCAAGCTGGGGGTTGGCTATATTTGGGGTTGCAGATGAGCCGGGAGTGCAGGAGGCGAGAGAGGCCGACGTGTTGGCCTTTGCGTCCCTAGTAGCCCGGCGAAGGAGTTTACTTATGTGGAAAGAAGCTAAGCCCCTGGGTGTGGAGGCCTGGATCAACGACATGGCAGGGTTTATAAAAC
This sequence comes from Scyliorhinus torazame, assembly GCF_047496885.1. Taxonomy (NCBI): domain Eukaryota; kingdom Metazoa; phylum Chordata; class Chondrichthyes; order Carcharhiniformes; family Scyliorhinidae; genus Scyliorhinus; species Scyliorhinus torazame. The sequence goes on along the minus strand of NC_092709.1, from coordinate 158,368,035 downwards.
TGGAGCGGATAAAATATGCATTAAGAGGTTCGGCTCAGGGGTTCACCGGGCGGTGGCAACCATTCCTCGACTATCTCGCAGAGCGATAAGGGAAAATAGGAAAGGCAGCAGCAGCAGCCCAGGTGGGGGGGGGGGGGGGGGGGGGGGGTTGGGGGGGGGGGCTCATTTGGGTCTTCAGGGGTTTTATGTGTGTGTTTATATATTAGTTATTTATATTTGATTTCACAAAGTTACTATCTTAGTTATTATTTCTGTTGTTTCTTATTTTGTTATTGGCAGTTGCCGATAGTTAGCATATTATTTATTTAAAAACGATCAATGTATATATTATTACAAAGTTGTAAAATGGGAAATTTTTGTTTGATCGAAAAACTTTAATAAAATATATATATATTTTTTAAATGTAACAGAGACATTAGGACATGATCATTTCACCTTGTCAATGGAGAAGAAGGCGTGGAAACAATAATTGTTTAAACATATCCGCCAAGATTTAAATAACGACAATGTTAGACTGTGGGTGCAATTCAGTCAAAGGATTTCTATGTCCGGTTTCGGGGGCCTTTAGCGGGGTGTTTCTGGGCACCAATGGCACTTTATCGCTTTTTGTGGCCTCGGCGAGGAACTCCCTGTTGAGACTGCACTTACATCTATTCACGGATTTTTAAAGGCAGGCCTGATCTTTCAACACCGCTGAGCGACCCTACCGTGGCTTCCAGGGACCCCCTACCGTCACTTCACCCAACTTACCTTGAGCACCTTCTCACCCCACCTCTTATGGGCAAGACACCACCAGGCCCGATCCCTGGCATGGGCAACCTGGCACTTGGGCACCTTGCCACTGCCAGCCCTGCCCAATGCCCAACCACCTGAGGGTCTAAAATGGCCCCCCTCCCGGTGCCTTTAGGAATTGTCCACGTTTGTGTGGACCAGTACTATACTGCTCCCTGGCGAGGTCTCCCAGGCAGAACCAGTGAATCCCGGGCCCAGGAGAATTCAGCAAATGCGTATTTACTGACACCAAGTTGGGCACAACGAGACCATTGAATTGCGCCCTTTGTTTCAGTTTTCATATATAAATGTAACAGAGACATTCGGACATGATTATTTCATCTTGTTAAAGGAAAGAGGAATGCTATCGGGGGAATGCAACTGTCATTTCGTACATCTCACTATTTTGCGATTATGCAAGTTGAAATAATTTGATTCTGTACTATGAATGCGAATGAACATCATAATCAGAGTAAGGAAGCAAATGCATTCAGTTTCCGGACAAGCCCTTGAGTGTATCTTGAGCTTAATTATGATACCTGGTCCTCATTTCGTAGATGCTTTTTAAATTTTTGTTCAATGATTTTGCATATCGCACATACATTGACATTAACATTTAAAGTGATTGTATTAACATGATCTGTCTATGTACTGAGCAGTTATTAATCCTATATTAAAAAAGAGCCATCGTGAGTTCTCAGTTAACACATTAATGGTAATATGCTCACTTCCTGCTGCATTAAACTAAAACCTATCATTAAATAACAGTCTGTAACTAGTCATAGAGTTTACACCGATCAATTTCTTTCCTCTTCCTAAATTTCCATCAGTAACAGTTTCTATCCACAGATGCTGCCCGACACCCTGAGTATTTCCAGCATTTTCTGTTTTTTATTTCAAATTTCCAACATCTGCAGTATTTTGCTTTCATGCTGAACCAGAGAAAGGATTCCAATGATTCCCCACTGTATCCCCAGCATTCCTCCAGGAGAGCTGCCAGTCGCCTGCTGGAATCATGACAGGAGACCCATGGAAATCCAACATTGGAGGTATTCTTCAGTGTGAGGAGAAACTCGACCGGTACCAATTGCAAAACAGGAGATACACATTTCCTGTGCGCCGCTGACTTAATCTTGAAGATAGGAATTACTTTGAAAAAGTATTGAGTTTTCATGCATGCAAATGTATTGGAATAGGAACCCGTCACCAGATGTTGTGAGGCCCAACCCGCTGCAGCAACACCAATGACTCAATCTTTACATGTCAACCCTACTATCAGGAAATCGAGATTTCAGCTCCTGCCTAATTATTCTCCCCACCTGCTACTACATTTCCCAGCCTTACAGGTCACATTAACTATCACCTTCGGGATTTGCTTTTTGACCCTCATTCAAGGTGCTTCCAGTCTCTTACATTTCAATAGCCAGAAATAGCTAACGTACTCATGGTTTCATCTGATGACTGTACAATATATCAGGGGTTTTCAAACTCAGGGTTGCGATTCGCGGGTGGGTCGTGGGCAGTTTTCGACGGGTCGTGGCGCTCGGTCACGGCGTTCCTGATTGCAGGAGGAACACCCAATTGCCGCGACCGGCTTTTAAAACTGCTGGCAGTGATGGACTTTTGAGATTGCTGGCCATCCCGCACATGCGCAACCCACCCACGACATCGCAGGCTATAAAGCAAGGCCAAGCAGAATATCTGGGGCTGGACCATCTCTACCCGATGATCTGAACAAGTTCTATGCCCGCTTTGAGCAGTCAGCCAATGCATCAGTGCCACTCGCCCCAACAGCCCTGGACAGAGCCATACCCATTAATACAGCCTCAGAGGTAAGAGCTGCCTTCTTGAAAGTGAATCCGCGGAAAGCGACGGGTCCCGACGGAATTCCTGGGTGAGCACTCAGAGCCTGCGCAGACCAGCTGGCGAGTGTATTCGCAGATATCCTCTACACCTCACTCCTCCGCTCTGAGGTCCCCACCTCCTTCAAGAAGACCACCATAATACCAGTACCAAAGAAGAACAAGGTAGCCTGCCTCAACGACTACTGACCGGTGGCCCTGACGTCTGCTATCATGAAATGATTCCAGCGGCTAGTCATGAGATGGATTGCTGCCAACCTCCCAGACAGTCTCGATCCACTATCACCGCAACCGGTCCACAGCAGATGCTAACTCCCTGGCTCTACAATCAACACTCAAACACCTCAACAACAAGGGCACCGTCTTCAACACCATTATCCCGACAAGACTAATAATAAAACTCTTTAATCTTGGTCTTGACCCCTCCCTGTGCAGCGGGATCCTTAACTTCTTCACCAACAGACCGCAATCTGTCAAGATAGGCAACAGCACATCCTCCACAATAGTCCTCAATACCGGGGCCCCACAAGGATGTGTGCGCAGTCCTCTCCTGTACTCCCTATACGCAAGATTTAATTCCAACTCAATCTATAAGTTTGCGGATGATATGACTGTGGTGGGCTGTATCTCAAACAACGATGAATCAGACTACAAAAGGGAGATAAATCACTTGGTTGCATGGTGTACCGAAAACAACCTCTCTCTCTAAATGTTGGAAAGACCAAGGAACTGATCATCGACTTCAGGAAGCGCAGCACAACACACACTCCTGTCTGCATCAATGGCTCCGAAGTGGAGATGGTCGATAGATTTAAGTTCCTGTGGGTCACCATCACCAACAGTCTGTCCTGGTCCACTCATGTTGATGCAACAGTCAAAAAGCCCAACAACATCTCTACATCCTACAGCAGCTAAAGAAATTTGGCATGTCTGCATCGACTCTCACAAACCTCTACAGATGTGCCATAGAGAGCATCCTATCCAGCTGCATCACAGCTTAGTATGGCAACTGCTCAGTCCAAGATCGCAAGAATCTGCAGACTGTGGTGAACTCAGCCCAGCACATCACACCAGCTTGCCACCCCCACATTGATTCTGTATAAACCTCCCACTGCCTCAGGAAGGCAGACAGAATTATCAGAGACCCCTCCCACCCAGGGTTTGCCTTCTTCCAGACCCTTCCATCAGGCAGAAGGTACAGAAGTCTGAAGTCCTGCACATTTAGACATAGGAACAGCTTCTTCCCCACAGCTACAAGACTCCTCAACGACCCTCCCTCGGACTGATCTGTTCCCTGTAAGAACACTATTCACGACGCCTTATGCTGCTCTTACTCATGTATTTGCTTTGTTTGGCCCCTTGTTCCACACTGTAACCAATCACTGTTTGTCGATGTACCATTTGTCAATGTTCTCTATTGATTATTCTCTTTGTCTACTATGTACGTCCTGTGTTCGTTCCCTCGGCCGCAGAAAAATACTTTTCACTGTACTTCGGTACATGTGACAATAAATCAAATCAAATCAAATCAAATGCCTGCTGGATCAGGCAATGCGCAGGCCCGGAGCCCAGTGGGGTGAGCCGCTTCCTCCTGATGTTAGAGTGCAATCCAGGGCCAGTTTTTTTCAGCAAACAAGGGAGTCCTTGATGCACTATCAATTACGACGGGACGAGGGTGGAGAGTAATTGAGGCTTTATTACGCAGAGATGTGTAGCCTCCCACAGCTGCTGCCGAAATGGCTGCAGCTCGGAGAGCACACAAATTTATACTCCGCCTACTGGGCGTAGTGGCGGACCTACATTTTTGGGGCCCTGAAGCTTGAACTGATATGGGGGCCCCTTCGCAACCAGCAACGAGGTCTGGGTAACCACTGTTATCTTCTTCAATGGGGTTGTTCCACGACAGATCACCACAAATTTTTTTAAAATGTAACCACTACATCTCAGATTTTGATTAAAATTGCTGTACTGGATTATCTCACATGTCAAAGTCACTGGTCTGAATAAAAAATTCCTATGCCTTATAGTTTTCGAGTTATGGGGGGATGAAAATTAGGGAAATGTTATATACATGCATGATGCATCATAGAATGATGAAATAAAATATAGAAAAGACCACAGTCAATATAATCTTTTATTTTAGACACCTATAAGAATACATACTACATGAAGCACATTTTACAAAATACTCTTTTTTCTGTTTTTTCTAGCAACATATTCACGTACAGTTTTGTCATACGAGAGCTTCCTTGCAATGTCATTTTCTAGAGACAATATGCATAAAGAATTTAAGCGATCTTCAGTCGTGGTAGACCGAAATTTGTTCTTTATAAAGGATAGCTTTGAAAAATGTATTTCTGCTTCACAGCTCTTGATAGGCATTGTCAAGTACAGCTTAAGCGCAGTAGTTATATCGGGGAACACTTCAATTAGGAGTTGCTCACAAATAAGCTGAAGAACATCTGCACATTGCATTTTAGATGGGGTGTTTTCTTCTGTGTACTGGGATTTCCTAAGGTGCAAATATTATTTGAACTGGTAACACTCGTTTACTCATTTGTGGTCAATATCATCTTTGTAATACGATATTAGAAGTTTAATACTGTCCTCATCAATTTCAGAATTGTTCACCAATTCTGAGAGGAACTTGAACCTTTTCGCAATCTGCTCATATGGGCCAATCCTCTTGTGTAACTGGATTATCAAGCAGTCATAGAGTTAATATAGAACTTCTATCCTAAATTTGTCAGCTCCTCTCAAAGAAGCAATACCACTTGTTCCATCTGAAAATGTCCTTGTAACAATGCGTTTGGAAGCATCAGAATAACTTGAGGTGATATCTTCACACAAACCTTTTGCTTCTGATTCATAGTGTGCAATCCTATCGGCTGAATTTTCTCTGAGTTCTTTAACAAACAAAAGTAAATATGATAGCAGAAGATAACCTTCAAATACATCAAAACCAGGGGTTTGGAGTTTTTTACTTGTTTTGTTGAAACGCTCCAGCACTTCTTCCCAAACGACTGTTAAAATAGCATATTCCAGCTTTACCAACTTGTGGTATAAATTCTTTGCATCTCGTTTGCATTCAGGCTTCTCTTCTGAGTCTTCAAAAATATGTTTGAGAGTCTGTAAAATACCCATGTATCCATTTTTAATTGCCCGGACTGCTTCATAGAGTGCAGACCATCTAGTTACACTTAAGCTCTTTAGAGAAAAATGTAGATTGCCCTGCATGTTTAAAATCCCCCATCTTTGTGGAGATACAGAAAAGAAAACATACAGCTCCTGCAAAATGCCAAAATAGTCAACAACTTCAGGCACAGTAGACACTGCCTTTTCTCCAACAAGGTTAAGTGAATGGGCTGCACATGGTACATAGTCTGCGTACCTGTTAATGTTTTTAAAGAGTGCTTGCAGCCCTTTCTCCGAGCCCTTCATGTTAGATGCATTATCGTAGGACTGACCACGAATCTTTTCAAGTGAAAGCTTATGTTCACCCAGGACTGGTATTTTGTTGAACAAGGTCGTGGATGAATGGTTTTCTATCGGTAAAAATGTTAAAATTCTCTCACAGGGTTTTCCATTATAGCAGTATCGAACCACAATTACTAGCTGGTCAACATGTGTCAGGTCAGGCGTAGAGTCAACAATAATAGAGTAGTATTTGGTGTCTAGGTTGTTGATTTGATTCACAATTTCATCTTGCACATGTTTTCCCATGATTTCTATCAATTCTTCATACACGGGTTTGGATAGGTAAGTAGCATTTACTTTTTCATTTTTACATTTCTCGAGATGTTCATGTAAAAATGGGTCGAACTCTGCAATAAGTTCAAAGGCCCCCATGAAGTTTCCATTATTTGGTGAGCCCCACTTCTCCTCATGACCTCTAAATGCCAAACCTCTTTCACTTAAAAACTTGATAACAGTTACAACTCTTTTCAGTACTTCAAAATAGTACTGTATGGTTTTTCTCATCTGTTCTTCAAGTTGCTGATCCACAGTATTTTTATTTGACTTTCTTGTTATCCAACACAACATCGCCCTCTTATGTTCCATGCTGTCTTCATGATTCTCCAGAGTTCTGAGTACATTCATCCAGTCAGAAAACCCACCTGTTGTAAGTGATGTTTGGCATTTAGAAAAGAGTTTGCAAACAAAACAGTATTTACAGCCTTTGCTCTTTGAGTAAACTAACCAGGATCTCATCACAGTCTGGCCATTTCTCAATCTTTTTTCAAAATATTTGTTTGAGAAACTTCTGTTTTGCTCCTTGTAAACCTGCTTGATTCGGTATATACATCATCTGTTTTTTTTATTTTGAAAATACCTATGTCTTGCATTCGACAATTCTGCATGAAATCATTATCAACAGTTATGGGCCAGTTGTCGAGGTCACTGTATTCTTTGAAATCACTGAATTTGCTTCCTGTTTCATGTTTCTGCTCAGTCTCTGCTTGTTCCGTGGTACTTTCATGTTGACCACTGTGATCGTCATCTGTGTCAAAAGCGTCAACAGTGGGTTGAATATTGCTAGAAAGAGCTCCCACGGTTTGTGCACTATCACTGGCTTCAGTGGTGTTTGCTTGGCTTGCTTCAACTGTAGGTGTTGACAAACTTGACATTGCAAAATAGTTTGTTAGTTTTTGACATTTAGAAATTTTGTCAGATCGATTTTCATTGAGTTTGCGTTTTTGGTATCCACTTAAGTACTTTCGTGAACTCATTGTTATACCTCTAAGGTCGTGATCTCTGTTAAAAAGGGAAAAAATTACATTAGCCACAGCAGAACAGCCAACTTACCAAGACACTCCACCTTTACAACATCTGTGCTACTGACTCTCAAACTTTGGGATTGTTGAAATATATACAACAAAAAAGTAATCAATTTGAGTTGTGCGACTATTGTCGCATGCTTTGAAAGGAAAAAACTTTTAGGTCTACTTTCTGAGAAAGGTTTTTTTTTAAAAACCCTTCTCAGAAAGTAAAGTGCCATTTTTTAAGATTTATAATAAATAAGCTAAATAAGCTAAACTAGGCTATGTTCAAGCTAGCCTATGCTAGGCTAGACTAAGTTAGGCAAGACAAGGCCACCAAAACTCTCAGGCTAAGGTAATGTAACACAATTTTACCTTTATTTGAACACTTTTCACAATAAACACCTGTAATTTAACACAAATTCACCCTTTTATTACTTTTTCATAAATACTTGTAATATAGTATTAGCCTAGGCTAAGCGGTCGTAGCCTACCTTCCGTTCACCTCTTCATAAAAACAATAGGCTTAGGCTAATCTAACACTATTTCACCTTTACTACTTACCTTACTTTTCTAAATATAACATTTATTTTTGAGTAGGGGTAATTAAATATTGTATCCTTATGAACACTTTATTGAAAAGAATTCTTGTCTAGATTGCTATCACGAGTGCTATCACGTTGAAAATTCACGTTAGCATTGTGATTGCCTTTTCAACGGCTCCCCTTTATTGTTACGACACGTCATCTACTGTTTGTATTTCTGTCATAAATGTTAATAGTGTTTTAAATTATTTATAATTATTTTATATTAAATATATTTAGAATGAAACATCCTTAATTTGAACGTTTTTTCGTTTACTGCTAGCCTACATGATACTTTAATAACCTTTTCATTTTAACAATTATTTTATATTGCATTACACTATATTATTAATATTATTATTTTTTAAAAACCCCTTCTCATACAGTTGACCCAAACTTTTTAAGCAATGTGGACTAAAGTCACTTCTGTGGCCCCTCCGGGATTAGGGGCACTGAAGCTTAAGCTTCATTAGTTTCATAGTAGATCCACCCCTGACTGGTCGGAGCCAGCAGGCAGGGATCTAACCCCGTACCTGTAGTACAGGGGCCTTACTGTAATACCCCTCATATGCGGTATATACAATACAACAGTGGTGACGACCACATTCACCCCCTGTTAAAAAAGAGTCCAGCAGGGGTGGTGGAAAACTATTTACATTCAGGTGTTTAACATTTTAAGGAAAAGTTTACAAATTCAGACGATCGGTCGCCTTGATCCGTCGTTGCGAGTGCCGCAGTTCTGGTGGCAATTTCGGCGTCGGTTCGGTCATCGGTGACTCCGGGAGCGTGGCGGCCTCATCTTCATCCCCGGGTGGGACCAAGGGGAGGACGGATCGTCCTGGAGCGGGGGCTGTGGTGGGGTGCGCTGGGGGGAGGGAGTGTGGCGCCGGGGCAGAGGGGGGGGGGGGACCCAGCTGGTGCCAGGTCCCTGAGGGAGACTGTGTATTGGCGGCCGTTGGGGTATGCTACGTAGGCGTACTACGGGTTCGCGTGAAGTAGCTGTACCCTCTCAACCAACGGGTCCGCCTTGTGTAGCCGCACGTGCTTGCGGAGGAGAACGGGTCCTGGAGCTGCCAGCCACGTTGAGAGCGAAACCCCGGAGGTGGTCTTCATGGGGAAGGCAAAGAGATGTTCATGGGGAGTTTTGTTAGACGCAGTGCAAAGGAGCGACCGAATGGAGTGAAGTGCGTTGGGGAGGACCTTCTGCCAGCGGGAGGCCGGGAGATTTCTCGACCGTAGGGCCAGCTGGACAGCCTTCCAGACCGTCCCATTCTCCCCCTCCACCTGCCCGTTTCCCTGGGGGTTGTAGCTGGTCGTCCTGCTCGAGGCAATACCCCTGTTGAGCAGTTACTGGCGCAGCTCATCGCTCATCGCTGAGGAACCCCGGTCGCTGTGGACGTAGGCGGGGAAACCGAACAGAGCGAAGATGGTGTTGAGGGCTTTGATGTTGGTGGCAGACGTCATATCGGGGCATGGGACGGTAAAGGGGAATCTGGAATATTCGTCGACCACATGAAGAAAGTACGTGTTTCAGTCGGTGGAGTGGAGGGGCCCTTTGAAGTCCACACTGATGCGTTCAAAGGGGCAGGAGGCCTTCACCGGGCGCGCACGGTCTGGCCGGTAGAAGTGCGGTTTACATTCCGCGCAGACCTGGCAGTCTCTGGTGATAGCCCTGACTTCCTCGATGGAGTAGGGCAGATTGCGGGCCTTTATGAAGTGATAAAAGCGGGTGACCCCTGGGTGACAGAGATTGTCGTGCAGGGTCTGGAGTCGGTCCACTTGTGCGCTGCCACATGTACCTTGGGATAGGGCATCGGGGGGCTCGTTGAGCTTACCGGGGCGATACAAAATCTCGTAGTTGTAGGTGGAGAGCTCGATCCTCCACCTCAAGATCTTATCATTTTTTATCTTACCCCGCTGTGTGTTGTTGAACATGAAGGCAACCGACCGTTGGTCAGTGAGCAGAGTGAATCTCCTGCCGGCCAGGTAATGCCTCCAATGCCGCACAGCTTCAACGATAGCTTGGGCCTCCTTTTCGACGGAGGCATGAAGTGTGCGGGAAAAGAATGCCACGGGCCTCCCTGCCTGGTTGAGGGTGGCGGCTTGACCGACGTCTGATGCATCGCTCTCGACTTGGAAGGGGAGCATCTCGTCGACCACGTGCATCGCGGCCTTGGCGATGTCGGCCTTGATGCGGTTGAAGGCCTGGTGAGCCTCGGCCGTCAGGGGAAAAACAGTGTAGTAAATGAGTGGGCGGGCCTTGTCCGCATAGTTAGGGACCCACTGGGCGTAGTACGAGAAGATGCCCATGCATCGTTTGAGGGCCTTGGGGCAGTGGGGCAGGGGGAGTTCCATGAGGAGGCGCATGCGATCGGGGTCGGGCCCTAGCACACCGTTCTGGACCACATAGCCGAGGATGGCTAATCGGTTCGTGCTGAACACGCACTACTCCTTGTTGGAGGTTGGTTGAGGAGTTTAGCGGTGTGGAGGAATTTTGAAAGGTTAGCGTCGTAGTCCTGCTGGTCGTGGCCGCAGATGGTGATGTTATCCAGGTATGGGAAGGTGGCCCATTCGGTCGATCTCCTGTTGGAAGACCGAGACCCCGTTAGTGACGCCAAAGGGAACCCTAAGGAAGTGGTAAAGGCGGCCGTCTGCTTCAAACGCAGTGTACGGGCGGTCCACCTTGCGAATGGGGAGCTGATGGTAGGCAGATCTTAGGTCCACTGGAGAGGAGACCCGGTACTGTGCAATCTGATTGACCATATCAGATATGCGTGGGAGGGGGTACACGTCGAGCTGCGTGTACCTATTGATGGTCTGACTGTAGTCAATGACCATCCTGTTTTTCTCCCCAGTTTTCACAACTACCACTTGGGCTCTCCAGGGGCTGTTGCTGGCCTCGATAATACCCTCCCGTAGCAGCCGCTGGACCTCAGACCTGATGAAGATCCTGTCCTGGGCGCTGTACCGTCTGCTACTGGTGGCGATGGGTTTGCAATCCGCGGTGAGGTTTGCAAACAGAGAAGGCGGGTCGACCTTGAGGGTCGTGAGACTGCAGACAGTAAGGGGTGGTAGGGGACCGCCAAATTTCAGGGTTAGGCACCGGAGGTTGCACTGGAAGTCCAGGCCGGGTAGCAAAGCAGCGCAGAGGTCGGGGAGGACGTAGAGCCGGAAGCCGCTGAATTCTACGCCCTGGATGGTGAGGGCGGCGGTGCAGTACCCCCGGATCGCCACGGAGTGGGATCCGGAGGCCAGGGAGATTTTCTGGTTAGAGGGGTGTACTGTGAGGGAGCAGCGCCTTACCGTATCGGGGTGGATGAAGCTCTCGGTGCTCACGGAGTCCAGAAGGCAGGATATCTTGTGCCTGTCGACCTTCACTGTCGTCGACAGGTCGCGAGGTTGTGCGGTCGGGACTGGTTGATCGTGATGGAGGCGAGACGCGGCTGGTCGGCGGCGGTTGCAGGCGATGAGCGGCCCGATGAGGTGGCTGACAAGCAGGGGTCCTGAGGCGGGGAAGATGGCGGCGCCCACGGGCCGCACGTGTGCGGAGGCAGGCAAGATGGCGGCGCCCACGGGCCGCACGTGTTATGAGGCGAGCAAGATGGCGGCGCCCACGGGCCGCACATGGTGTGAGGCGAGCAAGATGGCGGCACCCACGGGCCGCACGTGGTCCGAGGTGAGGAAGATGGCGGCGCTCACGGGTCGCACGTGGGGGGTCCAGGGGCAATAGCAGTGGTCGAGTGGGGCTGGCACACAGCAGCGAAATGTCCTTTCTTCCCGGAGGCCTTGCAGAGCGCGCTCCGCGCCAGGCAGCGATGCCGGGGGTGTTTTGTCTCTCCGCAGAAGTAGCACTTGGGTCCCCCGGGGTTGGTTGGCTGCCGCGTGGCGCAGGCCTGGGGTTGGCTGGGGGCGGTCGCTGGTGGGGTCCACGGTGGGGTGTTCACTGGCGGGGTCCACGATGCCCAGGAGGGGTGGGCTGTGCGGTCGGGGGCATTCGTCTGTACTTTGCGTGAGGCGACTGTGAGCTAGATCGCTAGTTTCTTTGTCGCCGCGGGGTCGAGGGTAGCCCCTTCTAAGAGGCGCTGGCGGATCGGATGTAGGCCGATCTTATGCCCGTAACGAACGCGTCTCTAACTAGCAGGTCAGAATGTTCAACGGCCGAAACGGCCTGGCAATCACAGTCTCTCACCAGGGCGTGCACGGCACGCCAGAAATCTTCCACAGACTCACCGGGAAGTTGGTGCCGCGTGGACAGGAGGTGCCTGGCGTAGATCGTGTTGGTCTGCTGAGCGTAGTTCTCCTTCAGTGGCACCATGGCCTCAGCGTAGGTCGGCGCGTCCCGGATGAGGGGAAAGATATCGGAGCTCAGCCGCGTGTAAAGGATCTGGAGCTTCTGTCCTCTGAGGGTGGTTCTGTCGCAGATCTGATGTTTGCTTCAAAGCAAGGTAGCCAATGTGCGAAGGCCGACTTGGCGTTGTCTGCTTGAGGGTGCAGCTGCAGGTGATCCGGCTTGATGCGGAGGTCCATCTTTGTAAAATCTCTGCGTAATAAATTGATGCACTATCAATAACGACGAGACAAGAGTAGAGTGTAATCGAGGCCGAAATGGCTGCAGCTCGGAGAGCCCACACATTTATACTCCGCCTACTAGGCGGAGCCAGCAGGCAGGGATCTACCCCCGTACCTGTAGTACAAGGGCCTTACCGTAATACCCTCGTATGCGGTATATACAATACAACAGTGGTGACCACCACAGTCCTCCCACTGGATGTGGCGGCAGAGTGTAGGTCACATATCCCGTACGCTGACGTCACGTACGAGCGCGAGAGAGGTTTCTCCATTTTGCAGCTGTTAGCAGTGCTGATGTGAACTCAAGGGCCTCTGGTGAACAACCAATGAAAAAACAGCTGAAAAAGGAACAAAGCAGCATAAAGATAATTACTTGAGGTATGGACTATTAATTGTGCCACGGCAAATGAGGATTCAATGTTCACTTTTGCAGGGAAACATTGGCAAATTAAAGTTTAAAACCCTAAAAACTTCCAAGACGTTTGAAGACTAAACATGGCGAGCTCAAGGACAAACATCTTTATTTCTTTCAACAGATGCAGTGAGATCTTAAATCGTCAGCTGAAGTCATTATCAGAAATGTAACATTGAATAACAAAGCAAGTGAGATCGTGAGGACCAAGCAGGCTCATCTGTCACATTAAAAGTCAGTGAAAATGGTGGGTCACAAAGGTCAGACTGTATGGGTCGCAAAGGTCAGCCAGCATGGGCCACGAAGGATGGCGGGTTGGCAAAAATGGGTCACGGGTAAAACAAGTTTAAAAAACACTGCAATGTACAGCTTGAGCAAGAATGCTACCACTGAGAAAAGACTCTTTGAAACCGTAATGGCTAGATTCTCCACTGTCGGGATTCTCCGTTGCGCCGGCAGTGCAGCGACGCCCGGGGATTTCCCGACGGCGTGTGGCAGCCGACAATAGGAAATTCCATTGGCCAGCTGGCGGGACAGAGAATCCCGCTACCGGCGAGGGTGTGGCGGGATAGAGAATCCCACCCTATACATTTGATAACGTTACTTCATAAACAAGTTGAGCACGAGTGAATGTTACAATTGTAATGTTTTCTAAAATTACCACAGTTTGGGAACATGTCTTTAAATTTGGGGTGAGTGAAGGGGGTCATGTAACTTGTTCTGCAGTCTTAACCTGGGTGGTTTGATTGTCAGAGATCAAAGGAAGACTTAGGTTCTTTTACTGGGAAGAAGGTGTAAGGTATTTACACTTGGAAACAATGGCAGCAGTCTCTGAGTTCACAATGGGTACACTCTGAATCTCCCAAAGTTCTAGAAAAGTGTTGTAGGTATTGAGTTGTAAATTGTTGTGCTGTGACCGAACCATTAACTTCTAAGATGAAAGAGAAATGGGGCTAAAAATAGTGTAATTCAGCAGATATTAACTGCTGCATAAACCAAATCCCAAAGGGAAACTTGGCTCATGTGTCACAAACCTTTTTTCCGTATTTTGACAATGAGAAAAAGTAGTCCACCGAATTCAGAACCCAAGAATTCTAGGAACATTTTTGCGATTTTAAAAATTAAAACATAGATTAACAAATTAAACTAAACTTAAACATACAAGTTTACAACTACACAGTTAAAATCTGCTTCATGGAACATCTCTCAAAAGGGCCTCACTTGGCTAGACACATAAGTAAACACCCTCTAAACAACACTCCTTCAAGACATTAAACTATATAATTCCAGCAATATTGCCACAAGGCAAATTCCAAACCTGCTGTTGCTGTAGGAAAGATATATCACAGGACATCTCAACCTCACCTGCACCCTGCTGTAGAAATTCAAGAAACTTCAAAAATAAAGTCCTGGAGGGGTCGGCCGACACCAGAATTGGGAAACGCGATTGGGCGGAGAACCTTTCCGACATCAAAATCAAGACGGGCATCGGTTTCAGGACAAATCGTAATTCTCCATCGTCAATGCGTTTCAGAACGCAGGTACAGTGAATGGCATTGGCATATTATTAGAGGGCCTGACCCGGTATTCTCCAGGACCTCCGCGATTCTCCGCCTCCAATGAGCCGATTCCTGATTGCGAGGTTCACTTATACTTTTCAAAATCGTGAAATCAACATCGTGGTTGATGATGGATGAGAGAGGAGGTAGGACATGCAGAGGTGTGAGCGCCACCAGGCGGGCTGGCTGGGGTGTGGGGGGAGGGGTTGCCCTGCCAGAGTTGGGGTGGTTGAGGATGATGAGGGAAGGGGACTGGCAGTGCCCGAGTATGAACTGCCATTGGAACGGCCTACAAGGCAGCCAGCTTGCTGCACACCCCACTGACCACCCACTGTGGCCTTGGTTCTGCAGAGTGACACCGGCTATATGGGTGCCACCACAGCCCCTACCCTCCAGTCCACCACCCTTGCACCCCAACCTCCACCATACCATCTGCCCCGGCAGGGCTTCTTGGGCCTGCCCAAGAGCAATGCCTACAGTGGCCTCTATGGGGGTGCCAGGTGGGGGACGCAGAGCGTACTACTGGCAAGGGCAGCGCTAACTGACGGTGCTCCTGGCAGAAGGGATGGGCGCCTGGACCAGAGTACCAGGCACCGACGGGGCCTAGGTACGGAGAGGAGGTGGGGGGGTGGGGGGGGGGGGGGGTGGTGGGGTGGGGGGGACATGCGGGGGAAGAGTACGCAGTGCCAACCGGGGTACCGCGTACCCCGTTGGATCTGGTTGGGCATGGGGGGCAAGCACCATGCTAACATGCCGGCCTTTCAGCCGTTGCAGACAATGGATATTGAAATTCAATCAAAAATGGTGGCCTTCCTGCTAGTCGACACAGCCTGGGGGATGCCCTGCGGCTGTACAACCTGGAGCTGCTCAAGGAAGAGGAAGCTGTCGCAGCGGAGCGTGCAATAGAGGAACAGGAGGCAGCTGGTGAGGATGGAGAGCCAGCCGCCCTACAGGCCGATGAGGAGGTGGAAGTGCAACAAGGAGCTGCATGAGGTCTCGTGTGTACCGTGCAGCACCTGTAATTCGAGGACCTGCCAAACCAGGCATGCTGTCGAAGACTCCGGCTGCGCAGGGGGACAGTGCGACATATCTGCCAGATCATTGCACACCTCCCACTGTGAGGGAATGGAGGAGGACACCTGCTCCCGGTGGCCATCAAGGTGATGGTCGCTCTGAACCTCTACACCACAATGTCCTTCCAGCCCCAAGTGGGGCCTGTCCGGAATCTCACAGACCTCGGTGCACAGGTGCATCCGTGCCGCCACAGAGGCCCTATATGCTCACTCGGCACAATACATCCATTTTAATGTGGACCGAGTCCACCATATGCCCAGGCAGTGGGGTTCACCATCGTCGCCAACATGCCCCGGGTTCAGGGGGTGATCGACGGGATGCATGTCACCCTACGAGCACCTGCAGATGACAGGTCGCTCTACACAAACCATAAGGGGTTCCACTCGATGAACGTGCAGCTGATATGTGATCATCAGCTTCGCATCATGCATGTCTGAGCCCGATACCCGGGCAGTGTGCACGACGCCTTCATCCTGGCACACACGCCAATTCCTGGCCTCTTTGAGATGCCTCGCCAGCTGGGGTTTGGCTCCTAGGTGACAGGGATTAGCCGCTGCTTACATGACTGATGACACCTAACCGGAGGCCACAGTCCAACAGGGAGACGCGCGACAATGACGCCATGCAGCGACCAGGGCGTGATCGAGTGGTGCTTCGGCATTCTGAAGATGTGGTTCAGGGACCTGATCTGCCCGCTGCCCACCAAATGCACACCAGAGGTGTCCCAGGAGTCCTTTTAATAAAGTGCCCAACTGAAGTGGGTGTCTCTGGGATGATGGCGGGTGTTGGAGACAGCTATGGCAGGAACTCAGTGTCACCCGCAGACTCGAGCTCTGGGGTTTCTTTGGTCACAGGCATTTGGCACTTTTCCGTGCCGGTGTACTTGTCGCTGGTCGACACACACAGTTGTGGCACTGTCTGGGAGTGGGGGACACCAAGTGTCATCAGCAGGTCCTGCAAGACATAAGAGAAGACACATGATTAGACCGCGGGCAAAGGGGCAGTGGGGGTAGTGGGGGTGAGGGTGGTTTGGGGGTGAGGGTGGTTTGGGGGTGAGGGTGGTGTGGGAGTGCGGGTGGGGGTATGGGTGAGGGTGGTGGGGGTGGTGTTGGGGGGGTTGACACACATGTTGTGGGGCACTGCAACTAAGAGGGGGTCTCACTTCCTTGCCCGAGGCCAACCTCTACCCCGCCAACTTCCCTTTCTTCTGGGCCGCCGACCACGCCCAGGGTCCACTGCTCTGCCACGGTGAGGGGTCGCAGGTCCAGTGGTCTGCCTCCAGTTGTTTCCTGCTCCCAGCAGTTATGGGCGACCTTCTCCTGGGGGGGAGGGGCGGAACATAAAATGACTGTGTCCGACAGTCCGACGCATGCAGCCCAGTGGGTTGGTGTCTGGCGGCCTCAGTGGCCAGGGCACCCGGCCATGGCTGCCGGCATGGGTGACGGCAGGTGGTGCAGGGAGAGAGTTCGGCCGCCCTCCTGGAGTGGGTGGGCGGTCACGTGTGTGGGATGGGGGCGCAATGCTGCCAACAAACCTTGCCCGCCCTGAGGCGGTTGTGCAGTTTTTCCTGCACTGCTGGTGGTTTTACTCGTGGCGCTGACAGCCCCTGCCACCTGCGCCCAGGCACGGCAAATGGCAATGACTGCCAGCTTCCTTGCCGTGCCAGTTACAGGATAGCTCGCCTCTCTTCCATGGCGTCCAGGAAGGTCTCCAGCTTGGCATCCGTGAAGCGAGGGGCCGTGCGTCTTGCTGCCAGCTTCTTGGCTGGGATGGTGTGTGTGGGGAGTGAAGTGTGTATGTGCAGCGGCAGCTTGCCAGCCTCCCGAATATCAATCGCAAATCCGGCACCGTTTCTCATTGGAATTGATTGTGTTTCCTGTGGCACCGGTGCTAGTCGCTGAATTTGTCCAGGTGCGGCGCACAGCATATCTTTAGGTTATCCTAAATCCTCAGCGAATCTTTAGGGTACCTCAAATCCTCAGCGTATGTTTGGGGTGCCTCAAATCCCCAGCAAATCTTTGGTGTACCCCAAATCTCCCGTGCACTTTTCGGGTACCCCAAATCCCCAGCATATCTGTGGCATACCCGAAATCCCCAGAAAATCTGTGGTCTCCCCTAAATTCCCAGCACACCTTTAGGGTACCCCAAATCCAACACTAGGGAGCCAGGAAGTTACGGGCCAATATTTATATTGTTGCTCCATATTGGATGCTGAAGATTATGATTGCAAATCGAGTCAAACAAAATCACTTGATATTGTTAACATTTTAGACTGTCACATTTACTAAATTGCTGTCATTTCTATATTAACATTTCATTTAATTCTGCACTTGGCAGATAGATTTTAACTCTGACACGCTTTAGTATTTGCTTCATCTGTCTTTGACGAACAGTCATAGAAGCTTTCTATTTAATCATGGCTTTCCTCTTGTCATCTGAACCTGACACATCAGGGGAAGGAACTGAGAAAGAGCCAGTAGAGCTGTCCAACATGCAGTAGCTTCTCTTTACTTTCAAATCGAAACAGAACTGACAACTTGCAAACATAAATTCCAACATGAGAAACATGTAGAAAAACTGTAGAGCGCAAATTATACCCTGTATTGTTTAAGTCATGGGGAGTTATTAATATGCTCTTTTGGCACAGAACACATTTACCTATCAAGTGTTTTTATTCATTCTGCGTGTTGAGATATATAACATTCTGCAGAAAGCAGAGAAAATTCTTTACAATATCCTTTTAGCGAGTCGGGTGACTTTCATTTCTTTTCAAGGATGTTAAATCTGTGGCATACCCCAAATCCCTTGAGTAATTCATGTTAAACAATTTGAATTATTCAACATTAAATATCATTCTTTGTTTGGTCCTGGAGCTACTGCTGAAACTTGAACAATGTACTAACAATAGTTGAAATTTAATTCCATATTTGTCTGTTGAAATGCAACTGCTATTAAATTTCAGCATTGAAATTAGTGCCTGTATTTACAGAATTGATGTTGTAAATGAAGAATATTAGCATGAACATCAATGTTTCTATTTCCATTGGCTAGTTAAAGTAAATAGACAATAACATCTTTAATGAATATATCTGAGTGTTTATGAACATTTTCCCCCACAGTGCATTCAAAGGGAATGCGTACTTTACTGAACTTCTCTGTGACGGTTCCTAAAGTTACTACCTTACTGCACAACAAGATGTTATGGTATCATGTTAGGGGAGGAAAACTTCACCATTTAAAAAACAATGCAGTTAAAAGTTGAGTTCCAATGGAAGGTCATCGATCTGAACTCTGATTCTCTCGCCACAGATGTTGCCTGATCCACTGAGTATTTCCAACGGTTTCTCTTCTTATTTCAGATTTCCAGCAGAGAAAGCATTTTTGTGTTTGTTATAGTAACAAAGGGATCCAACTACACACAGATACATATGTAGAAAGCTGGCATGATGTCGCCGAGGATTATGTTATGGCAGAAAAATATCAAGTGTGGCTTTCACAGATGCATAGCTATCTAGTATATTGGAAAACCACAGGCAACACGTTTGCAATTTTTCTGAAACAAATTTATGACTTGAAAATTCGTCCATTAAAATTTTCTTTTAATAATCCTTTAATTACTTTTCCTGAGCATCCTTTATACAGAGCCACTGGGCTGAATTTCCCGTTCCTGAGACTAAGTGTTGATGCCGGGGCATGATTCATGGAGTTCCACGACAACAAAACTGGTGCCGCGCCTGGACCGATTCAGCAATTGTTGAGGGGCTAGCACTGGCACCACGTGGAACACAATCGATTCCAATGAGCAATGGTGCCGGATTCAGGATTGACACTTAGGAGGCTGACAACCTGCAGCTGCATATACACACTGCACTCCCTACGCACAACATCCCAGCCAACAAGGTGACAGCGAGGAGAGCAGCACCATGATTTACAGACGCCGAGCTGCAGACGGCGTGCCTGGGCGCAGGTGGCAGAGACTGTAAGCGCCATCAGCAACAACATCTGGACTGGCCAGCAGTGCCGTAAACAACTGCATGACCTCCCCAGGGTGACCAGGGTGAGTAGGCAGCACTGTGCTTCTGGCATTAACCACTGGTCCACACACCCGTAACCCTACCTCCACTCCCCCGAAGTGGAGAGCGGCTGAACCCCCACCCTGCACCATATGCCGGCACTCATACCGAGCAGTAACGAGCACAGACACAAGCCATGGACCTGAGACCAAGACACCCCGGAGCTCGAGTCCGAGGATGACACTGATTTCCCGTCACAGCTGCCTCCAACACCTTCCACCATCCCAGAGATTCTCACCTCGATTGGGCACTTTAGTGAAGACATTATCTGGTGCGCATCAGACAGCTGATCTGGTACAGCTGTAAAGGGGGGGTGACCATTCAGGAGTGGAGGAGTGAAGACTGTCTAGGCTGAAGGGGTTGGTGAACACTGGCAGGGTTAAGAGAGGGAGGCTAACAGTGTTGGGTGAGAGATGATCAGTCGATTTCGGCGGGAGAACAGCTGGTGAGTCAGTTTCAGCGGGAGCATTGCGGAAGTGGTTGCTGGGAGGTAAGTCTGTCCTTTAAAAACACTTGTCTTTGCAGGGGCAGGCCAGTCGATTTCGGCGGGAGAATCAGCTGGTGAGTCAGTTCCAGCGGGAGCATTGCGGAAGTGGCTGCTGGGAGGTAAGTCAACCTTTAAAAGCACTTGTCTTTGCAGGGGCAGGCCAGTCGATTTCGGCGGGAGTGGAGCTGGCTGGTTAGTCAATTTCAGCAGGAGCTGAGAATTTTTCTTTTTTTTTTAATTAGTTTTTTAGGCGGGAGCAGGAAGTCGACCCGCGGACGTCTGGGAAGACCCTCACCAATAAATTCTGGTGGAGAGGAAACCCATTGGTCTGAGGTAAGTACCATGTTTTATTTTATTATATTATCATTATTTTTTATAAAAATTTTATTTAGTTGTTAGCCAGATCTTGGTAGAAAGTAAGAGGAATGGCAGGGAAGGGAGTGCAATGTTCCTCCTGCAGGATGTTTGAGGTGAGGGATGCAGTTAGTGTCCCTGCTGATTTTACCTGCAGGAAGTGCTGCCATCTCCAGCTCCTCCAAGACCGAGTCAGGGAACTGGAGCTGGAGTTGGAAGAACTTCGGATCATTCGGGAGGCAGAAGGGGTCATAGATAGCAGCTTCAGGGAATTAGTTACACCAAAGATTGGAGATAGGTGGGTAACTGTAAGAGGGACTGGGAAAAAGCAGTCAGTGCAGGGATCCCCTGCGGTCGTTCCCCTGAGAAACAAGTTTACCGCTTTGGATGCTTGTGGGGGGGGGACTTACCAGGGGTAAGCCATGGGGTACGGGCCTCTGGCACGGAGTCTGTCCCTGTTGCTCAGAAGGGAAGGGGGGAGAGGAGCAGAGCATTAGTAATTGGGGACTCTATAGTCAGGGGCACAGATAGGAGATTTTGTGGGAGCGTGAGAGACTCACGTTTGGTATGTTGCCTCCCAGGTGCAAGGGTACGTGATGTCTCGGATCGTGTTTTCCGGGTCCTTAGGGGGAGGGGGAGCAGCCCCAAGTCGTGGTCCACATTGGCACTAACGACATAGGTAGGAAAGGGGACAAGGATGTCAGGCAGGCTTTCAGGGAGCTAGGATGGAAGCTCAGAACTAGAACAAACAGAGTTGTTATCTCTGGGTTGTTGCCCGTGCCACGTGATAGTGAGATGAGGAATAGGGAGAGAGAACATTTAAACACGTGGCTACAGGGATGGTGCAGGCGGGAGGGATTCAGATTTCTGGATAACTGGGGCTCTTTCTGGGGAAGGTGGGACCTCTACAGACAGGATGGTCTACATCTGAACCTGAGGGGCACAAATATCCTGGGGGGGAGATTTGTTAGTGCTCTTTGGGGGGGTTTAAACTAGTGCAGCAGGGGCATGGGAACCTGGATTGTAGTTTTAGGGTAAGGGAGAATGAGAGTATAGAGGTCAGGAGCACAGATTTGACGTCGCAGGAGGGGGCCAGTGTTCAGGTAGGTGGTTTGAAGTGTGTCTACTTCAATGCCAGGAGTATACGAAACAAGGTAAGGGAACTGGCAGCATGGGTTGGTACCTGGGACTTCGATGTTGTGGCCATTTCGGAGACATGGATAGAGCAGGGACAGGAATGGATGTTGCAGGTTCCGGGTTTAGGTGTTTTAGTAAGCTCAGAGAAGGAGGCAAAAGAGGGGGAGGTGTGGCGCTGCTAGTCAAGAGCAGTATTACGGTGGCGGAGAGGATGCTAGATGGGGACTCTTCTTCCGAGGTAGTATGGGCTGAAGTTAGAAACAGGAAAGGAGAGGTCACCCTGTTGGGAGTTTTTTATAGGCCTCCTAATAGTTCTAGGGATGTAGAGGAAAGGATGGCGAAGATGATTCTGGATATGAGCGAAAGTAACAGGGTAGTTATTATGGGAGACTTTAACTTTCCAAATATTGACTGGAAAAGATATAGTTCGAGTACAATAGATGGGTCGTTTTTTGTACAGTGTGGGCAGGAGGGTTTCCTGAAACAATATGTTGACAGGCCAACAAGAGGCGAGGCCATGTTGGATTTGGTTTTGGGTAATGAACCAGGCCAGGTGTTGGATTTGGAGGTAGGAGAGCACTTTGGGGACAGTGACCAGAATTTGGTGACGTTTACGTTAATGATGGAAAGGGATAAGTATACACCGCAGGGCAAGAGTTATAGCTGGGGGAAGGGCAATTATGATGCCATTAGACGTGACTTGGGGAGGATAAGGTGGAGAAGTAGGCTGCAAGTGTTGGGCACACTGGATAAGTGGGGCTTGTTCAAGGATCAGCTACTACGTGTTCTTGATAAGTATGTACCGGTCAGACAGGGAGGAAGGCGTCGAGCGAGGGAACCGTGGTTTACCAAGGAAGTGGAATCTCTTGTTAAGAGGAAGAAGGTGGCCTATGTGAAGATGAAGTGTGAAGTTTCGGTTGGGGCGATGGATAGTTACAAGGTAGCGAGGAAGGATCTAAAGAGAGAGCTATGACGAGCAAGGAGGGGACATGAGAAGTATTTGGCAGGAAGGATCAAGGAAAACCCAAAAGCTTTCTATAGTTATGTCAGGAATAAGCGAATGACTAGGGAAAGAGTAGGACCAGTCAAGGACAGGGATGGGAAATTGTGTGTGGAGTCTGAAGAGATAGGCGAGATACTAAATGAATATTTTTCGTCAGTATTCACTCAGGAAAAAGATAATGTTGTGGAGGAGAATGCTGAGCCCCAGGCTAATAGAATAGATGGCATTGAGGTACGTAGGGAAGAGGTGTTGGCAATTCTGGACAGGCTGAAAATAGATAAGTCCCCGGGATCTGATGGGATTTATCCTAGGATTCTCTGGGAGGCCAGGGAAGAGATTGCTGGACCTTTGGCTTTGATTTTTATGTCATCATTGGCTACAGGAATAGTGCCAGAGGACTGGAGGACAGCAAATGTGGTCCCTTTGTTCAAAAAGGGGAGCAGAGACAACCCCGGCAACTATAGACCGGTGAGCCTCACGTCTGTAGTGGGTAAAGTCTTGGAGGGGATTATAAGAGACAAGATTTATAATCATCTAGATAGGAATAATATGATCAGGGATAGTCAGCATGGCTTTGTGAAGGGTAGGTCATGCCTCACAAACCTTATTGAGTTCTTTGAGAAGGTGACTGAACAGGTAGACAAGGGTAGAGCAGTTGATGTGGTGTATATGGATTTCAGCAAAGCGTTTGATAAGGTTCCCCACGGTAGGCTATTGCAAAAAATACGGAGGCTGGGGATTGAGGGTGATTTAGAGATGTGGATCAGAAATTGGCTAGCCGAAAGAAGACAGAGGGTGGTGGTTGATGGGAAATGTTCAGAATGGAGTACAGTCACAAGTGGAGTACCACAAGGATCTGTTCTGGGGCCGTTGCTGTTTGTCATTTTTATCAATGACCTAGAGGAAGGCGCAGAAGGGTGAGTGAGTAAATTTGCAGACAATACTAAAGTCGGTGGTGTTGTCGATAGTGTGGAAGGATGTAGCAGGTTACAGAGGGATATAGATAAGCTGCAGAGCTGGGCTGAGAGGTGGCAAATGGAGTTTAATGTAGAGAAGTGTGAGGTGATTCACTTTGGAAGGAATAACAGGAATGCGGAATATTTGGCTAATGGTAAAGTTCTTGAAAGTGTGGATGAGCAGAGGGATCTAGGTGTCCATGTACATAGATCCCTGAAAGTTGCCACCCAGGTTGATAGGGTTGTGAAGAAGGCCTATGGAGTGTTGGCCTTTATTGGTAGAGGGATTGAGTTCCGGAGTCGGGAGGTCATGTTGCAGCTGTACAGAACTCTGGTACGGCCGCATTTGGAGTATTGCATACAGTTCTGGTCACCGCATTATAGGAAGGACGTGGAGGCTTTGGAGCGGGTGCAGAGGAGATTTACCAGGATGTTGCCTGGTATGGAGGGAAAATCTTATGAGGAAAGGCTGATGGACTTGAGGTTGTTTTCGTTGGAGAGAAGAAGGTTAAGAGGAGACTTAATAGAGGCATACAAAATGATCAGGGGGTTGGATAGGGTGGACAGTGAGAGCCTTCTCCCGCGGATGGATATGGCTGGCACGAGGGGACATAACTTTAAACTGAGGGGTAATAGATATAGGACAGAGGTCAGAGGTAGGTTCTTTACGCAAAGAGTAGTGAGGCCGTGGAATGCCCTACCTGCTACAGTAGTGAACTCGCCAACATTGAGGGCATTTAAAAGTTTATTGGATAAACATATGGATGATAATGGCATAGTGTAGGTTGGATGGCTTTTGTTTTGGTGCAACATCGTGGGCCGAAGGGCCTGTACTGCGCTGTATTGTTCTATGTTCTATGTTCTATGAGCATTGTCAGGAGTGGAGAGGTGAACACGGTTGGGTGAGAGGAGATGTGAGCACTGATGGGGTTAAGAGATGGGGTGAACTTTCAGGGTGGTGGGTTGGAACACTGTAGGGGTGAGAGAGAAGGGATGTACACTGTTGGGGATAAGAAGGGGATAACACTATTGGGGTGAGAGAGCGGGGGGGGGGAACACTGTCCGTGGGGGTGTATAGTGCAGTCAGTGGGGTGATGATCAGTTTCGAGCTTTGACATTTCCATTTAAAACAATGTAAGGCACTGGACTGACACAAACATTAAGAAGTTTGTCTTCAGTTCTTAACCAGAAAAGGGGATGTGGCTGCACTGGAATTACATCTGACAATTTGTCTCCCAACTTTATTTACATGTTCCATTGTAAAATGGTAAGTGGGCAGATAGCTATAGGGTAAATAAGATCAGAGCGTTGAATGGGTGACTCAAAGATCGGTGCAGCTAGAATGAGTTTTGATTTGTGGGACACTGTCACAAGTACTGGGGAAATTGGGAGCTGTACCGTTGCGCGGTCTTCACCTAAACTGTACTGGGACCAGTGTTTTGATGAGTTGTACAGCTAGAACAGGAGAGCGTGCTTTAAACTAAATAGTACAGGGCAGTGATCACATGAGGGAAGATATGCAGCGGAATTCTCCATTCCTGACGCCGGGGCAGGATTTGTGGACTTTCATGACAGCAAAACTGGCGCTGCACCTGAACCGATTTAATGACCGTTGAGGGGTTGGCACTGGCACCACATGGAACACAATAGATTCCAATGAGAAATGGTGCGGGATTCGCCGGATTCGCGATTGACAGTCAGGAAGCTGCCAAACTGCAGTCGCATATACACACTTCACTCCCGACACACACCATCCCAGCCAACAAGATGGCAGCAAGATGTACGACCCCATGATTTACGGATGCCAAGCTTGAGACCCTCCTGGACGCGGTGGAGGAGAGGCAGGCCACCCTGTACCCTGGCCCGGGAAGGCGACTGCCAGCCACCGCCATTCGCCATGCCTAGGCGGAGGTGGCAGAGGCAGTCAGTGCCACTGGTCCACACTGGCCTGCAGTGCCGCAAGAAACTGCACAACCTCCTCAGGGCAGCCAAGGTGAGTAGGCAGTAGTGTGCCCCTGGCACCAATCAACATACCACACACTCGCTGTGAGTAATGGCGACATTGCCCATGCGCTGGTCAACGTGGCACTGACGCAGAGGGAGGTGCCCAGTTCCAGAAGAAGATGGCACAGTGACTGGCTGATGTGGCACAGATCCAGAAGGTGGTGGCACAGTCACAGAGTGATGTGGTACAGTCCCAGACGGAGGTGGCCCATTCCCAGTGCTCCATGTCCGTGAGCATGCAGACCCTGGCTGAGACGAGAGCGGGCCCCCAGGACTGGTAGCGCCAGGTGGCCGGGGGGGGGGGGGCTCAGGGGATAGCTCCGCTCACAGCTCGGTCCAGGGAGTAGCCCAGGGACACCAGGCACCTCAAAGGAGGAGGGGGTAATGGGGCATGTGCAGGTGACACTCACAGGGGAGGTGCCAGAATACAGCAGCACCTCGGACTCCCCCCCCTCCTGTCCCTGGTGCATCTAGTGGGCAGTGGACAGACCAGAGTGGCACCACGCCACCTGGGACAGCTGAACAGCAGCTGGACGCATCCAGGCCCGGTCGCCCCAGAAGAAGGTCGCCTACAGGAACCCAGGTCGCAGGCAGGAATCACAGCAAGCTGCCTCCACTCCTGATGTACCATCTGGGGATCCACCTCTCTGTAGCATTAGGGTATATAGGCACCAACGATATAGGTAAAACACGAGATGAGGTCCTACAATCAGAATTTAGTTAGGAGATAAATTAAAAAGTAGGACCTCAAAGGTAGTAATCTCAGGATTGCTACCAGTGCCACGAGACAGTCAGAGTAGAAATTCAAGAATAGTCAGAATGAATACGTGGCTTGAGAGATGGTGCAGGAGGGAGGGATTCAGATGTTTGGGACATTGGAACCGGTTCTGGGGGCGGTGGGACCATTACAAGTCAGATGGTCTACACCTGGGCAGGACTGGAACCAATGTCCTAGGGGGTGCTTTTGCGAACACTGTTGGGGAGGTTTTAAACTAATGTGGCAGGGGGATGGGAACCAGATTAGGAAGTTAGAAGTGCAACGAAGAATACCAGCGGGAAATCAAACCCATCTCTCATCTATAGCTGACCCTTAAAGGATAAGAGTGCATTTTTTGAAATGCTGACACACCTGGATTCTGTTCAATGTTCAAGGCACCATTGTCAATCTGTTCTTTTTAATTCAATCATAGTGTGCTGTTAACATTGTCCTGTTACTATGTGAGTGAGAGCATATTGTTTTGTCTCTCACTTTGAAGTCTCAGCATCTTCGTCCTTTTACCCACCAATCAGAGAAGTGTTCAATGCTGCACAAAATTAATTGGCAAGAAATTGATAATCTCATTCAGAAAGACTACAAGAATGATTGAAGTAACAAACTGGTACAGTGGGATTTGCTAGTTTGAGATTTAGATCAGAGGACATTGATGGGGCAGATTGAGTACTATTCAGTCGTAACCTGTGCTGTGGAGATGCTTGACATAGATAGTGGGGCCTGATATGCTCATTATCCCATTGCTGATGTTGCTCCCTGATGCACTATCAATTACGACGAGACGAGAGAGGAATCGAGGCTTTATTAAACAGAGATACGTTGCCTCCTGCAACTGCTACTAGAAATGGTAGCAGCTCGGTGTGCACACACATTTATACTCCGCCTACTGGGTGGAACCAGCAGGCAGGGATCTACCCCTGTACCTGTAGCACAGGAGCCTTACTGTATTACCTTTAATGCACGTATTATACAAACAGTGGTGACTATCACATTCACCCCCTGTTAAAAAAGAGTCCAGCGGGGGTGGTGGAAAAAAACTATTTACAAGTTTACAGTCTTTTGAAAAATTCACAGATTTAGCCGGTCGGGTACCTTTATCCTCCGCTGTGAGCGCCGCAGTCCCAGTGGTGATGCAGGCGCCGGTGTGGTCGCCTGTGACTCCGGGAGCGTGTTGTCCCCGTCTTCATCCCCGGGTGGAACCAGTGGGAGGACGGATCGTCCTGGGGCGGGGGCTGTAGTGAGGTGCGCTGGGGGGGAGGGTGGGTCGCGCCGGGGCAATTGGAGGGGGGGTGCCGAGTGGTGTGGGGTCATGGGTGGGTAGCCAGCTGGTGCCAGGTCCCGAGGGAGACTGTGTCTTGGCGGCCGTCGGGGTACGCCACGTAGGCGTACTGCGGGTTTGCATGCAGCAGCTGTACCCTCTCGACCAACAGGTCCGACTTGTGGGGCCGCACGTGTTTGCGAAGGAGGATGGGTCCTGGAGCTGCCAGCCACTTTGGGAGCGAAACCCCGGAGGTGGACTTCCTAGGGAAGGCAAGGAGACGTTCATGGGGGGTTTCATTAGTTGCAGTGCAAAGTAGTGATCGGATGGAGTGGAGCGCGTCGCGGAGGACCTCCTGCCAGCAGGAGACCAGGAGATTTTTAGACCGCAGGGCCAGCAGGACGGCCTTCCAGACGGTCCCATTCTCCCTCTCCACCTGCCCGTTTCCCCGGGGGTTGTAGCTGGTCGTCCTGCTCGAGGCAATGCCCTTGCTGAGCAGGAACTGACGCAGCTCGTCACTCATAAAGGAGGATCCCCGGTCGCTGTGGATGTAAGCGGTGAAACCGAACAGAGCGAAGATGGTGTTGAGGGCTTTAATGACCGTGGCAGACGTCATATCGGGGCATGGGATGGCGAAGGGGAATCTGGAGGATTCATCGACCATGTTCAGGAAGTACGTGTTTCGGTCGGTGGAGGGGAGGGGCCCCTTGAAGTCCATGCTGAAGCGTTCAAAGGGGCGGGAGGCCTTCACCAGGTGTGCTTGATCTGGCCGGTAGAAGTGCGGCTTGTACTCTGTGCAGACCTGGCAGTCTCTGGTGATAGCCCTGACCTCCGCAATGGAGTAGGGCAGGTTGCGGGCCTTTATGAAGTGAAAGAACCCGGGTGACCCCTGAGTGACAGAGGCCATCATGTAGGGCCCGGAGTCGGTCCACTTGTGCGCTGGCACATGTACCTCGGGATAGTGCATCGGGTGGTTCGTTGAGCTTACCAGGCAATACAAAATCTCATAATTGTAGGTGGAGAGCTCGATCCTCCACCTCAAGATTTTATCATTTTTGATTTTGCCCCGTTGTGTATTATTGAACATGAAGGCAACCGACCGTTGGTCAGTGAGGAGAGTGAATCTCCTGCCGGCCAGGTAATGCCTCCAATGCTTCACAGCTTCTACGATGGCTTGGGCCTCCTTTTCGACAGAGGAATGCTGAATTTCGGAGGCATGGAGGGTGCCGGAAAAGAATGCCACGGGCCTGCTTGCCTGGTTGAGGGTGGCGGCCTGAGCGACGTCCGATGCATCGCTCTCGACCTGAAAAGGGAGGGTCTCGTCGACCGCGTGCATCGTGGCCTTGGCGATGTCGGCCTTGATGATGTCGGTCTTGATGCGGTTGAAGGCTTGGCGGGCCTCAGCCATCGGGGGAAAACTGTGGAGTGGATGAGTGGGCGGTCCTTGTCCGTGTAGTTCGGGACCCACTGGGCATAATAGGAGAAGAACCCCAGGCATCGTTTCAGGGCCTTGGGCAGTGGGGGAGGGGGAGCTCCATGAGGGGGCGCATGCGGTCAGGGTCGGGCCTTAGAACTCCATTTTGCACAACATAGCCAAGGATGCTAAGCGGTTGGTGCTGAACACACACTTCTCCTTGTTATACGTGAGGTTCAGGGGTATGGCGGTGTGGAGAAATTTGCGAAGGTTAGCGTCGTGGTCCTGCTGGTCATGGCCGCAGATGGTGACGTTATCCAGGTACGGGAAGGTGGCCCGCAGCCCATACCGGTCAACCATTCGGTCCATCTCACGTTGAAAGACCGAGACCTCGTTAGTGACGCCGAAGGGAACCCTAAGGAAATGGTAAAGATGGCCGTTTGCTTCGAACGCAGTGTACTGGCGGTCCGTATTCCGGATGGGGAGCTGGTGGTAGGCAGATTTCAGGTCCACTGTCGAAAAGACCCGGCACTGTGCAATCTGATTGACCATATCAGATATGCGTGGGAGGGGGTACGCGTCGAGCTGCGTGTACCGATTGATGGTCTGACTGTAGTCAATCACTATCCTCTGTTTCTCCCCAGTCTTTACCACTACCACTTGGGCTCTCCAGGGGCTGTTGCTGGCCTCAATGATGCCTTCCCGCAGCAGCCGCTGGACCTCCGACCTGATGGAGGTCCTATCCTGGGCACTGTACCATCTGCTCCTGGTGGCGACGGGTTTGCAATCCGGGGAGGGGTTTGTAAACAGGGAAGGTGGATCGACCTTAAGGGTCGTGAGGCCGCAAACGGTGAGGGGTGTTAGGGGTCCGCCAAATTTTAGAGTTAGGCTTTGGTGGTTGCACTGGAAGTCCAGGCCGAGTAACAGGGCAGCGCAGAGGTTGGGGAGGACGTAGAGTCATAAGTTTTTGAACTCTACGCCCTGGACAGTGAGGGTGACGATGCAGTACCCTCAGATTTCCACGGAATGGGATCCGGAGGCCAGGGAGATTCTCTGGGTAATGGGGTGTACTGCGAGGTTGCAGCGCCTTACCGTGGAGGGATGGATTAAGCTTTCATGCTCCCGGAGTCAAGAAGGCATGATGTCTTGTGCCCATCGACTTTCACTGCGGCCGGGACTGGTCGAGCGTGATGGAGGAGAGTTGCAGTTGGTGTTGGTAGGCCCCGGGCTGGTCGGCGGCGGTGGCAGGTGATGAACGACCCGATGAAGTCCCCGACGAGCAGGAGTCCTGAGGCGCCGTCCAAAATGGCACCAAAGATGGCGGCGTCCACGGGGCGCACATGGCGGGCGTCGTTAAAGATGGCGGCGCCCATGGGCCGCACGTGGTCTGCTGAGAGGAAGATTGCGATGCCCACGGGCCGCACATGTACTGCTGGGAGGAAAATGGCAGCGCCCACGGGCCGCACGTGGTCTGCGGTGACGAAAATGGCGCTGCCCACGGGTCGCACTTGGGGGGTGCAGGAACAATGGGCCTGGAATCAGTGCCGATCGACCGGGCCTGGCACACGGCAGCGAAATGTCCCTTCTTTCCGCAGGCCTTGCAGGTTGTGCTCCGCGCCGGGCAGCGTTGTCGGGGGAGCATTGTCTGCCCACAGAAATAGCACTGAGGCCCCCCGGGGTTGGCTGGCTGCCGCACGGTGCAGGTTTGGGGTTGGCTGGGGGCGGCCACTGGTGGGGTCCATGATGTCCATGAGGGCACTGTGCGGTCGGGGGTCTATGCCGTGCGGTCGGGGGCGTACGACTGTACGTTATGGGAGGCTACCGTTAGTGAGTTTGCAAGTTGCCTGGTCGCCGCGAGGTCGAGCATACCTCCTTCTAATAGGCGCTGGCGGATGTACGCTGACTGCATGCCCGTAACATAAGCGTCCCTGATTAAGAGTTCTGTATGTTCCACGGCCGAAACTGCCTGGCAATCGTAGTTCCTTGCCAGGATGTGCAGGGCATGCCAGAAATCGTCTAATGACTCACCGGGGAGTTGCTGCCTTGTGGATAGGAGGTGCCTGGCGTAGAGTTTGTTGACCGGTCGGATATAGTGTCCTTTCAGAAGCTCCATAGCTTCAGGGTAAGTGGCCGCATCCCGGATAAGGGGAAAAATCTCGGAGCTCACGCGTGAGTACAGGATCTGAAGCCTCTGTGCGCCCGAGGGCTGTTCAGTCGCTGATCTGAGGTAGCTTTCGAAGCAAGCTAGCCAGTGGTCGAAGGCCAACGCAGTGTTGTCTGCTTGAGGGTGCAGCTGCAGGCGATCTGGCTTGATGCGTAGTTCCATCGCTGTAATATCTCTGCTTAATAAATTGATGCACGACCAATTACGACGAGACAAGAGTAGAGAGTGATCGAGGCTTTATTAAGCAGAGATGTGTTGCCTACTGCAGCTGCTACTAGAAATGATAGCAACTCGGTGTGCACACACATTTATACTCCGCCTACTGGGCGGAACCAGCAGGCAGGGATCTACCCCCGTACCTGTAGTACAGGAGCCTTACCGTATTACCCCTAATACATATATTATACAAACAGTGGTGACTACCACACTCCCATTGTTATCAGAGGACATTGGCCTGAACTTTTAAGTTGGTGGGGGCTGGGCCCCATCTGGAGAGTCATGCAGGGAACATTGGCTGACAGGCCTTGTGTCATTGCACGCTCTAACGAGCATTGAATGGCAGAAGGCAGAACTTCCATTCCCACTTGGGGGGGTGGGGGGGTGCCTTGGAAATCTGCCGGCTAATCAGATTGGCTGACGTTTCCCCAGCCCCTCCAGGTACAGTGCTGCAGTGGCTGGAAGGGGTATTGCAGGACCATGCTTGGAACTAAGGGCAGGGAACTTAAATAAAATTAAGTGGCAAGGACCCCGTGGAGGGGAAGGTAGGGTAGGAAGTCACGAGGGGGCTTTGGGGGTCTCGGATGATAGGTTGGAGTGGAGGGAGGTCCAGATATTTCTGGTCCTGAAGGGGAGGGGCCCCAGTCATTAGGAGGCTTCTAATGGAGGTGCCCACTGTTCCCCCTTCCCATCCGAGATGTAACTTTGGTCACCTTCCTGTCCTCCCTCCCTCCTTCTCGCTCCCTCTCCATCTTCCCTTCCCTCCCCTTCCCCCTCACCCTCCCCTCCCTCTCCTGTCCCCTCACACCTTCAACCTCTTCCTCCCCCTCCCCACCCTCCCACCCTTCTCCTCCCCCTCCATCCTGCCCCTCCCCACTTCTCCCCTCCCGCTCCCTCTCCTCCTGACCCCCCTCTCCTCCCCATCCCCCTTCCCTTCCCATCCCCCTCCCCTCCCCACCCTCTCCTCTCCTCCACTCCATTCCCCCCCTCCTCCCCTTTCTGATAGGCCATTCACCTGCCAACCTAAAAATTGTGGCTATGGGGCAGCATGTGACGCAGTGGTTAGCCCTGGGACTACGCCGCTGAGGACCTGGGTTTGATCCCGGCCATGGGTCACTGTCCGTGTGGAGTTTGCACATTTTCCCCGCGTCTGCGTGGGTTTCTCCCCCACAACCCAAAGATGTGCAGGTAGGTGGATTGACCACGCTAAATTGCCCCTTAATGGAATAAATAAATAAATAAATAATTGGGTATTCTAAAAAATTTTTTTTAATTGTGGCTGGGTGGGAAAATGCCTTTAAGTGGCCATTAATTGGTCACTTACAGGCCTTAATTGGGGCAAGGGTGGATTTCCACCACCACCCCCCACCCACCCTGAGACACACTCAAAGGTGTTAAATTAAGCAAGCATTTCTGAGAGGCAAAGCCAATTGGAGCCTCGGAGTGAATAGGAAACCCGTCCGGGTGGAACATTTGCACTGCGAGTGTGGTTTTTCCTGCCCGGAGCTCCATCATTGGGACAAGGAGCCTCTAGCTCTGATGGTCCCCCAACCAGCCTCAGGGAGGCCACCTCCACCGGGTCTTAACCTTGTTAATTAGCTGTCAACCTTCACGTACAGGCAACTGATCCACTTACCAGCCTACCTTAGGAAAGTTCCTTGGTGGCAAGAATACATTGTGTTTCCTCCTGGTACAGTTCCCCTATTTCGCTGGGCCCTCTGCCTCCAAGCCTACCCCCCTATACAGTGCACAACATCACTTTGTTTCAGTCATGCCATATAAAAGGTTAAAAACGCATTTTATTCACAGAAAAATATTACAAGTCACTTAGAACATAGAACATAGAACAATACAGCGCAGTACAGGCCCTTCGGCCCACGATGTTGCACCGAAACAAAAGCCATCTAACCTACACTATGCCATTATCATCCATATGTTTATCCAATAAACTTTTAAATGCCCTCAATGTTGGCGAGTTCACTACTGTAGCAGGTAGGGCATTCCATGGCCTCACTACTCTTTGCGTAAAGAACCTACCTCTGACCTCTGTCCTATATCTATTACCCCTCAGTTTAAAGCTATGTCCCCTCGTGCCAGCCATTTCCATCCGCGGGAGAAGGCTCTCACTGTCCACCCTATCTCACCCCCTGATAATTTTGTATGCCTCTATTAAGTCTCCTCTTAACCTTCTTCTCTCCAACAAAAACAACCTCAAGTCCATCAGCCTTTCCTCATAAGATTTTCCCTCCATACCAGGCAACATCCTGGTAAATCTCTTCTGCACCCGCCCAAAAGCCTCCACGTCCTTCCTATAATGCGGTGACCAGAACTGTACGCAATACTCCAAATGCGGCCGTACCAGAGTTCTGTACAGCTGCAACATGACCTCCTGACTCCGGAACTCAATCCCTCTACCAATAAAGGCCAACACTCCATAGGCCTTCTTCACAACCTTATCTACCTGGGTGGCAACTTTCAGGGATCTATGTACATGGACTCCTAGATCCCTCTGCTCATCCACACTTTCAAGAACTTTACCATTAGCCAAATATTCCGCATTCCTGTTATTCCTTCCAAAGTGAATCACCTCACACTTCTCTACATTAAACTCCATTTGCCACCTCTCAGCCCAGCTCTGCAGCTTATCTATATCCCTCTGTAACCTGCTACATCCTTCCACACTATCGACAACACCACCGACTTTAATATCGTCTGCAAATTTACTCACCCACCCTTCTGCGCCTTCCTCTAGGTCATTGATAAAAATGACAAACAGCAACGGCCCCAGAACAGATCCTTGTGGTACTCCACTTGTGACTGAACTCCATTCTGAACATTTCCATTCAACCACCACCCTCTGTCTTCTTTCAGCTAGCCAATTTCTGATCCACATCTCTCAATCACCCTCAATCCCCAGCCTCCGTATTTTCTGCAATAGCCTACCGTGGGGAACCTTATCAAACACTTTGCTGAAATCCATATACACCACATCAACTGCTCTACCCTCGTCTTGACATAATAATTATTGAGTTCATCATTGGCTGTGTCAAGTGTCCAAGGCACACAATTCAAAGATGAACACCTTGCTGGAGTTGTCCAATATCTGTTTAATTAGCATCTTTCTGTGTTACAAAGATACAAAGTACTGCAAAGAAACAGGCCCTTAGGCCCTCCAAGCCTATGCCGATCATGATGCTTGTGTAAACTAAAATCTTCTACACTTACGGGATCCGTATCCCTCTATTCCCATCCTAATAATGTATTTGTAAAAATGCCTCTTAAACGTCACTATCGTCCCTGCTTCCACCACTTCCCCGGTAGTGAGTTCCAGGCACTCACCACCCTCTGTGTAAAAAACATCCCTCGCACATCTCTTCTAAACATTGCCCCTCACACCTTAAACCTATGTCCCCTACTGATTGACTTTTCCACCCTGGGAAAAGCCTCTGACTATCCACTCTGCCCATGCCACTCATAATTTTGTAGACTTCTATCAGGTCGGCCCTCAACCTTCGTCGTTCCAGTGAAAACAGTCCAAGTTTATCCAACTTCTCCTCATAGCTAATACCCTCCAGACTAGTCAACATCCTGGCAAACCTCTTCTGTACCCTCTCCAAATCCTCCACATGCTTCTGGTAGTGTGGCAACCAGAATTGTGCACAATATTCCAAGTGTAGCCTAACTAAGGTTCTGCACAGCTGCAGCATGACTTGCCAATTTTTATACTCAATGCCCTGACCAGGCATGCCGCCTGCCTTCTTGACTACCTTCTCCACCTGCGTTGCCACTTTCATTGATCTGTGGACCTGTATGCCCAGATGCTTCTGCCTGTCAATGCTCCTAAGGGTTCTGCCATTTACTGTATAATTCCCTTGCATGTTCAGTAACAGATTTACTTCTCTGTAACTGATATCCTCCAAATATCCTTTGAGGTTTGTATCAAGATCATGTTGCTGGGAAAGATACAACAATCCTGGTTTAAGATCTGAAAGTGACAATCCCAGAGTTTCCAAATCCATAGGCATAATTAATAAATTCATGCAAGTGAAATATTCTATCATCAATCATGCCTCAAGACCTAGTTGAACAAAATTTGGTTCATCCGGGCCATATTTTGCTTTGTGCAAATTGGGGAATCCAGGGGAGACATTTTTGCATCTGTACCCCAGCATAAGATTACTTAAGCTCAGCAAATACCAGAAAATCAGACAGTTTCCTTTACAGGCATGCACTAAGACCATCACAATTTTTAAAAAAATTTAAATAATTTTTATTAAAGGTTTTCATAAAATATCAATAACAAAATGAGAAAGAAAAAGAACCCAACAGGGTTAAGTACAAAACACAATCTAAAAAAGCAACCCCCCAAACCCCTCCCCCCGTACCTAAATAATAAATTAACATTAACACCTCGACTTAAGACAACAGGTGTGTACACCCCCTCAGACCCTCCAGTGTAAATAACATAAACAAAAATAAAGTAACCCCCCCCCCCCCCCCACCTCCCGCGCTGCTGCTGCCATTGACCAATGTCTATCGTTCTGCCAGAAAGTCTAAGAACGGTTCCCACCGCCTAAAGAACCCTTGTACCGACCCTCTCAAGGCGAATTTCACCCTCTCCAATTTAATGGACCCTGCCATATCGCTGATCCAGGATTCCACGCTTGGGAGCCTTGCATCTTTCCACTGAAGGAGAATCCTTCGCCGGGCTACCAGGGACGCAAAGGCCAGAATTCCGGCCTCTTTCGCCTCCTGCACTCCTGGCTCCTCTGCCACCCCAAATATTGCGAGCCCCAGCCCGGTTTGACCCTGGATCCTACCACCCTCGACACCGTCCTCGCTACACCCTTCCAAAATTCCTCCAGCGCTGGGCATGCCCAGAACATATGGGTGTGATTTGCTGGGCTCCCTGAGCACCTAACACACCTGTCCTCACCCCCAAAGAACCTGCTCATCCTTGTCCCGGTCATGTGTGCCCTGTGCAGCACCTTAAACTGTATGAGGCTGAGCCTCGCGCACAAAGAGGAAGAGTTCACCCTCCCTAGGGCACCTGCCCACGTCCCCTCTTCGATCTCCTCTCTCAACTCCTCCTCCCACTTACCTTTCAACTCCACCACCGAGGCCTCCTCCTCCTCCTTCATCACCTGGTAAGTTTCCGAGATCTTCCCCACTCCCACCCACCCCCCCGAGAGCACCCTGTCCTGTACTGTGTGCGGCAGTAGCCGTGGGAATTCCACCACCTGCCGTCTGGCAAACGCCCTTACCTGTAAGTACCTGAAGGTGTTCCCCGGGGGGAGCCCGTACTTCTCCTCCAGCTCACCCAAGCTCGCGAACTTCCCGTCCACAAACACGTCCCCCAACTTTCGTATCCCTGCCCTGTGCCACCCCGAAAACCCTCCACCGGTTCTTCCTGGGGCGAACCGGTGGTTCCCCCGTAATGGGGTCCACGCCGAGGCCCTAACTTCCCCCCTATGCCGCCTCCACTGCCCCCAAATTTTGAGGGCCGCCACCACCACCGGGCTCATGGTATACCTCCTTGGAGGGAGCGGCAGCGGCGCCGTTGCCAGCGCCCCCAGACTCGTACCCACACAGGACGCCGTCTCCAGCCTCTTCCATGCAGCCCCCTCCCTCTCCATCACCCACTTGCGCACCATTGTCGCATTGGCGGCCCAGTAGTACCCACAGAGGTTGGGCAGCGCCAGCCCCCCCCCGACCATCACAATTTTATGATACGCATTGTGCCTGGGCAACTGGGATTATCTGAAAACACATTGCACCCCCCATCTCCCATCATGTTTGAAATTCTTAGTAAGAGTGGTGTCAGGTCTGAGAGATTCTGTGCACAATGAGAAAAACAGACTACATAAGAATATTGTATACTCGGTAAGTTAAACAGGTACAGCTGTAATTTTCTACTTGCTCGCGGTGGTAATGTTTTCAAAATTGTTGTAAAATGTAGGCGCAATCTATCAGCCTTGCCGCGCACGGCTTTGGATGCGACAAAGCCAGTCTCATCACGCCTCGTGGGATCTAACTGGGTTGGGACCCAGATTAGCATATTCAAGTGAGCAGCTATTCTCACTTAAATATATCTGCGCCGGATCGACCCAATGATCGGGACCTTACGGCCTCACCTCGGAGATCCTGAACGGGCATCATTTACCACTGGTTTCCACAAATGTGGACCAGGCGTACTGGCACTTGGTGGGGTCTACCAGGCGATCGGTATGGTCAGGCTCTGGGAAGGTTGGTACCATGGCACCCACGATGCCACCAGGACACCTTTGCAGTGCCACACATGTGTCATCCTGACACTGCCAGGGTGCCCAGGTGGCACTGCCATGCTGGCAGGGACAGTGCCCAGGTGGCATCATTCCCATGCTGGGAATCGGGCCGGGGGTGCCCTGCCCTTATGAGGTGTGGTGTTGGGGGGGGGCTCAATGCCCCCCCCTTATTGGTGAGTTGAGGCATTGGGGGGTCCAGAGGCAACAGTGTGGGGTCCGCTGGAGCGGACCTCGTTAATCCAGGAAGCAGGGCTAAGTGCAGCCTCAACCGGGCGTTCCATGCAACGGCTCAGAAATGAAGCAGAGTCCCATTTAATAGCAGGGTCGCTCTCAGTTAAATGCGCTCGACATGCTCTGTTTCATTTCCGTTAAATCGCGCCGTAGTGTTTTCATTGCTACTTCTTTTATTGTCTTGGCTGACTACAGAAACCAAATCAATGCCGAGCTAAGTGCCACACAGTCCAGAAGCCATTGGTGCTTTTGAACATGTGATGTAACTGATGCGACCATCAGTTCACTCGAAAGCACGTGGAGAAGTAAACCGTGGTTTTAATCAGCTTAGAACTGAGCCTGCCTGTGACCGGTACAACACTGAAGGCGGCCCCGCAGGTCAGCAGCTCTTATACTTCCTGTAAAGGGGGTGGAGCCATGGGCGGAGCCTGTACATGCCCCAACATATCCCCTGTGGGTGAAGCCACACAATGGCCCATAGGT
Organism: Scyliorhinus torazame; assembly: GCF_047496885.1. Classification (NCBI taxonomy): domain Eukaryota; kingdom Metazoa; phylum Chordata; class Chondrichthyes; order Carcharhiniformes; family Scyliorhinidae; genus Scyliorhinus; species Scyliorhinus torazame. The sequence continues at coordinate 158,329,608 of NC_092709.1, read as the reverse complement.
AGAGCCCACAGGGTTAATAACATAACACAGTGCACTGGTGAATTATCAGTAATTATACATTCACCACAGTAACCAGTAATGCAATATACAGTGATGCTTGATCACGGGCAGCTGAACCATTCTCTGGATTGTAAGGGAATCTCGGACTCATCTGAATGAATGGCCTGGTGTGTTGAAAACTCTACCCTGTCTCCTTTTCCAAAATATACCCAGTGCAAAAAGATCCCTTACAAAAAAAAATAGTCATCTTCCTCACACCAATATTTTCAATGGAAGGCTGCATTTAGCAGAGTGAAATGTTTGCGTTTCAAATTAATACAATTGTGAGGGATTATGGGGCAGAGGTATTGCTACAACAGACAGCTATTTTTTGTAGTCTGTAATGAATTCAAACCAACCATAACATACTTGGCACCAGCTTTTACATGTTTATTAAGACTCAACTACAGTTTAAAACTCTTGGGTGCAATTTGCGATCCTGGCAAGCAGTAATGAGTTTACACCAGTGGCATTAGTGCTGATGGGAAAACATTGCCCAATTCATTTTTGTTCCCCTTACGGCAGTGGAGGCCAAATTTAAATGTAATAATAACCCAATAAACTTTACATTGTGCAGAGCTAATTTTCTTGGTGAGACTTGAGTGTATGTCGACCAAATCTATTTTGTTGTGTTTTTGTTTCATTTGGGTTTAGGGTTGGTTAGGGGGTGCAGTAAAGGCGGGGTTGGGGGGGGGGGGGGTCGTTGCAGGAGATGAGGCTACAGGATTCTGGTATACATTTTTCAACAGCATGGCTGGAATCCAATCGTCAAGGATAGATATTCATGGTCTGACTAACAGTTGGGTAATGCTCAGATTAAGGTTTAATTTCTAATTGTAATTTTTTGTGTAAATGATTGCATTAGCTTCAGAACAGAAAAAAAAGAGAATTGACCAGTAAAAGCAATAACCTGCCCCCTGAGTGCACAATCGTAACTCCTTCCACAATCGTTCATGGTAGCTTCGCATTGTTACTACTGACTGACAGAAGGGAGAATATTGTATCAGTTGCCAACACTACGTGGTAAATAGTTACCATTAGTATTTACCCCTGTTCCTTCAAATAAGTAAAAAGCTCCCTAAGATTTCTAGCTTGTAGAAAGAATGTTTAATTTTTTTAAGTGTACAATTCCAGTTACACTACTTGGCATGTATTGCAGAGAAAAAAAACAGCTTCGCAGTCAAGTTAAAAGTTTCTGCAGACATTGTTGGCTCTATTCATCAGTTGGTAGTGCCAATGTACTGTGGGCTTGACCCGCTGTGATGTGGGAATTGAGCAAATCCTGTCGCCAAGTGTAAGTAGGAGCTGCAATGAATGTATAAACATGTACAGGCACACAGCTTTCTGAGCTGTGAATCATGGCTGCTGTCTAGATAAATTTTGGTGAATTGAATTCTTTGTGGCAAAAAGTTGTTTCAGCTCAATGAACGTTAGCACTCGGAGCAGTTCGTTCTCCATTTTTGAACATCACGTAGTGGTAACCTAGGCTATGTCTCATATTGTTCCGTAAATCATTGCATCATGCATGACCCGACTTTATTCAGGAAGAAGTGTGATGTCACCTGTATTAAACTTGATTGGTTCACCAAATGGTGCTTTCATCCATCCTGCTATGCTGCGCAAAAACGTTTTCTCAAGAAAGGAATGAGCAGCTGAGAGCGAGAGGTTGAGAAGTCACTTGACAGACACTTGTTTTTAATAAAAACAGCATTTTGCAATCCTCATTTTAAAAATAAAAGAAATAAAAGTCACTTTGTCAACTGTTGCATCCCTAAGGGCAGAATTCTCAATTTGTTTGACCAGCTGCAGTGTCGGATTGTTCCTGCTGACCAGAATGGTGGGATCCCATCCCAGATTCTGCGCTTGGAACTTTATTAATTATGCAAACACATTCCCCGATGAATCTCCTAAATCATTGACAGCTGATTGACCCACCCGCTATCAGCTGGCTGTTCAAAAGTCCCGGCGTCATATTTAAACACCAGTCCTGCACACTCATATCACTCTTTCCAGCCCACCTGTCTTCACCAGACCATGCAGCATGTCAGCAACCCAAAAGCAAAAGGCTAGCTGCCTCAAGAAAAAGGCTGCACCAGTTTTCACCTCCACTTATTTGAGGGATCCAGGAAAATTGGCAGGTCCTCTACCCAGGGTCAGCTCAACGAAGGATGCCAACCTCACCGCTCTGGCCTAGGACACCATTGCCCAGGAGGTCAGCGTGGCTGCCACCTGCCCACGAAGCGCCAGCCAGTGCAGGAAGCAGATTAATGATCTTATCCACTCTGCCAGGGTAAGTCCTCTCTCAGAGCCCTCCACTATCTAATTCTCAGCATGGCATCATGTACTCAAATGGCTGCACTCTTTACCGACCTCATGCATCCCCTGAGCAGGAGGCCCAAATGAGGCTGGGCCCTTCCGGACTTAGGCCACCAGAGATTGTCCACCAAGGTCGTCACAGGCATCAAGACATAGCATTCAGCGGGCTGCTTCTGCCCTTGCTGTGGATGTTGTGGCTGCACTAAGGTGTAGTGGTAGAGTTAGGACTGTTTAAAACATTTTGTGTCACCTCAGGGTCATGGGTTTCTATCACTGTGAATAAATCACACTTTTGAAAACCGTTCCATGGATATGTGAATGTCATGATCAGATTAAAGTATTTGGTTTGGATCTTTGCAATCCTCTTCCAAAGCCCAAATGTTCCCACACTTAAGAGTGCTCCCTTTTAAGATTAACATTCATGTGATGCCAACCTCAGTGCCATTTTGTACCAAACCCGTTGGTTTTGTCAGGGAGAGGTGAGTAATTCCTTATTAGGAGGGTATGATGGGTGAGTCCTCAACCCTTAGTCCTCAAGGGATAGCATTGGCGGACTCATCACATACATGGCTCTATTCGCATTTGGGTTTTCTAATTGATGGTATTCCGAACCAAGACGTGGGACTGGATTCTCCGTTCCCCGACGGCGAAATTGTGTTCGGCGAGGGGGCGGAGAATCCCCGATGACGCCAAAATCAGGGGCGGCCCCGCTTTTGTGATGCTCCGCCCCCTGGAAAGTGGCCAGAGCCAACCCCCTGCCCCCCCCCCCCCCCCCCACCCACCCCCCCCGCGATGCTCCGTCCCCGACCGGCCGAGTTCCCAATGGCATGGGACACGTGGGATTTCACCCGTCGTGAACTTAGCGTGGCGCTGAAGACTCAGTCCTGCGCCGCCACAGTCGGGAGAGGGCCGATCCGCGGGCAGGTGGGGCTTCATTTGGGGCTGGGGGCACTGTGGACAGGCGGTCCTGGGTTCACGAGCGAGCGGTCCGGGGCGTGTGAGCGGCCGAAGAGGGGTACTATTTTTGCGGTCCGGGCCGCGGGCTGAGAGCTCGGGGCAGCCGCTGCAGGCTGCCGCTGTGCGCATGTGCGGCCACAGTCCTGGCAATGCTCCAGGCCATATCGGCAGCTAGAGCTGGGAGCTCTACGCTGCCTCCCTGCTAGCCCCCAGCAAAACGGCGAATCAGTGGCCATTTTGCGCCAGTTTTCCTGGCGTAAAACACCACTGTTTTCACGCCGGCATGGGGACTTAGTCTCCCAAACAGAGAATCCAACCCATTCTCTTTAGGGTGAGAGACCTATAATGGCCACATTTCCTTTGTGGCAGTGTTTGCATCCTTACATGGTGTGGGAAACGTCCATATTTGACTCATATCGCTATCTTTCCTTGCTAAACGTCGAATTAACTCTGAACTACATTCTACAACTTGTTATAACTATGAGCTTTAGGTTCCTTTTGGTGATGAATGGAATCCATTTGGCTACTGGTAAATGGCATTCATTGTTATCCCGTCATTCCCCTTCACTGATGGGATAGTAGAATTGATGCAGCTGTGGCCCCTTCGTTATAGCCTTCACTCTCCAAGGCTGCATTCCTGTATTCCACTATGTAGTATTTAAACTTTATGTGAGGCTACTGAGTTGTGCCTATCGCTTTCAAAGTGCAGATTTAGTAATATGGCTTGCTCTTTCTTCCTGCACAACGGGGTGTGTGTCCTGTTTAACTGAATTGGACCCAGTCCGCTGTAGCAGCAACAAGAAATGAGTACGGGCCCCAAGAAGGAGACCCAGAGCCCAGTTTAGCGGTCCTCCCACAGTGCATCATACCCTTCCCAGATAGAAATCTTTTGATTTGGAAGACGCCATTTATCTGGGTGGTGCTACACCTCAATTATAGGATGGAATTTGACCTTCCCAGTCTCACTGTCCACATGCCTTCCATATAACAGGAATCTCACGATGTGCAGATAGACATACCGCCTGTTATTTTCTCGACTCCCCACCAATACGGGATCCTGTTGTTATGGTGGTGTAAATTGCCACACTCCCTCTACCGAGTCCATCACCTGTGAGATGCCCATGCCTCATGTGGACCTATAACCACCCTATTTGGCGGTGGTGTGCACTATGCTTACATGGGTTCCCCCTGCCCCATACCAGCTTCACGTACCACCTCCTGAATTATGTGTTCCCTATCCACAGGCTGCAGATGCCCCTGTGACCATTACCATACTCTCCGCAGCCCAATACAAAGCCAGCCAAGCTCAGGGACATCGACTGTAGGATAACCTTGCTAACTAAGCTGTGTATTTTCCTGTGAAGATCAAACCTCCTTACTGCTCCCTGCAACTGGGGTACCAATGCTTCCAATGATAGCTCCGGCTGGATGCCCTCTGCTCTTCTGCACTGTCTCTGACTTCAGACTGAGATCCACATGGTCTCTGGATTACCTGTCAGCTGTGATTCCTTTCCAATTTGCAGCAGTAATGTCTGCACTCTCTGACTCCTGTCTGTCAGATCCTGAACTAAAATGGAAACCTCAATGTAGTTCCCGTTTTCAAAGAGGAACTATGGACAACAGTGATCTTCACAAAGCACTTCAGCCCCAACTTGTTTAGTGTTTGTGCGAGCCATCCCTAATATCTCACACTAATGTCTATGTGCGTTCCCTTCTATTAATACATGTGCTATCCCTTAGACCCCCTTGTTTGTCTGCATTTCATGCAGTGTTGCCAGGTTCCGACTTCCCTCCCCTCAGTCTACACTTTGCCTTCCATTGTTCATACTCTTCAACCATCTCCTTGCCCCTCTGCGTGCCATCGTAAGCCCTTGCCCTTCCCTACCCTCCTTGCACAGCTCTCCTTCCATACTAACCCTCTTGTCTTTATTGGGCTGCAACCCAGGATCTCACCTTGCACTCCACCCCCAGTCAAAATCCAGGGTCTGGATTTTCCACCGGCAGGATGCTCCGTTTTGCCGGCAGCCCGGGGGTTTCCCAACAGCGTGGGGCTTCGCCACAATGAGAAACCAAATTGACCAGCTGGCGTAACGGAGCATCCCGCCGGCGGGGTGAAACAGAAATGTGGCGCAGCGGGGCGGAGAACCCAGCCCCAGATCTTTGCTGCGATTGCTGCTATGAGTCCAGCAGCACAGTGCTGTCCAGATGGACACTGGTGGGTGGCAACAGGGACAGAAGGAGACCCCAGCACTCCTCAACCTCAGGCACTGTACTAAATGGACTCACTGACACAGGGGGGTCCTTGGGTGCAGCAGCATGGAACTGTCTATGAAGTCCAGCTCAGCATGGAGATCCAGGGTGGGAAACGGTCTGCCCTGGCCAGATGGTGTACAACGCAACTGGAGCAGCGCAACGTTATGTCAGGTAGGCTTTGTTGTACTCACCTCGAGATCTCAGGTGAACTGAAGGCTGCCTTATGCCTGCCACTCTTTATCCATTGGCTTTCAGACCAATGTGATTTCCCGTTGACGTGGTTGGAAGGCCTGACGGCCAGCAGACAGCTGTTTTAATAAGCATTCATGAGATGCAAATGAATGCAAATTGCATTCACGCCATCAGCCAGTGGGAAGACCAACACACCTTTAACCCATCATCAGGAGAGCTGCAATGTGATTTTACGTCGGTGAGTTTCCAACTTTCTAGCTGCCACCCGCCACAAAACCTGCCACCGGCGGGATGGAAGAATTCTGCCCTAAGACTTATAAATTAGGTAATCGTTTCCAAAGCATTGTTTTGAATTATGTATAAATTGTTTAATTTAAAGTTTTATCTAAATATTTTAGCACATGCATATGTTCTGTAGTCCAGAAAATATTGCCCAGTTTGCCTGATCTGAACAATGCTATAGTTTCCAAAAGAGACGTGACCAGAGAGAAATGATAACCTGATTAATTGGAATAACACTTTATTGATTCTTATTTTCCTGTGAGCAGTTTGACCCATTTATTTAAATATTTACATCCATTGCCAGCAACGAAACGTCCGAAGTTAAGGTTCCCAATGCTGATGAAGATGGCCCGTATCTTCTGAGTATCAGAGGAAAGCCACGGCCCACCGATATTGGAAGAGAAAACGGCACACTGAACTGTGTTCAGAAATTGCAGGGAACCTTCCTGTTCCAGCCTGTGCAGACTCCAGTGTGGTGCAGTTTTGATGTATCACACCCCATTGTGACGCAGCAACTATGGGAATTCCCATTGAGAGCAGGCATTTAAACTGCAGATTTATATTGAAGACAAAACGCAACAAATTTCACAAGTGTTTTAAAGGTATGGAGCAGTTTTTTTTAAACAGTTTTGTTTGCTCTTTTAGACAAGTTATTATTGGTACTTTTAAAGTAACTTTTATTTTTTATGATTAAAGGTGATTATTATATATTTATAAGTGAACAGCTGGTTTGTTATTTGTTTTTAAATCTGTGAAACTTTTAAAACCTGTACTATATTATTATATAACTTTACATGTGGCATGCTTAGAAGTGTTTCCATGTTTTAATTTAGATTATAGTCATAAGATGTTCAAAGCGCCCCTGGGCTTTTTGTTGTCACTGTCCTTGCAACATCTGGGGCGAGATTCTCCGAACCCCCGCCGGGTCGGTGAATCACCGGGGGCTGGCGTGAATCCCGCCCACGCTGGTTGCCGAATTCTCCGGCACCGGATATTCGGCAGGGGTGGGAATCACGCCGCGCCAGTTGGCGGGGCCCCCCCCCCGCGATTCTCCGGCCTGAATGGGGCGAAGTCCCGCCGCTAAAATGCCTGTCCCGCCGGCGTAGATTAAACCACCTACCTTACCGGCGGGACAAGGCGGCACGGGCGGGCTCTGGGGTCCTGGGGGGGGGCGGGGGCGATTTGGCCCCGGGGGGTGCCCCCACGGTGGCCTGGCCCGCGATCGGGGCCCACCGATCCGTGGGCGGGCCTGTTCCGTGGGGGCACTCTTTTCCTTCCGCCTTCGCCACAGTCTCACCATGGCGGACGCGGAAGAGACTTCCTCCACTGCGCATGTGCGGGAATGCCGACAGCGGCCACTAACGCTCCCGCGCATGCGCCGCCCAGAGATGTCATTTCCGCGCCAGCTGGCGGGGCACCAAAGGCCTTTTCCGCCAGCTGGCGGGGCGGAAATTATCCGGCGTGAGCCCAGCCCCTTAAGGTTGGGGCTCGGCCCCCCAAGATGCGGAGCATTCCGCACCTTTGGGACGGCGCGATGCCCGACTGATTTGCGCCGTTTTGGGCGCCAGTCGGCGGACATCGCGCCGATACCGGAGAATTTCGCCCCTGATATTTTTTTTATTTGTGTTTATATAATCATAGAATCACTGCAGTGCAGAAGGAAGCCATTCGGCCCATCGAGTCTGCACCGACACTCCGAAAGAGCACCCTACACAGGCCCAGGCCCCGGCTCTATCCCTCCTAACCCCACCTAACTGTTGGACAATAAGGGGCAATTTAGCATGGCCAATCCACCTAACCTGCAGACCCTGGACTGTGGGAGGAAACTGAAGCACCCGGAGGAAACCCTTGCAGACACGGGGAGAAAGTGCAACTCCATAAAGACACCCAAGGTCTGAATTGAATACGGGTCCCTGGTGTTGTGAGGCAGCAGTGCTAACTAGTGTGTCACCGTGTTACCCATATGTTATTATGTTTCTGCCTTGTTTACTTCAATTATCTTATTCATTTATAATTCCATTACAGTTAAATGTTGTGTTTTGATGATTCAGTAAGAATTTTGTAGATGTTTGTAGAGTTTAATTGAAAACATTTATTAACAAAAATAACTTTAAAAATACCAAACTTTGAAACCAGTTAACATTTAACTTAATGTTTAACTTTTTCAGCTGAAAAATGACATTTTGTGTAATAACAACCCCAACTTTTACAAATTTCTTACAATAAAATATATTTTCTCACATAAACACAATGGTCAATAAATATAATTTTCTGCATAAACGTAACAGTTCTGTCTAATTGTAAAGGGGAGGGAAGGGGGAAGGTGTTGGAGGGAGGGGAGGGAAGATTAGGGAAAGGGAGAGGGGGAAGGGGAGAGAGGGAGGTAGTGAGATGAGATGGGAGAGAGGGTTTAAATATACAAATTGCTAATTTGACAAGCTCAAAGTCCGAAAGCTGCAGCTGCTGAAATGCAGTATCCAGGCACACATCTGCTCTGACATTATTTCAGAATGTCCTTTTCCTGTAAATTCTTAGGGGTGGGTAATTAATTTGCTTCCTCACCAGCCAGACTCTTCTCTCTTGAGCCATGGGCCTATGTCGAAGCCACAAAAGAAGTTCAAGGATTTTAAGAAGCCAAGCTATGAGTGCGATGCCCCAGCGGATGTGAAGCATGACTACAGATTTTGAATCTGCACTGGATTCTACAATACCTGTCAGAGAGATAGTTCACATTAGCTTATAGAAGGCTTGCACCATCAACTAAGGCATTTGAAGTAGTCACTGAGGCTTGTAAGGATGAACATTACATCAGGTAGACTCTTAAACCACACAGCTTAAAATAGATTGCAAAATCCAAATGTACCATGAATCAGCTGGGAGGGTAGGCAGGCTAACATTAGTGTCTTTGAATGTCAATTAGTGTCAATAGCATCAATATTGAGGCCATGATCATCCGAAACCAAGTCTGTTGGGCCGTCCATATGCTTAAGATGTCAGAGTTCCGACTGCCAAAGAAAATCTTCTTCATCCTGCTCAAGGAAGCATCCTGAACAAGAGGAGGACAAGGAAGCTCTTCAAAGACACCTTGAAGGCTTACCTCAAGAAATGGAACTTAGACGTCAATTCCTGGAAGACCTTTGCTCAGAAGAGGCCGACTTGGAGGAACCTCCTGATTGAGGGGACACAATTCTACGAGAACACCCGATGGCAAGAGGAGGCCCGGAAAAGGAGTCTGAGAAAGGAATACCCACGTAGAGTCTATGGATCGATCCCACCTTTTGTAAACCCAAGTGAGTGATTGAAGATTCATGGGCAGCACGGTAGCACAAGTTGCTAGCACTGTGGCTTCACAGTGCCAGGGTCCCATGTTCGATTCCCCGCTGGGTCACTGTCTGTGCGGAGTCTGCATGTTTTCCCCGTGTCTGCGTGGTTTTCCTTCGGGTGCTCCAGTTTCCTCCCACAGTCCAAAGACGTGCAGGTTAGGTGGATTGGCCATGATAAATTGCCCTTAGTGTCCAAAAAAGGTTAGGAGGGGTTATTGGGTTACGGGGATTGGGTGGCAGTGAGGGCTTAAATGGATCTGTGCAGACTTGATGGGCCAAATGGCCTCTTTCTGCACTGTATGTTCTATGTTCTATGTGGTTCCAGAATTGGGTTCATCAGCCATGCAAGGACCCACAGAACCCTTGACTAGTAACATGGAGTATCTTAGGTGGACAATCATACTTGTTAGCGAGTGATCGCTGAAGATTACATACACTCCAAACCCATTCTATCCATTATAGTTCATTTAATGGAATAACACCCTCATGACAAACTAAAGTTTTTAAAATATCTTTCTTTCACTTTCTGTGACTCCAAACTCACTGTATATAGTAAAGTACCTTTTATCAGAATTAACAGCCTCATGACAAACCAACAAAATAACAAAATAAAAATATATCTTCCTTTCACTTTATTTGCATTTTAAGCATATTTATAAATATTAATAAACATTAATAAAATAAAACATTAACCCACCAAAAACATGGCTCCCACTGTCTCCTGCTTCTGCTCGATGATCCTGGACCGAGTAAAAAAAGCGCAAATCAAAAAGTGTAAAAACCCTCCTGACATCGGGGCAAGTCGACCAAGTTAGTGCTGACCCTGGATTTTTCATCTGTCTGTTCAGTGCAGCAGTGGAAGGAAAGCAGGTGAAAAAACACTACAGCGGGAGTTTAAACGTGGCGTGCTTCCAGCGTGCATTCCTGTGCAGCTACACCTCTGGCTGGTCGAGCCGCGCATGTGCGGCGGGCAATCGACTTAAGTCTGAAAACAGACAGGACGGTATGGGCCGATGAGTAAGCATGCCTGATCCAGAATCAAAGATTTGGACAAGATAGTTTCTTTCTCAATGAATTACCTCACTAGCACAATGCATTCTCACCTCACTAGCATTCTCCTAGCCCCTCTTCTTCATGGCTGATATTCATGTGTGGCCTTGACTATTTGTCCGTGTCTAAACATAAAAGGCCGCTTCTGTCCACACACAGCATTCCTAGCAAGAGTCACTGGAGAGCAGTGAGGAATGGGGATCATTGTTCACCTAAACCAAAGACTAATTGTGTCCCCTCTACCACTCTGATTGAGTTTAACAAATTTAGAACAGTTCACAGATTGAATGTACCTACTTCTGAATCTATTCAGCTCAGTTAGCCACAAGGTTTTAAAACCTTGATTTAAAAAAATATTTTCATTAAAGTGTTTCAATTTATGTACAAAACATAGGAAACATTCATCTCTATACACTTGCCACTATACAAAACCCCCTCCATTCCCTTGAACACCTGTATGCCCCGCTTTATAACTATAATGTAAGACAAAAAATAACCCATAATAACACCCTTCCTCCCTCCTGCCCCCACCACTGATGCCTACCACTCCTTAAACAAGGCGATGAACAACCTCCACCTCGAGGAGAACCCCTCCTCTGATCCCATAATGGCAAATTTTATCTTTTCCAGATATTGGAATTCCGCCAGGTCACTCACCCACCCTGTCGCCTTGGGCGGCTCCAGAGCCCACCACCCTAACAAGATCCACCACAAGGCCTTTCTCCCCAGCTGCACTCCCTGATCCTCCGACACCCCGAATATCGCTCCCCAAAGGTTCAGGGCCACCTTCACCCCTAACGTCGCCGACATAACCCCCGAAAAGGCCTCCCAAAGCTCCATCAACTTCGGGTAAGACCAGAACATGAGTGTGGTTTGCCAGCCCTCTTGAACACTGTCCACATTTATCCTCCACCTCTGGAAAAAAACAACTCACCCATGAAAGGGTCATGTAGGCTGTATGCACCATTTTGAATTGCATCAGGCTCAATCTTGCACAAGAGGAGGTTGAAGTTGTGTTGAGTCCAGCCCTGCTGGAATAAATCTACGATTAGCACAAATCAGCACCCACAGCGACATGCCCTCAATCTTAAAATGTTGCCTGCACTGATTCCAGACTCAGAGCAATGCAACCACTATCGGGCTCGTGAAGTATTTAGCCAGCAAGAACAGAAGAGGCACCAACACCAGTGCCCCCAAACTCGTTCCCCTACACGAAGCCTCCTCCATCCAGCCCCGCACCAACTCTCCCTCCACAACACACTTTTGAACCTTCTCCACCCAGTAATAATTCAACAAATTCCGCAAAGCCAACCCTCCTGTCCCATTCCAGAAACACCCCCCTAACCCGAGATACTTTACCCAACCATATAAAATCCAAAATCAACCTGTTTAACCTCTCAAAAAACGACTTAGGCACAAAAATCGGGAGGTACTGAAAGACAAAGAGGAAACTTTGGCAGTATCGTCATCTGCCTGCACCCTCCCTGCCTATGAAAGCGGAAGAACATCCCACCTCTTGAAGTCCTCCTTAATCCCCTCTACCAAATTAGCCAAATGCACTTTGTGTAACTGAGCCCAACTATGAGCCAGCTTTGTCCCAGGTATCGAAAACTGGACTTGACCAGCCAAAATGGCAATTTCTACACACCCCGACAATGCATGCGGGTATTAATCAAAAACACCTCGCTCTTTCCCACATTAAGCTCATACCCTGAAAATGACCCAATCCCTATCAATACCTACAAACTCTACAAAATCCTATCCATACTATTCACCGGGTCCATGACATACAGCAGCAAGTCATCTGCATACAGACACTCGATGCTCCATCCCCCGTTTCTCTGTACCTCTCCACCCTGTTGAAGTCCTAAGCACCATTGCCAATGGCTCAATTGCCGATGCAAAAAGCAACGGGGACAGCGGACAACCTCTGCCTCATTTCCCGGTGCAAACAGAAATACCCCAAACTTGTATTATTCATATGCACACAGGCTGTGGGAGCCCTGAATAACATCTTAATCCAACCCACCAATGCCGGCCTAAAACCAAACCAAACCACCTCAACACTTCAAACAGGTATTCCCACTCAACCCAGTCAAACGCCTTCTTTGCGACCATAGATATTATCACCTTCATTTCCTGACCCCTTCGGAGGCATCATCACCATGTTTAAAAACCTTAGAATATTAGACGACATCTGTCGCCCCTTGACGGACCCCGTGTGCTCCTGACCTATCACTCCGGGTGCACAGTCTTCCATGCGCAATGCCAGTACCTTGGCCAACAGCTTTGCATCTATATTCAAAAGCAACATCGGATGTAATGGCCCACACTCATCTGGGTCCTTATCCTTCCTTAAAATAAGCAAAATTGATGTTTGTGTCAGTGAAGGCAGATGCTCCCCTTTATTAATCGAATCATTAAACATTTCCACTAGGAGAGGCCCCAACTCACTATCAAACTTCTTATAAAATTCCACTGGGAATTCATCTGGACCCGGGGCCTTCCCAGACTGCATCGACCTAATAAACCTCAACACCTCCTCCATTCCAATTGGAGTGCCAACTCCTGCACCTTCCCCTCTTCCACCACCGAGAAATCCAAGCCTCATGCCTGTGTGTGTGTTCCCCCCGCCCCCTCCAGGGCTCCGACCTGCACAGTCCTTGGTAGAAGGCCTCAAACACTCCATTCACCTTACCCGGCTCAGTGACCACCCTGCAGCCAACCTCCTAATATTCCTTGCCGCAGCCTGTCACCTCAACTGGCACACAAACAGCCTACTGGATCCTTCCAGTGCTCTTAAAACGCCCCTCTAACCTGGCGCAACTGCCCTACCACCTTCCCTGTAGACAAATGCTCAAATTCCACCTGGAGCTTCTTCCTCTCCTTCAGCAATCCCTCCTCAGGGGCTGCCAAGTACCTCCGAACCACTGCTAAAATGGCCTCCACCAACCTCTGCCTTATCTCTATGCGCCTTGCTCAAATTAAGCTCCCCTCTAATTACCCCCTCCAGCACCTCCCACAGCATGGAAGCAGAAACCTCCTTTTATTAAGCTCTACATAGGAGTGTACCGCCGCCCCTATCTTCTCACATGCCCCCTTATCAGCTAACAACCCCACATCCAGCTTTCACTGTGGCCACTGGGAACCACACATCTCTACGCACAAATTCACGGAATGCAGCGCATGGTCCGATACCATAATCACTAAATACTCCGTCCCAACCTTCCTCACCAACAACGTCTTGATTCAGGAAACCACCCAATGCATATGCGAGAAGAACAAATGTTTCTTCGCCCTCAGTCGCCCAAACAACCATGGATCCAACCCACCCCCACTCGGTCCATAAATCCCAACAATTCCCTTGCCATCATCAACATCTTCAAGGACTTGGGGCACAACTGAAGCAGCCTAGGATTGAGAATCATGTTAAAATCCCTCCCCATAATCATCCCATTCGGGTCTAGCTCCGGGACCTTTGCCAACACCCTCTTCATGAAATCCACATTGTCCCAGTTGGGGGTGTAGACATTCATGAGCACCATTGGCACCCCTTCTAATCTCCCACTCACCATAACATATCTACCCCATGAGTCCCCCACTTTGGGGCAGCACAGTGGCACAGTGGTTAGCACTGCTATATCATAGCTCCAGGGACCAAGTCAACTCTGGCTTCGGGTGACTGTTTGTGTGGAGTTTGCTCTTTCTTCCCATGTCTGTTTGGGTTTCCTGCGGGTGCTTCGGTTTTCTCCCACAGTCCAAAGATATGCAGGTTAGTTGGTATGGCCATGCCAAATTGCCCTTAGTGTCCAAACAAAGGTACGTGGGGATACAGGGATAGGGTGGAGGTGTGGGCTTAAGTAGGATGCTCTTTCCAAGGGCTGGTGCAGACACGATGGACCGAATGGCCTCCTTGTGTACTGTAAATTCTATGATTCTATGCTAGCCAACAACATCACCCTCTTACTAATTAACAGCATAGTCCCTTTTCCCTTCATATCACCCCCAGAATGAAACATTTGCCCCACCAACCTTTCCTCAACCTTGTATAATCGTTCACCCGCAAGTGCATTGCCTGCATAAAAATTACATCAGCCTTCAAGTTCTTTTAATGAGCAAACACACGGGACCTCTTGATCGGTCCATTCGGATTTCTAACAATCCATGAGACCAATTTGGTCGGTGGGGGGGGGGCTCCACAATCCCCCTCCCACCCCAGTCAGCCATATCCAAGTTTAAATGACTCCTCCAGGCCTCTGTCTCACCCACCACCTGGGTCACTGGAAGATGGCTACCGCTATCCACCTCTAACCACCTCCTCCAAAAAGAAAACTTCGACGTCAGCCACTTTCCCTCCCTGCACCCCCCCCCCTCCCCTCCCGCACACCAACCAAAGAAAGCCCCACCCCGTCCCAGGCTCATTATCCCAACCCAAGCCAAAAACAAAGAAACCAGAAGATCCCATTCCTCCTCGCATAACCCACCACAGCTCTTCCCCCACTTCACGTCCGTTAACTAGCATATTGCTAGCATGGTTACCCCAACCTGAGGCAAAGGACACACCTCCTTTATAACTCAGCCCCTGTATTTCCCCCTTGCTCCACCTTGTCACCGCCCTTCTTTCCCCCAACTCTACCCAGCAAACCCCACAGGTTTTAATATTCCCAACACGAACTCCCCCAAACATGGGGTGGAATATTGTGCAAAATTCATCTTCAAATAATAAACGAAAGACAGTCGATAATACTGACAAAACATATTTAAGAATCGCACGTGGAAACATACCATCCTTCCTCCCACTGAATCAAATTTCCCCTGTCCAGGTCTCAGGTGAACACAACCAAAATCCAACGTCTTCAAACTTTCCCCAGTACATGAGCACTTAAAAAGTTACTCGCCTCCTCCGGCGTATTGAGGTCGCACTCCTTTTCCCCATGCGTGACCCAGAGGCAAGCAGGCACATCATCACTAACTACACCTTCTTCCTGAACAGGGCCGCTTTGGCCCTATTAAAACCGGCCCTTCGCTTGGCCAGTTCCATTGCCAAGACCTGGCAAATGCGAATGCCTTTTCAGGTGCACTGCCGCGCCTCCTTCGCCCACCTCAGGATGTTTTCCTTGTCTAAGTATCGGTGCAGCCTCACAGTGATTGCCTACGGCAGCTCCCTCACTCAATGACCGGTGTGCCCATCCACCTCAGGAGGGCAGTTGAAGACACTCCTCCCCACCAGCTTCTCAAACATCTTGCCCACGTCCTCATGCCCTTAATACATTCAGGCAACCCCACGATCCTCAGGATCTCAAGGTCGACGACATTCTCCCTCAACCTTCGCCATCATCAGCGTTTCTGCCTCCAATGAGGCAATCCATTCCTCTCCTCCACCTTTTGGAATGACGCATTCTGCGCCTCCAGCCTCTGCTTCACTCTCTCCTGGGCAGCCAAATCAGCTGTGCCACCTTTGCCAGGTCCTCTGAGGCCACCTGCCTTTGTTTTTTTTAAACTTGGCTGCAAGGAATCGGACCAACTGTTCCGTTGACCACTGTGCAGGCAACACACCATCTTTTCACCTGCTATGGCACACGTGCCCTTCTGTTCTGAAGAATGCCCCTTATTTGACACACTCCTCATCTGCTAACCCTTCGTCATTCACCACCACGTTTGCGAGGACCAGCACTAAACGGCGCCCGGTTGAGGCCATGCTTGGAAGGCTGTTAGGTCCCGGGCGCATGGAGAATACAGCCTAATGGATCATTTAAATATGCTGATCCGCATCTCACCCTCGCTGGGAGAGATCCAGATTGTGACATATCGTGAGGTTTTGGTTGAATCTCACGGGACATCGCAAACGTCACAAACCTTGCAAGTGGCCTCTCGCGCAGATAATGGCCTCATCGTGTCACTAAGGCGGGCGCAACGAGACCAGCAAATCCCACTCTTTATTTGGGGTCTTATAATAGAATTTGAGAGTGTTACCATATGGGCCATTCGTCGTATCTGTGCTGGCTCTCTGCCAGAGCAACTCAGTTAGTCCCACTGCCCCACTTCTAACTCGCATGGACTCTATTATTACATGAGCATCAACTTTACGGCCAAGCTTGTGGTGTGGCACTTTATCAAACCTTTTAGAAGTCTATGTACACCAGATCAATCACATTACCCTCATCAACCCTCTCTGTTCCCTCGTCAAAACATCAATTAGTTAAACAAGGTTTACCTTTAATAAATCAGGGCGGCATGGTAGCATAGTGGTTAGCACAATTGCTTCACAACTCCAGGGTCCCATGTTCGATACCCGGCTTGGGTCACTGTCTGTGCGGAGTCTGCACGTTCTCCCCGTGTCTGCGTGGGTTTCCTCCCACAGTCCAAAGATGTGCAGGTTAGGTGGATTGGCCATGATAAATTGCCGTTAGTGTCCAAAAAGGTTAGATGGGGTTCTTGGGTTACGGGGATGGGGTGGAGGAGTGGGCTTAGGTAGGGTGCCCTTTCCAAGGGCCGGTACAGACTCGATGGGCTGAATGGCCTCCTTCTGCACTGTAAATTCTATGATTCTATGAAATCAACGCTGGTTTAATTAATCTACACTTGTCTAAATGACAGTTTGGCCTCTGATTCTCAATGCTCTCTCAGCAGCAAAGTTAAACAACATCTTGAGCCATGTATATTGGGAAACCAGTAAGTCTCAATTCTCAACCAATAAATATTTGATGCGGATTTGGTTTTTGCATCGCCTTAGGACTAAATGCAGAAGATTAAAATCAGTGAGAATTACAGCTGACTTGCTCCCTGTTATTGGTTGGCTTTCACAGTGCAACATCAATTTCCATTTGACATTCAGAATTATCCCAAGACATTGGACAAGGGCACCAAAAAAGGAACAATTAAGAGGGGTGGCTCAAAGTTTGGTCAAAAATGTAGGTCTGAAGGAGGGTCTTAAAGGAGGACGGTGTGACAGAGAGATGGGGGGATTTAGGGAGAGGATTCCAGATCGGGAGACCTTGATGACTGAATGATGAACTATAGGAAGCATATGAACACAGGACCAAATTCAGAGCAAGGGAGCATTAGGGCTATGTTGTAGGACAAGCAGAGGTTACAGAAATAGAGACGGATGCTGTCAACATGGAGTGAGGTATAGAATGGCAAGTGTAGCCAGGCGGACAGGTTTAAATTTTTTTTTAAAATGTTTTTAAGTGGGTTTTCGAACATAGTATATTTACAGGTGTACACAAAAAAGAAAAGAGAAAAAACTGAGATGATATTATACACAAGATAAAAACAACAACGCTATATAGTTAGCAAAATCATGTGATTAACAAGTAAAGAAAAACATGTAGTGGGGGGGGGAAAACTGGGGAAGTATATATACATCAAGGTACTGGAGAGACAATTACAGTATATCTGTGGGGGGCGCCTTGTTGCTTGCTTCTCCCAGTCGGTTTTCACTGTTGCTGTTGTTGCGTGTTAACCTCTGCTTCGGCCGTTCTTCCTCCTGTACTTTCTTACTCTCTGTCGTTTCCTGTGCTCTCCTTCCAGTTTGTGTTCCCTCATCATCCCACCCCTCTGGTTCCCCTCTATTGTTCTTTGCTTTCCCTCTTTCCTTCTCCCTCCCCCCCCCCCCCCATCCCCCCCCCCCCCCCCCCCCTCCTCTCTTTCCCTTTAGTTCACCTTTCCTTTCTCTTGAGTTTCGCTACCCCCCTGCACTGCTCCCTCCCCCCCGGGTCTTTCCCTCCTCATGCTTTGGCTACTTTCCCCTGGCTCTTGGCTACTTGATTATTCTTCTGCTTGTTTGTTGGCCACAAACAGGTCCCGGAACAATTGGGCGAATGGCTCCCACGTTCTGTAGAAGCCGTCGTCCGACCCTCGGATGGCGAATTTGATTTTCTCCAATTGGAGAGATTCCGGGAGATCGGACAGCCAGTCTGCAGCTTTGGGTGGTGCTGCTGACCGCCAGCCGAACAGGATTCTACGGCGGGCGATCAGGGAGGCAAAGGCACGGGCATCCGCCCTCCTCCCCAGGAATAGATCTGGCTGGTCTGAAACACTGAAGACCGTCACTTTCGGGCACGGCTCCACCCTCATCCCCACCACTTTGGACATTGCCTCAAAGAAGGCTGTCCAGTACCCCGCAAGTCTGGGGCAAGACCAGAACATGTGGGCGTGGTTGGCCGGGCCTCCGTGGCACCGCTCACATCTGTCCTCCACCTCGGGGAAGAACCTACTCATTTTGGTTCTTGCTACATCAGCTCTATGTACCACCTTTAGTTGCGTCAGGTTGAGCCTCGCGCATGTGGAGATGCAGTGCATCACTCCAGAGACCCCACCCTACTTCAATCCCCAGGTCTTCCTCACATTTCTTTCTCGTTGCGTCCAGTACGGTGTCAGCCCTCTCTACCAGTCGTTCATACATGTTACTACAGGTTCCTTTTCCTAGGATGTTCGCGTTAAGTAACTCCTCTAGTAGTGTCTGTTGTGGCGGTCGTGGGTACGTCCTTGTCTCCTTCCATAGGAAGTTTTTAAGTTGCAGGTACCTTAGTTTGTTTCCCCAAGATAGCTGAAATCTCTGCATCAGTTCATCCAGTGTTGTGACCCTACCTTTGGTGTATAGGTCCCTGACTGTCAGTGTCCTTCAGTCCTGTATCCACTTTTTAAAGTGGCGTCAGTGAGTGCTGGTGCGAACCTACGGCTGTTGCAGATGGGGGCTTTGACCGACATTTTGGTCAGGCCGAATTGCTGTCATAGTTGGTTCAAGGACTGGAGGGTGGCTATCACCACCGGGCTGCTGGAGTGTTTTTTGGGTGGGGATGGGAGTGCCGCCTTGGCGAGAGTCCGGAGAGAGGTCCCCTTAGAGGAGGCCTCTTCCTCGCGCACCCACTCTGCTTCTGGCTCCTTGATCCATCCCCTTACTTGTTCGGCTGTCGCCGCCCAGTGGTAGAATTGTAGGTTTGGGAGGGGTAGAATTGTAGGTTTGGGAGGGCCCTCCCAAGGCTAGCCCTTGCAAGACCTTCTTTGGGATCCTAGCACCCCCCTTTGCAGGTCCTTTTTGACTTCCTCTGTCAGACTGGTCAGGTTCCATTTGTGGATCCCTTTCCAGTCGTGGGCTATTTGGATCCCCAGGTAGCGGAATTCATGTTGGGCTTGTTTATGTCCCCTAGTGCTGCCCCCCTTACTTGTGGGTGTACGGGAAGATCTCGCTTTTGCTCATGTTGGGTTTGTAGCCCGAGAAGGCGCCAAACTCTTTCAGGAGCGCGATGATTCCTTCCATGCTGCTTTGTGGTCCGAAATGTAGAGGAGCAGGTCATCTGCATAGACTGTGACTCTGGGCTCTCTGCCGCCCCTTCGGATCCCCCTCCAACTTTTTACAGCTCTGAACGCGATTGCTAGTGGCTCGATCGCTAGGGCGAACAGCAGTGGGGACAGTGGGCATCCCTGCCTGGTGCCGCTGTGCAGCTGGAAGTACTGGGAGCTGGTGTTGTTTGTTCTTACGCTCGACATGGGATCGTTGTATAGGAGCTTCACCCAGGAGGTGAACCCTGTTCCAAGCCCGAACCGCTCCAGTACCTCTGTGAGGTATTTCCATTTGACTGTGTCGAAGGCCTTTCCTGCGTCTAGGGAGACAATCGCCTCTGGTGTTCTCTCCCCGGAGGGGGTCATTATCATGTTCAGCAGGCACCTGATGTTCGAAGTTAGCTGTCTACCTTTGACAAAGCCCGTCTGGTCCTCTGCGACCACCTCTGGCTAGGATTTTGACCAATATTTTGGCGTCTGCGTTTAGTAGTGAGATGGGTCTGTATGACCCACATTCCGTTGGGTCTTTGTCGTTCTTAGTTATTAGCAAGATTGAGGCCTGTGCTAGTGTAGGTGGCAGTGTGCCCCTAGCTAGCGAATCTGTGAACATCTCCTGCAGGTGCGGGGTCAGTGCTGTCGCAAATTTCTTATAGAAGTCCGCTGGGAACCGCTGGAGGTTCTGAGATGTACAGCCCTTGTTAGAAGGCCTCAAAGATTTAGTTGACCTTTTCTGGGTCTGTTTCTAATCTGCCTCTGTTGTCCCTGATTTGTGCAATTTCTCTGGTGTCTGCCTGCTTTCTCAGCTGGTATGCCAGCAGGTGGCTGGCTTTGTCTCCATGTTCGTATAGGGTCCCCCATGGCTGGCGGAGTTGGCACACTGCTTTCCGAGTGGAGAGCAGGTCAAAGTTCCTTTGTAACTCTTTCCTCTCTGCCAGGAGCTCTACGGTCGGGACCTCGGAGTATTTACGGTCTACCTCCAGTATGGAGTCAACCAGCTGCTGCCTAGCCGCCCTTTCCTCCCTATCTCTTTGCGTTTTGAAAGCGATAATTTCCCCTCTAATTCAGGCCATTAGCGCTTCCCAAAACGTGGCGGGTGAGACTTCCCTGTTTTGGTTGTTCTCCGTACACTCCGTTATGGCCTGCAAACTCCTTTCATTGAAAGCCTTGTCGACTAGTAGGGCAGTGTCCAACCTCCATGTGGGGCATTGGGCCCTGCCCATCTACAACCTCATGTCCATATAACGTGGAGCGTGGTCAGAGATCACAATTGCGGAGTATTCCACTTTAATCAGCCCTGGAAGCACTGTTTTCCCCACCACAAAGAAGTCAATTCTGGTATATACGTTGTGTACTGGGGAGAAGAAGGAGAACTCCTTTTCCCAGGGGTCCACCACCCCCATCTGTTCCAAAAAGTGACTGAGTTCCTTTGCCATATTTGAGGTCCTCCCTGTTTTGGGGTTTGATCTGTCAGTCATTGGGTACTGTATACAATTGAAGTCCCCCCCCCCATGATTAGTCGGTGCGTCGCTATGTCGGGGATTTCCGCCATGGTCTTTTTAATGAGTTTCGGAGTCGTCCCAGTTGGGAGCGTACACGTTAACTCGTATTACCGGTGCTCCGTCCAGGGCCCCGCTGACCATCCCCCTGGGTCCGTAACCGTCTTTGTCGCCCAAAACATCGTCCTCTTGCTGATCAGTATTGCCACTGATGCACTATCAATTACGACGGGATGAGAGTAGAGAGTAATCGAGGCTTTATTACGCAGAGATGTGGAGCCTCCCGCAGCTGCTGCCGTAATGGCTGCAGCTCGGAGAGCCCACGCATTTATACTCCGCCTACTGGGCAGAGCCAACAGGCGGGGATCTACCCCCCTACCTGTAGTACAGGAGTCTTACCGTATTACATCTCATATGTATACTATATACAAACTGTGGTGACTACCACATTCACCCCCTGTTAAAAAAGAGTCCAGCGGGGGTGGTGGAAAACTATTTACATGCAAGTGAGCATTTTTAAAGTGTACAGTTCTGGAAAAGTTCACAAGTTCAGCCGGTCGGATGCCTTAATCCTCCGTTGTGAGCGCCGCAGTCCCGGTGGCGATGCAGGCGCCGGCTTGGTCACCGGTGACTCCGGGAGCGTGTAGTCCTCATCTTCATCCCTGGGTGGAACCAATGGGAGGACGGATCGTCCTGGAGCGGAGGCTGTGGTGAGGTGCGCTGGGGGGAGGATGGGTGGCGCCGGGGCAGATGGGGAGGGGGGGACCCAGCTGGTGCCAGGTCCCTGAGGGAGACTCTGTCCTGGCGGCCGTCAGGGTACGCGTACTGCGGGTTTGCATGGAGTAGCTGTACCCTCTCGACCAACCGGTTCCGCCTTGTGGAACCGCACGTGTTTGCGGAGGAGAACGGGTCCTGGAGCTGCCAGCCACTTTGGGAGCGAAGCCCCGGAGGTGGACTTCCTGGGGAAGGCAAGGAGGCGTTCATGGGGGGTGCATTAGTCGCAGTGCAAAGTAGCGATCGGATGGAGTGGAGGGCGTCCGGGAGGACCTCCTGCCAGCGGGAGACCGGGAGACCTTTAGACCGTAGGGCCAACAGGACAGCCTTCCAGACCGTCCTGTTCTCCCTCTCCACCTGCCCGTTTCCCCGGGGGTTGTAGCTGGTCGTCCTGCTCGAGGCAATGCCCTTGCTGAGCAGGAATTGACGCAGCTCATCACTCATAAAGGAGGATCCCCGGTCGCTGTGGACGTAAGCGGGGAAACCGAACAGAGTGAAGGTGCTATTGAGGGCCTTGATGACTGTGGCAGATGTCAAATCGGGGCATGGAATGGCGAAGGGGGATCTGGAGTATTCGTCGACCACGTTAAGGAAGTACGTGTTTCGGTCGGAGGAGTGGAGGGGCCCTTTGAAGTCCATGCTGAGGCATTCAAAGGGACGGGAGGCCTTCACCAGGTGCGCCCGGTCTGGCCGGCAGAAGTGCGGTTTGCGCTCCGCGCAGACTTGTCAGTCTCTGGTGACCTCCCTGACTTCCGCAATGGAGTAGGGCAGGTTGCGGGCCTTTATGAAGTGAAAGAACTGGGTGACCCCTGGGTGACAAAGACCATTGTGTAGGGCCCAGAGTCGGTCCACTTGTGCGCTGGCACATGTACCTCGGGATAGGGCATCGGGGGGGCTCGTTGAGCTTACCGGGGCGATACAAAATCTCGTAATTGTAGGTGGAGAGCTCGATCCTCCACCTCAAGATTTTATCATTTTTGATCTTGCCCCGCCGTGTGTTATTGAACATGAAGGCAACCGACCGTTGGTCAGCGAGGAGAGTGAACCTCCTGCCGGCCAGGTAATGCCTCCAATGCCGCACAGCTTCAACGATGGCTTGGGCCTCCTTTATGACGGAGGAGTGCTGAATTTAGGAGGCGTAGAAGGTGCGGGAAAAGAATGCCACGGGTCTGCCTGCCTGGTTGAGGGTGGCGACCAGACCGACGTCTGATGCATCGCTTTCATCTTGAAAGGGGAGGGTCTCGTCGACCGTGTGCATCGAGGCCTTGGCGATGTCGGCCTTGATACAGTTGAAGGCCTGGTGAGCCTCGGCCATCAGGGGAAAAACTTTAGAGTTAATGAGCGGGCTCTAGAACTCCATTTTGCACCACATAGCCAAGGATGGCTAAGCGGTTGGTGCTGAACACGCACTTCTCCTTGTTATACGTTAGATTCAGGAGTTTGGCAGTGTGGAGAAATTTGGAAAGGTTGTGTCGACGTCCTGCTGGTCATGGCCGCAGATGGTGACGTTATCCAGGTACGGGAAGGTGGCCCGCAGTCCGTACCGGTCAACCATTCGGTCCATCTCCTGTTGTAAGACCGAGACCTCATTAGTGACGCCGAAGGGAACCCTAAGGAAATGGTAAAGGCGGCCGTCTGCTTCGAACGCCGTATATTGGTGGTCCGCCTTGCGGATGGGGAGCTGGTGGTAGGCAGATTTTAGGTCCACTGTAGAGAAGACCCGGTACTGTGCAATCTGATTGACCATATCAGATATATGTGGGAGGGGGTACGCGTCGAGCTGCGTGTACTGATTGATGGTCTGACTGCAGTCAATGACCATCCTGTGTTTCTCCCCAGTCTTTGCAACTACCACTTGGGCTCTCCAGGGGCTGTTGCTGGTCTCAATGATGCCTTCCCGCAGTAGCCGCTGGACCTCCGATCTGATGAAGGTCCTGTCCTGGGCACTGTACCGTCTGCTCCTGGTGGCGACGGGTTTGTAATCTGGGGTGAGGTTCGCAAACAGGGAAGGTGGGTCGACCTTAAGGGTCGTGAGGCCGCATACAGTGAGGGGTGGTAGGGGTCCGCCAAATTTCAGGGTTAGGCTCTGGAGGTTGCACTGGAAGTCCAGGCCGAGTAGCAAGGCAGCGCAGAGGTTGGGGAGGACGTAGAGCCGGAAGTTGCTGAACTCTACGCCCTGGACGGTGAGGGTGGCGGTGCAGTACCCCCGGATCTCCACGGAGTGGGATCCGGAGGCCAGAGAGATTAGTTGGGTAATGGGGTGTACCGCGAGGGAGCAGCGCTTTACCGTATCGGGATGGATGAAGCTCGCCGTGCTCCCGGAGTCAAGAAGGCAAGGTATCTTGTGGCCATCGACTTTCACCGTCGTTGTCGCGGTTGTGAGGTTGTGTGGCCGGAACTGGTTGAGCGTGATGGAGGCGAGCTGCGGCTGGTGTTCGTGGGCCCCGGGCTGGTCGGCGACGGTTGCGGGTGATGAGTGGCCCGATGAGGTGCCCGACAACCAGGGGTCCTGAGGGGCCATCCAAAATGGTGCCGAAGATAGCGCCGCCCACAGGGCGCACGTGGCGGGCCGCGTTAAAGATGGCAGCGCCCACGGGCCGCATGAGGTCTGATGTGGGGGAAGATGGTGGCGCCCACAGGCCGCACGTGGGTTGCAGGGACAAAAATGGCGGCGTCCACGGGTCACACGTGGGGGGTGCAGGAACAATGGGGCTGGTTACAGCGGCAATCGACCGAGCCTGGCACACCGCAGCAAAATGTCCTTTCTTCCCGCAGGCCTTGCAGAGTGCACTCCGTGCCAGGCAGCGCTGGCGGGGGTGCTTTGTCTGCCCGCAGAAATAGCTCTTGGGCCCCCCGGGGTTGACTGGCTGCCACGCGGCGCAGGCTTGGGTTTGGCTGGGGGCGGTCGCTGGTGGGGTCCACAATGTCCAGGATGGGGTTGCTGTGCGGTCGGGGGCGTACGCTTGTACATTACGGGAGGCTACCGTTAGCGAGGTCGCAGGTTTCTTTATCGCCGCGAGGTCGAGCGTACCCCCTTCTAAGAGGCGCTGGCGGATGTACGCCGACCCTATGCCCGTAACGAAAGGGTCCCTGATTAGGAGTTCGGAATGTTCAACTGCCGAAACTACCTGGCAATCACAGTTCCTTGCCATGGTGTGCAGGGCATGCCAGAAATCTTCCAATGACTCACCGGGGAGTTGGTGCCGCGTGGACAGGAGGTGCTTGGCGTAGAGTGTGTTGATCGGCCATGTGTAGTTCTCTTTCAGAAGCGCCATGGCCTCAGTGTAGTTGATCGCGTCCCGGATAAGAGGAAAAATATCGGAGCTCAACCGTGTGTACAGGATCTGTAGTTTCTGTGCCTCTGAGTGTGGTTCTGTGGTAGATCTGATGTAGACTTCAAAGCAAGCTAGCCAGTGGTCGAAGGCCGACGTGGCGTTGTCTGCTTGAGGGTGCAGCTGCAGGCGATCTGGCTTGATGCGAAGGTCCATCGCTGAAAAATCTCTGCATAATAAATTGATGCACTATCAATTACGATGGGACGAGAGTAGAAAGTAATCGAGGCTTTATTACGCAGAGATGTGTTGCCTCCTACAGCTGCTGCCGAAATGGCTGCAGCTCGGTGAGCACACACATGCGGAGCCAACAGGCAGGGATCTACCCTCGTACCTGCAGTACAGGAGCCTTACCATATTACATCTCATATGTACACTATATACAAACAGTGGTGACTACCACAGCCACCCCCTGGCTCTCGTCCCATAGCAGGAATGGTAGGTCTGCCCCACCCAGCGCTTTCTTACCCGCAGTCGGCCCTGCTCTCTCAGGTGCGTCTCTTGGAGGAAGACGACGTTGGCTTTCATGTTTCTTATGTGGGTGAAGACTCTGGATCTTTTCACCGGGCCGTTGAGTCCCCTTATGTTCCAAGTGGCTATCCTGGTGGGGGGCTTTTGTCCCCCGCTCCTGTGGGATTAACCATACTTACCTGGTCCACACGCCCCTGCCCTCTGGGGTTTCCCTTTGTCATGGGGCAGTACAAGATGGCCACTGTCACTGCTCTCCCCATGCTGTCGGGTCCCTGGGCTTCGGGGCTTCCCTTTGTCCAGGGGACACCCAACATGGCCGTCCACTGTGCACCGCCACGTGGGTAGGCTCCTGCACTCCGGGGTCTCCCTTCGCCCAGAGACCGTACTGGGTGGTTGCTTGCAGTGCTTCCTTGTTCCGAGCCCCAGGTTGTGGCCTTTGTAGCCTTAATGCTGCTCTCGTTCTAGCCCTATTTTTCCCTCCCTCCCTGTGCCCCCACACGATCCCTCCTCTCCCCCCCTTATCCCCCCCTCCTGTATACCCCTCTTTTGCCCCTCATTCCCCCGCTCCTATCCCTGTTTGCTCCCCCAACTCTGTTGTGTGACCCCCCCCTCCCCCCCACTGCCTGGTACCGTCCCCTTGTTGGGGGCGTACCGCGGCCCTACTCAGTTGCATGTCCCTGGCACTAGCTTTCCTGCCAGTGCAGTGACCCTCCTCCCGCGAATTACTGTCTCACTTCTCCCTCACCCATTCTCTGCGGTTCCTGCCCGTTCCTTCCCCATTGTGGTGGTATGTATTAGGGGTCATGTGGGACTGTGAAGCCGTGATGCTATTGGCTGACAGATCCCGGGTCCTGGTTGGCTGCCGACTCCTGGCTCCACCCTGAAGGCGGAGTATAAGAACCCGAGCTTCTCCCCGCAGCTTAATTCTGCTGCTGAGCTGCTGGGGACAAGCATCGCTTAATAAAGCCTGGATCAACTTCATCACTTCTCGTCTCTCGTAAGTCATTGTGCGCTACAATTTATTAAGCGAGCTTAAAGGACTATGGAGCTCCGGATCGCCCCGGAATGCCTGCGGATCAGCCCCCACGCAGCGAACTCGGCAGCAGTATTCAAACACTGGCAAGCTTGTTTCGAAGGCTACCTCCGAACGGCCCCCGGCCGGATCACAGAAGACCAGAAAATGCAGGTCCTGCATTCGAGGGTAAGCCCGGAAATTTACCCTCTCATAGAGGACGCAGAGGATTTCCCAACGGCGCTCGCATTGCTGAAGAGCATCTATGTTCGGCCCGTTAACCAGGTCTACGCACGCTACCAACTCGCGACGTGACGGCAAAGTCCCGGAGAATCGCTAGAAGAATTCTATGCCGCGCTGCTAATTTTGGGACGGGGCTGCAGCTGCCCACCGGTGAACGCGATCGAACACACGGACCTGCTAATTCGCGATGCATTTGTGGCAGGTATAAACTCTCCCCAAATCCGCCAAAGACTTTTAGAAAGAGAGTCGCTAGGACTCTCAGAGGCACGGGCCCTTGCAGCTTCCCTAGATGTGGCCTCGCAAAACACCCCGCCTACGGCCCCGACCGTGCGGCAGCCCCTTGGGCTCCGTGGACCCCCGTCGCGATAAAATCCCCCCCCCCCCGCGCAAGCTTGCGCGGTTAAAGCGCTAGACCATCCCGGGGGGGCCCGCTGCTATTTCTGCGGACAAGCGAAACACCCCCGGCAGCACTGCCCGGCCCGCGCAGCTATTTGTAAAAGCTGCGGCAAGAAGGGCCATTACGCGGCAGTGTGCCGGTCCCGGGGGGGTCGCCGCAATCCCCGGAGAAGAACGAGCCCAGCACATCCCAAACGCTCCCCAACCCCGCCAGCGCCCCATGTGCGACCCGCGGGCGCCGCCATTTTGGGTCCCGGGCACCACAAGGGGAGGATGGGCGCCGCCATCTTGTGACCCCCCAGCCACGTGTGATTCATGGGGGCCGCCATTTTGTCCACCCCGACCACGTGCGATCCATGGGGGCGGCCATTTTGTCCACCCCCGGCTGCGTGCGATTCATGGACGCCACCATCTTGGTTGACAACAAAGGACCCCAGCATCGAACGGCTCCACGGGGTCCGAAGAAGACGCCGCGACACTACTACCACGACTGGCTTTGGTGACACTGGATCAATCGCGGCCACGGACGCTCCAGACGACGACAACAATGGTGCTGGTCAACGGATACGAGACGCCGTGCCTGATCGACTCCGGGAGCACTGAAAGTTTTATTCACCCAGACACGGTAAGACGCTGTTTTCTGACCATCCATCCAAGCACACAAAAGATTTCCCTAGCTGCAGGATCCCACTCCGTAGACATCAAAGGGTTCTGCATCGCGAACCTAACGGTGCAAGGGAGGGAGTTTAAGAACTACAGGCTCTACGTCCTTCCCCAACTCTGCGCGCCCACAGTACTGGGATTAGATTTCAAGTGTAACCTGCAGAGCCTAACATTCCAATTCGGCGGCCCAATACCCCCACTCACTATCTGCGGCCTCGCAACTCTCAAGGTTGAACCGGCCTCCTGGTTTGCAAACCTCACCCCGGATTGCAAACCCGTCGCCACTAGGAGCAGACGGTACAGCGCCCAGGACCGGATATTTATTCGGTCTGAAGTCCAGCGGTTGCTGAAGGAAGGCATAATCCAGGCCAGCAATAGTCCCTGGAGAGCCCAGGTGGTAGTAGTAAAGACCGGGGAGAAGCAAAGGATGGTCGTAGACTATAGTCAGACCATCAACAGGTACACGCAGCTAGATGCGTACCCTCTCCCCCGCATATCCGACATGGTCAATCGGATTGGCCAGTATAAGGTCTTCTCCACCGTGGACCTCAAGTCCGCCTACCACCAGCTCCCCATCCGCCCAGGTGACCGCAAGTACACCGTCTTCTAGGCAGACGGGCGTCTATACCACTTCCTAAGGGTCCCATTTGGTGTCACAAACGGGGTCTCGGTCTTCCAACGGGAGATGGACCGAATGGTTCACCAGCACGGGTTGCAGGCCACGTTCCCGTATCTCGACAACTTAACCATCTGCGGCCACGATCAGCAGGACCACGACGCCAACCTCCAAAAGTTCCTCCAGACCGCTAACGCCCTGAACCTCACATATAACGAGGAAAGTGCGTTTTTAGCACAAACTGGTTGGCCATCCTGGGATACGTAGTGCGCAATGGGATAATAGGCCCCGACCCCGAACGCACGCGCCCCTTATGGAATTCCCCCTCCCCCACTGCTCCAAAGCCCTGAAACGTTGCCTGGGTTTCTTTTCATATTACGCCCAGTGGGTCCCCCAGTATGCAGACAAGGCCTGCCCGCTAATACAGTCCACTACCTTCCCCCCGTCGACAGAGGCTCGCCAGGCCTTCAGCCGCATCAAAGCGGATATCGCAAAGGCCACGATGCGCGCCATCGACGAGTCCCTCCCCTTCCAGGTCGAGAGCGACGCATCTGACGTAGCTCTGGCGGCCACCCTTAACCAAGCGGGCAAACCCGTGGCCTTTTTCTCCCGGACCCTCCACGCCTCAGAAATTCTCCACTCCTCAGTGGAAAAGGAAGCCCAAGCCATAGTGGAAGCTGTGTGACATTGGAGGCATTACCTGGCCGGCAGGAGATTCACTCTCCTCACCGACCAACGGTCGGTAGCCTTCATGTTGGATAATGCACAGCGGGGCAAAATTAAGAATGACAAGATCCTAAGGTGGAGGATTGAGCTCTCCACCTTCAACTATGAGATCTTGTATCGTCCCGGAAAGCTGAACAAGCCGTCCGATGCCCTATCCCACGGCACATGTGCCAATGCACAAATAGACCGCCTCCAAGCCCTCCACGAGGACCTCTGCCACCCGGGGGTCACTCGATTCTACCATTTCGTAAAGTCCCGCAACCTCCCCTACTCTGTGGAGGAGGTCCGTACAGTCACCAGGAACTGCCACATCTGCGCAGAGTGCAAACCGCACTTTTTCAGGCCGGATAGAGCGCACCTGATCAAGGCTTCCTTTGAATGCCTCAGTTTGGATTTCAAAGGGCCCCTCCCCTCCACTGACTGCAACGCATACTTCCTGAACGTGGTGGACGAGTACTCTCGTTTCCCCTTCGCCATCCCCTGCCCCGACATGACAGCGACCACAGTCATTAAAGCCCTTGGCACCATATTCACACTGTTCGGTTGCCCCGCGTATATCCATAGCGACAGGGGGTCCTCCTTCATGAGTGGCGAGCTGCGCCAGTTCCTGCTCAGCAAGGCCATAGCCTCGAGCAGGACGACCAGCTACAACCCCCGGGGGAACGGGCAAGTAGAGAGGGAGAACGGCACGGTCTGGAGAACCGTCCTACTGGCCCTATGGTCCAGGGATCTCCCAGTTTCCCGGTGGCAGGAGGTCCTCCCGGACGCTCTCCACTCCATCCGGTCGCTGCTGTGTACCACCACTAACCAAACGCCTCATGAGCGCCTCCTTGTCTTCCCCAGGAAGTCCTCCTCCGGAACTGCGCTGCCGACCTGGCTGGCGGCCCCAGGACCCATCTTGCTCCAGAAACATGTGCGGGCGCACAAATCGGACCCGTTTGTCGAGAGGGTTCACCTTCTCCACGCGAACCCGCAGTACACCTACGTGGCGTACCCCGACGGCCGACAGGACACGGTCTCCCTGCGGGACCTGGCGCCCGCCAGCAACACACACACACCCCCGACACCGATCATCCCCTCCCTGCCACCGCGCACCCCGCAACCGCCCCCTTCCCGGGGGGATCAGTCCTCCTCCCGTGCCCGCCCAGGAGTAAAACAGGAACAAACACCGAAACGCTCCCGGAGACGACAATGCCTGAGCAAGCACCTGCACCACCACCGGGGCTGAGGCGATCGATGAGGAAGACCAGACCGCCCGCTCGACTCGTGGAATCCGCGTGACACCAAGAATGTTGTTGTAACAAAAAAAAAAAATTTTTTTGCTAAAACTGTAGTAACACTGTCCGAAATTTTCCTTCCAGGGCCAGCCTTGTAAACCCCTACCACCATGCGAACCACCACCCCGCCGGGTTCCTTTTAACAAGGGGTGAATGTGGTGGTATGTATTAGGGGTCATGTGGGACTCTGAAGCCGAGATGCTATTGGCTGACAGATCCCGGGTCCTGGTTGGCAGCCGACTCCTGGCTCCGCCCTGAAGGCGGAGTATAAGAACCCGAGCTTCTCCCCGCAGCTTCATTCTGTTGCTGAGCTGCTGGGGACAAGCATCGCTTAATAAAGCCTGGATCGACTTCATCACTTCTCGTCTCTCGTAAGTCATTGTGCGCTACACCCATCTTACCCTGCACTCCCCTCGTTTGCTTCTCCTTCTCCACTCCACTCGTTCTCTCGTACTGGCCATGGTCTCCCACCTGACGCGGTCCCTCGGGTTGTGGTTTGCCTTTTGTCATTCAGGGTGTGTTTTCTGTGGGGGGGCGGCGCTGGCGGGGAGCCTAGGAGTTGCCTCACCCCTCCTTCCCCCCGTCGTTGGCGTGCTGGGGTCCTTGCCTGGGGTCCCTCATTTCTTCCCCTGCTGTCGGTTTTCCAGCCCGCATTCCTCGACAAACTTGTTTGCCTTGGCGGGGGCTGTGAAGAAATACTCTTTGTCTTGATATGAGCCCTAGAGTTTCACTGGGTACAGCAAAGTGTATGCCGTTCTTATAAAGGGCTGCTTTCGCTCTGTTAATCTCAGCCCGTTTCCTGGCTAGGTCCGCCCCTATGTCTTGGTGTTGGCAGTTCTTGGTCTGTCTGGTCCAGCGCAGGATTGTTTCCCGGTCTTGGTACCGATGCAGTTGGGCAATTACTGCCCTCGGTTGCTCCCCGGCTCTGGGTTTCGGACGCAGCGACCGGTGTGCCCTGTTCATTTCTGGTGGGTTGGGGAAAGTTTTCCTCCCCACTAGGTTACCCCGCATCCCGGCCAGGTATACGGTGGGGGCCCTGCCTTCGATACCCTTCGGTAGGCCCACAATCCGTACATTCTGCCTTCTCGAGCCGTTCTCTTGGTTGTCCAGTTTGCCCTTCAGGTTCCCCTGCATCGTGACCAGCCTCGCCACCTCCTTTTCCAGTGCCATGAACTGATCGCTCTTGTCAGTTGCGGCCTTTTCCAGCTCTTTAATGGTCACCTCTTGGGCTTCCAGTCTCTTCTATGCTCTGCTCAGAGGGCTGTATTTGAGCCAGGGTCTTGGCCACCGCTGCCTTCACTGCGGCCTCAATCTCTGCTTTTATTTCCTGCTGGTGCTCCCTCAGCGCCTCGGCAAAGGATGCCTTCCAGTTCCCCTCTGTTACAGGGGGAATTTGCTCCTGCTTGTCCTGCACTTTTCGTTTTGGCGAAACTTCCGCTCCGCCGCCTCGTGCGCCGGTCGGCTCGTCCGAATGTGTTTGCCCCTGGTCCCATCTGCTCCTGGTGTCTGTTCTGCCTCTAGCTTGGTTTCCTTTGTGCATTTTCGCTTCTAATCCCTCACTTTCTTCCCCTCTCTGTTCTATTAAGGTTGGGAATGGATTGCTGCGTCTTTTTAGCGAGTTTTATTGAAACGTGGCTGTTTTTCGGATCCACAGGAGGAGAGCCACCTAACGTGGGCCTGCTCAGCATGTCGTCATCACCGGAAGTGAGGAGAGGTTTTAATGAAGGAAAGGGTGAACCACGTTTCAGGAGCAATAAAGCCTGCAGGTGCCTGGCAAAAATCAGCCGTGTTGGCAATGGGTACTTGTCACCCGGTTCACCTGTGGCAATTTAACCTGACGACCCAAATCCATACATGTACTCTGACACGTATACTTCATGCAAACAGTTAATTTGAACCTCTGCTTGCCCTGTAAAAAATCTACAGAATTGATCTTTTTGAAAATATACATGCAGACTCAATATTTATTAATTTAGTGGCCTAATTATTTTATTTGTTTAAAATCACCAAGGTCAAAATTTCTTCTCAGAGAGATGCCATTGAAAGATCGTGCACAAACAGACTCCCTTTACAGCTGCACTCTACTCAAGGTTACTATTCACTTAATGGACGTGGATTACACGTGATGGAGATGCAGCGCCCTTTTAAATTGCGTTCTTTTTAACTCGACAAGAGAACAAAACCAAATCTCAGGCACATGTGTTGGGTCAGGGACTGAAGTCCTTTCACTGTTTGATCTTTTTCTCAAGTATTAATCTTTCCAGTTCAGTATTTATGACTGTAATGGTTTTGAAGAAATCTTTAGTACCGCAACAGGATAAGCTGCTACTTTCTTCTTTGCGAAAGCAAAAAAATACTGGAAATGTGAAATCAAAACAGAAAATGCTTGATATACTCCTCAGGTCTGGCAGCATCTGTGAGAGAGATGGAATGAACAGTTCAAGTGATTTACCTTTCACCAAAACTCTTTGCTGTTTACTTTATTTGCAATGTCCTAACTGTGCCTGTGCCTGTATTGTCCAAAAGGCAGGCATTAACACGATAAACAAAATACCAGCCCAAGATTTAAAAGGAGCAAATCATCTAAAGCATCTTGCTAACAGCAGGGCTATCCTGAGCACAGGCCTCCCATAATCTAACCTTGTTTCTCTACTGATAAATGATTAGTTCTGACTGTGTTACTCTTGTGCCTTGAGGCAATATTAGGGAGACTTCCAGTTTAACTGAACAAGGTGTGGTAGTATGCATTAGGGGTCATGTGGGACTGTGAAGCCGTGATGTAATTGGCTGACAGATCCCGGGTCCTGGTTGGCTGTTGACCTCTAGCTCCGCCTGAAGGCGGAGTATAAGAACCTGGAGTTCTCCCCCGCAGGCCAGTCAGCTACTGAACTGCGGGGAACAAGTCACGCTTAATAAAGCCTCATCGACTTCATCTCTATTCGTCTCTCGTGAGTCTTTGTGCGCTACAATTTATTAAGCGTGCTTAAAAGAACTATGGAGCTCAGGATCATCCCGGAATGCCTGAGGATCAGCCCCAACGCAGTGAACTCAGCAGCAGTTTTCAAACACTGGCAGACTTGTTTCGAGGCCTACCTCAGAACGGCCCCCGGCCGGGTCACAGAAGACCAGAAACTACAGGTCCTGCACTCGAGGGTAAGCCCGGAAATTTTCCCTCTCATCGAAGATGCAGAGGATTACCAGACGGCGTTCGCAGCACTAAAAAGCATCTATGTTCGCCCAGTGAACCAGATCTACGCACGCTACCAACTCGCAACGAGACGGCAAAGTCCCGGAGAATCGATAGATGATTTCTACGCCGCGCTACTAATTTTGGGACGGGCCTGCAGCTGCCCGCCGGTAAACGCGATGGAACACACGGACATGTTGATGCGTGATGCTTTTGTGGCTGGTATGAACTCTTCCCAAATCCGCCAAAGACTTTCAGAAAAAGAGTCGCTAGGACTCTCAGAGACACGGGCCCTTGCAGCCTCACTAGATGTGGATGCGCGAAACGCCCACACCTACGGCCCCGACCATGCGGCAGCCCCTTGGGCTCCGTGGACCCCCGTCGCGACAAACACCCGCCCCTCCCCTCCACCCCACAGGCTTGCGCGGTTCAGACGCCAAGTCGTCCCGGGGGAGCCCGCTGCTATTTCTGCGGCCAGGCGAAACACCCCCGGCAGCGCTGCCCGGCCCGCGCAGCGACTTGTAAGAACTGCGGGAAAAAGGGCCATTTCGCGGCTGTGTGCCGGTCCCGGGAGTTCGCTACGGTCCCCGGCGAACAAGGATTCCTGCGCGCTTCTAACTCCCCAACCCCCCCAGCGCCCCATGTACGACCCGCAGGCGCAACCAGTTTGGGTCCCGGCCACCGCTGTCCAGCGCCCCATGTACGACCCGCAGGCGCAACCAGTTTGGGTCCCGACTACCGCTGTCCCCGGAGAACAAGGCGATCTGCGCGTTTCTGACGCTCCCCAACCCCCCCAGCGCCCCATGTGCGACCCGCAGGCGCCGCCATTTTGGGTCCCGGCCACCACGAGGGGAGGAGGGGCGCCGCCATCTTGGGATCCTCCAGACCTGTGTGACGCATGGGGACGGCCAGTTTGTCCACCCCCGCCGCCATCTTGTGACCCCCCAGCCATGTGCGATGCATGGGGGTGGCCATTTTGTTCACCCCGCCGCCATCTTGGACGGCAACAACGGACCCCAGTGTTGACGGCTCCACGGGGTTCGAGGAAGACGCTCAAACACTACGATCACGTCTGGCCTCAATGACGCTGGACCAAGCATGGCCCCGGATGCTCCAGACGACAACAACGGTGCTGATAAACGGGCACGAGACACCATGCCTGGTCGACTCCGGGAGCACGGAAAGCTTCATCCACCCCGACACGGTAAGACGCTGTTTTTTGACCATCCGTCCCAGTGCGCAAAAGATTTCCCTAGCTGCAGGATCCCACTCCGTGCAAATTAAAGGCTTCTGCATAGTGACCCTAACGGTGCAAGGGAGGGAGTTTAAAAACTACAGGCTCTACGTCCTTCCCCAACTCTGCGCGCCCACATTACTGAGATTAGATTTCCAGTGCAACCTGCAGAGCCTAACGTTTCAATTCGGCGGCCCAATACCCCCACTCAATATCTGCGGCCTCGCAACCCTCAAGGTTGAGCCCCCATCCTTGTTTGCAAACCTCACCCCGGATTGCAAACCCGTCGCCACTAGGAGCAGACGGTACAGCGCCCAGGACCGGACATTCATTCGGTCCGAAGTCCAGCGGCTACTGAAGGAAGGCATAATCCAGGCCAGCAACAGTCCCTGGAGAGCACAGGTGGTAGTAGTAAAGACAGGGGAGAAGCAAAGGATGGTCATAGACTATAGCCAGACCATCAACAGGTACACACAACTAGATGCGTACCTTCTCCCCCGCATATCCGACATGGTCAATCGGATTGCCCAATATAAGGTCTTCTCCACCGTGGACCTCAAGTCCGCCTACCATCAGCTCCCCATCCGCCCAAGTGACCGCAAGTACACAGCCTTCGAGGCAGACGGGCGATTATACCACTTCCTAAGGGTCCCATTTGGCGTCACAAACGGGGTCTCGGTCTTCCAACGAGAGATGGACCGAATGGTTGATCAACACGAGTTGCAGGCCACGTTCCCGTACCTCGACAACGTGACCATCTGCGGCCACGGTCAGCAGGACCACGACGCCAACCTCCAAAAATTCCTCCAGACCGCTAAAGCCTTGAACCTCACATACAACGAGGACAAGTGCGTGTTTAGCATATGGGATAATAGGCCCCGACCCCGAACGCATGCGCCCCCTCATGGAATTTCCCCTCCCGCACTGCTCAAAAGTCCTAAAACGCTGCCTGGGTTTTTTTTCATATTACGCCCAGTGGGTCCCCCAGTACGCAGACAAGGCCCGCCCCCTAATACAGACCACGACCTTCCCCCTGTCGACAGAGGCTTGCCAGGCCTTCAGCCGCATCAAAGCGGATATCGCAAAGGCCACGATGCGCGCCATCGACGAGTCCCTCCCCTTCCAGGTCGAGAGCGACGCCTCCGATGTAGCTCTAGCGGCCACCCTTAACCAAGCGGGCAGGCCCGTGGCCTTTTTCTCCCGAACCCTCCATGCTTCAGAAATCCGCCACTCCTCAGTGGAAAAGGAAGCCCAAGCCATAGTGGAAGCTGTGCGACATTGGAGGCATTACCTGGCCGGCAGGAGATTCACTCTCCTCACGGACCAACGGTCGGTAGCCTTCATGTTCGATAATGCACAGCGGGGCAAAATTTAGAACGACAAGATCTTAAGGTGGAGGATCGAGCTCTCCACCTTCAACTATGAGATCCTGTACCATCCCGGAAAGCTGAACGAGCCGTCCGACGCCCTATCCCGCGGCACATGTGCCAACGCACAAATTAACCGCCTCCAAACCCTCCACGAGGACCTCTGCCACCCGGGGGTCACTCGGTTCTACCACTCTGTGGAGGAGGTCCGTACAGTCACAAGGAACTGCCACATCTGCGCAGAGTGCAAACCGCACTTTGTCAGGCCGGATGGTGCGCACCTGATCAAGGCTTCCCGTCCCTTTGAACGCCTTGGTCTGGATTTCAAAGGGCCCCTCCCCTCCACCGACCGCAACATATACTTCCTGAACGTGGTGGACGAGTACTCCCGTTTCCCCTTCGCCATCCCCTGCCCTGACACGACAGCGGCCACAGTCATTAAAGCCCTTAACACCATAGTCACACTGTTCGGTTGTCCCGCATACGTCCACAGCGACGGGGGGTCCTCCTTTATGAATGACGAGCTGCGCCAGTTCCTGCTCAGCAACGGTATAGCCTCGAGCAGGACGACCAGCTACAACCCCCGGGGGAACGGGCAAGTAGAGAGGGAGAACGGCACGGTCTGGAAGACCGTCCTACTGGCCCTGCGGTCCAGGGACCTCCCAGTTTCACGGTGGCAGGAGGTCCTCCCGGACGCTCTCCACTCCATCCGGTCGCTACTGTGTACTAGCACTAACCAAACGCCTCATGAGCGCCTCCTTGTCTTCCCCAGGAAGTCCTCCTCTGGAACGTCGCTGCCGACCTGGCTGGCGGTCCCAGGACCCATCCTGCTCCGAAAACATGTGCGGGCGCACAAGTCGGACCTGTTGGTCGAGAGGGTTCGCCTCCTCCACGCGAACCCGCAGTACGCTTACGTGGAGTACCCCGACGGCCGACAGGACACGGTCTCCCTGCGAGATCTGGCGCCCGCCGGCAACACACACCCCCCCCCCCGACACCAATCACCCCCTCCCTGCCACCGGCGCACCCCGCGAGGGAGTTCCCGGGGGGATCGGTCCTCCTCCCAGGTCCGACCAGACGTGAAGCGGAAGCAGAAACCGTAAGGCTCCCGGAGACGACAACACGGGAACAAGCACCACCACCGGGGCCGAGGCGATCGACAAGGACGACCAGACCGCCCGACCGACTTGTGGCATCGGTGTAACACTACTATATTGTGGACTGTAACGAGAACGTTTTCCTTTTCCCCCTTTTACTGTAAATAGTTCAAAACAAAAAAAAAAAACCTCTGTACATGCAAAAGTTTTCCTCCCAGGACCAGCCTTGTAAACCCTTACCACCATACGAAGCACCACCCCGCCGGGTTCATTTTTAACAAGGGGTGAATGTGGTAGTATGCATTAGGGGTCATGTGGGACTGTGAAGCCGTGATGTCATTGGCTGACAGATCCCGGGTCCTGGTTGGCTGTCGACCTCTAGCTCCGCCCTGAAGGCGTAGTATAAGAACCTGGAGTTCTCCCCCGCAGGGCAGTCAGCTACTGAACTGCGGGGAACAAGTCACGCTTAATAAAGCTTCATCGACTTCATCTCTATTCGTCTCTCGTGAGTCTTTGTGCGCTACACAAGGGTTTATTGGGAACAAGTAAAGGTAAACTATACACAGGCACAGAATCACTGTTCTTCACTGATGCCCCCATGAAAATATTCCCTTCATTGACAATGACTCCCAGGTTTTCATTCATTTTTGTTTTCATGGTATTGCTGGATTCCCTGCCGGCTGGATCTTCCATTTCACCGGCAGCGCGCTCACGCCCATGGATTTCCCTGCGGCGTGGGGGTGCCCACAATGGGAAACCCCATTGGCCAGCTGGCGGGATTGAGGATCCCACTGCTTGTGGGTGC
Organism: Scyliorhinus torazame; assembly: GCF_047496885.1. Classification (NCBI taxonomy): domain Eukaryota; kingdom Metazoa; phylum Chordata; class Chondrichthyes; order Carcharhiniformes; family Scyliorhinidae; genus Scyliorhinus; species Scyliorhinus torazame. The sequence continues at coordinate 158,291,215 of NC_092709.1, read as the reverse complement.
CCGCCGCACCAGGAAACAGGTATGGCGGGACGGAGAATCCCACCCATGATATTTTAATTATTTTCATGCCACTGTTTGGGAGAATTTGGAGAGGAAAGGGTTGTAGGAGCATCTGATTCTATGTAACTAATTTAACTAAGCTGTAATGTCACATGACTAAGAGACTGATCTGGTGGGAGACAGAAGTACAGCCTTGCGTAGAGTACTGATGTATATATTGATCTGTCAATAAATGAATAACAGTTTATGTTAGCATTCTTGGGGTAATAGGCAAACCCTAACGAAACCCCATCTACCCTGAACCTAAAACAAAACGGAAGTGTTGTGTCTGATCAATCTTTTAATAATAAGAAATGTATTAATAACAAAATCTGATTTATCATCAGAGGCTGGCTGTAACAGTCAGTGCCTCTCCCTCCAATTTATTCCCCTTGCCTACTAGCTACCAGACCACAAGGAATCAGACCTGTAGCCTAAATGAACATATTGATCATCCCCCGCAATTAGATTCTGAACCAGACCAGTAGTAAAGTAGATATTTTCCAACTCACCGCCCTAATTACCCAGCGATTACCGACAATCAGACCGAAAGAGAAAATAGATACATTTTCCATCCTAATGAGCTGAGTGGGATCAGGCACATTTCCACAAAACAGATCAATAGAAAGTAATAAACCCATTTCACACCTGTAATATTTCCTGTTCACCAGTTAGGTAAATAACAACTGTAGCTTTTATTTGCATATAGCAACAATGCAGAGGCTTGCAGCCTCATGGCTGAGAGTCAGCCTCCAGGATACAGAAACCCGCTTGCTAGTGTGCCCCCCCCCCCCCACCCACCCCCTACCCACCCCAGCCTGGTCCCTGTTTGTTACCCGGGCCAGCATGTGTTTAATGTTCTAATTATTGGGGTTGAGGGAACTTAATTGTTATCAATGTATAAAATAACTTAGAGAGGGAGGGATGTGGTGTTTGTCCTCTTTGAGGTGCAATCTGCCGAGAGAACCAGAAGATCCGGCCACTGGCCAATGGCGGGGCACCTCCCCCTGCTGAAAAGCACACCACGGGGAAGCCAGAGAATGATGCCCAGTGTCTCCCAAACTATAGTAATTTCTCACAAACCTTAGCATTACTGCAGAGATCTTTCTGGCCTCTCGTGATCCAATGCCTTTCCAACTCTCTGTGACTTTACTGAACAGTAATCTGTTCTGATTCCCCCCAGTTTCTACATTGTTAACTCCAGACTTGTTGGTAAATTCTCTTCATTTCTCTAGTTTCCTTAACTAACTGTATTTTTAGGTTTCCAGCATCTGACTTCTTAACCATTACTACATTGTTTGGCTTTTCTTCTAGCAAGGCGGAGAGAGATATGCCCTCTTTATCCTTCTAAAACCAAATGCTTCGAGGAGAGCTGCGTTCTCTCTCATTACCTATCTCCAACTGTAATGAAATGAGATAAACTAGAAGTTAAAAGCTTCTCTACCTTACATGGCCCCAGTTGCTCAGCAACCACTGCTGGTTTATTTATTCATGATGCCCTAGCCCCCGCTAAGCACCATAGAATCACAATCGGAATTGAAACCAACCCTATACATATAAACACCTTCGTCCAGCACAAATCTAATTATAGGTTTTACCTTTCCAGGCACAGAAACATTCAATTAAATCCACTTAAACAATACCTTATGTCTAATGTTTGCCAATAAAAATATAAATCCCTTAAAACTACCTTTATTTTCCTTACACAACTTCCAACAAAATTTGTCAAGCTAACTCGCCTATAATGTCCTGTTATCTGCTTCTTTCCCTTCTTAAATAGAGGGGAATATTTGTTACTTTCCAATCTGATGGAACTTTTCCAGAATCGGAATAATTTTGGAAAATTAACACCGACACATCTACTGTCTTAATGGCCACCTCTTTTAAGATCCGAGGATGAAATCCATCAGGATCTGGAAACTTGTCAGCCTGTAGCTCCAACAGTTTGCTCAGTAGAACTTCCCATTGATTGTAATTTCACCACCTCCCAATTTACAACTATTACTGGAATGTATCTTATATCCTCTGTAGTGAATACAGAAGCAAAACATCTGTTCATTTCATCCATCACTTCCTTGTTATATACTATTAGCTCTCTATTCTCACTCTTCAGAGGATCCATGCTCAATTTGCTGTTTAAATATCTGTAGAGACTCTTGCTATCTGATTTTACAATCCTAGCTTCCACTCGTACTCTAACTTCTTTCTCCAGATCAACCTATTCTTTACATCCTGACCAAGCATCTGACCTGCCACTCATCTTTGCGCAGTTATATGTTTTTTCCTTAAGTTTGATGCTTAACTTTCCTTAACTTATTTAGTTAACCATGAGTGATGACTCCCCCCTTTAGATTTTTTCTTTACAGCAGGAATATACTTATCCTGAGTATTCTGAAATATCCCCTCAAATGTGTTCCACTGCTTCTCTGTTGATCTATCCCCTAATCAGTATCCCAGTTCACTTCACCTAGCTGAGCTTTCATGCTCAAATAATTGCCCTTATTTAAGTTTAAAATACTAGTCTTAGGCCCACTCTTCTCCTTTTCAAACTGGATATAAAATGCAATCATATGGTGATCACTTCTACCTGATAAACA